>NC_050104.1:53153460-53778460 GCF_902167145.1 Zea mays | reverse complement strand
TCAAACTCAGGAAAGCTTCACCACCTCTCGGGGAAGCAGTATAGGGGTTAGAGCGAGGCTAGGGGTTGTCGGGAAGGGCTGGCCACGGTGGTCGTGCTCGGGCAGGGATGGCGGGCGGTGGAGAGCTCGCTGGAGTTGGAGTTTTTGCTCGGGGCGTGAGGCGAAGTAAAGTGTGGACTGCTGCGCACCAGTGGTACTTATAGGCGCCCTCGAGCATGGCTAGGCGCAGACGCGGGGGACAGGCGCCGAACATGCGCGGCGCGCGCGTAGAGGGCAGCCAGTGCGCGGCCGAGCGCTTGAGCACGCGATCGAACACGTCGAAGTGTGATTCTACCCGAGTTCAAACGCCTGTTTGCCGACCTAAACGTGCATATCTTTCCAAGGATCCTATGTAGCGTCTTTTCACCGTGCCAAGGGCTTTCTATCGTGTGTGAGTCCCGAGTGAAGATATGGCCTGGGTGAGAATATATTGTGGCGTGAAGATAGCTCTGTCAGCACTGTTCAAACCGAGACAAAACCCATGTCAAATCGTGTCAAACGATTTTGGATTGATTTCAAACTTCACCAGAGTGTTCCTAGTGTATTTTGGCGCCACTTTGATATTTGGACTTTATGGATTCGAGTTTTGGAAAATAGGGAACATATCTGAACCTTGGGAAGGGTTTAAAATTCAATTTTCTAAATTTTTGATTTTTTTCCTAGAGGCTTTACTTCATGGGCTGTTTTGGGGATTTTGGAAAATTCAAATGACCAATCTTCCTTACTACATTTTGTAGGTTTTTTAATGCACTAAAACTTTGTTAATTGGTCCATATCAAGATTTTGTATTTTTCCCAAGTCTTTAATAAATTTCCCTTTTGTGCTCAAATGGCCAATTTGAATTGTGTTAGGGTTTTGGATGTTTTTCTCACTTAAGGTGCATGATGTTCTTAGTGTATGATGCTTGAGTTGAAAAAGACTTTGTTTAGGCTTTTAATCCTTTAAGTCTGGTGTTTCATGCATCATTAGAGCCACATGTGATAATGGTCACAAGTTGGGGTACTGGGAGAAACCCTAAGTAACACTGGGGTGTTACAATTACATTGGGTGATATCCAATTTCTTCCCAATAACCTTGAGCCAGTCATCAGCATACAAAGGATCAACCGCATGAGAGAAAAGTAGGCGGGTGATGGTTCATAAAATTCCGATGCTTTTCTCTAGCCGGGGGTGCATTATGCTGTTGCTGCTGAATCTGTTGAACAGACGCAGTGAGTCCCTATAGAAGCTGCATCTGAGCGACGATAAACTATTCCATGTTAGGGTTTGGTGGTGGTGGTGGTATCTGTTGACCACGCTGGTTCCTGTTGTTGTTGGGTCCTGAACGAGCCTTCACCATCTGATTGGTTAGGAAGTAAACTTCTTTAGAGGAGTGAGGAATAATTAAGATTCTAGAGGGGAATAGCTATTTTATGCTCTTATGGCCATCATTCCATAAGACCATTGCACTCAAACAAAAATCCAACTCAAACATATCAACCAACACCATCACATCGTTGTTATTATTATAAAGATAACTTATAAAAGAGTATTAATCGTCTGACGCGAGAACTATCTTATTACAATTTATAACTTAAAACTTCAAAGCAGCCTGGTGATGGATCCGGGCTCCCCATAGCGAATCCTCTTGCGGGGAGGGGACAACGCCATGGCGGGGACCTGGGCTTCAGGCGGATCCCATCCTTCAAGTAGGGCTTCCAGGGCTGCAATCCTGGCGTGGTCATCCTCCAGTTCCAAGTGCACCCTAGAGAGATCCTGGGTGGCACTGTCCAGGTCGGTGTTAAGACTGGCCACTACACGAGCTAGGGTGTTGAGGCGATCCTCACCAGCTCCACCTGGAATGATGCTGGTCTGGCTTCGTCCACTCAAACGCAGAGGAAGATGACTGAACTTCATGTCTTGCAGTTGCTGCTAGTAGGTGTGGCTGAGAGACCACAGAGTCCGTCTGGCAGCATCACTGACCGAAGCAGAGTAGGTGGATAGCGGTGTCAGGGACTCATGAGCTGATAGAGTCTTGAACCCCCTATCCCCTGCATCCATCACCCTGACGTGGATGCGAGTGATGTAGTAGTAAGCCCGGGGTGGCTCGCACACTCGCCTTGTTTCGTACAAGGGTCGGACGTAGGTTCCCAACGAGTGCAGCACGTCTTGCAGCAGGTTGGGGAAGTGCCCCATCTCGAACATTGATGTGTAATGTTCGGTGACAGGCCCAAACCCCATGAAGTAGTCCTGCTGAGCATAGTTGGCCTCCTCATTGACATTTTCCTCGTCATCCTCGTTGTCGTCGTCATCCTCATCATCGTCCCCAGAGTTGTCTGGGTCGTCGCCTCCGAGTGCAGGAGCTTGAACGACTAGTGCAGGCGGTGCTGAGATCGATGACCTAGCTGCGAAGGCTAGTGACTCTGCCAACAGGGTGGGCATCGGCAGAAGTTCCTCCGAGCTGTCCTCTAGGATGACTCCATGCTCCACTCGAATGCGGGAGAGATCCACCGGAACTTCCTCCACTACCACTGGGTAGATAGGAGCTTGCCGAGGTGGAGGGGCATAGTTGGTGTTAACTCGGGTGGTTTGAAGGGTACAAACCATCTACAAGAGAAATGTCAACTCAGTTGAATTTTAAAAAGGTAAGGCTGATAAAATAATTTTATAAGAATGAAATTAGCAAGATTTGAACAAACTAGGCTTCCATTTCTAACTAGTCTAACGACCTAGGGTCAGCATACCTTTGATACCACTTCTGTCACTCCCAGTTCTGAGGGCAAAACTAAATGCATAGCATATGTGTGCCAAGATCCATTTTCCACACATATGATGACGTCACAAGTGTAGTATATCAAAAGACAATGCAATAAGGGCATAAAGAGAGTAGAATAGTCTTTATTACAACATCCAGATAATAGTATCTTAAAATGTATCATCAAAGTAAAGCAGAAATAACATGGGTAATCTCCCATAGGAAGATGACCGGCGCATCGTTAGATTCAATATTCATCGAAATCTCCATCAAGGTCTTCTTCATCACCCTCTAATCAAAATATTAGCAAGGGTGAGGTCACTTATGGTCAGGGCTCAGCAAGTGGGGGAAAATTAATGCAAGTTTAACAAGGTGAGGCTAAGGTTAAGCAGTAAGCATTTTAGTTGGTCAATATTTTATTAGCAACACCTTTCTTACTAATAAGTGTGTATCCCAAGTATCCCATTTAAACAAAGGTATAAGAGTATATCAAAAACACTTAGGTGAAACCACTTAAGAAAACTATTGGCAGATCATCATATCTCGATTTATTGTCCATCTTTAAGTTCAATTATCATGTGAGGGTCCAGGTTGCTCTTAACCCTGAGCACGACTGACATATCAGTTTTACACTCTGCAGAGGTGGTACAACTTTACCCGCAAGCCATGTATCCTATCTAGCCTGGGTTGATCAGACCCGTAAACACTACCAAGGTGAATGGCTAGGGATCCATTATGAGGCTTTCACAAAATACACTTAATACAAAGCAACCCGCTAAGGTTTCCAAGTCGGTGTGGAGGCCCTTTGGGCGAGGTACCTTAGCCAAGAATACGTCCCCATGTTAACGTGAGCTGCCACCACTGCCGCTCCTCATCTTGCCCATATTTCAGGTAAGGTTGCTAGGTACTAAGCATATAAAGCTAATTACCAAAGCCAGAGCCATGATAGCACTCGTGGTTGCACTGTTATCCTGGGTGGTCACTCGATGTTCCAATTAATATGAAATAATCTTGTTTAACCATCAGGTTAACATTATAATGCCAATTTCATTTTTGGAACATTAATATCAAATAATGAGTGACATCAAAATTATCAAGTTGAGCGGTAGCACAAATTTGCAAAACACAGTATTTTCCTACGGTAATCAAGGAATACAGTTGGTAAATCTAGGAAATCCTTAATTAGACAAATCCCATCAAATTATGCAATATATCCAAAGAGTAAACATTATTATATGCATTAATTGGGTACAAATAGAATATGCAGAGGGAGAATCCACTTGCCTTGCTCGAAAGTTTCCTGCGGGTCGTCCTCGAACGTGTTTGGCTCGTCTACCTCACAGTCCACTTCTAGCATCGATTTGTGTATCGCACATACGAAAGAATACGTAGGCCAAATAAATAAACATACACCAGTACATGGGTAATTATTCACCATTACATTCTCATTCATACATCACACTTATCACACTCATAAATACGTCTTAAAGCGTAAATACTTATTAATTCATTATGACTATTACTGCGAGTCATTATTGATGAAATTATGAGTAGATGGCTATAATACTAGTTTTATCTAGTATAATATGTATTAACATTCTTTATGAAAATAAATGTTAATTATTTTCTTTATTAATAACAATAGACTAATAGATTTTATTCCTTTTATTTCTAAACAGAACTTATGCGTATAGCAAAAAATGGTTCATTCATGACTCTACTAACATTAATATTCTAAGAATCAATATAAATCACTAATTGGGCTTTTTATAACATAAACATGGTTATTTTGACATAAACAAGTATTTTACTAATTCTAAGAAGTTAAGTGCTATACTTAAGGACACCTTTATTTTGGCTAGTAAAAACCTATTTTTGTTACGACTTGTGATATTCTTTTAGTTTTATATTTTCTTCCTAAAAGAAGGTATCAATAATAATTAGAGGTAAAACATCGAATAACTTGGACCGATGATTAACCTATAATATTTATATTGCCTTGAATTCTATACCATTTACTAATTCCAGGTTAAGAAAAGCTTCTATTATCTATTAACATGAACTTATGATTATAACCTTCCAAATAAATTCCAAAATTCATGTGAACAAAATTAACTATGACATTACTTATCTAGTGTTCTTACTACTAACATGCGTCTACCAATTTTGTCATACTTTATTTCAAATCCCCAAATTCGAAATAAATCGCAAACCAATATCAAGTCTAATAATAGCAATTCACTAATTCATCGCATATATCTACCAAAAATCAATAGTGCACATACGCATGAATTCTGAATCACAACATTCTCATATTACAACACAATAATTATAAAATTCATAAACTAAGTCAAAAAATGATTTTGAAAATACATAAAATTATTTCGGGTTGTCTTCAACCTTGGGCTTGCTCGCTTGTGTGCAGGAGAATGGAGGTAGCTCGGCAAGGGGGTCGACCGAGCAAGGGAATTGAGGCAGGGGTCCTCGACGTCGGGCAGGGCTCCGGCGGGGTGCTGCACGGATGACGAAGCTCCGGTGACGGCGTTCGACGGTGCGACGACGAGAGCGAGGAGGGTGAGAGAGAGGGGGCGAGCTTGGGTAGGGAGGGACTCCATGGCGTGGCTTGCCCCTTTTTTAGAGAGAGGAAGGGGAGAGGAGAGGGCGCCGAGGGGAGAGGCGGTCGGCGGTCCTTCAAGGGCCATTAATGGCGGCGATTTCTTCCCATGGCATCAATAGAGAGATAGAATGGGGGAAGAGGAGAGGATAGGGGCAGCGGTTTCTGGTTGGAGACGAGCGGACGGGCGCGGGGTGGCTCGGGCGCGGGGCGGCTCGGGTCCTAGCGGCGGTGGCGGCGCGGCCCTGGTGCGCCAGCGCGCGGGGAAGGAGATGCCCGCGGGTGGGACCCGCGCGGCAGGGAGAGAGGGGGAGTCACCTTGGCGGCGGCGGCTGGGAGGGCAGGGGAGAGGAGGGCACGATGGGGCTTAATGGGCCCCTAGTGGGCCGCGGTTAGGGTTAGTGTTTGAAATTTTTCTTTTCTTATTTTTCTTTCTTTTCTAATTACTAATGTAAATACATATATTTATAAATAATTCAAAAATCATAATAATTATACCAAAATTATTTATAACTAAAATATTCATCTCTGGACCAATAATTATTATATTATTTACTTGGATTTTCATTTAAGAAGAAATGTTATTAAATATCCAAAATCAAACATTAGCAAACAAAAATTATTCCAAATGCAAATAAATAACAAACACTTGAATGGAAAATTTATTATCATAATTACCATTAATAACTAAATGCATTATTTTTAGTTGATGATTCTTATAGTGTTACACTTCCTTGCTCGAAAGTGTCCTGTGGTTCGTGCTCGAACGAGTTTGATTCTTCTACCTCACAGCCAACTTCTAGCATCGATTTGCGTATCGTACATACAAAAAGAATACGTACGCCCAAACAAATAAACATACACCAGTATAGGGGTAATCATTCACCATTACATACACATTCATACATCACACATTTAAACTCATAAATACGTCTTAAAGCGTAAATACTTATTAATCCATTATAACTATTACTGCAAGTCATTATTGGTGAAAATATGAGTAAGTGACTATAACACTAGTTTTATCTAGTATAATATGGATAAACATTTATTAACAATCTTTATCGAAAATAATTGCTAATTATCTTCTTTATTACTAATAATAGACTTTTGAGTTTTGTCCCTTTTATTTCTACATAGAAATTATACATATAGCTAAAATTGTTTATTTATAATTCTGTTGGGGCGAAGGCGAAGACGCCACCCTTCGCTCGATGCCTTCGTCGTAATCGTTGGACCAATAGAGACAAGACAACGGGCAGGCTCACCCTTCGTCCCATACGTCACCGGACGAAGACCTGGGACGAGGTCGTCTCATCTCGCGCTCTCGTCCAGCATGGAGGCCCACTTGTGTTCCGACCCATTGTAATAGGCCCTGCGTGGCCGCTGCGCATTACGGGCCTAATTTGTAAGGACATCTCTGTAATTACGGTCTGTAACCCCGCTTTGTGGACTTTGCAGACCAAGTAGCTTCTCCAGAAATGGCGGATCATCAGCATGTGCACATATACTGAACTTTGCATGTGCACAAAATAGTAAAGATTTAGAAATGAACTTTGCAGACCAACCTAAAATCCTAGCAAGTCTGTATGTGTGCAGCACAACTTCCAATTTCCAATTGAATTTATACTTTCCCACATCCTAACACTGTTGTCATGAGCTCATGACCAAATATTCAAATTGTTTTTTCATCACGTTGATGATTTCTAATTACACCTAAGTATATGCACATCTTTCAAGTTCTTTGTCGGAATATGCTGCCCTAAAATCTAAATATTCTTAAATGTTTAAGAGCTTCCCCTGTAAGCAATGCAACTGTTTATTATCAATGTTTTCTGGAAGACGCAACATCTCATCTTGTTGCATTCATGCTATCTTGCATTGAATCTTTTATATTATCCAGATACTTTCTTGTGTCATGTCACTCATGTATCATATGCAGGAAAAGTGTACCAAAAACCAACTAAATCAAGAGAATGTCCGGTTACATCAGCGCACTGGATCTCGATGCTACATTGCACAGGCCCATGTTGTGGTAAGAAATGAAACAATAATGTGCATGATCACTATTCTTGAGACCATGTTCTTGTTTCAAGATAATAGCTCGTTACTGTTTGCAATTATTTTAGAAGAAAGATATATTCAAAGATGTAGAGCCCACCTCAATTGATCTATTCAAGAACTTCCATTGTGGCAAAAAAAATGGATTTACCGAGTCTGTACAGAAAGCAATTGTAAGTGATTGTTTACTTTTATTCCTTCTCTACATAAAGTATACATGAATAATACCATGTAAGAAACATCTACTATTGTCATTTTGCTAGGATGATATGGAAGGCATTATGAGTGAACCAGTACAAGATGGACAGGAACCAAAGTCAGCAAAAGAAGCTGTTTCTCAGGTTGTCAAATCAACTACTTTTCTTCGTGTTGCAGGTGTTTGTTCAGCCTCCAAGAGTACCTCTAGAGGTGCAATATCATCACAGGTACGAGTGTTTCACATACGAGTCATGTTCCCTTCTTTCTTTGGATCATTTGTACATGCAACATGTACTTTTTCTAAAGGGTTTGACATAGAGAACATCTTGTTTGACTGCGAGAATTAGTGGCTGCGGCTGATGCCACAACTTATTATGTTGTAGTAAGTACTATAAATGGACAACGATAAGGGTATTAGGTGAAGAATAAATGGTTGTAGGTTGCTGCGATCTACTCTCATAAGTTACTATAGCATTACTGTACAATTGTACATACAACAAGAGCAGCTGAAAGTAGCTACAATGAATGCAGACAGTATCTAGAAAATTTAAAACTATTTTGATAGCCCCTTTTTTGCACAACTAGCAGATCATATTCCATTCTTGACTAGCAGCACAACTAGCAAATTGTTTAGAACCAACATGATTGCCCATATATGTAGACCACTTGATGCTTTGGTGTCTGATTACATATTTATATATTATTTATTAATTATGTTCTTGTTATTATTTCTCTATATGTGCATGTCTAGATATGAAGTAATAAGTTATGTTTATTTATAGGTCCACGATCTTCAGGTTGAGCTTGAGAATGAGAAGCAAGAAAAAGGAGAACTTCGACAAGAGTTGGATAATTTGAAGATGGAATCAGAAACTTCAAGGGTAAAACATTCTGAGGAAATAGAGGGTTTAAAGAAGACATCACAAGAAATGCATGGTCTCCTTCGCCAACTATTGAGCTTCAACCAGGGTCAACACAATCCAGGGTCATAAAGTTACTAAGCCCCCAATAGTGAACTATTGTAGGATGTTTCTGTTCTGAAATTTGGTTTTTAGTTGAACTATGTCTAGTTTTATCAATAGTTGGTTGCTAGTTGTTTACATGTACAACTAAGTAGGTCCAAGTTTGTTGATTTTTGTTACTGGTAGCTCCAAGTTGTGTTGAACATTGTTGCTTCTTATAAGACGTATTGTGACCTATGAATTAGAAATTGTGTTTGCTATAATTTTGGTCTTTTGATATGTAAATTTTGTGAAATAATACATGCGAACATCTGTACATTTGAATGTGATTGTTCAAAAAATAGGCTACAAATTTTGCTAATATAAAATTGTATTCATAGAAAATTACAAATTAGATTTAATGAGGCCACAATTTTGGCCTAGCACTAGGACGAGCCATTTTATAAATTATGACAACGAAGTTTGTCATTAAAAAGCGACATGTCATATTGATAAACGTCATAAGCATTTGCCACATCAGCTCCACATCACCAGTACGCATGATTTTATGACAAAATTTGGTCCACATGGCAAGCCTCTAGCTGATTATTAGTGACGTTCTTGTTTGGCGTAATGACAATATGCAAATGTCATAAAATCTATGACGAAGTAGAATTGTCACAATTTTAATGACAAAAAAACTTCAAATCGTCATAGAACATGTTTAGCCACGTCACATACATGACGAACCAAAAAACGTCACACAAGCGTCATAAATTTCAATATATGACATATATTCACTTATCAATGACACAAGGTGAATGTCATAGAAGGTAAGGTGTGTTGTAGTGGAAGTTGGCGACGGGCCTCCGCCGGACGCAGTGGCTGCGGGGACATCAGGAACGCCTTCGACGGTTTCCGGGGGCGGCTCCGGGGCGGCCTCGGACTCAGCCGCCACCGGGTTCGACTCTGAGTCAGGTTGCGCGCTATTCAAAGCCCCGAAGTCCTCCACCTTCTCGCCACGCGCCGCCTGGGACACAACACACAGATTCAGCAAACCCACATATAACCCACATTCAACGAACACCAAACAAAAGTCAAACATTACCTGACCCCTCGCCGTCTCGGTCCGCTCCCTGACCACCTCCCGACCGTGAGGGCCCCACATCCGGTCGTAGAGGGCTCCCGCGGATTCCTTCACTACAGGGTCCTCAACCTTGAAAATATCGCGCTCAAAATCCTCATCAGCTTGGTCGAAGACCTCATAGTGCCGGCACCCTTCGCGGGAAAGCGCGTTCATCGCCCCTTCACAGGTGACCAGGGAGGCATAGGCCATAAACCCCTCCACGATGGCGGGGAGCGCCAGCAACTCCTCCTGTAGCCACTCGAGGCAGCGAAGTCCGGGCTCTCGGTCTGGCACTTCGAAGTCAGCGGTCCACGCGCCCAGCTCATGGTATGAGTCCATAAGCTGTTTGCGTGTCCGCTCAGCCTCCGCGCGCGTCGAAGCCTCGACCCTCTCCACCCGGGTCTGCAGAGCGTTGAGCCGCTCCTCCAATTCCTCGGCGCGCTGCCTGGCAAGACTGCCCTCCACCCGCGCCAAATTGGCCTCCGCCTGCGCAGACTGTGCCTTGGCGAGGGCCTCATTAGCCTCCTTCCTCTCCTCCGCCAGTTGGCGCCGGAGGTCGGTCCTCTCAACCTCCAGCGCAGCCACCTTGTCCGCCAGCTTGCGGCACTTGCTGTCGGTGGCCGACTTTTCCCGAACGACATCAGCATGTTGCGCCCGAAGTCTCTCGACTTTGGTAGACAGAACTTCCGTAAGGGCCCCCGACGCTGCGCGGTCTGCGAAGTCAGCCGCCTACAAGACACACATAAGACCACAGCCCCAACGAAGCCGGTAAAAACCGAAGTCTAGCTCAACTTACCTGACTTAATGCCTCCTTCAGCCGGCGGGACACAGCGCCCGCCTCGTCCCTGACGGCAGTGAGTGCCGGAATCTCGCCACCTGCACTAGGAACACTACCCCTCGCCCTGGGCACCACGGCAGCCGCCGCGGACGCCGCGGCGGGCGGAACAACAACAAGTTGGCCTTCGCCCGACCCTGCAACGTGTCAACAGATTAAAAAAAAGAAGAAAAAAAAGAAAAGAAAAAAAACTCGAGCCAGCGACTTACCAACAAGATAATCTTCCACACTTATATCGGTGGCGAAGTCGGCAACGCGCTTGCCCGGCGGCGGCAACTCTCGGGCCTTCACGGCTCCCACCGGGACAGACTTCGTACCGCCGGCGGCAGCCGCCTTCACAGCCTCCGGCACCCTGCTGTAGCCAGGGCGACCGACTTCGCAGCCAGCGGCGGCTGGCTTCCGCCGGGGGCAGCAGCCTTCGTAGTCCCACGCGGCCTCTTCAGCCTGGCCTCATGGAGCTTGACGACCGCCTGGTGCTTCTGCGCAGCTCCCTGACGATCCTTGTCCATCACTGCCGACACAACAGCAGCAATATTCTGCCCGTAAGGAAACACTCTCCAATCACGAACCATGCAAGATGTAAAAAAGTCTTCGCCGGCCGTGCGGGGGATAGGAACATTCTTAGGCCACCAACCCCCGGTAACCCTCAGCATCCGCGCCGAAGACTCCCGGAGCTCGGGCGAAGACATCCTTCCCCCTGGGGCTGCGCATGTCCTCATCAATTCCCTAGCAAAACCATCGGAAACCCCCAGTCCTCCCGTAGCAATACATAGCTTCCTCTTCTTAGAGGATGGGGCGGCCGCCGGCGCGGGGTCGTCTCCAGCCTCTACCGCCGGCTTCTTCCCGCGACGATCCACATCGTCTTGCCCGGGATAACCGCCATATGGCAGACGGTTCAGCTCGAAGACCCTGTTCAAGCGGTCATTAGACCCGCGTATATCCCAGCTACGCTGGCCCTCTGTCTTCGACACGTACCGACCAACGATCCGCACCGCCCCATCCTATGCCTCACGCACAAAGGCGGCCGGATCGTGGCTATACAGATCCAGTGCGAAGGCGGATCTGGCGAGGGCATACTTCGCCCAGCGCCCAGCCATGCGCCAAAGGCCACACCCCGTACGCCACAAACTCCTCAACCAAATCGCGCCCGCTGCTTAGGTCGGCCGCGCACCGAAGGGCCCCTTCGCTTGCATCCTCCTCCGCCACTTCAAACTGCGGGTATGCTGAGTAATAATGCGAGCACATCTCGACCACGGGGAGCCCCGGATGGTCTTCGACTGTGCCCTCCACAACGTAGAACCAAAACTCATGCCAGTTGCCCCAGTTATTGCGGGCGCAAGGAACCAACTCAACTACCTCCATCGTGGTCTTGCCGGTCTTCGGCGTAAATGTACAGGACCCAAACTGGGCAACCTTATTTCCGATCATCCTTTTCTGCCAGTGCAGGCAACAGTACTTCGCGAAGACTTCGACCGATGGCTGTCCGCCATACGAAGTCGTCGCCCAGACATACTTCGACAGAGCCACCACGACATTCGGAGTCAGCTGATGGATCTGGACGTTGAATCTGCGCATAACTTCTCCCACAAATCGGTGCGCAGGCAGGCGAAGACCAGCGGCAAAGAACGCCTCGAACACAACCAACTCGCCTTCTGGCTCGAGGACCTCCTCCGTCCCCGGGACACGAGCGACTCTGCCGCCAAAGTAACCAAGCTGCTGCATATCTTGCATGCGGACCGAGGACATCCGCGACACACCAAAATCCACCGTGTCGCCGGCGCGCAACTCCTCCGCCGCCACAGTGCTCAGCGTCTCCTCAGACGACGTGTTGGCCGGCGGCGTAGCGGCAGCAGAAGAAGAAGAGGTCGGCATCGCTACGTACCGTCGGCGACGGCGGGCGGTCTGCTTCACACGGGCCATATCTCCGGCGAACAAGAGCAAGGAGGGCAGACGAGCAGCAAGGATTTGAGAGGGCGGTTAGGGTTTTCGCGGAGCGCGGAACGATAAAGTTCAAAACGCGCCGCCCCCGTCCCCTTTTATACACAGGGCGCGGCGCTTCGGGAAACCCGCAGTCCAACAGTACGGTGTCAATCAACGGTCATGTCAAAAACCCCCGCGGAACCACTTCGAGCGAGGGCAGCGTCTCCGCCATCTAGCGACGTCTTCGGCACTAGATGACTTAGTCGAACTGGTCCCTCGGAGGGCAAATGTTGGGGCGAAGGCGAAGACGCCACCCTTCGCTCGATGCCTTCGCCGTAATCGCTGGACCAACAGAGACAAGACAACGGGCAGGCTCACCCTTCGTCCCATACGTCACCGGACGAAGACCTGGGACGAGGTCGTCTCATCTCGCGCTCTCGTCCAGCATGGAGGCCCACGTGTGTTCCGGCCCATTGTAACAGGCCCTGCGTGGCCGCTGCGCATTACGGGCCTAATTTGTAAGGACATCTCTGTAATTACGGTCTGTAACCCCGCTTTGTGGGAATATTCCGGGGATAACCTAGGTGTCCGAGGGCACATGCGTCCTTAACACTGGACGCTGGGCACTCAGATACCTATAAATACCCCCGCACAGTGCCCTTGAGAGGCTAGATTAACAGAGCTATTGCCATTTTCGTGCGAAAACCCTGTTTACGTCACATCACACCCCCGTTGGATCACCTTGCACCAGAGAGCAAGTTCCAACAAATTCCTCTAACATTAATATTCTAAGAATTAATGTAAATTACTAATTGGATTTTTAATAACATAATCATGATTATTATGACTTAAATAAGTGTTTTATTAATGTTGGGGGCCTGCTTCGTCGCCGAAGGTCCTTTAAGCAGAAACACCTTCGGAAGATCAGCACATAAGCAAATACAGCGCGAAGGTAAACGTCGAAGCTACGATCCAGGGAGCTTCGGCATAGCGACATGCCTTGAGACGAAGGCTGCACCGACTTAAAGAGGAAAAGACCGATCGATCCATGATGATTTGTGTCATGATTGTAACTAGTCATTAAGGACATAAATGTAATTTTGACCGGGCTGTGTCCCGTTCCTATAAATAGGTGAACAATACCCCCGTACTGTTCAAGTTGTCTTGTATTCGCTCGTGTACTACGCTTGGACTTTTTCCTTCTATTGAGCCGAAGGTACAAATGTAATTTCATATTGTTCACGTTCATTCATGAAGATATAATTAAGATATATTAATGATGTCATATGATTATTCACGTTATCTCTCATGTCTCATATGCTTCTTCTTTCATTAATATATACTGCGATGATGAAGGTACGTTCTTCATGACCTTCGTCCGAAGATCATTATATCTTAAGGGAGATAATGCTTTGAAAGACGAAGTGCATTAACCATTAACCTCTTTTCGTGTTGCCTTGTTCTTAACTCATAGCCTTTGAGAACAAGTCCCCAACATTGGCGCCCACCTCCGGTGTACTCATTTCCACTTTTGAGCTGATGGCTTCATTCAACAACCAAGTCGTAGCACCTTCGGCTATGAAGATGGTGCTCCCGATAACACGCAGTTCAAGTTCAGAGCCGGCTAACAAGAAGCAGAAGAAGGAAGCGCAGAGAAGGGTGCAGCATGTTGGGCTGCAGGGACCCTTCATCAAGTCCAAATGATCCCACATCCCAATCACCTTCTCCCAGGAGGACCTTCAGCTCAAAGATTACCCTCACAATGATGCTATGGTCATATCTTGTGTCATCAAAGGATTTCTGGTTCATAATGTTCTGGTTGACATAGGCAGTGCAGCGGATATCATATTTGCTAAGGCCTTCAGACAGATGCAAGAGCCAGAAGACAAGATTCATGATGCTACACACCCTCTTTGTGGCTTCGGAGGAAGGCAGATTGTCACACTTGGTAAAATCACAATGTCAGTTACCTTCGGCTACGTCCACAACACAAGGACTGAACATGTTATCTTTGACATTGTTGACATGGAATACCCCTACAATGCAATCATTGGTCGAGGGACACTCAATGCCTTCGAAGCAATACTTCATCCAGCATATTAATGCATGAAGATACCTTCGGAACAAGGTCCCATTGCTGTCCATGGGAGTCAAGAAGCTGCCAGAAGGGCCAAAGGGAATTGGACAGATTCAAAGGCAATCCATAACATAGATGGAGCTGAAGCCTGTTAGTAGTACAAATACAAAAGAGAGAAGGCTGCTTCAGCGGATCAGCCAAAGCCTATGCTTATATGTCAAGATATAGAAGAACAAAGGGTACTGCTAGGGTCTCAGTTATCTGATGAGCAAGAGAAGACTTTGTTAAGATTTTTATGCAACAACAAAGATGTCTTTGCTTGGTCAGCCAATGATCTATGTGGTGTCAATAGAGATGTTATTGAACATTCACTCAATGTGGATCCATCCTTCAGGCCAAGAAAACAAAGGTTTTGAAAGATGTCTGAAGACAAAGCTGAAAGGTGCTCGGAACAAATTGAAGAGACTTCTTAGTGCCAATGTCATCAGAGAGGTGAAATACCCAGAATGGCTAGCCAACACTGTTATGGTGAAGAAGGCCAATGGTAAATGGAGAATGTGTATTGATTTCACAGATCTCAACAAGGCATGCCCAAAGGACGAGTTCCCATTGCCAAGAATAGACTCTCTAGTAGATGCCGCAGCTTCTTCAGAGCTCATGAGTCTACTGGATTGTTACTCAAGCTATCATCAAATTTGGATGAAGAAGGAAGATGAGCCGAAGACTAGCTTCATAACTCCCAGTGGCACCTAATACTACCTTAGGATGCCTGAGGGGCTCAAGAATACTGGGGGAAGCTTCAGCGGAATGACAACCAAGGTCCTTCATTCTCAAATAGGTAGGAATGTACTGACCTATATTGATGATATCATAGTGAAGAGCACGAAGAAAGAAAATCATATTGCTGATTTGCAAGAGACATTTGCCAATTTCAGGCAAGCTGGCCTGAAGTTAAATCTAGAAAAGTGTGTTTTTGGAGTGAAGAAGGGCAAGTTCCTTGGCTGTTTGGTATCAACGAAGGGGATTGAAGCCAACCCGAGCAAGATTGAAGCTATCCTTCGGATGGAGCCGCCAAGCACAAAGAAGGGGGCCCAACGGCTTGCAGGAAGACTAGCATCATTAAACAGATTCACATCCAGACCAGTAGAAAGAAATCTACCATTCTTTGAAATACTGAAGTCAGCCGAAGTTTTTCAATGGGGTCTGGCTCAGCAAAAAGCTTTCAAAGAGTTGAAGCAATACTTGATCGATCTAACAATACTAACTCCACCTTCGCTAGGGGCTCCATTGCTTTTATATGTAGTAGCTTCGCACTCTGCAGTAAGTGCGGCACTCGTACAGGAGAAGCTAGATGGCTAAATCAAAAAGCAGGCCCCAGTATACTTCATCTCTGAAGTTCTAAGTTTATCAAAGAAAAACTATATAGAATTGGAAAAGGTGTTGTATGCTGTGTTAATGGCCTCTAGGAAGCTTCGACATTATTTTGAAGCATATCACATAATTGTTCCTTCATCACAGCCTCTGAAGGACATAATGAGGAACAGAGAAGCTACTGGAAGGATTGGAAAATGGGCTGCGGAGCTTAACGAATTCAGTATTGACTATGTACATAGATCCTCAATTCAGTCCCAAGCATTAGCAGACTTCATTGCTGATTGGACGCTAGGGGTTTAGGAAGAAGAAACAAATAAAGACACCGAAGCTTGGACAATTTTCTGTGATGGCTCCTAGGGAACCTTCGGCGCAGGAGCGGCTGCTGTCCTAGTTGCGCCTTCTAAAGTCAGAACATGTTATGCAGCAAAGCTTGACTTCAGTTGTACAAATAATATTGCTGAATACGAAGCACTTCTGTTGGGGCCTCGAAAGTTAAAGGCAATGGGAATAAGAAGGGCCATCCTTAAAACTGACTCTCAAGTCATTTCTGGTCATGTAGACAAAAGTGGTAAGGCGAGAGATCCGAAGCTTGAAAAAATATCTGGATACAGTTCGAAGGCTTGAGGCTTCTTTCAAAGGTTTTTCTGTCAAGAATATTCCAAGAGGAGAGAACGAGCATGCAGATTTGTTAGCCAAATCAGCGGCACAGGGGCTCCCCCTACCTTCGGAAGTATTTTTTGAAACAATAAAAGCACCTTCGGTTGAGCTTATGGAGAGGGCAGTGCTTACAATTTCCCCTATACATAGTGAAGATTGGAGGACTAAAATTATATCTTTCCTCCAAGGCAATTGTCTTTTGGATGACGAAGCCTATAATAAGAGAATGGAAGCAAGGACAAGACCGTATGTGATAATAGAAGGGGAATTATACAAGCATGGAGTCTGTTCTCCACTCCTCAAGAGTTTATCCAGAATCGAAGGTATAGAATTAATGAAGGAGATACATGTAGGTATGTGTGGATCTCATATTGGGTCTAGACCCTTGTAGGGAAAGTGTTTAGACAAGGATTTTATTGGCCCAAAGCAGCTTCGAATGCAGTAGAGTTAGTTCAAAAGTGCGAGAATTGCCAAAAATGTGCAAGAGACCAGAAGCAACCTTCATCTCTCACCCAGCTAATACAGCCTACTTGGCCATTGCAAAGATGGGGCCTGGATTTGTTAGGCCCATTTCCACCAGCGCAAGGTAATTTGAAATATGTTGTGGTGCCTGTAGAATATTTTTCTAAGTGGATTGAAGCAAAGCCTTTGGCTACAATAACTTCGGTTACAGTCCAGAAATTCTTCTAGCAAAATATTGTTTGTCGCTTCGGCGTGATGAAGGGTATAACTGTGGACAATGGAACACAGTTTGATGCTGAAACGTTCAAAGATTTATGTGACCAAATTGGCACGAAGATTCATTTTGCATCAGTAAGGCACCCAGAATCAAACAGACTGGTAGAAAGAGCAAATGGCATTATAATGACAGGAATAATGAAGCTAATCTTCAATCAGCCCAGAGGAAAGTGGCTAGATGAGTTGATTAAGGTGGTATGAAGCCACAATACAACCATGTCAAGATCAACAGGATTCACACCTTTCAAACTATTTGCTGACGAAGCTATAACTCCAGAAGAAGCTAAAGCAGGATCAATAAGAACAACAGCTTCGGCAGAAGACAAAGCTAATTATCACGTAGCAAAAGATACTATAGAGGGGACCAGACTTCAGGCTATGGAGAACATCAATAAATATCAAGCCGAAACAATAAAATGGCGTGACAGAAAAGTTTGATTGAAGAATATCAAGCTAGGGCATCTAGTACTTCGGAGAGTTGCCAACCCAGACACAGTGGGAAAATTACAACAGAAGTGGGAAGGTCCTTTTCTGGTTGTATCTTCGTCAACACCTGGTTCTTACAGATTGAAGGATATGGACGGCAACGACATACCCAGATCTTGGAATGCAGATGAGCTTCGGCGATATTATGTGTAATTTGATGTAATCTTTTTTCATTTTTCTATGGAACCCTTTTCCTTTCAAAAGGGGGAGAAAGGTTTTTAATGGGGCCATAGCTTGTAATTTTTTCTCATTTAGCTCCACGAGAGCCAAATCCCCCAAAAAAGGCTGTAAAATGTAAAATCTGAGCATGCACCATCGAGTGCAGAGAGAAAAAAGAGGAAAAACAAGGAGAAGCTCAAAAATCATCCCCAAGGGGATGCAGAGCATGACGAAGCTACAAAAAGTCGTTCCTATGGGAGCGTATCGTAAGTTTTCTGCTTAAAAGTCGTTCCTAAGGGAATGCAGAGCCAAATACCGCCGAAATATAAGGCGAAGAAGTTCAAAAGTCGTTCCTATGGGATGCAGAACTTATACCATCGAAATAGAAGGTGAAGAAGCTCAAAAGACGTCCCTAAGGGGATGTAGAGCTTAAGATTCAAAAGACGTTCCTAAGGGGATGCGGAGTCTGGATGTGGCTTCATGTGCGCGTGTTTTGGACATTCATTTTGCACATTACATTACATCATGCATTGCATTCATACACATTCATGTAGACATTTGTAGGATCATCATCATCATAACAAGGAGTACAAATAGATACTTCGGCTTTGATGACAATGCTTCGATGAGCATAAAGAAGCAAAGATACGCTTCGTTGTGTACAAAAAGAAGGGAAGGTGTTTTTCGCCTTCGGCTCAAAAGATACGAGTTTCATCCACATCAAAGCAATTCAAACATGGATGGAAAGGTAAAAATATATTGCAAGGTATGAACAAATTTACTGGGTAATGTTTGATTCCTAAATTACAATATTTTTTACAAAGACAATTCAAATGTCTCTAAAGCTTTGTGCAGCAGCTTCATCAATCTCCGTTGAGCTTCGGATTATTGACCTCCGACATCATCATCCTGTACACAACAAAGCAGTATAAGGTAAAAAGTAACTTCAAGAAAAGGTAAGCAACAGGTATAAATATCATACCGGCTTAAGATGACTTCGTGCCTCGTTACCAGCTAAGTCTCGCCCACCCTTCGTCTAAATTTGTGTTATGATCTATTCCCAATACTTCGGGCTAGGTTGGGGATATCAGCAAAGTTCGCTGGTGATAGACTGAAGTTCGTTCTGTTTACAATCTTTCCGTGCGTGCAACCAGCCTTCATAAAAGCTACAGCTGTGCCGTGAGAAGCCACCAGGGCACAGAAGTCGCCATGCCCAGCTATGACTTCGTCAAGCGCCTCAACTTCGCTTTCAATACGCTCGAAGGTGCTTGGCAAGTCTTCAACCAAAGGTTCAAATTTTTTAGAGCTAGCTCCCACTGAGTTAAAGACCTGCCTTAGCCGTTGCACGCAGCGGTTGCCGAAGTTTAAGCAAACATTCCGAATCTCTTTTAGGGATTCTTGCAATTTTGAGTTTTTCTCGACTTCGGCTTCAAGCCTTGCATCAGAACTTTTCCTTTCTTGTTCGAAGATTTCTGTTTTTCGGAGGAGTTCATCATTTAATCTGGCAACTTCGGCTTGGGCTTCTGCCAATGAACCCTCCATTGTCTGAAGAAGGAAGTCTTTCTTTTCTAGAGAATCTTCATGATCTTTGATTTTCTTTTCCAAGCCCTCGATTATAATCTCATTCTTTTTATCTATGAGGTCTTGTTGTATTCTCAGAGCTTTGCTTAGCAGCATACCCTGTGCAAAATAGCCTTCATCAGAAATCTTTGCTTCATCACAAAAGATTAAAAGAGTAAGGAAAAAACTTTACCTTAAAATTGGAATAGAATAAGCTACCGACGATATGTTGTCGTCGGTAGCTGCTAATGTCAGCTTCAAGCTTCGGAAAACCAACACTCTTCGATAGAGTGCTAATAATCTTCGCCCCAGTGTGATCTCGAATACATCCTAAGGCTTCTTCATTAATTCCACCAAAGAGCATGACTCATGGCTGGTAGCCACAGGATATAGCATACTCCTGTAGCTCCTCCATCTCGGCCTTGGATAATTCTTGACCAACTAGATTTTGGAAGCTGAAGCCTTTTTCTTCCAAAGTACCTTCGGCAATTTCTTTCCCTTTCTCAGGCACTGCGGCCATAACTTATTCTGTAGCCGCAGTAGTCTCTTCTGCGGCTATATCCAAGAGCATTTTATCAATAGCAGATAATGTACTCTCCAGATTGGTAGCTTCAGCGGCCGCAGCTTCGGCAAAAGTATTTGCTTCGGCAGCTGGTGTCATCTTTGATGCTGAGGCCGACGGTGGCGTTTCCTCAATAGCTTGCATAATAGTAACAATTCTTCGCTTTTTGGGCCCAACCACCTTTTTCGTTGCTGAAGGATCGTCCTTCTGTAAAAGCTTCGTCAGATGCGGCCCCTGAGGACTTAGCAGCTGGATAGGTAAGGATTCAGTCATTACCTTTAAAATTTCTTCTACTTCGACAGCAGAAGGCGTTGAAGGAGCTTCCTCTTCTATCTCAGCCATCTACGGCTCTGGAGTTGCAGTTTTTCTCTTCTTCGAAGTCACCAGCTTCGGCTCAGGACTGGTTCTTCTCTTCTTCAGAGTTTTTTTGTCCTCTTTCACCATCCTAGCAGCCTGTCTGCTCATAACACTGACAACCCTTTTTCTCTTTGTCCCTTCGGCACCCTTGCTTAGTCGTTCATAATCAGGGTATTCAAAGTTTAAAGTGTCCATTACCCAATTCAACCTTCGTTTTGGTCGGGTGCCGAAGGCTGCAGTCATTAGTTGATCTTCTTTTTTGGTATAATTGCCCAAAATTTCATTGCACATAGTCTCAATCATATCCAGCCATTCTTAGCAAGGCTCTTTAAAGTGTTTCTCAAACTTGAAGCGGTAGGGTAATCGAACAAGTTCATTCTTCTTCTTTGTTCCTTTTAGCTTCGACATACTCCATTTACTCAACGTTGGAGATACCCTATTGGCCAGGTACTCTTGCACTAGATCCCTGGTGCGGATTTGTTCAGCCACCACTCTGAATTCTGGTATGGCCAGCGGACATGCTGACCCTGGCTTCATGTTGCACAAGGGTCTGGTCATCCCGAAGCTTAAGGACAGCGGGCTCATCACCATCGTCATCAGTTTCCCTCTTTTCTTCTCATCAGCCTTAATATAAAACCATTCACTCTTCCAGCCAGTTGGCCACTTGGTGCGATAGCTGAGGACTGGAGCCTTTGTATCCTTGCAATACGCGAAGTTATAACAACCAACATTTTCATGTAGCCCGTCCTCTCTGGCCTTTGTTTGGTAATGCAGCTCATGCACTCGGCAAAAAGCTTCAGCATTTGGGTCCATCCCTTGGCTTTGAAGGGCCCAGATGAAAATGCTGAGCCTAACGATGGCGTTAGGGGTCAACTGATGAAGAAAAATCTCAAAATTATCCAAAACTTCTCCAATCATCTCGTTCAAGGGAAACTGTAATCCTGCCCTGAAAAAGCTTTTGAAAACCACTACTTCGTCGTCCTTCGACTCTGGAGTGGTTTCTTCTCCAGCAAAACGAATAGGCTTCTTTTCAGCTTCTCCGAAGTAACCCAGCTTCATCATAATGGGCACGTCGGCTTCAGACACAGTAGATTTTTCAAAATCCAAGTGGCTAGGTTTTGATGGGATCAGAATGCTATAGTCTTCCTCGTCTTCATCAGCATTTTCTTCCTCGATATCAGCTTGTTCAGCTTTGGCAGTAGGTGCACCTTCGTCAATGGCTCCCTCCGTCACAACTAATCCCGATTGTCTCATGACTTCGGAGATCGGAGCTGTCTCGGTGGCTTCAGTCTCCTCTCCTTCACGGGTCACCCTCGGAGCGTACTCTGGCCATCTGATGATGAATCTTGTGCGGTTTTTACGAAGCTGATGTTTTTTATAGTTTTTGACGAAGCTCTCTTTTTTGACGAAGCTAATTCAAAATGATGGTTCGCTCGAGAATGCAGTGAAAAAGCTTTGGCTATGGTTAAAATTTTCAACAGCACAATAGTGCAATGTCAATGAATGTTGTGGTAACTTCACACCTACACGACTGTTTATATAGTGCCGCAGGTGGCAAGGTGAATCGCCAAATCGCCCGCACCTACTGAAACAGTTACCCACACCCGCTGAACAGTGAGCCACTCGGCGCCTGGGAAGAGAATCATCAAACCGTTCGTACCCGCTGCGTGGTGGGCCACTCGTGCTTGAAATATTTTAATCGTTTCTCGGCAACGAGCTCAGGGAAGGTGTTTTTCAGACCTTCGGCATTCCGAAGCCTTGGAGATTAGTTACTGATCAAGCTCATTACGAAAAATAATCTAGCACCGCGAAGGGGCAACTGTTGGGGGCCAGCTTCGTCACCGAAGGTCCTTTAAGCAGAAACACCTTTGGAAGATCAGCACATAAGCAAATACAACGTGAAGGTAAACGCCGAAGCTACGATCTAGGGAGCTTCGGCATAGCGACATGCCTTGAGACGAAGGCTACACCGACTTAAAGAGGAAAAGACCGATCAGTCCATGATGATTTATGTCATGATTGTAACTAGTCATTAAGGACATAAATGTAATTTTGATCAGGCTGTGTCCCGTTGAAAGTCACCTAGAGGGGGTGGATAGGCGAAACCTGAAAATTAAAACTTTATCCCCCAACTAGATCCCTTGATGAGTGGTTAGAACAAGATATACAATTATCGGAGTAATAACTAAGTCCTTGCTTGTAAAGAGTATTGCTTTCAAATAATGCGGAATTGATAAATCAATACTATTAATAAGTCTATGAGAATAAATCGCGAGGGCTTAGATAAGAAGAGTAATAACACAAGTTCTTTCTTGCAAGGTGTTGCTTCACTAAATGAGAATTTAACTTAAAGCAACACCAAATAGTATTAACAAAGAATAGTGCAAGAAAAACTTAGAAAGGGAAAGAACAAACAAATCACAAGCAATAAGCACACGAGACACGGGTGATTTGTTTTACCGAGGTTCGGCCCTCGAAGGCCTAGTCCCCGTTGAGGAGTCCACTAAGGACGGGTCTCTTTCAACCCTTTCCCTCTCTCCACCGATCACCAAAGATCGGCGAGCTCTTCTTCTTCTCAAGGATCACTTAAGACCCTGCAAGGATCACCACACACTTAGGTGTCTCTTGCTAGCTTTACAACGCTCCAAAACTTTGGAGGAAGTTCAATGGGAGTCAAAACTCCACGCGCAAATGAACACAAAGATTTAGCACACACTATCTCTCAATGAATCTCACAAGGCACTAGTGCTAAACTCAAATGAGTTGCTCTCTCTTGCTTGCTCTCTCTTTTGTGGCACTTGTGTTGGTTGTAGTGGTCTAAATCTTGTGTATAGGATGGATCAATGAATGGAGGTGGTTGGGAGGGCTTGAATATGTCAACTATATGACTTGGAATGTTGCTTGGGCTCCCACACCTTCAAGTGGCCGGTTGGGGTGGTATTTATAGCCACCAACCAAATTGTAGCCGTTGGAGAAGGCTGCTGGCGATGGGCGCACCGGACAGTCCGGTGCGCCGCCACGTCATCCTGTCATTAGGGCTTGGAGCTGGTCGACCGTTGGAGGCTTTGTCCTCATGCGGCACCGGACAGTCCGGTGCAACACCGGACAGTCCGGTGCCTCTCTGACCTTCTGCTCTGACATCTTAATTGCACTGTTCACTTTGCAGAGTCGACCGTTGCGTGTAGATAGTCGTTGCTTCGCTGGTGCACCGGACAGTCCGGTGAATTATAGCGGAGCTGCGCCTGGGAAACCCGAAGCTGAAGAGTTTAAGCTGATTCACCCTGTTGCACCGGACACTGTCCAGTGGCACACCGGACAGTCCGGTGCGCCAGACCAGAGCACACTTCGGTTTCCATTTTGCTCCTTTTTTTTGAAGCCTAACTTGTTCTTTTGATTGTTTGTGTTGAACCTTTGGCACCTATAGAATATATGATCTAGAGCAAACTAGTTAGTCCAATTATATGTGTTGGGCAATTCAACCACCAAAATCATTTAGGAAAAGGTTTGACCCTATTGCCCTTTCAATCTCCCCCTTTTTGGTGATTGATGCCAACACAAACCAAAGCAACTATATAAGTGCGAAAATGAACTAGTTTGCATAAGGTAAGTGCAAAGGTTACTTGGAATTAAACCAAAATTCTTTTCATAAGATATGCATGGATGCTTTCTTCTTATTTAAAATTTTGGACCATGCTTGCACCACTTGTTTTGTTTTGCAATGTTTTGGAAATTCTTTTTCAAAATCTTTTGCAAATAGTCAAAGGTAAATGAATAAGATTTTGAGAAGCATTTTCAAGATTTGAAGTTTTCTCCCCCTGTTTCAAATGCTTTTCCTTTGACTAAACAAAACTCCCCCTTAATGAGATCCTCCTCTTAGTGTTCAAGAGGGTTTTAGATGTTATTTTTGATGAGGGTATATCAATTTGAAATTATATCAAAAATAATATATCAATGAAAAATCTTTTCTTACCACAAATTTGAAAGACTACATTTTGAAATTGATGGTGGTGCGGTCCTTTTCCTTTTGCTTTGGGCTAATACTTTCTCCCCCTTTGGCATGAATCGCCAAAAACAGATACTTGTGAGTGAAATATAAGCCCTTCTACTTTCTCTCCCCCTTTGGCAAATAATATATCAGTGAAGATTATACCAAGTTGGAGAGCTATGCGGAATACCGGCAAATAGTGGATGATACCGATGGAGTTGAGTGGAAGCATCGTCTTTGCCAAATACTCCATTTCCCTTTCAATTCTATGACTAAGCATGAGAATACACTTGAAAATACATTAGTCATAGACATAAAAGAGACATGATCAAAGGATATATCAAATTAAGTATGATCATCATTCTATACAATATAGATTGCTCCCCCTAAATATGTGCATGGAGAGGAAGAATACATATTTTGGCCTTAAATGCCAAGTGCACATAGTTAGGTTAATGAGGTCATATCTATATCATAGAGAATGTGTAGTGCATTGTGTCATAGTATAAGTGTAATGCTCATGACAATTTATGCAGTAATGAAAGCATGTTATAGACAACTTAAGCATTTTCCCTTAAGGATTTCAAAGAGGCTTAAGGACCATCCACCTTTGTAACAAAGGCAGCTTATCCTCGTTACAAGGTTAAGCTTTAAGTTCTTTGACAATAAAATCACTTCACCCAGCTTTAACAAAGATGCAAGAATGAATGTTTGAGGAGTTAAAACTAGGTATGAAGCAGGAGTAATGCATGAACATGCTTTCTCTTCCTTTTTATACAAGATATGCAAAGAAAGTATGGAAAAAGGAAGATTTAGGTACAAGTTAGAATGAAAGAAAGTTGTTTTACCCTTTTGTACCTTCACATAGAGACACTCTCTTCATTGTGCTTTGTCCTTAGTCTTTAAGACCTATACTCAAGACAATATGTGGAAATATTTTGCACAAGAGAGAGTTCTACAACTAGTGATCCTTTTCTAAGTCATTGTCAGCATATATCAAATGGATCACAAATTGCATAGATGAATCATGAATTTCTCCTTTTAACTTAGTGCATACCAAGATAGATGTTGATTGATAGAATATGCAGCACTAAGAGACATAAGTGTTAATTGAAGTTATTCAATGATCAAATAAATAACAGATGTGATCAAAAGAACAACATATGCTTTAGATAAGCTTAAATTAGGAGAATCCATTACATATGCTACTTTAGCAATGAAAGCAACCATTTTTAAAAATACGATATTATTTTAACAAGTTGGATTGATATGTAGTAGCTTTACTTCATGAGAAACTTATTCTCATACTTGAGACTATGTGAGATTACTAAGTTGAAGAATTAATCTCAATAAAATCAAGATATAGAAATAGGCTCCCCCTAAAGATATGTATCAAGAAATTGAATGAATTGGATAGATGTACTCACAAAATAGGGAGAAGCATTATTCATCTTGATCAAGGCTTACAAAATTTGCAATAAACAATTTATGCCCAGTATTTTTATAATGAAAAAGATTTAGAATGCTTACAACCACACCATTGATTGTTTTGAAGATCTCATTATCCAAGTAGGTGTTGTTGCTCTTGATGTCTTCATTTTTCATTTGAGTGTCCTCCCTTTGTAGTTGACTCTTTTTCCTTCCAAACTTATTGAAAATACTCAAGAGAGATGTTAATAGCACAAAGGAGTATATGATGAAGAATGATTTGATTTAGATAAGGAATATAAACAATTTATCATTCACAAGTCACACAGACATGAAGTAAAATCCTTAGCATTAGTGCACATTATTAGAAAAGAGGAATAAGCACCTTTTAAATATCTTGATCAATCATAGGAATTTTACTTCTTCATATTGAAATTATTATCATGACTTAAAAGCAAATCAATATGAGAATAGATATAGCAAAGGCATGAATTAGATTCTAATGGACAAGTACATTTATGAGAATGAGATTGAATGCACATCTAGCTGACTTAAGTCCAATAAAGAATCTATTCTTCACATAGGTAGAATTTAGAGTAAATAATGATTGATGGGAACTATATTTGATTAAGAAGATGAGTTCCCATACCTTTGCTTTTACCTTTCTTCCTTTGGGTGAAGAGTAACCCTTGAGGCTTGCGGCTTGCACTTACTCTCTTGTACATTTTCATAAGTAAGCTCAAGAGATATGTCATTAGTAACACAAGCACTAGTTTCCCTTTGTGTAATCACTTTGATAAGGAATCGAAAATAGATTACTAAAGCATGGAAACTTTATAATATGAACTAGGTTATTCCATGATGTATGCTTAATTTTACTTACAAAACAAGCATAGTTAATTCTTTAAGATTATGGGAATAAATCTAATTCATAACATGGAGAGCAATAAATATAGAAGAGTCATATCTAATTTAAGCAAGAGGCAAAGCAACATAAATCATTAGATTGACTTTTCTTTTTATGTTAGATTACGCATCTCCAAAGAGAAACTTATTCTCTATATGTGAGACTACTTAGGTTATTTAGATAAAAAGATTAGTCTCACACTTTCTAGATATAAGGAGAGATTCCTTTTATAAGTGTCCTAAGGAATTGAATTCCTTACGTGACACCTTATTCTTTTAAGAACATGGAATATCTCTCTATATCTAGAACATGGCAATAACAGAATGATTAGTGAAAAGCATGCCATGTGGTACTTACAACAATTTAAAACATGTAGATTGCCATGGTATAGAAATGATGAATATACAATCTACCATATGAGAGGAATTTCTTCAAAGAATTGTGACATAATTTAAAAACATTTGAAGTGCTTTCTTTTTCTATGTGACTACACAAGACACATAAGAAATGATAATTTAAGATACTTGCACTTAAAAGCATAATTGTTACCATCCTTTGGTTTTCCTCCATGTTGTAGGCCTTGACCTTTCGACATACGATTAATTCTTTATTTCCTACAACATTGATATCTTCCCCGAGATGATATGAGTTTTAGATATAACAATTCGAAATAACTTTGGGTCAATCTTGGATATAGATCACTGAAGATTGATAGCTTGAGTTAATAGAAATTGAGTTGACTCTCTCAAGCACCCCAAAGCTTCATACCATCTCTTTTTCCTGCAAAGCTTGTCAAGCATATTTTGGTACCCATCGCTTGATGGGTCCATTAAGTTAGTCAACAAAGATCTAGGAACCCAAAAGTCCTTTGTGTTAGCGCTTGGTAAACTTATTACCTTTCTAGCACAAGTTGCAATTTTGGGTTGCCTAGTTACATGTGAAATAATTGACAAGCTAGAAGTGGGGTTATTACCAATGGGACAATCCTTGCATTGATGTCCCTTCTTTCGGCATATGTAGCATAGGCGATCCTCAAGTTTTGAAGATTTCTTCTTTCATTGTTTCTCTCTTGCTACATGGTTAGTGAATATTTTCTTTTCTAACACTATGCCTTTTTGTTTTAAATGGGGACAAGACCTAAACAAGTGTCCCTTTTTGGAGCATTTAAAACAAAGTTTATCATCCTTGTTAATAATCAAGTCATTTTTAATATAGGGACATGACCTAATAGAGTGCCCCTTTTCAAAGCATTCACTACACTTCTTACTTCTCTTAGTGTGAAGTGTGACTTGATAACCTTGGATGTTACCTTTTATGGAGGCATGGTTGAGGCTTTTGGAAGAGGTATTGATTTTCTTCTTTTGTTCCTTCCTCTTGACAGTCCTCAAGTCCTTGACATTTTCTTCAAGGGATTTAGTGCATGCCACAGTTGTTCCCATCTCAAGCTTCTTCACCATGTGATCATGGTTATCTTGAGAAGGTTGAGCAGTGCACTTCCCTTTTAGTTGTGTCAAGCTCATTTTTAGCCTCTCATTTTCTTCTTTGAGCTTTTGATATGAATCATTGTTTGTTCCTGCAAATTATAGCTCAAAGGAAGATTTGCTTGTCGACGGACAACAAGCATTAGCACATGATAATGTAGTTTCAATTTGAATACATGTGCATGCGTGAGGTTGTTGGGATTTTAAGTTTTCTATCACAACCTCATGAGCAATATTTAATATGATATGATCATCCATAAGATTTTCATGAGAACATAGGAGCATATCATATTTTTCTTGAAAAGCTAGATTTTCATCTTTTAGCTTTTCTACTTGGTCCTTAAGCAAGGCATTCCTATTTACTAATTGAGCAATACAATGTAAAGCATTATCTTGCTCAATTGAAATAGTTTCATACCTTTGGACCAAATCAACATGAGAGCACTTTAGCTCCTCATGTTCTTTAGTCAACTCGTCAAAGCTTAACATTTGTATGGAGAGAATATCTTCTAGCCTTTGACGAGCTTCGCTTTGCTCTCTCGCTCTTTTTAGAAGTTTGAGTATGACCGCCTTATCTTCTTGGCTTAGGCAAGTGTAGAGTTGCAAGAAGCTTCTTTCTTCCTCCTCATCCTCGTTTGTGCTTCTGCTATCATTTTCATTAGCCACACAACATATGTGGGAATCGAAATGGGAAGACAAACCTCTTGGAGAGGTGGATTCATCATTTGGTCTCCATTGGTCATTTTCTTCTTCTTCCTTGCAAGGGTTAGTATCACAAAGACCAAAGGAAGTAGAAGCACAAAATGAACTATCATGTTTGGAGTCATCAAATTTGACTTTAATTCTAGTCCAAATATCATGCGCATCACGAATAGATTCATTATAATTTGATATGAAGGCACGATAATCTTCATTGCTAAGAGAATTACTTAAGATGTCATAAGCTAGATAGTTTAAGCTTATACATCTTTGATCTTCCTCAAAAGCATTTTTCCTATCATAACTAGGAGGAAAAATACTCTTGTCTAAAATTTGTTCTAATTGTGGATCTATGGTTCTAAAAGCATTTATCACTCTAGTAGACCATGAACCATAATTAGAACAATCGGAAAGTAATATCTCAAGAGTTACCTCCTTTTTCTCCTTCGGTGTTGTCTTCTTGTTCTCTTGGGATCTTCTACGAGCCATCACTTCGAGTTGTTAGACTCAATATGAAGTGCCTAGTTCTGATACCAATTGAAAGTCGCCTAGAGGGGGGTGGATAGGCGAAACCTGAAAATTAAAACTTTATCCCCCAACTAGATCCCTTGATGAGTGGTTAGAACAAGATATACAATTATCGGAGTAATAACTAAGTCCTTGCTTGTAAAGAGTATTGCTTTCAAATAATGCGGAATTGATAAATCAATACTATTAATAAGTCTATGAGAATAAATCGCGAGGGCTTAGATAAGAAGAGTAATAACACAAGTTCTTTCTTGCAAGGTGTTGCTTCACTAAATGAGAATTTAACTTAAAGCAACACCAAATAGTATTAAAAAAGAATAGTGCAAGAAAAACTTAGAAAGGGAAAGAACAAACAAATCACAAGCAATAAGCACACGAGACACAGGTGATTTGTTTTACCGAGGTTCGGCCCTCGAAGGCCTAGTCCCCGTTGAGGAGTCCACTAAGGACGGGTCTCTTTCAACCCTTTCCCTCTCTCCACCGATCACCAAAGACCGGCGAGCTCTTCTTCTTCTCAAGGATCACTTAAGACCCCGCAAGGATCACCACACACTTGTGTTGGTTGTAGTGGTCTAAATCTTGTGTATAGGATGGATCAATGAATGGAGGTGGTTGGGAGGGCTTGAATATGTCAACTATATGACTTGGAATGTTGCTTGGGCTCCCACACCTTCAAGTGACCGGTTGGGGTGGTATTTATAGCCACCAACCAAATTTTAGCCGTTGGAGAAGGCTGCTGGCGATGGGCGCACCGGACAGTCCGGTGCGCCACCGGACAGTGTCTGGTGCGCCGCCACGCCATCCTGTCGTTAGGGCTTGGAGCTGGTCGACCGTTGGAGGCTTTGTCCTCATGCGGCACTGGACAGTCTGGTACGACACCGGACAGTCCGGTGCCTCTCTGACCTTCTGCTCTGACATCTGAATTGCACTGTTCACTTTGCAGAGTCGACCGTTGCACGCAGATAGCCGTTGCTCCGCTGGTGCACCGGACAGTTCGGTGAATTATAGCGGAGCTGCGCCTGGGAAACCCGAAGCTGAAGAGTTTGAGCTGATTCACCCTGGTGCACCGGACACTGTCCGGTGGCACACCGGACAGTCCGGTGCGCCAGACCAGAGCACACTTCGGTTTCCTTTTTGCTCCTTTCTTTTGAAGCCTAACTTGTTCTTTTGATTGGTTTGTGTTGAACCTTTGGCACCTGTAGAATATATGATCTAGAGCAAACTAGTTAGTCCAATTATTTGCGTTGGGCAATTCAACCACCAAAATCATTTAGGAAATGGTTTGACCCTATTTCCCTTTCACTCGTGCCTATAAATAGGTGAACAGTACCACCGTACTGTTCAGGCTATCTTGTATTCGCTCGTGTATTACACTTGGACTTTTGCCTTCTGTTGAGCCGAAGGTACAAATGTAATTTCATATTTTTCACGTTCATTCATGATGATATAATTAAGATATATTAATGATGTCATATGATTATTCACGTTATCTCTCATGTCTCATATGCTTCTTCTTTCATTAATATATACTGCGATGATGAAGGTACGTCCTTCATGACCTTCGTCCGAAGATCATTATATCTTAAAGGAGATAATGATTCGAAGGACGAAGGGCATTAACCATTAACCTCTTTTCGTGTTGCCTTGTTCTTAACTCATAGCCTTTGAGAACAAGTCCCCAACAACTAATTCTAAGTAATTAAGTGCTATACTTATGAATAACTTTATTATGACTAGTAAAAACCTATTTTCATCTGACCGAAAATATGTGGTCTAGTATTTTCTTCTATTTCCTTATTTCAATAAAATTATACTTAAAACACTACTAACAATTATTGTTGATGTGCTAAAGCGAAACTAATCGTAAACATTTCTAGTATGAAAATCACCAAGTTGGTGACTAGTGACGTAATTTATTTTTGAAATATAAATTCATACACCTGTCAAAATATCGTTGCGAGGCTTGTTTACGACTACACATATACATCGGAGAGTAGCACATTAAAGTTTTTGAATCACTTTTACATACATTTGTGATGCATAAAATACAGAAATAATTCTCGGAATTTCGGAGGGCCAAAACACAAAATGGCCGTCTTCTACCTTGGGCTAGAACTTGTGAGCAGGGAGGAGCTCAACGGGGGAGGGCTCGGTCGGGCAGGGCGTGGGCGCGGTCGAGGACACAGGTGGTCCGGCTGGGGTTGCGGACGACGGGCGCGTACGAGCGAAGCTCCAGCGAGGTGACGCGGCTCCGGCGAGCGCGAGCGAAGGAGAGAGAGCGCAAGGAGTGAGAGCGAGCTCAGGGAGGCAGAGAGGAGGGAGGTGCTCGGCTTTTATAGAGAGAGGAGAGGAGAGGGAGAGAGAGGGACGCCGGGGAGGAGGAAATGGCCGTCAATGGCCATTAATGGCGGCCATAACTCCATTAAGGGAGAGAGGATGTAGGGGAGAGGGAGAGGAGGAGGCGGGCGTCGGTTTCCGGTGTAGGGGAGGCAGACGGGCGCGACGCGGCTTGGCCGGGGTGTGCGGGGTCGGGCGAGGCGTGGGCGCGCGGCGGCGCGACGCGGGCACGGGCGTGGAGCCAGGCGGCGGGGGCGCGAGAGGGAGGAGGAAGGAGAGGAACGGGCTAGGGCGGGCCCCACCTACCATAGAGAGACGGGAGGGAATTGGGGGGCGTGGCGGCTGGGCCGCTAATGGGCCAAATCGACCGGTCGGCTAGGGTTTCGTCCATTTTTTTATTTTTTTTATTTAAAAATATAAATAAATATATTTTTAACAATTCTAAAATCATAAAAATTATACCGAAATTATTTATAACTAAAATATTTATTTTAGGACCAATATTTCTATTTAATTGGATTTTCAATATAAAAGAAATTCCACTAAACATCCAAAAATCAATAATGAGCAAACAAAATTATTCTTAATGTAAATAAAAATCAAACTCTTGAAAGAAAATTCATTACCATAATTACCACTAATAAACTAAATGCATTATATTTTTTCTTTTTTTAGTTGATGGTTTTTATAGTGTTACAATGCGCCACACCCTACGAAACTGCGGTGACTTCAAGCACTCCGTCGGGCATGGCCGACCATTCCAACCTCTACCGCCTCCCCCACCACGAGGAGAGCTTTGCCAGCCCAGGCAGCCTCAGCAGCAGGAAGGGGAGGGGGTGGAGCCTTTTCGCGCGTTGACAGGGAGGTCAACATCATCTTCGGAGAGCACGGAGCACAACAGAACCGATGGCAGCAAAAGCTCAATGACTGGTAGGTCCTGGTGCCTACCACCAGTGCCCCAGCTCCTTACCAGTGGTCGGAGCACGCAATAACCTTCAACCGAGCTGATCAATGGCTCAACTTTGATCATCCCAGCAAGTACCCGCTCCTCGTTGATCCGGTGATCCGAGAAAGCTGGGTGAAGAAAGTATTAGTGGACGGGGGAAGCAGCATCGTCACCTTCCGCCGGACGCTCCAGGCCCTGGGGGTCGAACTCAAAGACCTCACCGAGTCAGATACTCCTTTCTTTGGCATCGTGCCGACTGAATGGGATTACCCGCTTGGGCACATCTACATGTCTGTCACCTTCGAGACCCAGAGAACTATAGAACTGAGTTCCTGAGGTTCGAGGTGGCGTGCTTCGACTACGGGTATAACACCATCATCGGAAGGCCGGGACTAGCGAAGTTCATTGCTCTACCGCATTACCCGTACATGATATTAAAGATGCCAGGACCTCAAGGAATCATCACTGTGCGTGCTGACTTCCAAGGCGCCGCAGAGTGCTTTCGGGGAGCCATTCAAACAACTCTCACTGTGGGGCCCTCGACAGCTCTTCCCGCGCAGGCGAACACCAAGCTGGAGGAGGGAGATCTCACAATACCCACCAATGAAGCTCAAGCCATGACCTCTATACGGCCGACTGAAGAGACTAAGAAGATTAATCTGGGTTTCTCTGATGAGCGCAAGACTGCCATCATCAGTTCCAGCCTTGATGACAAATAGGAAAGCACGCTCGTCCGGTTCCTGCTAGATAACCGAGATGTGTTCGCATGGCAACCTGTGGATATGCCGAGAGTCCCAAGAGAACTGGCCGAGCAAAAATTGAAGGTGTATCCTCAAGCAAGGCCGATTCGACAGAAGTTGCATCGTTTCACGTCTGACAAAAGGGAAGCTATTCACGCCGAGTTAGCCTGCTTAGTGTCAGCAGGGTTAATTAGGGAAGTACTGCACCCTGAGTGGCTAGCGAATCCTATTCTTGTACTAAAAAAGAATAAAGCTGATTGGGGCATGTGCATCGACTATACTGATCTCAACAAGCATTGTCCAGACTCGACTGCTGGCTATTCTATGCTCTCCTTCCTAGACTGCTACTCTAGATATCATCAGATCAACTTGGCAAAAGAAGATGAAGAGAAACTGCTTTCATCACCCCGTTTGGAGCTTTCTGCTATATCTCCATGTCGTTCAGCCTCAAAAACGTTGGAGCGACTTACCAGATAGCCATCCAACATGCTTAGTCAATCACTAGGGCAAGCGGGTGGAAGCCTACGTCGATGATGTGGTTATCAAGACAGAAAACTCAGAAAACTTTATCAAAGATTTACAGCTGGTCTTCAATAGCCTGAGGCGCTACCGGTGGAAGCTGAACCCAGAAAAGTGTGTCTTCGGATTACCGGCTGGGAAGCTACTCAGATTCATTGTCAGCCATCGAGGAATTGAAGTGAATCCAGAGAAGATCGAGGCCATCATGAGAATGGAAGCGTCATGGTCGCAGAAAAAGGTGCAAAGGCTTACTGGATGCATGACAGCTCTGAGCAAGTTCATATCAAAGCTAGGCGAGAAAGGAATGCCATTTTACAAATTGCTCAAGAAGGTGGACAAGTTTCAGTGGACCACAGAGGCACAGGAGGCTCTAGAGGCACTGAAGAAGTTCTTGACCACACCACCAATACTCAAGCCGCTGCGTCGAGCTACGCCTCGTCAGCCGGCAGAACATCTGCTCCTTTATATCTCCTGCACGACTCACGTGGTAAGCACTACGTTAGTAGTCAAGCGGGCGGAGGAAGGACATGCATAACCGGTGCAACATCCAGTCTACTTCATCAGCGAAGTCCTCGGGCCCTCAAAAATAAGGTATCCTCAAGTCCAGAAGCTATTGTACGCTGTACTTCTAACCGCTCACAAGCTCCAACAATACTTTGATGGCCATAAAGTCATAGTAGTCACAGGATTTCCGATAGGTGATATTCTCCACAACAAAAAAGCTATTGGAAGGATAGCCAAGTGGGCATGCGAGCTTGAGGCTCACGACATAGAGTTCTGGCCCCGCACGGCGATAAAAACTCAGGCATTGGTTGACTTCATATCAGAATGGACTGAGCACCAGGTCCCAGATAGCCCAGAAGTTGCTGAAGTGTGGAGAATGTACTTTAATGGCTCGCTGAAGCTGCAAGGAGCGAGTGTAGGGATTCTCTTTATTGCTCCCAGAGGTGAACAACTTAAGTACGCACTCCAGCTGTTGTTTCTAGCATCAAATAATGCAGTAGAGTATGAAGCATTGGTCCATGGGCTGGGCATCACGGTGTCACTCGACATCAAGAAGTTGATGGTGTATGGCGATTCGCTGGTAGTCATAAGCCAGATAAACAAAGATTGGGACAGCTCGACCGACTCAATGGGCAAGTACTGTGCAGCCATGCGAAAACTGGAGGACAAGTTCAAAGGATTGGAGTTCCATCATGTGGAAAGGGATCGCAATGCAATAGCAGATGCATTGTTGAAGCTGGGATCCAGTCGGGCCTAGGCTCCACCTGGGATCTTCGTCCAAGAAATACAACAAACAAGCATCACCACAGACCATATGGAAGAATGCAACACCCTGAGTCAGCCAAGTGCATACCCTAATGACTGGAGAGAGCCAATCATCAAGTATATAAAGAATGAAGAGGAGCCAGATGACAAGGCTGCAGAAGAACGCATTGCAAGGTAGTCAGCCCACTACACCATCTGTCACACCCGGTTTTGGAAGGCAAACCGAATGCGAACCATGTACGTGCTAGGATCAGAAACCCACATACATAGAGATTACATAATTGGACATCATCACACAATGCTCGAATTAAATAACGGAAAGGTACTTAATTACATCAAGATGTCCAAGATATCCATAGAGTCTATTACATAACCATTGTCTTTAACGTAATTATCAAAGTGCAGAAATACGAAACGTAGATGCTAAGCCTGCACAGGCAGCTAACTGGGGGTTTGCCACTAAGAAAGAACTAGAACTCGTCATATTCCTGGAACTCCTCGAAGTCATCCATGTTGCCAGCATCACCTCTTGAGCATTGGGTGCACTGGGGACAACCTAGGGTGGGGGTGGTGTGTAAAGCAAGGGTGAGTACACAGCAATGTACTCAGCAAATGTCCCGTTTGGCTAAAGTGGACTAGTTGTATATGGAGTTGTGTAACACCCCGGGGTCCACCAACACCCTGGAATGCTACTAAACATCACTTCTGACATCTATATATAAAATTTCGGCAGCATCCCCCTTGCAAAATTGCATAAATGAGGGGGCAACAGTGTATAAACATATATCATGACAAAAACATACTAAGTATTATTAATCGGCTAGCAACGATAAGTTAAACATACGACATGAAGTGAATTAACTAGTGCGCACGACTAGTTAAAAAAAACAAACTTCCTTTGACAACAAGTTTCTAATTAAATCATGGCTGTGCCTGGGCAGCGTTATTGTGAGAGTGAAAGTGGACGTGCTGCTACTCCCCTCATTCCCAACATGTATCAAGTACCTGCATTGAGTAATGCAAGAGTGAGATGACACATCTCAGCAAGTAAAATAATATCAAACTGTTTAACCACATAAGAACATTGTTTACCACCACTTGATTCCACAACCTTCTTATTACGAAGGTGCAGCACGTATACAACGTACAACACACCTAGTCACCACACCTCGCAGGTAGAAACCACAATAGTAACATAGTAATGTCACACTTCATATATACCTCATGAGTGCAAATGTCTGCAAATGCAAGGATGACTTCTGCCTTCATACCTCTAAGGATATGAAGCCGCATCGTACCCCTCCTCGGGCAACGTACGATGCTAAAAATGTACCGGTACGGTCGGACCATAAGATCACGACATAACTTCAAAATGCAAGATGGATGATGCGATGAGCATGTCATGCCTACAACACTTCATATAACGTGATCCAAAAAAATACTTCAACTTCATCCAAGATGGGAATCAACCACATATATCATTACCAAATTATGATCATCCACAATATTAGACAATTGAGAATTAATACTTCCAAACAAATAAACTTCATCATAGAATTCAATGATTAACATAATTAAAACTTATGCATACTCAATGTCAGGGAATAGGATGCAACCCAAACGGTAGCAACCACCACTGTATTTACTTGCCTTTACCGGAAGTTCGGGCAAATCCCTAAGTACGATCCGGAAGTCCACCACCTGTTTTTGACACACAACTTAGTGCACCAATTTCACATAATCAGGCCCATAAACGACGCCGCACCTACGCACAAACTCAAACCCCGCCGCGGGTTACATCTCTCCCCACACCCACCAAACTGCAGCGGCGCTGCTTAATAATTTCATAACTTTAAAATTATGACAGCAGTGGTAACAAACAAAAACTCTAGAGGCATCTACATGAAATTCCCCACAAGTTTTGTATACAATTTATAATTAAATTCCAACATCTAATTAGCCAAAACAGTCCACAAGATGAACCCTGTAATCTGTTTTTTTTTTTGTCTTTTGGACAGCGACATACCCGGATTCAAACAGCGATATCTTTTAAAATATAATTCCAAATCAAGCACATAAGTACTTATTGGAAAGATAAGACAAAGCCCTACATGATTATCATACTGGTTAACACTAATTACCCACGAAAAATTCACAGAAACTGCTAATACTACTGCTGTTCACCCACCTGAAAAATCTGTTTTTTTGGACAGCAACATAACCGAATTCAAACAACGATATCTCCTAAATTATAACTCCAAATCGAGCGCATAAGTACTCGTTGGAAAGGTATGACAAAGCTCTACATGATTCTCCCACTGATCCCTACTAATTGCCCACGAAAAATTCCCAGAAATCACTAGAACTACTGCTGTTCGTCCACCCACTAAATTTCTGGACAGCACCTCTACCAAATCGCATAGATAAACATGTAACCAATTGGATTGCAGCACAAATACAACAAAATGATCACGAAAATCACCTTGGGTTCCTCCTTTCCTCCTTCTTTTCTTCCTTCTTCCTCCCTCCAAACTCCCATGGAAGACTCGCACCCACACGACGGACACCAAGCGGGGAGGCTCCACCTTGGAGAGGAAGAGGTGGGGGGGGGGGGCTAGGGTTGAGGGGTGGCGCTGCAATCACATGGGGAAGAAGGAGAGGGATTGGGGCGGCTGCAAGAGTGGAAGAGAGAGGGGAGGGGCGGCCAAAGGGGTGGGGGAGTGAGAGGGAGGGGGCGGCTAGGGTTTAGGGGGGAAACTAATGGGCTCCCCACCGTCGGATCGAGATCCACGGCCCAAACTCGCTCTCACGTCTGCTCCCGACCCCAACGCACAAATCCAACAAGTATTCTACTGTTTTATTGGTGAATGCTTCCTAAAAAACTCCAACCCCAACTACACAGATCACGAAAGAAAAGGGAAAAATACATTTAACTTCTTTTCAGAAAATTGGGTCTCACACTCTACCCCCCTTAAAAAGAATTCGACCTCGAATTCCGACGCTTCTATCAGAACGACAAGGAAAGATCAATAAATCAACAAAACTCACACATAAAGAAAGGTTCGGGTACTTCTGCCGCATCAGCTCCTCAAGCTCCTAGGATTCTAAGATACGTAGCAGACGACACTCAAGAGTCTGGTCTTGCTACATAGGAATCGGCTCTAGCTCGATTTGATGGTCTGGATTCCGCAAATACTTCCTCAACATAAAGACATGGAATATATGGTGTACTCTGATCATAGACTCCGACAATTGTAGGTGCTAAGCCAAGCTGCCAACTCGGGCTAAGATAGTAGACGGTCCTATATAACTCGGACAAAGCTTTCCTAACACCAAATCAACATTGACACATGCAAGTACTTCAATAAATATATATATATATGAATGCAATACATACTGTGCTCAAATAGCCTAAACCAAACCTATCCAAACAAGAGTAACTTCAAAAGATCAATTTAATGCTTGCATATTTCTAGACAGCAGCACAACGGTTATTTGTTTTCCTCATAACTCACAAAATATTCATCCAATAGAAGTAAACTAGGACATTATGGAAAGCTTACAAAGTCCACTATACCCTTGGTATTATCATCACCACAAGATTTGACACTTAGAAAGGCCAAACAATGCGAAACGTAAATTTTGTCCAGACTTGAACAGAATTCAACTACTCACTTCAAAAATCCATAATTGGAGTCTCAGTCATCCCATTCAGGCGCTCCTAGACTTTTTAGAAAGCCAGTAAAATTGTCTATATTTCATTTATAAACCTATCAGGTTAATTCAATGCATATCAAGATCAAAAGACATAAGAAAGGCTTTGCTGTCCAAATTTGGACAGATTCAAAGATTCCAATTAAAACAGATGTAGCTTAACTTATAGGTCACCAAAAAGGGTGATCCAAAATTTGTTGGAAAGCTTAAGGAAAGTACTACCACTTCTTTATAATTTATAAGAACTGATTCGAAGTTTAACTTGGGCAAACAAGGTCAGTTTCGAAATCTGTACAGAATCTAGACAGATTCCAAGACTAGACTTGAGAAAATCATAACTCCCAAACTACTAGACCTATGGTCATGAAATTTTACACAAGTAAGATGAAGAAGTTGGCTACAACTTTTTATATACAACACCTCTACCGAAAACATGGTGTAATTCATTGAACTAGCGGCATAACCAAAACTGGTCATGTAGTCCCAAACAGCAAGCAATAGATTTATTCAGGTTCTATACTCTTCTAAGATTAAGCGTTCATCGAAGGACTAATAACTTTAGGTTCTTCATTACGAGACACTTAGAGCCAACATAAGGGTAGAAGCAATATGCTTACTTTTTAAATCATTTTAAGCCTGATCTCACATCATGCAAGCAAGAATCAATTTAAGTAGACTATGCCTGCCCATATATCCATCCAATAACTCAGACAATCTGCATCTCCACCTAGACTTCACACGACGTAACTATTTCATACTTACGCAAACACGCCAAGACCAGAAAACATGGCTTCACAACAATACGTACTGGCCTATTCAAATATCCCTCGCTATCTCTCTGTTTTAGCCCATGCTCCACATATACAATAACAAGATAACTATCACAACCACTACATCTATTCCCTCCCACCATACAACATAATTAACATGGATTGCGAAAGAGCTCACCATAACTAAACCAAACTCCCAAAGAAATATCCCTAAATAGAAAATTGACAATCAACAACACAAATGCTCATTCTGTCTCTACCTCTTTCACTATAAAAGCAATGATAACAAATAAATATTGTAAAATCATCTAAACTTCATGACCTACAACTTTTGTATTCAAAGGATAAACAAAGTTTTTTTTATCTCCATTTTTTTTAATTTGGCTTGTAAGGTGACATACATGATCTGCCACCAGAACCTGACGGAACATGACCCATAAATTCAAAACCTCATAACTCTCTGCATCTAACAAAATTTTACAAATATAAACTCATTGAAAAGATTATAACATTCCCTAAAACTTTTATTATAATGAGTGTCTCAGAATTGGTTTCCAAACCGATAAAACAATGCAATTGCTTTGTTGCAAAACTGATAGGTTAGAAACAATGGACAACTAAAATTCAAAATACTATAACTCCTGCTATACTCAACTTAAAACTACAACGAACACGCGTTGGAAAAGTTTGGAAATTGTCCACGACTTTTGTAATAAAGTTCCACCCAAATTTATCTTTATAGCCCTCAACTCTGCATGACCTACAGCTAAACTCAGCCTGAGATACTGCACATCAGAGATTTGACTTATATCCGGACAACCACCTCTCCCAATCTATTTAACAGACAATTACAAGTAAATACCCATTAAAAGGTACTAAGAAAAACTAAAAGTTTTTCTTAAAGAGAATTCCCAAATTTGGGCTCTGAAACTATCAAAACGCGGTCGATTTATTAGTGGTTTTAACGACACCTAAAGTTCAGACACAACGGTGCAACAATTTCAGAGTAGCCTAACTCCAATTATATGCAATGAAAATTACAAACCAATACTCTTTGGGAAGATCATGAAATTACTAAAACTTTCATAATCCAACAAAACCCAAAATTTACCGTATTCAATGTCTATACTTCCGTACAAAATTAAGGCTGCTATCGGAAACCCATAACTCTCAAATGTTTAGACCAAACTGGGTGATTGAGCATCCTATGCAAAGATGAAGAAACCTACTATAAAACATTCTAGATAAGTGAAGCCTGATTTAGCCTCCAACTAATTTAAAATGACTCCCAAAACAAAACAACACCTTACCCATAATAAAAAAACAATATAAAATAAAACCCAAGGCATTGGCAGGTGCGACCAACATTAGGATTTTCCACTACCAAATGGGGATGCAACTCCCCAAAGCCTTTAAGCAACACTTTACCTAATAGGTTAGAACACTAAGCACCACAATCAACGAATTCAACAACCTCATTTCTTAATGCCACTAAGGTCAAACATCCATGTATCGACAATGTATGAAACACCTGACATACCCGTCTCTAGCACTATAAAACATGGTTGTTATTACACTAGAATCCAACTATTAGAGCTCTCCACAACTATTCTGTTGACGTGAAGCAAATGGTGCTCATGTCATGTAACGTCTTTTCCTCCTCTCAAAAGAGATAAAATTTGCAATACTCATAAAGCAATGGAGGGATAACAAGAAAAACTAATGTACTTCTTGACACAGACTCATGCAAAAGCTTCATAAATATTACTTTCAATACTAAAATAATAACACGATACTATGCTCAACAGGAGTAATTGGACGTCAATAAGACAATCCACATAACCAAACTACCTCGATTAACCTCACATACAACAAAACCTACTATTACTGCACTTGAACAATTTGTACTTCGTGATATCACAGGATGCATTCAAAGTAGTAGACATACATGATCTATCAAACCATCATTCATATAAGAAAAATCTCAATCCGATGCTACAACCCCATCATTAAAGAGATCGATGACTAACAAACATAAGCAACTCCCAGTTAAGCATTGACTTCATTTAAGATAAAGCGGTCCAAATAATGATTCAACAAGCATGCATAGAGAAACTGCTCATAAAAAAATCAAACTGCCATACAATGTTGGCAAATAAAAAAAATATAAAACGGGATGTCAATATCGCCCACATGACTAGCCTGCAACAACTAAAAAAATATGCATAGCCTTTATGGCTATTGAAACAAGCCATAGAAGGAAAACATGCACGACATAAAATCCACTTGAAACCACCCTATTTATTGTTAAAAATAAGGTTGCACATAATAAGAAAACCTATCAGGTAGACATGGTTGGACTTATCAATCTACGTCATGTCACAAATTCACTTGAGTTTTACCAGTCTAAAGATTTCATAGACATTACAACGTTGCATCTGCTCTATAGAGACAAACCAATTTTGTACTAATATCAAGTTAGCAAGTAGCCACACTAGCCTAAAAAAATGAGGCGCAAAGCATTGCACCCATGGAAATATTACATTGATAAGTTGGGTTGTAACCCAACAGTCAATCAAACTCAACAACACCATAAAACTACATTATATAGTGTTTTCACACTACACCAAGTCGGATTAGACCCACTATACACAAGCTCAATAAACAATTGGTCCTATAAGTACAAGAACCCAAGAATCCTTTTGGGAAAAAACATCCACAATCAAGCATATAGAAATATATGATGGTAATAGCTCAGAGATTTGAAAACATTGCATCCCAAAAAAAACATCATGACGATATGTATATAAAACAAGTACATTAGTAGCTTCACTTGCATAATATCTTCAATAACAACCACATCAAGAAACCAATACTAAATAGAAGTAACATATCATATCAAGCATTACGTTGTTAATGACATACCCCATCAAACCATAAAGGGATTTGGAGTAAGGAAGTTCTAGTCATCTATACAATAAAATACTAATATGAAAGAGATACGAACCCATACCCTTCCTATATGTGCAAGTGTGTCAAATTTATCTTCAAATTGTGTAGAATCTAAAGCCTATCCTCTGATACCAACTGTAACACCCCGGGGTCCACCAACACCCCGGAATGCTACTAAACATCACTTCTGACATCTATATATAAAATTTCGGCAGCATCCCCCTTGCAAAATTGCATAAATGAGGGGGCAACAGTGTATAAACATATATCATGACAAAAACATACTAAGTATTATTAATCGGCTAGCAACGATAAGTTAAACATACGACATGAAGTGAATTAACTAGTGCGCACGACTAGTTAAAAAAACAAACTTCCTTTGACAATAAGTTTCTAATTAAATCATGGCTGCGCCTGGGCAGCGTTATTGTGAGAGTGAAAGTGGACGTGCTGCTACTCCCCTCATTCCCAACATGTATCAAGTACCTGCATTGAGTAATGCAAGAGTGAGATGACACATCTCAGCAAGTAAAATAATATCAAACTATTTAACCACATAAGAACATTGTTTTACCACCACTTGATTCCACAACCTTCTTATTACGAAGGTGCAGCACGTATACAACGTACAACACACCTAGTCACCACACCTCGCAGGTAGAAACCACAATAGTAACATAGTAATGTCACACTTCATATATACCTCATGAGTGCAAATGTCTGCAAATGCAAGGATGACTTCTGCCTTCATACCTCTAAGGATATGAAGCCGCATCGTACCCCTCCTCGGGCAACGTACGATGCTAAAAATGTACCGGTACGGTCGGACCATAAGATCACGACATAACTTCAAAATGCAAGATGGATGATGCGATGAGCATGTCATGCCTACAACACTTCATATAACGTGATTCAAAAAAATACTTCAACTTCATCCAAGATGGGAATCAACCACATATATCATTACCAAATTATGATCATCCACAATATTAGACAATTGAGAATTAATACTTCCAAACAAATAAACTTCATCATAGAATTCAATGATTAACATAATTAAAACTTATGCATACTCAATGTCAGGGAATAGGATGCAACCCAAACGGTAGCAACCACCACTGTATTTACTTGCCTTTACCGGAAGTTCGGGCAAATCCCTAAGTACGATCCGGAAGTCCACCACCTGTTTTTGACACACAACTTAGTGCACCAATTTCACATAATCAGGCTCATAAACGACGCCGCACCTACGCACAAACTCAAACCCCGCCGCGGGTTACATCTCTCCCCACACCCACCAAACTGCAGCGACGCTGCTTAATAATTTCATAACTTTAAAATTATGACAGCAGTGGTAACAAACAAAAACTCCAGAGGCATCTACATGAAATTCCCCACAAGTTTTGTATACAATTTATAATTAAATTCCAACATCTAATTAGCCAAAACAGTCCACAAGATGAACCCTGTAATCTGTTTTTTTTTTGTCTTTTGGACAGCGACATACCCGGATTCAAACAGCGATATCTTTTAAAATATAATTCCAAATCAAGCACATAAGTACTTATTGGAAAGATAAGACAAAGCCCTACATGATTATCATACTGGTTAACACTAATTACCCACGAAAAATTCACAGAAACTGCTAATACTACTGCTGTTCACCCACCTGAAAAATCTGTTTTTTTGGACAGCAACATAACCGGATTCAAACAACGATATCTCCTAAATTATAACTCCAAATCGAGCGCATAAGTACTCGTTGGAAAGGTATGACAAAGCTCTACATGATTCTCCCACTGATCCCTACTAATTGCCCACGAAAAATTCCCAGAAATCACTAGAACTACTGCTGTTCGTCCACCCACTAAATTTCTGGACAGCACCTCTACCAAATCGCATAGATAAACATGTAACCAATTGGATTGCAGCACAAATACAACAAAATGATCACGAAAATCACCTTGGGTTCCTCCTTTCCTCCTTCTTTTCTTCCTTCTTCCTCCCTCCAAACTCCCATGGAAGACTCGCACCCACACGACGGACACCAAGCGGGGAGGCTCCACCTTGGAGAGGAAGAGGTGGGGGGGGCTAGGGTTGAGGGGTGGCGCTGCAATCACTTGGGGAAGAAGGAGAGGGATTGGGGCGGCTGCAAGAGTGGAAGAGAGAGGGGAGGGGCGGCCAAAGGGGTGGGGGAGTGAGAGGGAGGGGGCGGCTAGGGTTTAGGGGGGAAACTAATGGGCTCCCCACCGTCGGATCGAGATCCACGGCCCAAACTCGCTCTCACGTCTGCTCCCGACCCCAACGCACAAATCCAACAAGTATTCTACTGTTTTATTGGTGAATGCTTCCTAAAAAACTCCAACCCCAACTACACAGATCACGAAAGAAAAGGGAAAAATACATTTAACTTCTTTTCAGAAAATTGGGTATCACAAGTTGAGGTTAAGCAGTTGCTTTTAGTTGGTCAAGGATTTTATTATTATTAGTAGAGCCAAGTTTTAGTAAATAACCTAGTTATTACCCAGAAGTACCTCCTCAAAAGAGGAAATACCATAGATCAGATTTTATAACACCATTGTTAATCATCAACATAAAAGTATCCAAAGTTCTTCTAATCAAAGAGGATCCCAAGGCTGCTCTTAACCGTGAGCTCGGCTAATATACCAGTTTTTAACACTCTGTAGTGGTTGTACACTTTACCCACAAGTCGTGATCCCTTTCTAGCCTGGGTTGTACAGACCCGATCTTCACTACCAAGGTGAATAGCCAGGGATACAATATGTAGCCTTTACAAAGACTCCCCTGGACCCTGGTGCATAGTTGCTCGTTAGGTTTCGCCAGTCGTACAAATGCAGTACACCTCCCCAAGGTGGGTGACTAACAAAACCAAATCGAAAGAACCTCTGCACCCCAACCTTGCTAGAGCGAGCACTACGCCCTGACCCCCATTTACGGCCCTCCGGCAAATCCAACTACACCCCCAGGTTCATCTAATTAATCAGCTAAGGGCGTCCCATTCCACCCTCATGGTTGTACTGTTATCCCGGGTGGTCACTCCACGAACAGGTCCTTACGGAGAGGTACTCAAGAAAAAGGCCTGAGCCACCTAAGGTATCACAAGATCATTCACATAATCAGGATAACAGTATCGTATCATAAATGTTCACATCATGTACATTGATTAAGTTAAGGCAATAGCAACATGCTAACCATGGTAGCCCAAAAGGTAAACAAGGATAAGTGTATACAGACTAGTCAATCCTTAGGTTTCATAAAGTAATGCGGGACAGTGAATCATAAAGTATGTAGGACATAATGGGTCAGAGGACACTTGCCTTCACCAGGTGGTTGCTCAGGGAGGTCTCCAACAACACACTTAGGAACCTCGGATTGCTCATTGTCTAAATAAAGCAAGCATGCATTCAATACATTTGGAAAGTACAAATGAACATCACACCAAACATGTACAAACATTGGAACACATCTTAAAAAGACATAATACTACATACAGGATAATGAATTCAAAGTATAACATAAACTATGGCATACATTAACTTTATTTGAAAATAGATTATCATTTCCCTAAGTGTTATTTACATGTACATAATCATAGATCAATTTATTTTATGGTGACCTAAAATTTAGAACAGAGATGAACTTATGTAATACATATTATTAATCTCACAAGCTTAAACAAGTTTAAATCTCTAAGGTTCTCCTTCTATTTATTTTATTAAATAAATCGAACATACATCTACATTAGTTCATATTCAATCCTAAAAATTAGAGTGTGCAGTCTGTGGCAGAACCTCCCAAGTTATTGGACCCACATGCACCTACCCTTGTCTCAAAGACCTCAGACGGCTATGCATGTGCACCAGATAACTTAACAGGATCTGTCCGAGTGCCCCAAGGACCTCGGATAAACCACTTACAACCAAAACCACGGGATTAAGTAAACACGAATCACACACCAACAATTTTGCAGCTGAAATCTTATTACCAAATTTTACATGTTACATCAAGTTTTACAATGTACATGATCTGAGTGATTACAAAAGTGATTCAAAGAAATAACTTTGAATTGTTATATATTGTTTATAAGTTTGAAATGTATGCTAGCTTAAGTGACCATCCTCAATAAGAAGTATAGAAGAAGTACTTAGACTTATAGAAGGTCGTGCCCATAGGCGCTTAACACCAATCACCATCAAGTGACTCGTAACCTGCAGCAACAATGGGTAAAACCCTAAGTACGCAAGTACTCAGCAAGACTTACCCGACTTAAGAAAAGACTCTCAAGGGTATGCTGGTTTTAAAAGGATTCAAGGTAAGGCTTATCAAGAATCAAGGACTCTGTTTGCAGAAAAGCTTACTATGAGTGGATCCTTACTTTCAACATTTTAATGCTAGATTTAGTATTAATAGACCTTGTTTGCATCTAGTCTAATTTCATCATCACATTAATCCATACAACACGATTTTTTCTCATTATGATTCCATCCATGACTTAGATTGCAAGTTAGTGACCAAGTCTTCATATCCGAGAAGTAAAGGCGATCCTGAATCGATTAATACCCAGCTGGGGATCTCCAATCACACGACATATGTAGCACTTAACCCTTGCATATGTCAACTCGCCACCAGGGTTCTTAAGACCAGATCAGGTTCACACCAACCGAGAGCACAGATACACCACCGTCCAGCCTCTTGCCACGGAGGGTACACGCTACTCTCGCCATCTCTCCACTCCCATTGCGTGTTGTCTTATTCTGGTATTAGTCTACCCGAGGCAAAGCTTACCCATGATGAGGCATGTGACCAGTTAAAAGGTCCTCGGTCATCAAGCCTACATTCGCTATAATCCTTAATTAGCCTGGGTAGAACATCACATGTTCCTAACCCAAGTCTCGATTTAAGTACTTCCATCCTTAGGATTCTTTTGTGTTCCTGAGGATGAAAAGAGCATTATAGGGAACTGTGCAGTAAGATCCCACCACGCTCCCAATGAAAATATTCTTGTAGGTAGAAGTCATCCTTCCTCAGGATAACCCCTGAGCTAGGCCTTAATGCAAAAGACAACCTCTATCCACAAGATCTAAGCAGGGATAAGCATTTTTGTAAATCACAAAGAACTATTTTAATTTTATTTTACTCCTCACATATTTTACATGTCAACAATTAATCAAACATTTCTTATCGTAAATATATACACACCTTTATAAGTGATTTAAATATTTCATCATCGCATAGGCCTACTAATATTCTACTCGGTACACTAATTCAGCTAATTGACCGGAATAGCAAAATGACGCGCCACAACTGAATCTGGCTCGATAATCGCAAGAAACGCGAAGTCGATGGGAGTTTCGTGACTCACGCAATTATCGAGCACCTAATGAGCATCGCACTAGCACATTAATTTATTCAACGGTCGAACTATTCTGAATAATTCATCAGCTTACCGTTTCAACAGCTGACTCGAATCCGCGAGATCGGTAGTGATTTTCCGATTCCAATAATTTATCGAGCGCTTGGTGAATATCACGCTGCTAGCTTCGTCTTCATCCGACGCTTTGTATTTCTTGAGGATGCACGAAACGACGACGAGATCGACTCTAGAGCAAGCTGGCGAGGTGTGGTCGAGCAGGTTAGCGCGAGCTCTAGCGAGGACACGAATCCAGGGAGGACCTTGATGACAGCGAGGTCACGAACTCTAGTGACACAGGGTCAAGTGGCGAATGCGTTCGGCGTGCATACGTGAACCGAACCGAAGGCGAGAAATCGATGAAGCGAAGTTCGTCGACAAGCACCACAGAGGAATCAGCGACGTTGATGTGCACACGACGCGATGACAAATGATAATAACCGATGAGATCGACGATGAGCCGACTAAACAAAACTCTACGATGCCGACCGGCACACGGACCAGAGAACGGTGGTTGACGAGATCCGAGCTGGGGAAAACGCCGAGCGTCGCGGGCGGGAGGACAGTGGGCACGACGAGAAACGCCCACAGTGAGCGTGCAAGGGAGCATGCGGCGAGCAAGCTGCAGCACAACAGGGACCTCGGCAAGACGCAGCCATGGAGGAGAGAGAGAAAAGCAGGGGGCCGAGGAGGGAGGTGGACGCTGATACATGAGATAGTGTTTAGACAATATTTGATTGGGTGAAAGCTGCTGGAATCAGATAAATTTATACCAGTTATTTATGTCTGAAGTTGTAGATCTGAGCGAGAAGCAGCAGACCGAATTAAACTAATTTCGGCTACACATTATTTTCTTGGACTTTGAAAAAGGACACCGAATCAGCTAACAATTGTTCCGGTTTTGGTTAGTTCAAGTTCGATTTATTTAAACAGCCTTCCCCTAATATTATCGCTACATAATTCGTAGAGATCGCTCGAACAAGAGCAAAATAATTAGGTGACGTTTCTAATTAGCCTTAATCGATAAATTTTAAACTGGCACTAGACCACTTCATTATCTTCGCGGTTTTAGACTGTGCTAGATTTGATTCGGAACCAGAAAATTTTATCCACAGTTTGAACAGGGAAACAGATTAATTATGAATACTTAATACTAGCTCTAATTATCTTGATCCAATTTAATTTTGCGTTAATACTTTTGTTGTTGAGTTCTAATTAATTTGTTTGGGATGAACTTAGAAGGCCGAACTAAATTTTCAAATTCGTCTTTGCGCGAGGGATGAATTTTAAATAATCACTAGACTCGCCAATTTTCCGGAACAAATATGTCCTGACTTTGCAAAGCAGTTAGAACAGGCCGGAAAGACAAAGACGGAAAAGATGTCAGAATTTTTGATAGTTGAATATTAGAACATGGAGACCGTTATTATTGTCGATATTCCGTGCTTGAGTTCATGAGCACAGTTTAACAGGAGGTAAACACCAGGGGTGTTACAACCCTCCCCCTTAAAAGAATCTCGTCCCGAGATTCGGAGTGAAAGACTTTTAAGAGTAGAGAAGCATGTATCATGTCCATATTAGTGATAATCATAAGACAGTCATGATTGAAGGTGAGTGCCTTAGGATAGGGTTCCTCTAGTAGATATAGCATGTATCGCCGTAGGCTAATTTAAAAATGTTCACCAATAGAGACGATGTCTATCAGAAGAACACATAAGGTTCCATGTGTGCAGTTTGCTTTTTTTTATGACACTATACAATCTGAGTCTGTTGAGCGAGATGTAGATACACGATTTTACCCAAACAGAATCAGATGCAACCTCTTGGGTAAAACACACAGAAAGAGGTTTACCAACAAGTGGTCACGGTAAGTTCATAGCACACGAGACATGTGTGAATGTCGAATAACATCACAGTTAACTCGTGTTAGCCAGAAAATCCAAGTCCACGAAAGGTGATATAGATTCGAGAAAATCACCTGTGGAGGGATCTGTAGATGCTGCCTTCGTAACCAATCCATTTTATCGAGCACTAGGCATGGCTCGACCTAATCACTCATGCTAGAGAAGAACACGTGAGGTGATCGAGGCACGACTAGAGCTGTGGTTAGACTGTTAACAGTTAACTGAGGATGGCAAAGTACCTCGACTAACAGTGTAAAGTGAAGATGCATATGCTCATAATCTAATCCAATATGGCACAAGATTTGCACATATGTTCATAACCTTCACTTGATCTTCACAAGGTTTTCTTCAGGATAGGCTGAACTAAAGTGAGTTTAGACAACTCGATAAAACAATCTCTAAACTCAACCTTTGTTCACAATGGAGCTATAAGTTAGTAAAACCAACTTGTTGAACTACCTTTGACATTGAGCAGGTCCTCTCAGTACCATCAGTAAGCCAAGGGTTGAGAGTTCACATTTGCTAGAAAAAGGTCATGCATTTGGGTAGAAATCCATTTGGTCAGGTTGTTCATCCGTTTCTTCATGCGAGATGAACTGACTTGGTTAGGGAATACACGGATTAAATAAAAGAGCGAATGAACAAACTCCTTTACACAAAGGACGTAAAGGGAACTTGATGAGTAGTCACTACCAAGATCAAAAGAAAAGTGATCACACATAAAAGTGGTATGCCCTTTTGATCCAACAAAGAGGATAGATGTTGCTTGATCATTGTTTCAAGGAAGAGATCTATGGGAGATAACACATCAATGTAGTTCCACAATGGATCATGACCAGAGACCTTGGTACCGGCATGTGCCAAGCATCAGAATCCTATGTGTGCATGCACAGGAGGCTCTCAGTTTCGCCGCGGTACCATAAGTTCTTAACCATGACACCATTACAAAATTGGCACCAATAATGAATCTCACGTGGTAAGAACATTTTGTGCAGAGACAACATGTTGATATAATCTCATAATGGATTACAACTACTAACCGCGATACCAGCGCGTGCCGAGCAGCACAATCGTGTGTGCGCACACACAAAAGGCCCTCGGTTTCGTCGCGGCACCGTCAGTTTTAGTCATAACGCCATTACCAGACGTAACCAATAAGAAATCTCATAGGACACAAATGGACTGAGCCAGAATGACAATATACAAAAGTGACTCCACCTATAAGAATGGTTATAAGTAGAGATACAAATAGATCATGGCCGGATGAAATGAACAAGACATGGCCATAACCTAAACTTGATGAAAGGAGTACGATGTGAGACTGCTATTTGTAACACCAAAAAAAAATCCTAATTTTGGGTGCAGGATTTTTTTTCCAGAAGTATTAGATTAAAGTAATCCTTCTTAAAATGAATAAATAGGAATATTAAAATTTTGATAGTTCAAAAGTTAGATTCAAACTTTGAAACTGAAATTTAATTTGAAACTAAAAAAATAAAATAAAATAGGGAGGTCCTCTATTATTTAATTAATGGGAATATTCATTTACGTGTTTGGAAATCTTCTTTAAAAACATTAAGGCAAAAGTATCCTTCATGGAGATCAGTCATTAAAAAAAACATTTCCTCTTAAAAAAATAAGTAAATATTTTTTTGCTTTTAGAATAATTTCTTGGGACGATAACGTGTGTGATGCATTTGCCAAAATAAATAAATAAAATATATAACTTCACATATATACTGTGATTGTTCGAATGCTGCATTTATAGTTGAATTGTTGAACTCGGATTTGAATTGGAATAATTAAACAAACAAAAATAAGAAATGAGAAAAACAAAAAAAGGGGAGGCGGAAGCAACCTATTTGAGCTGGCACGTCTTCCTAACAGCTCTATTTGAGCTCACGTCCCTTGACATCACCCGAAGTGCTATGCGCGCTTAATCTCCTTGCCACCGCTGACGCCTAGGACTAGATCGGCTGGTGTCCCTACTTCACCGAAGCGAGCACAAAACAGAAGCCCGCGCTCTTCTCAAAGTCAGTTGGCATAATCGTCGCGGTAACGGCCAGATCCTTCGAGTGACTTTGCTAGGATCTCGCGATCCTTGGAACAGCCGGCCGAGCTCCCACCTGGACGGACTCCTAACGTAACAGAATCGCTATCGTCTGCGTGAGGTTGGGCGGACGTCTGGGGAGGTCGCCAAGTGCGGATTTCTCGCCTCAATCCTACCTCCTTGCGCCTTAAAATACTGGCTGGGGTGCTCTACGATTCAACAATCTCGTAAGGTATCGAGGCTGGGAGATCGTAGCGTTGAGCCGAGCATCAAAACCAGAGGAAGAGGTCGGAGAGAGAGAGAGATAGAGAACGGCCGGTGCGGATCTTCATCAAGCGCGGTGTCGAGCAAAGGAAATGGAGAGGGGAGAGAAAAGATGAAGCCGCCGTCGATCCATACCCTCGTCTTGCTGCGTCCTGGGTGGGTGTCCTAGGAGATCCACCATAATACAGTGATTGCTCGCCGGTGTAAGGATCTAACCACCGGGCCGCGGGTCACGTGCGCAGGGCACCTCGCAGCTTGTACCAGGGTATGATGACTCCCCCATTATGCTCACTTCCGCCCCTCTTGCATCTGCGCTTGGTTTGCCGTTGATGGACCTGGGAGCACCGTCGGGCGCGACTCTGATGTGCTCGCGGCCGTGGGAGTTTGGGCGCCGCCTGTACTGATCGGGGGAGGAAGAAAGGCTCCTCGCCATCCAATCCGTGATGAAGGGTGGGTCGATCTTGACCGTGGGATTTCGATCGTGGGGCCAAAAATAGATGCGGTAGATGGCGGCTAGGAAATTCGATCTGGGCCGTTGATTCCAGATCGGGCGTATGGGATTTGATCATGGCCGCGTAAAAATCTTGACCGTTGATCCATGCACCAACGGTTTGTATTGGCTTCATTACATGCCACTTCTCTGATCTAATCCGGGCCACCAGATTTCAATCGGATGGCTGACATGGGCCGATACCCCTTCGGCATGGTTGGTTTACAAAAGAGCCCCTCAGCTTATTTCGAATTAACCCGCCGTCCACCTCGGGTTAGGGCTAAGTCTGTAAGATTTTACAGATTAAACCCCGACCTTCTCTGTATTAGTGCGCCCAATCCAAGAATTAAAGGAAGTAGGAAAAAGAGATTTAGAAATTGATTTTGAGTATAAAAATAATTGTAAAACCTGTATAATCCATAGAAAATTCATATTAAGTCCAAATTAGCCCATTCTAGTTCCTATAATTTTATAATATTATTGTTTATCATTTAGTGCCACTGTTTTGACATAAAAGCCACATTAAAATTGTTATCTTAAGTAATCTTGTACAAAGCACCTAAAATCTTAAGAAATCCATAACTTAAAATCTATAACTCCAAAATTAATAATTCTTGTTCCTGTGATCTTATTTCAATATGTAGATCATTATTATGTATTTTGCATATATGTTTGGTGTAATGTTAATTTTGCTTATGCCATGCTTGTTTGTATTGCTACGACTAGCGTGAGGACACGTGTCATCAAAAGAGCAAGTTGGTACCTGGAATCTCAAGTCCCAGGCAAGTTGTGCCCTTGATCACTTATTTTACCCACTCATGTTCTAATTAATCATAATGATCTACATAGGTTAATTTGGATGGGACCTAATAGGTTACCCTAGTTTGACTATCTTTATACCTTGTTCACCACTGAACTTTTTGGGTAGTACTTGCTAGTGCTATATGTGGATTTGGGTATAGAGATACACATTATTCATGATTATACTTTTGTTATCAGTTGTTATTTACCGTTCATGATAAGATCATTATGTTAATTGGAACATGGAGCGACCACCCGGGAAAACAGTGCTACCACAAGGGTTTATGGACGCCCTTGGCTGATTAATTAGGAAAGCTAGTGGAAGACTACCTTACCCGAAAGGGGCAAGGGTAGTAGGGGAGTGGTCAGTGTAGGGAGGTCCTTGGGATGATTTTGCTGCGATGGCGGTCATGCGAGGGATCCCTGCATTGGAGCTTTCTATAAACTGTAGCGGGTTTTCTTAAGCTAGTGGAACTTTGTAAAGGCCTCGTAGTGTTACCCTGCCTCGCCTCCTTGGTAGAGGTGTATGGGAAGTCACGATCCCTTGGGAGATGGGTAACATGACTTGTGGGTAAAGATGTGCAACCTCTGCAGAGTGTAAAACTGGTATACTAGCCGTGCTCACGGTCATGAGCAGCTCGGACCCTCACATGATTAATTTATGGAACTAAATTCAATTTGTCATATGCATTGCATTGCAGGTGATGTTGTTACTTTTGTTCTACTATTTAATTGGGTTGGTATTTACTTATACTTAGTAACTGCTAATAAAATTTTGACCAACTTTAAAAGCAATGCTCAGCTCTAACCATCTTCTTTGGTAAGCCTTACACTTCACGTGAGCTCCCACCTTTGGCGAGTTCATACACATTATTCCCCACAACTTGTTGAGCGATGAACGTATGTGAGCTCACTCTTGCTGTCTCACACCCCCCCACAGGTCAAGAACAGGTACCACAAGATGAGGCGCATGGAGGATGCTGTGACGAGTTCGTGAGAGGTCTAGGTCGTCGTCTCCCAGTCAACTTTAGGTTGCTGGACCGTTGTCTCCTTATAATGTAATTATTTATTTTGTACAAAATTCCTGTTATGTAGTAAAGATGTGACATTCGATCCTGTGCCATGATTGATCATATGTGTGAGACTTGGTCCCAGCACACCTGGTGATTATGTTCGCGCCCGGGTCTTGGTGCCCCGAAACCCGGGTGTGACAGAAGTGGTATCAGAGGAATGTTGACTGTAGGACGAAACCTAGATAGAACTGGACAACCCTTACCTACTTACCTTACTCTGATTCTTCTATACTTTTTTGATCATGTCTCACCTTCTACTGTTCTACTCTGATTAACCTTACCTTTGCTACTCTGATTCTTTTCTAAACTCATCTTAATCTTTTCTCATCTATTTCCGCTTTACTCTGATTATTCTTACATGTTCCTTCTAAAGACAAATGTGGATTTCACACTTTGAAATCCTATGCCTAAAGTGACTTTAGGAATAGGAGACCTACTCTTAGGAACAAAAACAAAACCATATTTTCTTTAAAAACATCTATGCACTTGAATGTTTGTTCTTATGATACTTGTTTGATTTGGATCTTTGATTGAGTGTGATGAGTTGTGGAGTAATGTCCACAATTGCATCTGCATATACACATAGGTATACAAAATATATTTATAAAATAACTAGACAACCTAGATTATCCCCATTAGAATACATCTAGCTTAAGAGATTTATCTTATCCTAAAAGATCCCGTTCTAACCAATTCATGTTATCTTAAAAGACTCTTATCCTATAGATTCATCTTATCATGAAAGATTCGTTTTATCCTAACCACTATATTTATCTGATCCTAAAGTAACCACCAGGATCTAGTCCAAAATAAATTAATTAGATCTTAACTAGTCTAATCTAGTTATATCCAAGCTAATCTAGACCCTACCTAATATATTATGATTTAATCTAAAAGGAGTTACTTAAACAAGTTCATTAATACTAGTAACATAGATTAGACCATATTTCTATAAATGGGGTTTTAACCTAAATTGGTGTCTTAGACCAACTCGTCCGTGAAATCACGACCTAACCTGTGTTATAGGTTTTCCAACCCATTTATCCCAAAAGAAAAGCAAAACTCTGTTTAACCTACCTACCCCATGTACCCACAATTGTTATCCCAACTCGAATGATAGTATCTAACACCAAGATCGATGGTTCCTAAATCAGACTCAAGAAGAAGGAGATCAACATCGACAAGAAGGATGGAGTCTTTCTTACCATAATCATCTCTCATCTTGCCAAGCAGAGGGCTAGACATAGGAGATACCCATTAACGAACTTTTAAAAAAATGGAAATTTGTACTGTAACCAATTTGAAGCAAACCCAACTAACTATGTTCCTCTTCTTAGTAATCTCGGGGACGAGATTATTTTTAAGGGGGGTAGAATTTGTAACACCAAAAAAAATCCTAATTTTGGGTGCAGGATTTTTTTTCCAGAAGTATTAGATTAAAGTAATCCTTCTTAAAATGAATAAATAGGAATATTAAAATTTTGATAGTTCAAAAGTTAGATTCAAACTTTGAAACTGAAATTTAATTTGAAACTAAAATAAAATAAAATAAAATAGGGAGGTCCTCTATTATTTAATTAATGGGAATATTCATTTACGTGTTTGGAAATCTTCTTTAAAAACATTCAGGCAAAAGTATTCTTCATGGATATCAGTCATTAAAAAAACATTTCCTCTTAAAAAAATAAGTAAATATTTTTTTGCTTTTAGAATAATTTCTTGGGACGATAACATGTGTGATGCATTTGCCAAAATAAATAAATAAAATATATAACTTCACATATATACTGTGATTGTTCGAATGCTGCATTTATAGTTGAATTGTTGAACTCGGATTTGAATTGGAATAATTAAAAAAAACAAAAATAAGAAATGAGAAAAACAAAAAAAGGGGAGGCGGAAGCAACCTATTTGAGCTGGCACGTCTTCCTAACAGCCCTATTTGAGCTCACGTCCCTTGACATCACCCGAAGTGCTATGCGCGCTTAATCTCCTTGCCACCGCTGACGCCTAGGACTAGATCGGCTGGTGTCCCTACTTCACCGAAGCGAGCACAAAGCAGAAGCCCGCGCTCTTCTCAAAGTCAGTTGGCGTAATCGTCGCGGTAACGGCCAGATCCTTCGAGCTTTGCTAGGATCTCGCGATCCTTGGAACAGCCGGCCGAGCTCCCACCTGGACGGACTCCTAACGTAACAGAATCGCTATCGTCTGCGTGAGGTTGGGCGGACGTCTGGGGAGGTCGCCAAGTGCGGATTTCTCGCCTCAATCCTACCTCCTTGCGCCTTTAAATACCGGCTGGGGTGCTCTGCGATTCAACAATCCCGTAAGGTATCGAGGCTGGGAGATCGCAGCGTTGAGCCGAGCATCAAAACCAGAGGAAGAGGTCGGAGAGAGAGAGAGAGAGAGAGAGAGAGAGAGAGAGAGATAGAGAACGGCCGGTGCGGATCTTCATCAAGCGCGGTGTCGAGCAAAGGAAATGGAGAGGGGAGAGAAAAGATGAAGCAGCCGTCGATCCATACCCTCGGCTTGCTGCGTCCTGGGTGGGTGTCCTAGGAGATCCACCATAATACCGTGATTGCTCGCCGGTGTAAGGATCTAACCGTCGGGCCGCGGGTCACGTGTGCAGGGCACCTCGCAGCTTGTACCAAGGTATGATGACTCCCCCATTATGCTCACTTCCGTCCCCTCTTGCATCTGCGCTTGGTTTGTCGTTGCTGGACCTGGGAGCACCGTCGGGCGCGACTCTGATGTGCTCGCGGCCGTGGGGGTTTGGGCGCCGCCTGTACTGATCGGGGGAGGAAGAAAGGCTCCTCGCCATCCAATCTGTGATGAAGGGTGGGTCGATCTTGACCGTGGGATTTCGATCGTGGGGCCAAAGATAGATGTGGTAGATGGCGGCTAGGAAATCCGATCTGGGCCGTTGATTCCAGATCGGGCGTATGGGATTTGATCATGGCCGCGTAAAATCTTGACCGTTGATGCATGCACCAACGGTTTGGATTGGCTTCATTACATGCCACTTCTCTGATCTAATCCGGGCCGCCAGATTTCAATCGAATGGCTGACATGGGCCGATACCCCTTCGGCATGGTTGGTTTACAAAAGAGCCCCTCAGCTTATTCTGAATTAACCCGCCGTCCACCTCGGGTTAGGGCTAAGTCTGTAAGATTTTACAGATTAAACCCTGACCTTCTCTGTATTAGTGCGCCCAGTCCAAGAATTAAAGGAAGTAGGAAAAGAGATTTAGAAATTGATTTTGAGTATAAAAATAATTGTAAAACCTGTATAATCCATAGAAAATTCATATTAAGTCCAAATTAGCCCATTCCAGTTCCTATAATTTTATAATATTATTGTTTATCATTTAGTGCCACTATTTTGACATAAAAGCCACATTAAAATTTTTATCTTAAGTAATCTTGTACAAAGCACCTAAAATCTTAAGAAATCCATAACTTAAAATCTATAACTCCAAAATTAATAATTCCTGTTCCTGTGATCTTATTTCAATATGTAGATCATTATTATGTATTTTGCATATATGTTTGGTGTAATGTTAATTTTGCCTATACCATGCTTGTTTGTATTGCTACGACTAGCGTGAGGACACGTGTCATCAGAGGAGCAAGTTGGTACCTGGAATCTCAAGTCCCAGGCAAGTTGTGCCCTTGATCACTTCTTTTACCCACTCATGTTCTAATTAATCATAATGATCTGCATAGGTTAATTTTGATGGGACCTAATAGGTTACCCTAGTTTGACTATCTTTATACCTTGTTCACCACTAAACTTTTTCGGTAGTACTTGCTAGTGCTATATGTGGATTTGGGTATAGAGATACACATTATTCATGATTATACTTTTGTTATCAATTGTTATTTACCGTTCATGATAAGATCATTATGTTAATTGGAACATGGAGCAACCACTCGGGAAAACAGTGCTACCACAAGGGTTTATGGACGCCCTTGGCTGATTAATTAGGAAAGCTAGTGGAAGACTACCTTACCCGAAAGGGGCAAGGGCGGTAGGGGAGTGGTCAGTGTAGGGAGGTCCTTGGGATGATTTTGTTGCGATGGCGGTCATGCGAGGGATCCCTGCATTGGAGCTTTCTATAAACTGTAGCGGGTTTTCTGAAGCTAGTGGAACTTTGTAAAGGCCTCGTAGTGTTACCCTGCCTCGCCTCCTTGGTAGAGGTGTATGGGAAGTCGCGATCCCTTGGCAGATGGGTAACATGACTTGTGGGTAAAGATGTGCAACCTCTGTAGAGTGTAAAACTGGTATACTAGCTGTGCTCACGGTCATGAGCAGCTCGGACCCTCACATGATTAATTTATGGAACTAAATTAAATTTGTCATATGCATTGCATTGCAGGTGATGTTGTTACTTTTGTTCTACTATTTAATTGGGTTGGTATTTACTTATACTTAGTAACTGCTAATAAAATTTTGACCAACTTTAAAAGCAATGCTCAGCTCTAACCATCTTCTTTGGTAAGCCTTACACTTCACGTGAGCTCCCACCTTTGTCGAGTTCATACACATTATTCCCCACAACTTGTTGAGCGATGAACGTATGTGAGCTCACTCTTGCTGTCTCACACCCCCCATAGGTCAAGAACAGGTACCACATGATGAGGCGCATGGAGGATGCTGTGACGAGTTCGTGAGAGGTCTAGGTCGTCGTCTCCCAGTCAACTTTGGGTTGCTGGACCGTTTTCTCCTTATAATGTAATTATTTATTTTGTACAGAATTCCTGTTATGTAGTAAAGATGTGACATTCGATCCTGTGCCATGATTCATCATATGTGTGAGACTTGGTCCCAGCACACCTGGTGATTATGTTCGCGCCCGGGTCTTGGTGCCCCGAAACCCGGGTGTGACACTATTTTAGCCCAAGCATATTTCTATGCCCACCATAGAGATCACAAGGTCAAGGATTAGTATCTGATTAGATACGTAGGGAAAACAATCACAAGATTAAGTTGGTATGCCTTTGATAGATATGAGGAAACCAAAGGCATCAAACTAAGGAAAATGATCAGACAGAACTTTCCTAAGTTGGGTTGATAAAGCAACATGGAGATCCTTAAAATAGGCAAATTGGATAAGGTACATCAGCTTGCACCAACCAAACAAGAACATGGTTTAGGATGGAGACATGACTCGAGATTCTTGTTTTAAGCCCGGGTACACTTTATGTTCAACAAAGAAATTATCTAAGCATTTTTTTATGTGTTTGGTCATAGAGTGATAATGGAAAATCAACTTCGGGTCATGGTTCACTAAATAAGAACATGGCCTATTTTTTTGTTTAAGGAAACAAACTACCAAACTTCTATCAGCACATCAAGTACCAGAGCAAACACATATATAACACCTAAATAGGTTACCTAAAGAACAGAGGACAACTATTTCATTGAAGTTCATAATACAGCATTACACCACATTATCTACAATCACTGGTTACTGGAATAAGGATGAGAGAAGTATTTTGGGTGTATAGGTGACAAACATGATGCAACAATCAGGATGCATGCTCGTCTTATTCGTCCTCACTGATTTTGCCAACATAATGTGGTCATAGCGTTCTATATCGGTGGCATACTTATGACTCTCTCGGTATTTAGCTAGTCGTCAGCTACACCTACGTTTTCGAGGTTAGTGTACCTGCAGAAAAATCCATCACAACCCAATTTTCTAATGATGCAGTTCACGCATGACAATTATCACAGTTTATACTCCATATATTGCTATATGGAGGCCAGCTCATCATTAAGCGCCGATGAGAGCACCTAGAGGGGGTTGAATAGGTGATCCTGTAAAAATCAAATACATATAGCCACAAAAACTTGGTTAAGTATTAGAGCACTATGGCCAAGTGGCTAAGGACCGAGCTTTTGTGAAATACAATGGTCACAAAGAAAGACAGCACAAAAGACACGGTGATTTATCCCATGGTTCAGCCAAGTATAACACTCGCCTACTCCACGTTGTGGCGTCCCAATGGATGAGGGTTGCACTCAACCCCTTTCAAGTGATCCAATGATCTACTTGAATACCACGGTGTTTTCCTTTCTTATACTTTCTCCCATTCGCGAGGAATCTCCACAACTTGGAGCCTCTCGCCCTTACAATTGATGATCACAAAGAAACACGGAAGTAAGGGAGGGGAGAGCAACACACTCAAGACTCAAAGCAAGAGCACGATCACGCACACAAAGCTGCAACTTTAGCTCACAACACAACTCGAGGAGTTCTCTACTCAAATGGGGCTCAAGTCACTATCTCAAAGAATCGAATGCGCGAGAATGGAGTCTTGGTGCTTAGGAATGATCAAGGAATGCTTGGATGACTCCTCCATGCGCCAAGGGGTCCCTTTTATAGCCCCAAGGCAGCTAGGAGCCGTTGGAACCCAACAAGGAAGGCAATTCTTGCCTTCTGTCGGGTGGCGCATCGGACAGTCCGGTGCACCACCGGACAACAACTGTAGCATGTCCGGTGCGTATCTCCTTCCATTCCTGGCGCAGCCGACCGTTGGATCTTCGGGCTGGTTGGCGCACCGAACACTGTCCGGTGCACATCAGACAATCCGGTGCCCCCAGCCGACCGTTGTCGTGGGCCACGCGTCGCGCGCGGATTGCGCGACCGACCGTTGCGCTGGCGGCTGTTGGCTCACCGGATAGTCCGGTGCACCACCGGACAGTCCGGTGAATTATAGTCGTACGCCGCCAACAAATTACCGAGAGTGGCCAGTTCGCAGAAGCTAGCCTGGCGCACCGGACACTGTCCGGTGCACCACCGGACAGTCTGGTGTGCCAGACTGCGCTGAGTCTTGGCTGTTCCAGCCAAGTGTTTTCCTTTTTCTCTTTTCTCTGATTCTAGCACTTAGACAAATATATTAGTACACAAAAACCAATATACTAAGTCTAGAATCATACCTTCGTGTTGATTTGCACTTCATTCATCATTTGGCACATAATTACTCACTCAATATGTGTTGGGCACTTAATCACCAAAATATACTAGAAATGGCCCAAGGGCACATTTCCCTTTCAATCTCCCTTTTTTGGTGATTTATGTCAACACATCAAAAAACAACCAATAGAGGTGCAACATCAATATACTTGAGAACAAAAATTGTTTTTGATTCAAATTTGGCATATTTAGATCATTCTTTGCCACCACTTGGTTTGTTTTTGCAAATCAAATTCATTTTCCTATCTCTAAGTTAAACACACATGTTTAGACACAAAGAGAGATAATCCAAGGGTAAAAATGATTAAGAGCCAAAACTCCCCCTTTTTCCCATAATCAAACATTCTCCCCACAAGAGACCAAATTTTGATAGTAAGAGTTATTTTGACAAATCACAAATCAAAAGTTCTAACTCTAATATTTTCAAATTTCTCAATTGGTAGCTGATCCATTTGCTTTGGCCTTAATTTCTCCCCCTTTGGCATTAAGCACCAAAACAGGATCATTATTGGCCCTTTAACCCCATTGCCTCACCAAAATTGTCAATTAAGAGCAAAAAGGCAATATGAGTATAGAGATGAACTTGGAGTAAATACAGGAGTGCAGTGGAAGTCTTTGCATGGTTCAAGTTCACCTTTCCCTTTCAATTCACCTTTGAGACTACAACCAGTAAACTCAAGCACATTTGTTAGTCTCAAAGGGTCAAGTTGTAGCACTTCTCCCCCTAAATATGTGCATCATTCACATATGGACTTGTGAGGTCCGGGGATCCCTTGCACAACTTGAGCACCATAAATAAGCAATAATATGCATAAAAGAAACATGATCAAAGCATAAAACACATGTATGATATAGATCAATCCAAGTTACGCGAATCTAAGACATTTAGCTCACTACGCAACCTGCAAAAGGTCTTCTCATCTAAAGGCTTGGTAAAGATATCGGCTAGCTGGTTCTCGGTGCTAACATAAAACACTTCGATATCTCCCTTTTGCTGGTGGTCTCTCAAAAAGTGATGCCAGATGTCTATGTGCTTAGTGCGGCTGTGTTCAACAAGATTATCCGCCATGCGGATTGCACTCTCATTGTCACATAGGAGTGGGACTTTGCTCAGATTGTAGCCAAAGTCCCGGAGGGTTTGCCTCATCCAAAGTAGTTGCGCGCAACACTGTCCTGCGGCAACGTACTCAGCCTCAGCGGTGGATAGGGCAACGGAGGTTTGTTTCTTTGAACTCCAGGACACCAGGGACCTTCCTAAGAATTAGCACGTCCCTGATGTACTCTTCCTATCAACCTTGCATCCAGCATAATCGGAGTCTGAATATCCAATCAAGTCAAAGGTAGACCCCTTTGGATACCAGATTCCGAAGCATGGCATAGCAACTAAATATCTAAGAATTCGCTTAACGGACACAAGGTGACACTCCCTTGGGTCGGATTGAAATCTAGCACACATGCATACGCTAAGCATAATGTCCGGTCTACTAGCACATAAATAAAGCAATGAACCTATCATGGACCGGTATGCCTTTTGATCAACGGACTTACCTCTTTTATTGAGGTCGACGTGTTCGTCGGTGCCCATTGGTGTCTTTGTGGGCTTGGCGTTCTTCATTCCGAACCGCTTGATCAAGTCTTGCGTGTACTTCATTTGGGAGATGAAGGTGCCGTCCTTGAGTTGCTTCACTTGGAACCCAAGGAAGTAGTTCAACTCGCCTATCATCGACATCTCAAATTTCTGTGTCATCACCCTGCTAAACTCTTCACAAGACTTTTGGTTAGTAGAACCAAATATTATGTCATCGACATAAATTTGGCACACAAATAGGTCACCATCACAAGTCTTAGTGAAAAGAGTTGGATCGGCTTTTCCAACCTTGAAAGAATTAGCAATTAGGAAATCTCTAAGGCATTCATACCATGCTCTTGGGGCTTGCTTAAGTCCATAGAGCGCCTTAGAGAGCTTACACACATGGTCGGGATACCGTTCATCCTCAAAGCCAGGGGGTTGTTCCACGTACACCTCCTCCTTGATTGGCCCATTGAGGAAAGCGCTCTTCACGTCCATTTGAAACAACCTGAAAGAATGGTGAGCGGCATAGGCTAACAAAATGCGAATGGACTCTAGCCTAGCCACAGGAGCAAAGGTCTCCTCAAAATCCAAACCTACAACTTGGGCATAACCTTTTGCCACAAGTCGAGCCTTGTTTCTTGTCACCACTCCATGCTCGTCTTGCTTTTTGCGGAACACCCACTTGGTTCCCACAACGTTTTGCTTTGGACGTGGCACCAGGGTCCAAACTTCATTTCGTTTGAAGTTGTTGAGCTCTTCCTGCATAGCCAACACCCAGTCCGGATCTAGCAAGGCCTCTTCTACCCTGAAAGGCTCAATAGAAGAGACGAACGAGTAATGCTCACAAAAATTAGCTAATCTAGAGCGAGTGGTTACTCCCTTGCTTATATCACCCAAAATCTGGTCGACGGGATGATTCCTTTGAATCGTCGCTCGGACTTGAGTTAGAGGGGCCTGTGGTGCTTCTTCCTCCATAACTTGATCATCTTGTGCTCCCCTTGATCACATGCCTCTTCTTGATGAACCTGTTCATCATCTTGAGTTGGGGGGTGCACCATTGTTGAGGAAGAAGGTTGATCTTGCTCTTTTTGTTCTTGTGGTCGCACATCTCCAATCGCCATGGTGCGTATTGCAGCCGTTGGAACATCAGCTTCATCTACATCATCAAGATCAACTTGCTCTCTTGGAGAGCCATTAGTCTCATCAAATACAACGTCGCTAGAGACTTCAACCAAACCCGATGATTTGTTAAAGACTCTATACGCCTTTGTATTTGAGTCATAACCTAGCAAAAACCCTTCTATAGCTTTGGGAGCAAATTTAGAGTTTCTACCTTTCTTCACTAGAATATAACATTTACTCCCAAATACACAAAAGTATGAAACATTGGGTTTGTTACTGGTTAGAAGTTCATACGAGGTGTTCTTGAGAAGGCGATGAAGGTAGACCCGGTTTATGGCGTGGCAAGCTGTGTTCACAGCTTCCGACCAAAACCACTCGGGCGTCTTGAATTCTCCAAGCATCGTCCTTGCCATGTCTATAAGCGTCCTGTTCTTCCTTTCTACCACATCGTTTTGCTGGGGTGTGTAGGGAGCGGAGAACTCGTGCTTGATTCCTTCCTCCTCAAGGTACTCCTCCACTTGAAGATTCTTGAACTCTGACCCGTTGTCGCTTCTAATCTTTTTCACCTTGAGCTCAAATTCATTTTGAGCCCGCCTTAGAAAGCGCTTGAGGGTCCCTTGGGTTTCTGATTTATCCTGCAAAAAGAATACCCAAGTGAAGCGGGAAAAATCATCAACAATAACAAGACCATACTTACTTCCCCCGATGCTGAGATAGGCGACGGGTCCGAAGAGGTCCATATTAAGTAGCTCCAGAGGTCTTGACGTGGTCATCACGTTCTTGCTGTGATGAGCACTTCCCACCTGTTTACCTCCTTGACAAGCTGCACAAGGTCTATCTTTTTCGAAAGATACATTGGTTAGACGTAACACGTGTTCTCCCTTTAGAAGTTTGTGAAGGTTCTTCATCCCAACATGTGCTAAACGGCGATGCCACAGCCAGCCCGTGCTAGTCTTAGCAATTAAGCATGCATCTAGATCGGCCTCCTCCTTCGAAAAATCAACTAAATAGAGTTTGCCGTCTAGTACACCCTTAAAGGCTAGTGAACCATCGCTCCTTCTAAAGATAGACACATCTATATTGGTAAACAGACAGTTATATCCCATATTACATAGTTGACTAATAGACAATAGGTTTTATCCGAGCGATTCAACTAAGAACACATTAGATATGGAATGCTCGGATGAAATAGCTATCTTTCCTAGACCTTTAACCTTGCCTTGGTTCCCATCTCCAAAGATGATTGAGTCTTGGTAATTTTTGCTCTTGACGTAGGAGGTGAACATCTTCTTCTCCCCCGTCATGTGGTTTGTGCATCCGCTGTCGATAATCCAGCTTGAGCCCCCGGATGCATAAATCTGCAAGGCAAATTAGGCTTGGGTCTTAGGTACCCAACTCTTGTTGGGTCCTACAAGGTTAGTCACAATTTCCTTTGGGACCCAAATGCAGGTCTTGTCTCCCTTGCATTTGGCCCCCAACTTCCTAGCAACCACTTTCTTATTTTTACATGAAATACAAAATTAGTGTTGCAGGCATGAAAAATAGTAGCAGATTCATTATGCATTTTCTTAGGCACATGATGAATAACATTTCCCTTTCTAGGCCTACTTCTACCATGCACAAAAGTAGAACTTGAAGCAATCATAGCATGTGAATCATAAGCATCATAACTCATATTATATAGAGCATTCCTAGAACATTTTCTATCATAAATGAACGCATGATTCCTTTGAATGCTACTAGCCATAGGGGCCTTCCCTTTCTCCTTGTTGGGAATGGAAGCCCTTTGGTTTGTTAAGTTCTTGGCTTCCTTGCGAAAACCAAGCCCATCCTTAATTGTGGGATGTCTACCAACCGTGTAGGCATCCCTAGCAAATTTTAACTTATTAAAGTCACTTTTGCAAGTCTTAAGTTGAGCATTAAGACTTGCTACTTCATCATTTAATTTAGAAATGGAAATTAAATGTTCATCACAAGCATCAACATTAAAATCCTTGCATCTATTGCAAATTACAACATTCTCTACACAAGAACTAGATTTGTTAACTACTTTTAGCTTGGCATTTAAATCATCATTAATACTCTTCAAGCTAGCCACAGTTTCATTGCAAGTAGATAACTCAGAAGATAGTAATTTATTTCTAAGGCAAGAGACTTTTGAACACTAACAACTTGTCATGTTCCTCATACAGAATGTCTTCTTGCCTCTCTAGTAGTCTATCTTTCTCATTTAAGGCATCAATCAATTCATTAATTTTATCTACTTTTGATCTATCTAAACCCTTAAATAATTCAGTATAGTCTACTTCATCATCACTAGATTCATCATCGCTTGAAGTAGTATACTTAGGAGTTTCACGAACGCTTACCTTTTTCTCCTTTGCCATGAGGCAGGTGTGGCGTTCGTTGGGGAAGAGAAAGGACTTGTTGAAGGCTGAGGCAGCGAGTCCTTCATCGTCGGAATCAGAAGATGAGCAGTCCGAGTCCCATTCCTTTCCGATGTGTGCCTCGCCCTTTGCCTTCCTATAGCTCTTTTTCTTCTCTTTCTTCTCGCCCTTTCCTTGTTCCTGGTCACTAGAGTTATCGGGACAATTTGCTATAAAATGACCAGTCTTACCGCACTTGAAGCAGGAGCGCTTTCCCTTTGCCTTGTTCTTGTTTGAGTACTCCTTGCGTCCTTTCAATGCGGTCTTGAAGTGCTTTATGATTAGGGCCATCTCATCCTCGTTTAGCCCGGCCACCTCAACTTGTGCCACCTTGCTAGGTAGCGCCTCCCTACTGCTTGTTGCTTTGAGAGCAACGGTTTGAGGCTCGTAGATGGGCATTGGGCCATTCAATGCCTCATCAACGTACCTTGCTTCCTTGATCATCATACGCCCACTTACAAACTTTCCGAGTATTTCTTCGGGCGTCATCTTTGTGTACCTAGGATTCTCACGAATTGAGTTCACAAGATGAGGATCAAGAACAGTGAAGGACCTGAGCATAAGTCGGACGACATCATGGTCCATCCATCTCGTGCTTCCATAGCTCCTGATTTTGTTGACCAGGTGTTGGGGCGAAGGCGAATACGCCACCCTTCGCTCGAGGCCTTCGCCGTACTCGCTGCACCAACGGTGACAAAACAACGGGCAGACTTACCCTTCACCTCATACGCCGCCGGACGAAGACCCGCGACGAGGTCGTCTCATCCTGCGACCTCGTCCAGAGTGGAGGCCCGCGTGTGATCCGCCCATTGTAACAGGCCCTGTGTGGCCGTTGCACGTTACGGGCCTAAATTGTAAAGGCCTCCCTGTAATTACGGTTTGTAACCCCGCTTTATGGGAATATTCCGGGGATAACCTAGGTGTCTGAGGGCACATGCGTCCTTAACACGGGACGCTGGGCACCTGGACACCTATAAATACCCCCGCACAGTGCCCTTAAGAGGCTAGATTAACAGAGCTATTGCCATCTCGTGCGAAAACCCTGTTTACGTCACATCGCACCCCCGTTGGATCACCTTGCACCTGAGAGCAAGTTCCAACATTTGGCGCCCACCGTTCGTGCTACGAGAAAACCACCCGCGATGGCACCCAAGAAAGCTAGCTCGAAGGCTGACGAGGCCGCGAAGGCAGCACTGCTGGCCGCAAAAAAGGGCAAGGCCCTCGCCCTCACCCAATCCACCCACCAAGAGGCTACTGAAGACGACGCCCTCCGCACCTGCGGCCCTGAAGGACAACCGCAACCTCCCCCAGGCTTCGCCCCACCGGAGGGCACGGACCTCACCGAGGACGGCGAAGTCCTCGGCGTCTCAGTGGAAGAACAGCTACATCTGCGCGCCCTGCGCATCAAGAACCGCAATCTCCAGAGGCAAAAAGAGATACTGGAGGCCAAGCGCCAACATGTGTCTGCACTAGCCAAGGTGCGGCAAATGATACACGACGAAGAGCAGAAGGCCCAGGACCTCGAGCAGGAGATCACGCTGATGCAGCGCGAAGGCCACCTCGGCCTGCAGCACGGGCCACCCCTGCAACAGCGCACACAACTCGAGGACATACGCGAAGGCCACCTCGGCCTGCAGCATGGGCCACCCCTGCAACAGCGCGCGCAAATGGAAGACCTACACCTCCCCCAGCGCGACCACGCCTTCCCGCACGCCGCGCCATTCCAAGGGGTCAACTACCTCGATGAGCGAAGTCCCCTGGCGCCACACCTGCAAGTGACACCCTGGCCTGCCAACTTCCGGGCAGGGACCTATCCCAAGTACAACGGCAGCACTGACCCAGCACAGTACATCATGAGTTATCAGATCGTCGTTGCATCTTCCGGAGGGGACGACGCCACGATGGCCAAGTCTTTCATCATCGCCCTCGAGGGCCCAGCTCTCACCTGGTTCACCAGGTTGCCCCCACTGTCCATTGACTCCTGGAGAAGCCTCCAGGACAAATTCCTGCTCAACTTCCAAGGGTACCGCCCAGACACCGATGCCTTGACCGAACTCTCACTCTGCAAGCAGCTGGAAAAAGAGACTCTGCGGGAGTATTACCGCAAGTTTCTAACACTCAAGTCACAGCTGCTCTCAGTCGATGACCAGATCGCCATCCACTACGCCATCAGTGGCCTTCGCGCCGGCGTCCTTTACAGCCACTGCATCAGAGATCCACCCAAGAACCTCCAGGAATTATATCAGCTATTTGAAAAATACGCCAAATCCGAGGAGCTCCACCAGCGCAAGGTTGAGTCTCAGAGGAAACCCAAAGATGCTCCACAGTCCAGCCGCACGTGGACAAGAACTCCGCAGCCAGACTCCGGTCGAGACGGCCGCAATCAGCAGCAGGTGCACAACATTGCCAACCAGCACCCCGTTGGTGACGCCCCTCGCCGTCAGGAATATCCCCCCCAGGGCCGCGGAAATGGAACTCGCGGTAGGGGTCGGGGACGTGCGCAGCCGCCGCGCCGATTCTACTGTCTTTTTCACGGCGAAGACTGCGCCCACCAAACCAGGGACTGCCCAGAGACGAAAGCCACCAAAGACAGGATGGCACGGGCGCAGCCAGCCGACAACCCTAGAGTTGTCGCGCACACTTATCAGCAACCCCCTCCACCATACATCCACGCCCCCGCCCCTCATCCACCGCACCACGCATACCAACACCACCAGGAGGTACAAATCGTACCTCCCCCACCTCCACCTCCACACCAGCAACAAAACATCCCCCACCCCCACGCCCCAAAACAAGAAGACTTCGCCGATCAGCCGTATCGTGGAGTCATTCACTTGATTACTGGGGGGTCCAGCACCGACTTCGACACAAAGCGGCAGAAGCGGAACCATTACCGCAACATCAACCACGTCGCCATCATCGGTCCGGTCGTGCAGACGAAGTGGTCCCATGTGCCACTGACCTTCGACGCTCGAGACGTTGATCTGCGCAGCGCCCCCCACATCGATGCCATGGTCATCAAGTGCAGCGTGGCAGGCTGGGACCTACATAAAGTCCTAGTCGACAATGGCAGTCAAGCAAACATCATCTTCCTCCATGCCTTCGACCGCATGGGCATAAGCCACAGCCTGCTAAAGCCTTCGGACAACCCGTTGTATGGTTTCGGCGGCAAGGGCACGTTTCCCGTCGGCAAAATAGAATTGCCTCTCTCCTTCGGTGTAGCACCCAAAGCCCGAAGTGAGCAAGTGACCTTTGATATTGCGGATATCGTATATCCGTACAACGCCATCATGGGTCGGGGCTCCATCAACAAGTTTGAGGCAGCCATTCACGGACTGTACCTGTGCATGAAGATACCAGGTCCGTTAGGTGCCATCACGGTCTACGGCAATCAGCAGACTGCGCGCAACACAGAGCGGGACTTCGTCCCCGGGCAAAGAAATGTGCATTGCCTCACGGCCCAGCGCGAGGTCCCTGCGTCTGCCAGCCCAACCGACAAGGAATACGACAAGGCACAACTGCAGAGCAATGACGGGACCAAGATTGTTCCCCTCGACCAGGCCACGCCCAAGCAGACAGTCACCATCAGCGAAGACCTCACTTCGCATGACGAGGAGAAACTCCTCTGCTGCTTGTCCAAGAACAAAGACGTCTTCGCCTGGTACGCCCTCGACCTGGTCGGGGTCAGCCGATCCATAATTGAGCACAGCTTGGGAATCGACCCTTCGGTGAGACCGAAAAAACAGCGGCTCCGTAAAATGTCCGACGAGAAGACAGAAGCCGCCAAGGCCGAGGTACATCGCCTCATGGAAGCCAAATTTATCGAGCCAGTGGCTTACCCCACATGGCTCTCCAACGTTGTGATGGTGCAGAAAAAGAGCGGCAAGTGGAGAATGTGCATCGACTTCACCAGTCTCAACAAGGCCTGCCCAAAGGACAACTACCCGCTGCCTCGGATCGACAAAATAGTCGATAGCGCGGCTGGGTGCGAAGTCATGTCACTCCTCGACTGCTTCTCCGGTTACCATCAAATATATATGAAGGAGGAAGACAAGGCCAGCACCAGCTTCATAACACCCTTCGGCACATATTGCTTCATCAGAATGCCAGAGGGACTCAAGAATGCCGGGTCCACCTTCTCCCGGCTTACCAAAACAGTGCTCGAGGGGCAAGTCGGCAGAAATATATTCACATATGTGGACGACATCGTCGTCGCCAGCAGGAGCAAGGAGGACCATCTTGCTGACCTCGCCGAGACATTCACGAACATGCGGGACGCACGACTTCGCCTGAACCCAGAAAAGTGCGTCTTCGGCGTTCGCCAGGGGAAAATATTGGGCTACCAGGTATCACACCGCGGCATCGAGGCCAACCCAACCAAAATTCAGGCCATCATCAACATGACGCCACCGCAGTCAGCCAGAGACGTCCAGCGCCTGACGGGCAGATTGGCCGCCCTCAACAGATTCATCTCCAAATCCGCTGAGCGAAGTCTCCCCTTCCTCAAAACTCTCCATGGCGCAAAAGACTTCGCTTGGGGACCAGAGCAGGCAGCGGCCTTCGCCTCATTAAAACAGTACCTATCGGAGTTGGCAATCCTTACAAGCCCCAACTCCTCGCTACCCCTGTTGCTCTATGTTGCGGCTTCGCCGCATGCGGTCAGCGCGGTACTGGTGTAGGAGCAGACAGTTGAGGGCGTGATCAGGCAGTGCCCAGTTTATTACATCTCCGAAGTGCTAACACCATCCAAATGTAACATGATGGAACTGGAGAAGATTGCCTATGCAGTTGTTATGTCTTCGTGCAAATTGCGCCATTATTTTGAAGCATTCAAGGTCCGGGTCACCTCAGACAGGGGACTAGGTGAATTGTTCAGAAACCCGGAGGCATCGGTCAGGATTGCCAAGTGGGCGGCCGAACTCTCCGGCTACCACATCAATTTCGAGCCCAGGACAACCATCAAATCACAAGTTCTGGCAGACTTCATCGTCGACTGGACTGGGCCAATAACACAGCCGGACCCGTCCGCAGAGAAGGTTTGGACGATCCACTGCGACGGCGCATGGTGCCATGCGGGGGCAGGCGCCGCTGCAGTCATCACCTCACCCGCCGGGGTCAAGCACAGATACGCGGCATGCCTCAGCTTCGCTCTGGAATCTGACAGATGCACAAACAACATAGCAGAATACGAAGTCGTCATCCTCGGCCTCCGCAAGCTGAGGGCCCTCGGTGTCACCACCTGCATCGTCAGAACAGACTCCAAGGTAGTCGCCGGCCAAGTCGAGAAAGACTATGCAGCAAAGGACCCCGCACTTATGCAATACCCCGAGGCCATCCGATGTCTCGAGAGACAGTTTAAGGGATTCACCCTGCAGCATGTGGACCGGGCCAAGAATGAAGAAGCCGACGTATTGGCCAAGGCTGCTGCCAGAGGCGAGTCCCTGCCCTCTGACGTGTTCTACCATGTTATCGGCACGCCAGCCGTCTGGAGCCCCGAAGGGCTCCAAATAACCAATGACAGCGAGGGCCACCGCATAGTAAACCTCATTATGACCGAAGACTGGCGAGCACCAATAACCCTATTCCTACAGGGGTACTACCACCCAACCGACATTAACGAGGCCAAGCGCCTCAAGCATCAAAGCCAGGACTTCGCACTGATTGAGGGCCAACTCTACAAGAAAGGGGTCAGTCAGCCAATGCTTAAATGTGTCACCGAGACCGAAGGCGTAAAAATCCTGCGCGAAGTCCACAGTGGTACTTGCGGCTCTCACGCAGGGCCAAGGGCCTTAGCCACAAAGGTGATCCGCCAAGGTTTCTACTGGCCCGCAATGATCTGCGCCGCAAATCGGGTCACAAGGTCCTGCGAAGCCTGCCAAAAGTTTTCTCCTCGATCAGGCAGCCCCTCGCAATTCACAAAACTGATCGCCCACACATGGCCTCTCCAGCGCTGGGGCCTGGACATCGTCGGGCCCCTGCCCACGGCTCAGGGGAACCTCAAGTTCACCTTCATCGCTGTCGAGTACTTTACCAAATGGATCGAGGCGAGGGTTGTTTCCACAATAACATCAAAGACTGCACAGAAATTCTTTTGGCAAAACATTGTTTGCCGCTTCGGAGTACTGTCCGAACTCACAGTTGACAACGGCAAGCAGTTTGACAGCCAAGACTTCAAGGATTTCTGCTTCTCCATTGGCACCAAGCTTGCCTTCGCCTCAGTATATCACCCACAGTCCAACGGAGTTGTGGAACGCGCCAATGGAAAAATTTCACAGCTGTCAAGAAGATGCTCCTCGACGAAAAAAAGGGCAGGTGGGCCGACTTGTTACCTGAAGCGGTCTGGGCGCTAAACACGACTGAGTGCAGGGCGACTGGGTTCACCCCTTTTCGCCTTCTATATGGGTCGGAGGCCATGACCCCACAAGAAATAAAGCATGGGTCCCCGCGAAAAGTTGCGTCAGCTGTCCCCGACGTGGATGAACCCACTTCGAAGGATCTTATCGACGGAGACCGAGTCTTCGCTCTACAGGCTCTAAATAAATACCAAGCCCAGACAAAAGCATCGCGCGACCTCGCAGTCATCCCGCGGGAATTCAGCGAAGGGGACCTCGTACTCGTCCGAACAGCTCGGACAGAGTCCAGGGGCAAGCTGGAGCCCAGGTGGGAGGGCCCTTTCATAGTCAAGACGAAGGCCTCCCCCAGCGCATACAGGCTCACAACGCCAAACGGCGAAGACTTGGAACACTCCTGGAACATCGATAATCTCCGCAAATTTTTTGTCTGACTCAACAGGGCCAGCTCGCCCTTGTAATTCACAAAAACAATTTTATTCTGGCCCGCACTCTTTTCCTCCCGGGGGGTGAGGTTTTTAACGAGGCGGAGTCATGTAATATACAAGTGAAAAATCCCCCGCAAAAATCTACGTCGAAAAAAGACCGCGCCGACGATCTCCGACATTCGACCAACACAAAGTCACCGCGAGGCCGAGCGCTAGCTAACCTCGCGAGAGACACTCCATGCAAAAGTCGCCTAAGGGTGCAGCCGGACAAGCACAACAAGTGCGAAAAATCGAAGTCTTCCGCGAAGACTACCGTGCAAAAGTCGCCTAATGGTGCAGCCGGTCTAGCACAACAAGTGCGACAAATCGAAGTCTTCCGCGAAGACTATCCATGCAAAAGTCGCCTACGGGTGCAGCCGGACAAGCACAACAAGTGCGAAAAATCGAAGTCTTCCGCGAATACTACCGTGCAAAAGTCGCCTAAGGGTGCAGCCGGTCTAGCACAACAAGTGCGACAAATCGAAGTCTTTCGCGAAGACTATCCGTGCAAAAGTCGCCTAAGGGTGCAGCCGGACTAGCACAACAAGCACGACAAATCGAACTCCTCCGCGAAGACTACCGTGCAAAAGTCGCCTAAGGGTGCAGCCGGACTAGCACAACAAGTGCGAAAAATCGAAGTCTTCCGCGAAAACTATCCGTGCAAAAGTCGCATAAGGGTGCAGCCGGACCAGGCACAACAAGTGCGAAAAAGACTACACCAAACTATCCGCGCAAAGACCGACCACATACGCGCCAGACCGACATAACAAATACACCAGACCAAGCGCGCAACACCTTCGTGAGCATAGCCGAATGCGCGAAGGCACACAGCCTCATCATACAAGCCATTATATATGTACAAGCGAGGGCATCACACTTTACATCGGCTCAACCTTCGGAATAATTCCCATCTCCCTGTAGTTAAATAGCATTATCCTCAGCTCTTCACCCGCAAAAAGACTTCGCAACTCCCCCTCACCTGCACTCGCAGCGGCCGGCAGGGACAACAGCTCCTGCCTGCCAACCCTCCCCACACGAAGCCGACCGCCGTCCGCCTCACTCACTCTACGCTTCGCAACCGCCCTTCGCCGCCTGCGCCCGGCACTTGGACCAGGCACAACTTCAGCATCCGTAGCACGCGGCGAAGCCTCCGCCGCCGCCACATCCAAGGCCGCAAAGTAATCCAAGTCCTCATCCGACGACTCTTCAGTCCACTCAACCGAAGTCCAAGAGTCACCAAAATCAGAAAACTTAGACGCAGATTCATCCGATTCATTTCCATCATCCACGGTCGAAGCCGCCAAAAAATTAGCAGTAGCGGTTGCGTGCGCAGGCCCAAAATCTTGAACCTGCGCAGCAACCAAGGTTCAGCAACATATGCAAAATTCCCTAACTACCCACACCCACTAAGCCACCTGCGAGGGCCCAGCCGTCGTGGGATCCTCCGCTGCCGGCTCCGCCGCCATCTTCACAGGATCCTCAGCCCTCGGCGCAGCAGTTGGCAATGAGCCACCGCCGACCGCAGTGGCTGCGGGGGCATCAGGGGCGCCTTCGACGGTTTCCGGGGGCGGCGCCGGGGTGGCCTCGGACACAGTCGCCACCGGGTTCGACTCCGGGTCAGGCTGCACGCTGTTCAAAGCCCCAAAGTCCTCCACCTTCTCGCCACGCGCCGCCTGAGACACAGCACACAGATTCAGCAAACCCACATATAACTCACAATTCAACAAACACCAAACAAAAAGTCAAACATTACCTGACCCCTCACCGTCTCGGACCGCTCCCTGACCACCTCCCGACCGTGAGGGCCCCACATCCGGTCGTAGAGGGCTCCCGCGGATTCCTTCACCACAGGGTCCTCAACCTTGTAAATATCGCGCTCGAAATCCTCATCAGCTTGGTCGAAGACCTCATAGTGCCGGCACCCTTCGTGGGACAGCGCGTTCATCGCCCCTTCGCAGGTGACCAGGGAGGCATAGGACATAAACCCCTCCACGATGGCGGGGAGCGCCAGCAACTCCTCCTGTAGCCACTCGAGGCAGCGAAGTCCGGGCTCTCGGTCTGGCACTTCGGACTCAGCGGTCCGCGCGCCCAGCTCATGGTATGAGTCCATAAGCTGTTTGCGTGTCCGGTTAGCCTCTGAGCGTGTCGAAGCCTCAGCCCTCTCCACACGGGTCTGCAGAGCATTGAGCCGCTCCTCCAATTCCTCGGCGCGCTGCCTGGCAAGACTGCCCTCCGCCCGCGCCAAATTGGCCTCCGCCTGCGCAGACTGCGCCTTGGCGAGGGCCTCATTAGCCTCCTTCCTCTCCTCTGCCAGTTGGCGCCAGAGGTCAGTCCTCTCACCCTCCAGCGCGGCCACCTTATCCGCTAGCTTGCGGCACTTGCTGTCGGCGGCCGACTTTTCCCGGACGGCGTCAGCATGTTGCGCCCGAAGTCTCTCGACTTCGGCAGACACAACTATCGTAAGGGCCCCCGACGCCGCGTGGTCTGCGAAGTCAGCCGCCTACATGACACACATAAGACCATAGCCCCAACGAAGCCGGTAAAAACCGAAGTCTAGCTCAACTTACCTGACTTAATGCCTCCTTCAGCCGGCGGGACACAGCGCCCGCCTCGTCCCTGACGGCAGTAAGTGCCGAAATCTCGCCACCGGCACTAGGAGCACTACCCCTCGCCCTGGGCACCACGGCAGCCGCCGCGGTCGCCACGGCGGGCGGAACAACAACAAGTTGGCCTTCGCCCGACCCTGCAACATATCAACAGATTAAAAAAAACTCGAGCCAACGACTTACCAACAAGATAATCTTCCACACTAATATCAGTGGCGAAGTTGGCAACGCGCTTGCTCGGCGGCGGCAACTCTCGGGCCTTCACGGCTCCCACCGGGACAGACTTGGTACCGCCGGCGGCAGCCGCCTTCACAGCCTTCGGCACCCTGCTAGACCCAGGGGCGGCTGACTTCGCTGCCAGCGGCGGCTGGCTTCCATCGGGGGCAGCAGCCTTCGCAGTCCCCCGCGGCCTCTTCGGCCTGGCCTCATGGAGCCTGACGACCGCCTGGCGCTTCTGCGCAGCTCCCTGACGATCCTTGTCCATCACTGCCGACACAACAGCAGCAATATTCCGCCCGTAAGGAAACACTCTCCAATCACGAACCATGCGAGATGTAAAAAGGTCTTCGCCGGCCGCGTGGGGGATAGGAACATTCTTAGGCCACCAACCCCCGATAACCCTCAGCATCTGCGCCGAAGACTCCCGGAGCTCGGGCGAAGACATCCTTCCCCCTGGGGCCGCGCATGTCCTCATCAATTCCCTAGCAAAACCATCGGAAACCCCCAGTCCTCCCGTAGCAATACCTAGCTTCCTCTTCTTAGAGGATGGGGCGGCCGCCGGCGCGGGGTCGTCTCCAGTCTCTGCCGCCGGCTTCTTCCCGCGACGATCCACATCGTCTTGCCCGGGATAACCGCCATACGGTAGACGGTTCAACTCGAAGACCCTGTTCAAGCGGTCATTAGACCCGCGCATATCCCAGCTACGCTGGCCCTCTGTCTTTGGCACGTACCGACCAACGATCCGCACCGCCCCATCCTCCGCCTCACGCACAAAGGCGGCCGGATCGCAGCTATGCAGATCCAGTGCGAAGGCGGGACTTCGCACCAGCTTCCCACCATGGGAAGGCATCTGGCGAGGGCATACTTCGCCCAGCGCCCAGCCATGCGCCAAAGGCCACACCCCGTACGCCACAAACTCCTCAACCAAATCGCGCCCGCTGCTCAGGCCGGCCGCGCACCGAAGGGCCCCTTCGCTTGCATCCTCCTCCGCCACTTCAAACTGCGGGTAGGCTGAGTAATAATGCGAGCACATCTCGGCCACGGGAAGCCCCGGATGGTCTTCGACTGTGCCCTCCGCAACGTAGAACCAAAACTCATGCCAGTTGCCCCATTTATTGCGGGCGCAAGGAACCAACTCAACTACCTCCATCGTGGTCTTGCCGGTCTTCGGCATAAATGTACAGGACCCAAACTGAGCAACCTTATTTCCGATCATCCTTTTCTGCCAGTGCAGGCAATAGTACTTCGCGAAGACTTCGACCGATGGCTATCCGCCGTACGAAGTCGTCGCCCAGACGTATTTTGACAGAGCCACCATGGCATTCGGAGTCAGCTGGTGGATCTGGACGTTAAATCTGCGCAAGACTTCTTCCACGAATCGGTGCGCAGGCAGGTGAAGACCAGCGGCAAAGAACGCCTCAAAGACAACCAACTCGCCTTTTGGCTCGGGGACCTCCTCCGTCCCCGGGACACGAGCGACTCCGCCGCCAAAGTAACCAAGCTGCTGCATGTCTTGCACGCGGACCGAGGACATCCGCGACACACCGAAATCCATCGTATCGCCGGCGCGCAACTCCTCTACCGCCACAGTGCTCAGCGTCTCCTCAGACGACGCGTCGGCCGGCGGCGTAGCGGCAGCAGAAGAAGAAGAGGTCGGCATCACTACGTACCATTGGTGGCGGCGGGCGGTCTGCATCACACGGGCCAGATCTCCGGCGAACAAGAGCAAGGAGGGCAGACGAGCAGCAAGAGGTTTGAGAGGGCAGTTAGGGTTTTCGCGGAGCACGGAACGATAAAGTTCAAAACGCGCCGCCCCCCGTCCCCTTTTATACACAGGGCGCGGCGCTTCGGGAAACTCGCAATCCAACAGTACGGCGTCAATCAACGGTCATGTTAAAAACCCCCGTGGAACCACTTCGAGCGAGGGCAGCGTCTCCGCCATCTAGCGACGTCTTCGGCACCAGGTGACTTAGTCGAACTGATCCCTCAGAGGGCAAATGTTGGGGCGAAGGCGAAGACGCCACCCTTCGCTCGAGGCCTTCGTCGTACTCGCTGCACCAACGGTGACAAGACAACGGGCAGACTTACCCTTCGCCTCATACGCCGCCGGATGAAGACCCACGACGAGGTCGTCTCATCCTGCGACCTCGTCCAGAGTGGAGGCCCGCGTGTGATCCGGCCCATTCACTACAAAAAACTGATAAATGTTCGTGGGTTTTGTTAAGAACGTGGGCACCGACGTTCTTACATTAGTTAAGTTCATGGGTTTTTTAAAAAACGTGAGTACCCACGTTCTTAAATTAAATTCGTGGGCCCTATTTAAAACCGTCGAACTTAACATATTAGGAACGTGAGTACCCACTTTCTTAACTTAAATACGTGGGCCGCGTGGACACCGTCGAACTTAGCCCAAAAAACCTAAATCCCCTAACCCGGCGCGTCTCTCTTGCTCTCCTTTCCCGCTTCCCACCAGCTCGCGCCGCCCGCCGGCTCACGCGCCCCGCCGCCACCAGCCCGCGCGCCCCGCGCCGCCACCACGCGCCCCACCGCTGCCAGCCCGCGCGCCCCGCGCCGCCAGCCCATGCCTCCACCCCGCGCGCTGCCCCGCAAGCCGCGCCGCGCTGCCCGCTCGCACCTACCATTCTGGACGAACTCATCCGTGGATACGCCGCGCTCGTCGGCGTGGTCCCCTCCATGAAGGCCTTCTCGTCCTTCCCGGACTCCATGTCTCACCACCTCCCGCGCCACCGCTCCTCCGTCCACGACTCGCTCTTCTCCTTCCGCATCCCCGACCCGTCCTCCCCACGCCGCGCCTTCCTCTACGGCTTCGTCTTCAACCGCCAGCGCCAGGATGAGCGACTCCCCCGCGATGGCGAGCAGAAGTCCGTAGTCATCCTCTCCCACGCCCCCTACTCCTCGCTCTTCAGCCTGCTGCTGCAGATCCTCGGCCCGCTCTGCTTTGACTTTGGCCCTTCCGCACTGGCCATGGTGGCGTCGCACGTTGCTGTGTGGCCGGCGCCAGGTCACCCAATGGAGCTTCCAATTGACAGTGCCGCGCTGCGCGTGCACCTCCCGCCTGCGCTGCTGCCTGCCAACCCCTCGCGTGCACTTCCCGCCTGCAGTTCATCAATGGTTTGGCAGCTAGAGGTTTACGGAAGTTTTTGTCCAAAAGGATGAGGTCCAATAGGTTGGACCTATATAGGTAAGCTAATTGTTTTTATTTGTGAAGAAATTTGTTAGGTGTCTTCTTTGAATTACTGGCATAATAATGAAGCATGATGTGCGTTCCTCATATTTAACAGGAGATTTCTCGAAGGCCCCAATTTTATGCCTTGGTTCCGGCAAAGACGTGCTGCTGCGGAGCAAGAACAGCAGAGGCTCTGGAGGCAGGCTCGCATGAATGTTGACATTGAAAAACTAATGTCAAATATGTCCGAAATAGAGAGGATTGATTCTTTTGATGCTGTTGAGCGTTATCTTCTCAGAGAGATGGAGGTAACTTTCTTAGTCACATGTTTCCTTAAAAAATCTGACCTACTCCCTCCGTCCACATGATTTAGTCGTTTTGGGTTTGTCCTAAGTCGATTATTGTCAACTTTGACCGGTTATATCGGATGTTTCATAAGACTTTACAACATAAAAGCAAAGTTACTAGATTCTTCATGACTTGAACTACCATAATATGTAATTCTTTTAGTTCAAAATAATTTAATCTTGTATATATTGTTGGTCAAAGCTAAAATAGTTTGACTTAGGATAAACTTAAAACGACTAAATCATGTGGACGGAGGGAGTACTAAGTTTTGCAATTTTTTAACATGTCAGCATTACATTACTAAGGCATTTATTCAGCAAGTGAGGTGCGCAACCTTAAGTTTGATCACCCGGACAAGTTCTGTGTTCTGATAAATATAATGTCAAGAATAGTTCAGAATGCAACATATATCAAATAACGTAGGAAAAAATTGCATATATTTTTGTTGATGAACTTGTCACCGAAGACTGCAAACTTATCCTAACATGAAACATAAATAAGACTTAACTGTATGATTCTAGACTTTCTTTTGTTGAGACTGCTTAAGTTGGAGTTAGACTCAAGTACTAAGAAATATACTTTTCCACAATAATTCATATAGCATGAATACTTATTACTATGTTTTAGAAGGTTAATATTTTACCAATCCGGAGCTAATAAAAGCAATGTTAACTACCTCTTTGTTTGAACACCATGTTGGGTAATGTTTGAATGACTATTCTACTGTACAGGATTACATGACTATATATTAATCATAGGTTCTGTTTTTTATTATTCTATATTGCCAATAGAGGAATACTGTATTTTCTAAAATCTTGTAGTGGCCTTCATCGGTATCATCAATAAAGTAACAAAAAATGATGTTCCTTATGGATAATGGTTGATAAGCTAAAAACTGTAATCTGTGCACAAATATTTCTGGACTAACTAATTCCCAATATATGTTCTCTGATCCAAAGTCTGTTAATTTTCTGACTTCACAGGTTCACATTGATGGTTTATAGCTTAGCTTTTAGCCATTCACCATCTTGGACTTTATAACCATCTGGCAGTTATTGATCTATCACTGCCTTACTACATGTTACCTATCTGGCAGTTATTGATCTATCACTGCCTTACTACATGTTACCTATCTGGCAATTATGAGATGCCTATTCTTTTCATATGTAAATCCTAAAATATTCGAATCCATTTTATATGTAAATCCTAAAATTTTCGAATCCAAAGCCACCAATTACAATATTATGTACTGAAATTATACCTTTTACTTATGTGTCACTCTGCATTTTTTTAAGATTCAAAAAATGCCTTCCTTATTTTATACACGGTTAAACACCAACCTTCATGATTCACTGGATCTTCTTAGTATTATCTCTAACAAAAAAAATAAAGTTCTTTCCCCACAAATGCAAATATAGGTATTAACTTATTGATTTTAAATTGGTTATTAAATGTCTGGCATGGATCTCCTCCCTGCTCACGGGCCTCACCGTCCTCAATAGCGAGTGTAGCCTCAAACTTCGCACCAACACACTCGACAAGCTTGATGGCGACCCCTACGTCAACATCCGCATGGGCAAGGTCATGTAATTTCTATCTTAATTTCAATAGTGATTTTAGCAGATGGAAATTTTAAAATTTTGGCAGTGAGTATGCAACACTTCCAAGAAATGCATAATGTATTAATGTGGGGCTGTGGGTGTTGGAACGTGCGTGTTGACTAGCTTTGATTAGCTTGTCGATATACATACTTAGCCATCTATTTTTTCTTCTCCTTTCAAATGCTATGCTATTGCTACTGTTGTTGGAGTGTACAATTTAACTTGATATATGATTTAATAGATGCTTTGTGTGCATAAATCGTCTACAGTTACCATCTGCACTTTTTAGCCATGTTTGAGAGATGTGATGGAGTTTGGATTTCACTTAAAAATGCAGGTCCAGTTGATGTTTAATGTGCCTGAACTGCAGTTGCAGTCATAAAGCTCAAACAATCTTGAGCATTTGGTTTTACATTATATTCTCTGGTTTCTGTTTTTGTGATTTGTGTTCTGATGATGCAAACACTTCCATTTTTATGTTACTCATGCACAAGATTTCCTGCACAACCAACTGTCTTTTGAATTCTTTTTGTTATTTGATCCAGGGAGTGGACACAATCAGGCTCTTGCGCAATTATCCCCTGAATTTACTACCTGTAGTTTCGAAATGGACTTACCCAAAAAATATTTGCACTAAGAATATTTATGTTTGTTTAGTTGGTCTGGACAAACCACAAGATCAGTTTAAGCATTGCTTCCAAATGCCATTAAATATTTATCTTGACTGAAAATTCGCACACAAGAATAGTAATATTCTATGACCAAGTGACTGTAGTATGAAGAAGCATGTGTCATTTTCCTGATTAATTTAGCTGGTTCAACTCTGTTGGGTCCCAAGTCTTGGCCAGAACTTGATGTAATTAAACTTCTTTAGAAAATTGAGTACCTTTCTATGTGGATTTACATATCCCTTTGCCTTATAGTTTGGCATATTATTGCACTTCATGTTGACACACTTCTGATAGCATGTTTACCTTGGGATAAGGTTTCTAATGTTTGCCAATATTGCCAAGTAAAATAAAATGTCAGTGGCTTGAACACCCAGATTATTTGCTACCTTCCTTTTGCATTACCACTATAATTTTCAAAGAAGGATGCTCTCTATCTTGTCTCTTTACAGGTTTGTGTGGCGAAAGAAGATAGAGCGTGATGTATCTCAGGGACAGAAGGTGAACATTTCTGTTAAATCTGAGAAGAAGAAACAACAAGAAAGAATGGTACTATGAAACACTATATCTATTTCCATTGTTTATTAGTTGGAACAAAGCATATCATAGTCTTCTAACCTACTTCCAATGAATTAATAAGGTTCATAGCATCATATGTATTATTTTATTTTCATCTATGCTTTTGTACTGTAGTGCACTGTACGCTTTGCTACCCAGAAAGCTTGTTATTTGGTCTTCTTCAAAAAGAAAGTTGAAGATTATGCTTTTCTTGCAGCGCCTAATCGTTATAGTTGCTCTATCAAATGTAGGCTGAAATAGAAAAGGTTAAGAAAAGAAGAGAAGAAAGAGCTATTGAAAAGGCACAACATGAAGAGGAAATGGTTTGTATTTGACAATCATAATCTCTTTTATAATAATTTCGTAAGTTTATGTCTACCATTTATTACATTCAGATATTTTTTGCATTTGGAATTAAATACATATATTTGCCATTTTGAAGACATTGCTAGCTAGAGAAAGAGCACGTGCCGAGTTTCAAGACTGGGAGAAGAAAGAGGAAGAGGTCAATATCTTAAAATCTGACGAACACCATTCAATTTGTGTTGGAGTTAATATAGAATTGTTATTTATCTACCATTTCTCATTTTGGAGTGCTGTTTCATTTTGACCAAAGCAAGGTCAGGTCTGAGATCAGGTTGCGGGAGGGGCGTACAAAGCCTATTGATGTTCTCCTAAAGAATCTTAATTTCTCAGATGAATTTGACATTGAATTAAATGAGCCCTATCTGGTGTTCAAGGTGAGCATCATTTGCTCATCCTTATCTAAGTGTAAGTCGACTGAAAAAAGCGCTGTCCCTGCAGCACCCTACCTGTGTAATTTTCTGTATGTTTTTTGAAGACAGCTGTTGTATATTCTGACACCATCGCACAGTACATCAAATGCATTTTATAACTTAGCAGTTCCTGAAATATGTGTATTTTGCAATAAACTGGAGGATGAGATGCACGAGGATGAAGGTTTACCTCCTTTTCTTATTACTCAATCAACTATGTTTCCAAGATACTGAAGTGATTTCTGATATTATGTTTTATTTGTAGATGATAAACGATATTCACCTGAGCCTATACCTCAACAGACAGATAACCAATTTGAAGAGGAAGATGGATCCTTTTCTCCACAGCTAATGCATGGCAACGAAGATGAAGATGCAATTGATCCTGAAGAAGACAAAGCTGAGCTGGTAGAGTTCTATGTTTCTATTTTCTAATAATATTAGTTTAGAAACATGATTGGAAGTTCAGAACTGTAATAGTTATTCGTTCAAGTGCAGTTAACTGAGTAGTTTAATTGTCAAGTACAGATTGTTAGTAAGTGGACTCCAAATTATGCAACAAAAGGCTTACTTTTCTCCACAGCTTTTGCAGTCCTCCCTGTGTGTCTTACCCTAAGAGAGGACATTGATTCATTTAGATCTTACTTTTGATGGCAATGCTCCTTATGGTGGCTTAAATTTGAGGGCTTTCATTTCTGTATTGTATGTGATATTCTGTGTTGCATGTGATTTTATGTTTATCTAATTTTTCATTTCTGTAATTTTTATTTTTTTCTGGAAAAGGGATAAGAACGTGGGTACCCACGTTCTTAAAGTTAAGAACGTGGGTACCGTCGAACTTAATGTGCACCCCACGTAGACCCACGCAGGCCACATAAGTTCGACGGCCACGCGTCCCCGTCGAACTTAACAGTAAGAACGTGGGTACCGTCGAACTTACTTCTCTAAATTCGACGGTCCCCGTCGAACTTAAAAACGCACGTTCTTAATGTTAAGTTCGACGGTACCCACGTTCTTAATGTTAAGTTCGACGGTACCCACGTTTTTAAAGTTAAGAACGTGGGGGCCGTCGAACTTACTTCTCTAAGTTCGTCCAAAAATCGCCGTCGGCTATATTCGTCGGTACACCCACGTTCTTACGGTAAGTTCGACGGCTTATTACATTAAGTTCGACGGTTTGTCACCCACGTTCTTTAACCAGTTTCTTGTAGTGATTGTAACAGGCCCTGCGTGGCCGTTGCGCGTTACGGGCCTAATTTGTAAAGGCCTCCCTGTAATTACGGTCTGTAACCCCGCTTTATGGGAATATTCCAGGGATAACCTAGGTGTCTGAGGGCACATGCGTCCTTAACACGGGACGCTGGGCACCCGGACACCTATAAATACCCCCGCACAGTGCCCTTGAGAGGCTAGATTAACAGAACTATTGCCATCTCGTGCGAAAACCCTTTTTACATCACATCACACCCCAGTTGGATCACCTTGCACCTGAGAGCAAGTTCCAACACCAGGGTCTTGAGCCTGTTGTACGTTTGCGTTGGCTCCTCTCCCCTGATCATTGCGAACCTTCCCAGTTCTACTTCCACCAACTCCATCTTGGTGATCATGGTGGCGTCGTTCCCCTCATGAGAAATCTTGAGGGTGTCCCAAATTTGCTTGGCGTTATCCAAGTCGCTCACCTTGTGGTACTCGTCCCTGCAAAAGGATGCTAGCAAAACAGTGGTAGCTTGTGCATTTTTATGGATTTGCTCATTAATGAAAATGGGGTTGTCAGTACTATCAAAAAGCATTCCGTTTTCAACAATCTCCCAAATACTTAGATGGAGAGAGAATAGGTGACTACGCATTTTGTGACTCCAAAATGAGTAGTCTTCTCCATCAAAGTGCGGAGGTTTCCCAAGTGGAATTGAAAGTAAATGAGCATTGGAGTTAACCGGAATACGAGAATAATCAAAAGAAAAGTTTGAGTTAAGCGGTTTCTTTTTCTCGTCGTCGTCTCTTGGGGAAGAAGAAGACTCGTCGCTGTCGTAGTAGACGATCTTCTTGATGCGCCTCTTCTTCTTCTCGTATCTTCTCTTATGACTCGAGCCAGAGTTCGAGGGCTTATCATCTCTTAGCTCGTTGATGATGGACTCTTTTGTCTTGTCGTGGACCACCATCCCCTTTCCCTTAGGATCCATCTCTTCGGGCGATTAGTCCCTTTTGTGAAGAGAACGGCTCTGATACCAATTGAGAGCACCTAGAGGGGGGGTGGATAGGTGATCCTGTAAAAATCAAATACTTATAGCCACAAAAACTTGGTTAAGTATTAGAGCAATATGGCCAAGTGGCTAAGGACCGAGCTTTTGTGAAATACAATGGTCACAAAGAAAGACAGCACAAAAGACACGGTGATTTATCCCGTGGTTCGGCCAAGTATAACACTCGCCTACTCCACGTTGTGGCGTCCCAATGGACGAGGTTTGCACTCAACCCCTTTCAAGTGATCCAATGATCTACTTGAATACCACGGTGTTTTCCTTTCTTATACTTTCTCCCGTTCGCGAGGAATCTCTACAACTTGGAGCCTCTCGCCCTTACAATTGATAATCACAAAGAAACACGAAAGTAAGGGAGGGGAGAGCAACACACACAAGACTCAAAGCAAGAGCACGATCACGCACACAAAGCCGCAACTTTAGCTCACAACACAACTCGAGGAGTTCTCTACTCAAATGGGGCTCAAGTCACTATCTCAAAGAATCGAATGCGCGAGAATGGAGTCTTGGTGCTTAGGAATGATCAAGGAATGCTTGGATGACTCCTCCATGCGCCTAGGGGTCCCTTTTAAAGCCCCAAGGCAGCTAGGAGTCGTTGGAACCCAACAAGGAAGGCAATTCTTGCCTTCTGTCGGGTGGCGCACCGGACAGTCCGGTGCACCACCGGACAACCACTGTAGCATGTCCGGTGTGGATCTCCTTCCATTCCTGGCGCAGCCGACCGTTGGATCTTCGGGCTGGTTGGCGCACCGGACAATATCTGGTGCACACCGGATAGTCCGGTGCCCCCAGCCGACCATTGGAGTGGGCCACGCGTCGCGCGCGGATTGCGCGGCCGACCGTTGCGCTGGCGACCATTGGCTCACCGGACAGTCCGGTGCACCACCGGACAGTCCGGTGAACTATAGTCGTACGCCGCCGATGAATTCTCGAGAGTGGCTAGTTCGTAGAAGCTAGCCTGGCGCACTGAACACTGTCCGGTGCACCACCAAACACTGTCCGGTGTGCCAGTCTTTTCCTTTTTCTCTTTTCTCTGATTCTAGCACTTAGACAAATATATTAGTACACAAAAACAATGTACTAAGTCTAGAATCATACATTCGTGTTGATTTGCACTTCATTCATCATTTGGCACATAATTACTCACTCAATATGTGTTGGGCACTTAATCACCAAAATATACTAGAAATGGCCCAAGGGCACATTTCCCTTTCAGCCGAGCCACGCATAGGCGCCGTTGCCACACTTTAACCATAGGGCAACTCATTATGGTAACTCACCTTCTTACCTGAGCGTAGGTGCGTCGTTACAGGTACATTACACTTCTCAGTATTCCCATGTTTGTATACCCATACACATCCATGGGGTACTGAATTCCCAGAAAAGTAAATACTCCACATCACAATCTTCATATATACATATGTATAACATGTATATAATCAAGCGCTTTTTACACTCTTCCCTAGACCGACGTTTGTTCGGTCATGCTCTCACATCTCACCTTACCCTGAGTGTCGATCCATTCAAAACTGAATGGCCTCAAAAATAACAATACACATGTATGCAATACCCCCGGTTGTGGGTTAGTGGTTTTCAACTAAGCCACCTAATAGTCCTTAGTTTAGGGCTTAACAGAGGATGTCACTAGCATTATAGTTTTTCAAAACTATTTTTCAAATCCAAACAATGTGTTTAGATGAAAATAGGTTTTTCGAAACCAAAACTTTTGTTTTGAAAATACGTATGTGACCGTATATACTTAATCCTGCTCCGATACCAGCTATGGCAGAACCTCCCAAGTTATTGGGCCCACATGCACCTACCCTTGTCTCAAAGACCTCAGACGGCTATGCATGTGCACCAGATAACTTAACAGTATCTGTCCGAGTGCCCCAAGGACCTCGGATAAACCACTTACAACCAGAACCGCTGGATTAAGTAAACACGAATCACACACCAACAATTTTGCAGCGAAAATCTTATTACCAAATTTTACATGTTACATCAAGTTTTACAATGTACATGATCGGAGTGATTACAAAAGTGATTCAAAGAAATAACTTTGAATTGTTATAAATTGTTTATAAGTTTGAAATGTATGCTAGCTTAAGTGACCATCCTCAATAAGAAGTATAGAACAAGTACTTAGACTTATAGAAGGCCGTGCCCACCGGCGCTTAACACCAATCACAATCAAGTGACTCGTAACCTGCAGCAACAATGGGTAAAACCCTAAGTACGCAAGTACTCAGCAAGACTTACCCGACTTAAGAAAAGACTCTCAAGGGTATGCTGGTTTTAAAAGGATTCAAGGTAAGGCTTATCAAGAATCAAGGACTCTGTTTGCAGAAAAGCTTACTATGAGTGGATCCTTACTTTCATCATTTTAATGCTAGATTAAGTATTAATAGACCTTGTTTGCATCTAGTCTAATTTCATCATCACATTAATCCATACAACACGATTTTTGCTCATTATGATTCCATCCATGACTTAGATTGCAAGTCAGTGACCAAGTCTTCATGTCCGAGAAGTAACGGCGATCCAAATCGATTAATACCCAGCTAGGGATCTCCAATCACACGACATATGTAGCACTTAACCCTTGCATATGTCAACTCGCCACCGGGGTTTTTAAGACCAGATTAGGTTCACGCCAACCGAGAGCACAGATACACCACTGTCCAGCCTCTTGCCACGGAGGGTACACGCTACTCTCGCCATCTCTCCACTCCCATTGTGTGTTGTCTTATTCTGGTATTAGTCTGCCCGAGTCAAAGCTTACCCATGATGAGGCATGTGACCAGTTAAAAGGTCCTCGGTCATCAAGCCTACATTCGCTATAATCCTTAATCAACCTGGGTAGAACATCACATGTTCCTAACCCAAGTCTCGATTTAAGTACTTCCATCCTTAGGATTGTTTTGTGTTCCTTAGGATAAAAAGAGCATTATAGGGAACTTTGTAGTAAGATCCCACCACGCTCCCAATAAAAATATTCTTGAAGGTAGAAGTTATCCTTCCTTAGGATAACCCTGAGCTAGGCCTTAATGCAAAAGACAACCTCTATCCACAAGATCTAAGCAGGGATAAGCATTTTTGTAAATCATATTTTGATACTTCATCAGAAGTATCTATAAAGGTATGGATATCAAGGTAGGCAATGCATCAAATGGTTTCCAAGCAACTCCTATAAACCTAATGCACATTACGCTAGATTTAAAGTGTGCAAAAATTATTTAAAACACAAGGAAGGGGTTGCATGCACTGGGGCTTGCCTGGAATAAACACTAGGTTAGTGCTTGTTAGATGGCGATGTCCACTTGACGATCATCCTTGTCCTAGCACTTGATGAGGCATGTCCGTTCATCAGCATCACCATGCGGAGTAGCCCGCGCTTAGGGTCGACTTGGCTCATCTTTCGCATCACGCGATTATTTAACATACCTGAATGGAATGCATTATGCACATGAATGCATATAGATAGGAACATCACAAGCCTAAATAGTGTTGCACGATAGAGAATTAAGCACCTAGTGACGAGGCGATGTATAATTTTATACGGAAACACTAGTTATCGATGTATGACTAAGCGCAATAATTACGCTTCTCGAACCTAACGCAAACATCACGAAACAACAAATTATACACATTTAATACAATTAGCCTAAACACAACTTATCAGCTAATTAATTATAAATTCTAAACTTATCCCTCGTTTTATAAATTATACTACATCGCTCACAAAGAACTATTTTAATTTTATTTTACTCCTCACATATTTTACATGTCAACAATTAATCAATCATTTCTAATCGTAAATATATACACACCTTTATAAGTGATTTAAATATTTCATCATCGCACAGGCCTACTAATATTCTACTCGGTACACTAATTCAGCTAATTGACCGGAATAGCGAAATGACGCGCCACAACTGAATCTGGCTCGATAATCGCAAGAACCGAGAAGTCGACGAGAGTTTCGTGACTCACGCAATTATCGAGCACCTAATGAGCATCGCACTAGCACATTAATTTATTCAACGATCGAACTATTCGGAATAATTCATCAGCTTACCGTTTCAACAGCTGACTCGAATCCGCGAGATCGGTAGTGATTTTCCGATTCCAATAATTTGTCGAGCGCTTGGTGAATATCAAGCTGCTAGCTTCGTTTTCACCCGACGCTTTGTATTTCTTGAGGATACACGAAACAACGACGAGATCGACTCTGGAGCAAGCTAGCGAGGTGTGGTCGAGCAGGTTAGCGCGAGCTCTAGCGAGGACATGAATCCAGGGAGGACTCTGATGAAAGCGAGGTCACGAGCTCTAGCGACACAGGGTCAAGTGGCGAACGCGTTCGGCGTGCATACGTGAGCCGAACCAAAGGCAAGAAATCGATGAAGCGATGTTCGTCGACAATCACCACAGAGGAATCAGCGACGTTGCTGTGCACACGACACGACGACGAACGACGATAACCGGCGAGATCGATGACGAGCCGACTAAACAAAACTCTACGATGCCGACCGGCACACGGACCAGAGAACGGCGGCTGACGAGATCCGAGCTGGGGAAAACGCCGGGCATCGCGAGCGGGAGGACATCGGGCACGACGAGAAACGCCCACGGCGAGCGTGCAGGGAGCACGCGGCGAGCAAGCTGCAGCACAACAGGGACCTCCGCAAGATGCAGCCATGGAGGAGAGAGAGAAAAGCAGGGGGCCGAGGAGGGAGGTGGGCGCTGATACATGAGATAGTGTTTAAACAATATTTGATTTGGTGAAAGCTGCTGGAATCACAAAAATTTATACCAGTTATTTATGTCTGAAGTTGTAGATCTGAGCGAGAAGCAACAGACCGAATTAAACTAATTTCGGCTACACATTATTTTCTTGGACTTTGAAATAGGACACCGAATCAGCTAACAATTGTTCCGGTTTCGGTTAGTTCAAGTTCGATTTATTTAAACAGCCTTCCCCTAATATTATCGCTACAGAATTCGTAGAGATCGCTCGAATAAGAACAAAATAATTAGGTGATGTTTCTAATTCACCTTAATCGAAAAATTTTAAACTGGCACTAGACCACGTCATTATATTTGCGGTTTTAGACTACGCTAGATTTGATTCGGAACCGGAAAATTTTATCCATAGTCTGAATAGGGAAACAGATTAATTATGAATACTCAATACCAGCTCTAATTATCTTGATCCAATTTAATTTTGCGTTAATACTTTTGTCGTTGAGTTCTAATTAATTTGTTTGGGATGAACTCAGAAGGCCGAACTAAATTTTCAAATTCGTCTTTGCGCGAGCGATGAATTTTAAATAATCACTAGACTCGCCAATTTTCCGGAACAAATATGTCCTGACTTCGCAAAGCAGTTAGAACAGGCCGGAAAGACAAAGGCGGAAAAGATGTCAGAATTTTTGATAGTTGAATATTAGAACATAGAGACCGTCATTATTGCCGATATTCCGTGCTTGAGTTCATGAGCACAGTTTAACAGGAGGTAAACACCAGGGGTGTTACACAGTCAGTAAGTGAACCTATTTTATTTAAATAGAGAATAATTCTATGAACATTTTGCAATTTGAATAACTAAATTTGGAGTTCATATGCAAAAGTTATGAAATAAACAAGTCTGGGAATTCAAAATATGAAATTAGGGCCAATTCTGTGAATATTTAAAAGTCCAGGGTTCAATCTGCAAGAGTACAGGGGCCTATACGCGAAAACTAGGGACGACGGGTTTATTTCCAGTAAACCGAGGGTCTCTTTAAGAAAACTACCGTGCGAAGGGGTATCGGGTGAATCTAATCGTCAGATCTAAAACCAACGTCTAAGATTGGATCTGCAGCCGAGGGCGCGCGCGCGAGCGGGCGAGCGCTGACAGGCGGGCCAAGGAGTGTCAGTGACAAAGGGGGAGAGCGCGCTGACCGAGCGGGCCCAACGCCAGGGGTTTTGGGTGCTGACAAGCGGGCCAACGGCGCAGGGCGCGCGTGCACGAAGCGGTACCCACGATCCGGGCTGTTCGATCTGAATCAGACGCAGGGGACCAGACAGGGGAGGGGTGAACGGCTGCGGGCGGCGTTGCTCCTCTCCGCGGCGGTGAGGTCGCCGAAGTTGAGGCAGGCATGAGCTAGGGGGGTTCGGGGTCGCTGGAGTTGGGCAGAGAGGAAGAGGGCGCCAAGGCGAACTCAATGGCGGGGAAGGGGCCGTGAATCCACGGGCAAAGAGGGGAGAACGGCGATGAGAAAGCCTCGGGCGGGCCGGAGGAACTCCGGTGAGCCATTACGGCCACGGGGAGGGGGCTTAAGGCGCGCTAAGGTCTTGGCTAACTTCAGCACAAGCAGGGCTGACACAGGGACCTACTCCGGTGAACTAGACCGAGCTAAATCGGCCGGCCACCGCGCGAGCACAGCGGACCGCCGCGGCCGAGCACCGCGAAGGCGAAATTGGCCGAACACAGGGCGCAATAAGGGAAATTGGGCACGGGGATGGGTGTCTCACCTTGAGGTGGAGCTCGGTGAGGCTTGGGGCAGTCTCCGGCGAGCTGGATGGCCGGGAACGCGGGCGCGGGTCTCCGGCGGTGTCTAGCGACGAGGGCAGTGCGCGAGAGAGGGTTAAGCTGAGCGAAATGAGGCGAGGGGTGTGCGCGGGGCACCGGCGAGGCTCTAACAAGGGAGCTGGGCACGTGGGCGGGCGTCATGGCCAAGAAATCCAGCGACGTGCGCGAGTGCGCACGCGCCGGTCCACTGCGAGCGCGGAGGGGGCGGAACTGACAGGGCAGGCCCACGGTGAAGAGAGAGAAGAATGGGGTGCGCGGGGCAACGACTCGATGACTGGCGATTCGGGCCCACGAGACAGAGAGAGAGGGAGCGCGCGGGGGAGAAAAACGGGCACCGATAGATCGGCCCCACTGGGCAGCGAGCGAGAGAGGGAGGGCGCGTGCGAGGGAGAACTGCCGCTGACAGGCGGGGTCCGCCTGTCAGACGGCGCGGGCGCTCGGGCGCGCGGCCTGGCTGGCCTTAGTGGGCCAACTGGGCTGCTTTCTCCTTTTATTTTTCTCTGGATTTTCTAATTCCTTTTCCATTTCTTTTCTATAGGGTTTTCAAATCCAAATTCAAACTAGGTTTCAAATTCAAATAAATTCAAACTTGTGCAACACTTCAAAGAATATTTTAAGCTCAGCATGATGCAACATGTCATGACTCATAAGGTTTTGGCAAAAATAAATAATTAACCTCCACTAGTTTAAGCTATTTCTAATCAAAAAGGAAAAAGGGAGAAATAATCTAGAGAGAGAGAAAGCCTAGAGTGAGAAAAAGAAAAGTAACACATGATTTTGGAAAAGGGAGAAATAGTCTCCCACTTCAAAACTGAGTTCTCTTCTTCGGGTGTCAGCATAGCTTCACTATCTGGACTACGCTGCCTTTAAATTCTCTCGGACCATTCTGATGTTCTCTCCGGCTTCAAGCAAAATATCTGGACCAAACACCTGTCTTTCACCAGGTTGGTCCCAATGCAATGGAGTTCTGCAATTCCTCCCATAGAGCGCTTCGAATGGTGACATCTTCAGACTGGCTTGGTAGCTGTTGTTGTAAGAGAATTTTGCATATGGTAATCTCTTGTCCCAACCTATCTTGTCTTGCAAAGCACATGCCCTCAACATATCCTCCAGAATCTGATTGGTTCTCTCTGTTTGACCATCTGTTTGCGGGTGATAAGCTGAGCTGAACTTTAAGTGTGTGCCCAAAGCTTCATGCAACTGCTGCCAAAAAATGAGAGGTGAACTAGGTGCCTCTATCTAATACTATCTTCTTGGGAACACCATGCAAGCACACAATCCGAGACATGTATAGTTCGGCCAACACCGCACTGTTGTAGGTGGTCTTGACTGGTATGAAATGGGCCACCTTTGTCAAATGGTCCACTACTACCCAGATGGAGTCATAACCAGTACGAGTGCGGGGCAAACCGACTATGAAATCCATTCCGATCTCATCCCATTTCCACTGAGGAATCTATAACGGTTGCAACAAACCTACAGGTCTCTACATACTATGCTATCTCCCTTTTCATACCGTACCACCAGAATCTTTTCTTCAGGTCTTGGTACATCTTCTCACTACCGAGGTGTATAGAGTATGCTGTCTCATGGGCTTCTTTGAGAATCACTTCCCAGATCGATTTGATATCGGGAACACATAATCTGTCCTTGAACCATACCACTCCTTCTGTGTCTTCATGGAAATCCTTGCCTTTCCCATCTATGATCAGCTGCTGGATCTCATTAATCTTCTCATCCTCCTTCTGACCTTTCCTGATATCTTGCTCTAGGGTGGGTTCCAACTCAATTGCCACTCCTTGAGTGTTGTTCAGAAATACGAGACTCAATTTGTCGAACTCCTTCGCTAGCTCATACGGCATCGGGTAAGCTACCAACATATTGACTTGACTTCTTCTACTAAGAGCATCTGCAACCACATTTGCTTTGCTTGGGTGATAATGAATCTCTAGCTCATAATCTTTGATCAACTCTAGCCATCTTCGCTACCTCATGTTTAACTCTGACTGAGTGAATATGTATTTGAGACTCTTGTGGTCAGTGTAGATATCACACTTCTGCCCATAAAGATAATGCCTCCAGGTCTTCAATGCATGAACCACCACTGCTAATTCCAGATCATGAGTAGGATAATTCTTCTCATGAATCTTCAACTGCCGGGACGAGTATGCCACTACTCTCCCTTCCTGCATTAACACACATCCCAATCCGGTGTACGAAGCATCACAATATACTGAGAATGGCTTGTGAACATCTGGCAGAATCAGTACTAGTGTCGTTGTCAACTTCTCTTTCAATGTCTCAAAGGACTTCTGGCATGCTGGGGTCCACTTGAACTCAACCTTCTTTGCCAACAAAGCTGTCATTGGCCTGACAATCTTGGAGAAACGTTCAATGAAACGCCGATAATAACCGGCCATTCCGATGAAGCTCTTGATTCCTCGGACATCTTTTGGTGCTTTCCAGTCCAAGATAGTTGTTACCTTATTCGGATCTACAGACAATCCCTCTCGGTTTATAATGTGACCCAACAATAGGACTTGATTGATTCAGAACTCGCACTTGCTAAGCTTGGCATACAGCTGACAATCTCGTAGCCTCTGAAGTACTTTCCTCAAATGCTCCTCATGCTCTTGCTCATTCTGGGAATATATAAGAATATCATCAATGAATACCACCACGAACTTGACGAGGTAGTCCATGAACACACTGTTCATCAGGTACATGAAGTAAGCTGGCGCATTCGTCAAACCGAATGACATGACCGTGAACTCATATAGTCCATACTTGGTGATGAATGATGTCTTCGGTATATCTGAGGGTCGGATTCTGAGCTGATGGTAGCATGACATTAGATCTATCTTTGAGAACACACTGGCTCCTCTCAACTGATCGAATAAATCCTCAATTCTAGGCAGGGGGTACTTTTTCTTGATAGTAACCTCATTCAAAGCTCGATAATCGATGCACATCCTCTTCGTGCCATCCTTCTTCTCCACAAATAACACTAGGGCTGCCCAAGACGAGGTACTCGGTCTGATGTAGCCTTTCTCTGACAAATCATCAATCTGCTTCTTGAGTTCCACCAACTCTGGTCCGGACACTCGATAGGCTCTCTTGGAAATAGGGGCGGTGCCTAGAATAAGCTCTATGGCAAATTGAACCTTCTTTTCAGGTGGCATACCTGGTAACTCTTCGAGAAACACATCTGGGAAATCTAATACTACACTGATAGCCTCTGATGGTTTAATCTCCTCAATACGGGCGGTGACTTGGTGACAACTCCCTTTCTTTGGTCCTGACAAGACCAACTCTACTAACACTTCTTCTCCTGATAAGGACACTAACTTCACCGTTCTCTTTTCACAACTAAGACTGGCTTGATACTTGGTTAGCCAATTCATCCCTAGGATGACGTCTATAGTTGTATCTTGGTTACCCATAACCATTAAATCGGTGGGGAACTCTATCCCCTTTATTTGAACCTTTGCACTAGGGCAAAATCTATCAGTTTGGGTCCTTCCACCAACTGAACTAACTCTCATAGGTGGATACATGGGTGCTACTGGTATATTATGTGATTTTACCCATGATGCAGTCACAAAAGAATGCATTGCTCCAGTATCAAATAAGACATTTGCGGAATGGTACTCGACTGAAAACGTACCTAGTGCCACTCCTAGAGTCTCCTGGACTGTGTCGGCCTCCAGGTGGTTCACCTTTCCATACTGGGCACGAGGTTTCCCACGGTTGTTGCCTCCTTGCTGCATTGCATTCTGCCTGACTAGGGCATTGGGAGCTGGCTGCTGCTGAGCTGCTTTCTTTGGGCAATGATTCGCCCAATGGCCTTGTTCACCACAGTGGAAACATGCATGACTTCCTCCTTGAGCTGGCGCTACTTGATTGTTCTGGTTGGTTGTGGGGGCAGGAAGACGGGCTGCCTGGTTGCTCTAATGCTGGTATTGATTTCCTCCTTGCTGGTTGTTCTGACGGTACTGCTGCTGCTGAGGAAACTGCCTCTGGTACTGCTGCTGGTTCTGATGCTGATGCTGGTGCTGGTGCTGGTGACCTTGCTTAAATGGCTGAGGTGGGTTGCCTGAGTAGCGAGGACGGCTGCTACTCCCAACCTAAGGTCCACCAATCTTGCGTTTCATGTCCTCCATCTCCCGACGCTTCCTTTCTGTCATGATTGCTCTATCTATCAGATGCTGGAAGGTAGGGAAGGTGTGGTTCATCGACTGATAATGGAGGGGATCGACCAATCCTCTCAAGAAGCGGTACTATCTCTTATTATTCGTGTTGACATTCTCTAGGGCATAACGTGACAGCTACAGAAACTTGTCCCTATACTCACTAACAGATAGGGGACCTTGCTTCAGGGCAAGAAACTCCTCCTTCCTCACTATCATCAGTCCCTCGGGCAAATGGTAGCGATGGAAGTTGTCCTTGAACTCCTCCCAAGTGATGGCTTCAGCGTTGGCATGGGTGGCGAGGTAGGACTCCCACCAAGACTGTGCTGCTCCCCTCAGCTGTCGGGGACCGTACAACACCTTCTCACGATCATTGCACTGGGCGGTGTGCAACTCATACTCCACGGTATGCAGCCAATCTTCATCGTCCATGGGATCAGCAGAGTGGGCAAAGACTAGGGGATGACCCCTCATGAACTCTGCCCGCTTGTCTCTAGGCACTTGTGGCATCTGGACTTGCACTAGAGGCTGAGGCGGTGGTGGCTGCTGCTGCACATGCTGCATGGCTGCTAAGGTCTGACCAATTGCCTGGACTGCTTGGGTCTGCATCAAGAACATCTACTCAATGGTCATTGGTGGTGGCGGTGGAAAATGTTGCTTGGGGGCTGCTTCCTCTTCGGGTGCCTGCTGTTCAGGCTGAGCATGCCTCGCACCTCTGCGCCTGTTCTCAGACATCTGTAGAAATCACACACATATATCAAATCTGACTCAGCAGTCTTTCAGCATAAGAAAAGATGTATAGAAGATCTTCATAGCACTAAACAATTGACCATCTTCACTAACAGCTTCTCAGATAAAGAGGAAAGTGGATATACATGGATTACCCGACTAAATAACTAACTTTATTAATAACTACACTAGGTTGCAGGGGATAACCACACCTTGATGACAATCATTACAAAGATCCAACTTCAGTACATGTCCATCATAACAAGCATCCAACATAAAATAAGCAAACTAACTCTAACTAGACTGACTAGACTGTGACACTGAACTAAGAATTATACCAGACTCCGACTCTGTCGATCTAGGGATCCAAATCTATCTGGGTCCTACAGTCTAGGGTACCATAGTCGAAGCGACCACGGGGCGGTGAATGATAAGGGTGCTAAATCCCGATAGGGGCGGGAGAACCACCATCAAGATAGTGGCGGGTTGCACACTCAGCACGCAATTCCGCAACCTTCGCCCGAACCTTGCCCAACCCGTTAAGGGCATGGTCCAACTTTGTGTTGAGCACGGCAGCCAGATTGACCATGTTGTTCAACCTAGGATTGCCCTCACCAACTGGCGAGGCAATCACACCTCCAGCACTGCCGGTCGAACGGCAAGGGTAGTACTTCAGGTCAAGGCCATCAGCTACCCCGCTGAACAACGAGCAATACTGAGAAAGTGCCCGTCGTGCTGCATCTTGCATGGCTGCTTTGGTAGTATTCCTCTTAGTAATAGAATAGTGCTTTGAGAAGGCCCCTGCACCCCCGAGATCATCATCCGGATGGCGCACCAAGCAAGTAGCCTCCCACTGGTCCGAGTATAGCCCGCGACGATGCTGGTAGACTACACAACGGTACTCGATAGACCATGTGTGTCGGTCGAAGGCCCGACGCAGTAGGGTATCGAGAGCATTGTGGAAGTGACACCCGTGAGTGGCATCACGAGTGATGGGTCTAGCGATCCATCCCTCCGGCTCCGGCTCCTCCAAAAGCTCCGTGCCATGGCTCGAACTGCCATCGGCGTCGTCGTCGTCTCCGTCTCCGTCAGGGTTTCCTCTAGTAGCCGGGATGCCCTAAGGTGGTGCAGGGGGCATCTCTGGTTGAGGTGCAGGGGAAGGCGGCCTCTCAGACTCCACCTCTAGCTGAGGCGAGGGGGAAGAGTCCTGCTGCTCCTACTCCCGCTCCTGGCGTCGGCGCTCCTGCTCCTCGTGCAGGCGACGATGCAGTCTCTCCAGGTGACTAGACTGACCTAGCACCGTGCGACGCAGGGGACGCTTCGCCAGGCGAGAAGGCAAAAAGGGGATCATAGACTTACGTGTAGTGCACCTGATACGGGCCATCTACAGAAGACATCGTAAGCACAAGAGTAAGAGTAGAACTATGAGACTAGAAGGTAAACAAAAAGAAAAGTGAGACAAAACTTTTTAAGATGAGTAAATAACATAGAGTTGGTCAAGATGACCAACTTTTGAAAAGACTCTAAGATCAAGGTAAGAGTAAGGGTCTATAGTCCTTAAGTCGACCATTCTAGTCTAGGTTAGCGGTCCTACAGTTAGCAAGGCTCTGATACCACTTATGTCACACCCGGTTTTGGAAGGCAACCGAATGCGAACCATGTACATGCTAGGATCAGAAACTCACGTACACAACAATTACATAATTGGACATCATCACACAATGCTAGAATTAAATAACGGAAAGGTACTTAATTACATCAAGACGTCCAAGACATCCAGAGAGTCTATTACATAACCATTGTCTTTAACGTAATTATCAAACTGCGAAAATACGAGACGTAGATGCTAAGCCTGCACAGGCAGCTGACTGGGGGTTTGCCACTAAGAAAGAACTAGAACTCTCATATTCCTGGAACTCCTCGAAGTCATCCATGTTGCCAGCATCACCTCCTGAGCATTGGGTACACTGGGGACAACCTGGGGTGGGGGTGGTGTGTAAAGCAAGGGTGAGTACACAGCAACGTACTCAGCAAATGTTCCGTTTGGCTAATGTGGACTAGCTGTATATGGAGTTGAGGTTAAGCAGTTGCTTTTAGTTGGTCAAGTATTTTATTATTATTAGTAGAGCCAAGTTTTAGTAAATAACCCAGTTATTACCCAGAAGTACCTCCTCAAACGAGGAAATACCAAATATCAGATTTTATAACATCATTGTTAATCATCAACAAAAAAGTATCCAAAGTTCTTCTAATCAAAGAGGATCCCAAGGCTACTCTTAACCGTGAGCTTGGCTGATATACCAGTTTTTAACACTCTATAGAGATTGTACACTTTACCCACAAGTCGTGATCCCTTTCTAGCCTGGGTTGTACAGACCCGATCTTCACTACCAAGGTGAATGGCCAGGGATACACTATGTAGCCTTTACAAAGATTCCCCTGGTGCATAGTTGCTCGTTAGGTTTTGCCAGTCGTACAAACGCAGTACACCTCCCCAAGGTGGGTGACTAACAAAACCAAATCGAAAGAACCTCTGCACCCCAACCTTGGCAGAGCGAGCACTACGCCTCGGTCCCCATTTACGGCCCTCCGGCAAAGCCAACTACACCCCCAGGTTCATCTAATTAATCAGCTAAGGGCGTCCCATTCCACCCTCATGGTTGTACTGTTATCCCGGGTGGTCACTCCACGAACAGGTCCTTTCGGAGAGGTACTCAGGAAAAAGGCCTGAGCCCCTTAAGGTATCACAAGATCATTCACATAATCAGGATAACATTATCGTATCATAAATATTCACATCATGTTCATTGATTAAGTTAAGGCAATAGCAACATGCTAACCATGGTAACCCAAAAGGTAAACAAGGATAAGTGAATACAGACTAGTCAATCCTTAGTTTTCATAAAGTAATGCGGGACAGTGAATCATAAAGTATGTAGGACATAATGGGTCAGAGGACACTTGCCTTCAACAGGTGGTTGCTCCGACAACACACTCAGGAACCTCAGATTGCTCGTTGTCTAAATAAAGCGAGCATGCTTTCAATACATTTGGAAAGTACAAATGAACATCACACCAAACATGTACAAACATTGGAACACATCTTAAAAACACATAATACTACATAAGGGATAATGAATTCAAAGTATAACATAAACTATGGCATACATTAACTTTATTTGAAAATAGATTATTATTTCCCTAAGTGTTATTTACAAGTACATAATCATAGATCAATTTATTTTATGGTGACCTAAAATTTAGAACAGAGATGAACTTATGTAATACATTTTATTAATCTCACTAGCTTAAACAAGTTTAAATCTCTAAGGTTCTCCTTTTATTTATTTTATTAAATAAATCAAACATACATCTACATTAGTTCATATTCAATCCTAAAAATTAGAGTGTGCAGTCAGTAAGTGAACCTATTTTATTTAAACAGAGAATAATTCTATGAACATTTTGCAATTTGAATCACTAAATTTGGCGGGCCAAGGGCGTAGGGCGCGCGTGCGCGAAGCGGTACCCGCGATCCGAGTCGTTCGATCTGAATCGGACGGAGGGGACCAGACCGGGGAGGGGTGAACGGCTGCGGGCGGCGCTGCTCCTCTTCGCGGTGGTGACGTTGCCGGAGTTGAGGCAGGCGTGAGCTAGGGGGGTCCGGGGTCGCCGGAGTTGGGCAGAGAGGAAGAGGGCGCCACGGCGAACTCAATGGCGGGGAAGGGGCCATGAATCCACGAGTAGAGTGGGGAGAACGGCGGTGAGAAAGCCTCGGGCGGGCTGGAGGAACTCCGGTGAGCCATTCCGGCCACAGGGAGGGGGCTTAAGGCGCGCTAAGGTCTTGGCTAACTTCAGTAGAGGTAGGGGTGACACAGGGACCTACTCCGCTGAACTAGGCTGGGCTAAATCAGCTGGCCACCGCACGAGCACGGCGGACCGCCGCGGCCGAGCACCGGCGAATGCGAAATTGGCCGAACACAGGGCGCAATAAGGGAAATTGGGCACGGGGATGGGTGTCTCACCTCAGGGTGGAGCTCGGTGAGGCTTGGGGCGGTCTCCAGCGAGCTGGATGGCCGGCAACGCAGGCGCGGATCTCTGGTGGCGTCTGGCGACGAGGGCAGAGCGCGAGAGAGGGTGAAAGCTGAGCGCAATGAGGCGAGGGGTGTGCGCGGGGCACCACGGGGCTCTAAGAAGGAAGCTGGGCTTGTGGGCGGGCGTCGTGGCCGAGAAATCAGGTGACGTGCGCGAGTGCGCACGCACCGGTCCACGGCGAGCGTGGAGGGGGCGGAACTGACAGGGCAGGCCCACGGCACAGAGAGAGAAGAAAGGGGTGCGCGGTGCAACGACTCAGCGACTGGCGACCCGGGCCCGCGAGACAGAGAGAGAGAGGGAGCTGCGGGGGAGAAAAACGGGCGCCGACAGATCGGCCCCACTAGGCAGCGAGCGAGAGGGGGAAGGCGCGCGCGAGGGAGAAGTGCTGATGACAGGCGGGGTCCGCCTGTCAGACGGCGCGGGCGCTCGGGCGCGCGGCCTGGTTGGGCTTAGTGGGCCGACTGGGCTACTTTCTCCTTTTCTTTTTCTCTGGATTTTCTAATTCCTTTTCCATTTCTTTTCTATAGGGTTTTCAAATACAAATTCAATCTAGGTTTCAAATTCAAATAAATTCAAACTTGTCCAACACTTCAAAGAATATTTTAAGCTCAGCATGATGCAACATGTCATGACCCATAAGGCTTTGGCAAAAATAAATAATTAACCTCCACTATTTTAAGCTATTTCTAATCAAAAAGGAAAAAAGGAGAAATAATCTAGAGAGAGAGAAAGCCTAGAGTGAGAAAAAGAAGAGTAACACATGATTTTGGGTGATAATTAGAAAGAAATATTATACCCCCAAAATCAGGGTGTTACACCATCATAGGGGGCTTGCTGTACAGAAGAGGTGCAGGAGGAGTCCTCATGAAATGCATTCACTCGGCCACCGCGAGACGGCTACTAGATGAAATTCATGCTAGGCAGTGTGGTGTGCATGCTGCATCAAGGACTCTAGTGGGAAAGGCTTTCAGATCCGGGTTCTACTGGCCAACAGCAAAGAGTGATGCTGCTGAATTAGTCTAGAAGTGTGAGGCTTGCCAATTCTTGTCAAAACAACAGCACTTGCGTGCGCAGCAGCTGCAGACCATTCCTATAACCTGGCCGTTTGCATGCTGGGGGCTGGACATGATCAGACCTTTCAAGAAAGCTCAAGGAGGTTATACTCATATACTGGTTGCCATTGACAAGTTCACAAAATGGATAGAGTACAAGCCAATTGCTTCCTTGACCTCAGCAAAAGTAGTGGAGTTTATCCAGGAGATAGTGTTTAGGTTCGAAATACCGAATAGCATCATCACTGACCTAGGATCCAACTTCACCAGCTCGGAGTTCTTCGATTTCTGTGAGCAAAGAAGCATCCAAATTAAGTATGCATCATTGGCACATCCAAGAGCTAATGGCTAGGTGGAAAGAGCCAACAGACTGATACTGGATGCACTCAGAAAAAAGGTATTCGACAAAAGCGAAAAGCTTGCAGGGAAGTGGATTAGAGAGCTGCCATACGTGGTCTAGAGCCTACGAACACAGCCTAGCCGAGCTCTGCATGGAAATACACCATTCTTTATGGTGTATGGTCGGAGGCAGTGCTGCCTGCCGATTTGATCTTTGGGGCGCCTAGGCTAACCTTCGAGAGGATAGCTGAGGCAGAGACAACCGGGCTAGAAGACATTGATGTGCTGGAGGAGAAACGACTAAACGCAGTAACCCAGTCGGCTAGGTACCAGCAGACCTTGAGGCGCTACCATGACAAAGCTGTGCGGCACCGATCCTTTGCAGTGGGAGACTTGGTCCTCCGCCGAGTACTAACCGGGGAGGGACGACACGAGTTGTCACCACCATGCAAAGGACCGTTCATCGTAGCATAGGTCACACGGCCGGAATCCTATCGCTTACTCAGATGGACGACACATGTAACACCCCTGGTGTTACTGTAACTAAAACTTGAGCATGACATCATAAGCATTGGCATTGCATATGTTTGACACACCTAGAATGCATTCACTAGGCAAAAATCTCAAACAAGTTGTGTTGTTTAAGTGTTTTTGCAAATAGAACCCTGGATAGGAAACTTAACCCTAAATAGGGATTAAAGGGGTAAAACTTAACCCAAGTTGAGAAAACCTAAAGACTTTAGGGAAAAACAAGACTGAAGTGCGGGAGGACTTGGTCCTCCACATAGAAATCTTTTGCTTAAAACTTATCGGGAGGAGTTTGTGCCTCCCTTGGTTTGTATAATAATACTACTCAGCACTCGCTTTTAGTTCTGGTCTGTAATAAAACAACTTGAGCTTGCTTTTAAAATAAATGTAAGTTATGTAATCGCTTCCGCAATTCTTTATCTCCGATGTTCTGTAATGTCTGCAAGACGGGTGAAACGTTCCTGGACAGGTAAGGAAAGATACCGAACTTGTCAAGTAACTTAGGAACATCTACAGGGTGTCTGATGTCTGTTAGACAAGGACAACTGTAGGTGGGCCTAATTACTTGGGAGGTTCTGTCACAACACAGAAGTGGGGAACTCATGGAATATTGGGCACCTCAGAAAGTTCTACCCTTAGCGATGCCTCAAAAGTCTCGAAGGAAAGTTGTACTCTATAACCAGAAGGTTTCATCATCAATAAAGTTTTCATCTTCTAAAGGCATTCAAACTCTTGATTGACAACTGACTTATTGGGCTCGACTCGAAATCGGCATGACATGACTTAGGGTGATCACTGTTGGGGGCCTTCGGCTTCCGAAGGTCCTCAAAAACATGATTTGACAATGTTTTCCAAGTGAAATATGTGAACAGGTATCTTCGGAAACGGTTTGTGGGTATACAAGAGTATGGTCAGGACGAAGCTTGAGTGGGACAAAAGGCGATTATGACGAAGGATAAGATGATCACGAAGCTATGCGCAGAAAAGCTTCGGCACGACAACAGAAAAGGGGAACCGACTTAAAGATGAAAAGCCAAATTAGACCTCGAAGAATTACTATAGAGTTATTGATAAATGTAAAGGGCATTAATGTAATTCTACACGGGCTGCGCCCCGTGCCTATAAATAGATGAACAGTACTCCCGTACTGTTCACGCTGACTTGGCATTCGCTTTTCGCATCACACCTGTATCTTTACTTTCCGTCAATCCGAAGGTACATTTATAATTTGTTATTATGTATATGATAATGCAAATAAAAATAAGTTGATGATAATATCTGTATCATTATTCGTATTTCATATACGCATTCTTCTTTATTATCTATCGAGCTTACGAAGGTCTCTTCCTTCTTAACCTTCGTTCGGAATTCATTATATCCGAAAGGACATAATGTCTTGAAGGACGAAGGACTTTAACATTTAACACTTTTTATGTTGCCTTGTTCTTAACTCTTAGCATTTGAGAACAAGTCCCCAACATTGGCGCCCACCTCCGGTGAACTCACTTCCATTTTTTGAGTTTTGAACACCTTCGGCAAGCATCACCTTCGTCATGCCGCCGAAGAAAGCTCCAGCAACAGGGGCTACCTCCCTGCAGCCGCTGGACCCCAATCAGGATGTCCTTTCTCTTAGGGAGGCCCGAAGCCAGAAGAGGAAGGCCACCAATGCCTCCGGAGGACGACTTGGATCAAGAAATCCAAAACTTGGAGATGCTCCATCAATAGGTCCAACGGAAGAAGGAAAAGATGGCTCGTCTAGCTGACCTGCAAAGGCAGATAGACGAAGCCTCTGAAGAAGTTCGTCATCTTGCTCAAGATGACCAGAACCGAAGGCCTCCGCACAGAGAGCTTCATCAGGAGGGCTTCTACAACGAGGATGACTGGTATGAAGATTTCCATCATGGAAATTTTGCTTTTGATGATACTTCTCCTCTGTCAACAGAACTGCAGGCTACACCTTGGCCCCAGTCTTACAAGCCACCCCAGCTCCCCATGTACGACGGTCATTCAGACCCGAAGCAATTCTTGATGAGTTATGAAGCAACCATATCTTCGTATGGTGGTAATACTGCAGTCATGGCAAAGTCTTTCGTCATGGCTGTCAAGAATGTTGCACAAACCAGGTATTCCTCTCTTCGGCCAGGAACAATCACCTCATGGCAAAAGCTGAAGGATATGCTGATAACCAGCTTTCAAGAGTTTCAAACGAAGCCGGTCACTGCTCAAGCTTTATTTCAGTGCACCCAGGACCACGAAGAATACCTTCAGGCGTATGTCCGAAGGTTCCTGCGTCTGAGGGCTCAGGCACCAACAGTGCCCAATGAAATTGTCATTGAGGCCATGATTAAGGGGCTTCGGCCGGGACCTTCAGCCCAATACTTTGCCAGGAAGCCTCCTCAAACTTTGGAGAAGCTGCTCCAGAAGATGGACGAGTATATTCGACCTGACAATGACTTCTGCCAAAGAAGGGAGGAAGCATACAGATTCTCTGAAATGACCAGGGGCTTCGGAGGAAGATTCCATCCGAGGCACGTTAGGTCAATTGACAACTCTACTTAGAGTGATGATAGAGGGAGTCAACAGCAAAGGCCACAGTACTCCTCGCAAGCTTCGGGGCAGCAGCAAAGCTCTTTCCGGCCACCAGCTCCAAGGGGCAGTGGCGCTAGGGGCTTCGAAGGAAGATTTGGGGATCAGCCAAGGAAAATTTATTGTCTATTCTGTGGTGAGGACAAGGGCCATACTACCAGGATGTGCCACGTCACCATCCAGAAGCAAAAGGAGATAGCAGAAGCTGCAGCACAACAGAGTCAGCCGAAGCAAGTCATGCATACTGCTTCGTACCATTCGCCTTACATTCCAGAATATGTAGGCAATCACACTGCAGCTTCCGTTGCTTCGGCAAGCCAACCCCAAGCATCTTGGCAACAGCCTCCACCTCCACCACCAACACAACGAGGCCAGCAGCCAGAAGGGAGTCAACACACTCACCTTCAGTGGGACTTCAGAGAAGAGTCCGAAGCCCGCACAGTCAATAGCACTGTGCCAGAGTCGAAGCATATTTACTGACAAATATCCTACCCCAACAATAGCTTTTCGCATTTAGTATTATTTTCTTCTTAATAAGGAACAATTATGGGAGGTTTAAGTCCTTTTTGTCGTTTTTAATATCTTGTAACAATTTCGCTTTTTACCATAATGAAAGAATATATCTTCTCCATAGGCTTAAGTTGCTGAAGCTTAAGAATTTATGGTGGCAAGGAGGACCTTCGAATTATCAAAAAAAATTTCTAAAGGAACGCAGCGTAAATTCTTCAATGCAGCAAAAAGTCGTTCCTAAGGGAGCGCAGTGTAAGTTTTCTGCTCAAAAGTCGTTCCGAAGGGAATGCAGAGCTTACAGCGAAAAATAAACGCTGATTCCGCTGAAAGTAAAAGGCGAAGAAGCTCCTAAGGGAGGCTTACAGCGAAAAATAAGCGCTGATTCCGCTGAAAGTAAAAGGCGAAGAAGCTCCTAAGGGAAGCTTATAGCGAAAAATAAACGCTCATTCCGCTGAAGTAAAAGGCGAAGAAGCTCCTAAGGGATGCTTGTGGTGAAAAAATATTCGGCAAATATCATTTTGCATAACATCACATCATTACATCATTTGCATAGCATAACATCATACATCATATTGCATCAACAACGCAATAAGGGGGTCTTGATATTGATAGTCGAAGATTGTTTTGAAAGAAATAGCAACAAGGCACAAAAAATAGCTATTGAAGAGTTATACCTTCGTCAAACTCTGAAATGGAAAGATCTATTGATTATTGATTTTACGAGGATTGGTTACTGATTTTATGAGAACACGGATATTATTTATGAAGCATGAAAAGAAGGGAAGGTGTTTTTTCACCGAAGTCTCAAAAACGGTATGTATATGATGTTTCATGCATCGTAAAGGATAAAACTATAAACAGCTAATATATTACATTCAAAGTTACAAAATATTACATACAACAAATGTTGCATTCTAAATGTTTTTTACAATAACAGCTAATCTTCCCTTAGAACTATCTCTGCAGCTTCGTTTAGTAGTTGATCAACAACTTTATCCATGATAGCTTCGGCCATTTTCCTAATTTCGTCGTCCCCCTTCGCGTGGGGGTCCGCAGATGGCTCGGCAGGTTCTGAGGGAGGAGAAGATACGACTATATTACTATTACAAACCATGAATATTACAAACCGTGAACAAGTTCGAAATCAAAAAATTACAACAAAGAGTCAAAAACCACTAGTCAATACCTATTTGCCCTTCGGGCTCTGCGCTTTTCTCAGCGGCCTCTGCTACTTTTCTAGCATCATGAATGCCTTTCTCGCTTTTTCTAATAATTTCTTGGGCCATTTCCCAACCACCATTGTCCCAGATGTCGGTGAAAAATTTTCCACCCACCAGGCTTGCTTCGGCCGAGGGGTCTTTTATATCTTCGGAGGATAAGGCGGCTTCGGATTGTGCCAAGAATTTCACATGCTCACAACCTTTCCTCTCTAAAATAGTAGCAATCCCCCTGGCACCCGAAAAGGCACATATGTCCCCGCGGCTATTCAAGATTTCTTCAAAGGCTTCAGCTTCGTGGCTGATCCATTCAATTGGGCCTTCGGGGTCACCCCTTGTGAAGTTTTCCTCGCTCGAGAATGCGCCAACGCTGCCGAAGCTGGTTTTTATTTTCTTAGCGCATTCTATAGATTTGTTATAGCACCTTTTCTTGGATGCACGAAGCTCTTCAATGTTTCTTTCTAAATGATTTGCCCACTGATCACTAAGTTCTCGTTTCGTCTCTTCAAGTATGCGTTCTTCTTAAGCTTTGGCTAGCTGTTTCCGAAGATCCTCAATTTCGCGTTTCTGAGCCTCAGCTTGAGCTTTAGAAGTAGCTTCGTCTTCCTTTATTTTATCCACCAATGTAAGCAGAATTTTATCTTTTTCCAAAGCTTCGTTCCTCAGCTTAATAACCTCTGTTCGTAGGTTGTTGAAAGCAATATTATAGCTCTCGTCTTCGGCATTCTTTTGCGCTCTCAAAGCGTTGCTAAGTATTAAACCCTATATGAAAAGAATTAGTATAAGAATAAAAGAATAATTCAAAATTTATAAACTTCTAAATATACAATTTTCATACCTTCAGACTATTATATGTGAGGCTATCTGCAAGATCGTCCTTCGTCATAGCGCAGAGGCCAGCTTCAAGCTTCGGGAACCCCATACTTCTAGCCATCTCCCGGCAGACAGATAATTCTTTGTTGTCTGGAAGGCAGTATAAGAAGTCATCTTCGTCTGTGCCATTGAATACTAATGCCTCCTTTGGATACTTCAGTTCTCGGGCATAGTGATTAGCTTCAAAAATCTCTTCTTCAGATAATCTTTTTCCCGAAGCATGTCGTACAATATAATCAAGTACTTCGGAAGATGCTTCGGGGGCAGCAGTGCCAGTTTCTTCAGCCAAAATTTGTTCTGCTATTTCTGTTTCTTCGGCTTCCAAGGATTTCACCTTGGCGGGCTTTGAAGGCCCAGCTTCAGTTTCAGATTGTTGCTTTGAAGCTTCGGCGACAAAGGCTTCAATGTGCACTTCAGAAGTTTCAACAATTTTCTTCGGAGTCGTGCTTGAAGACTTAATTGTCTCCAAAACATCCAGCACATTAACCATCCTTTTTCTTTTGGGGTCACTGCTGGACCCTTTTGGCTTTTTGCTGCCTCAATTTTTGTTGAAGGACTTAAAACTTCTGATGTCTTTGTTTCTTCAGCCCTCGGTTCTTCTATTTTTTCCGTCGCTGGCACTTCGGCCAGCCCTTCAATATTTGGCAGGGGAATTGGCTCTTTAGCTTCGATGGCTGAAGAGGTCTCACCGACAAACTCAGGCACTGTGGCCGGTTCAATATAACGTGGCCGGTGTGTGAGAACCTTTACCCTTTTCCTCTTCGGCGCCGGCTCGCTAGGAGCGGCTGAAGCTGTTTCCTTCGCAGAAGATGTATTCTTTCTCTTTTGACCCCGCGTTGGATAACGGTAGTCGGGGTAGACAAACCCAATTGCATCAAATACTCGGTTGAGTCTCTTCTTCTTTCGGCCTCCGAAGGCCGCTGATAATGCAGTATCTTCGGCCTTTGAGTATACTCTAAGCAATTCATCACTTATGGCCTCAATACTTTTTAGCCAGTCGTCATCAGGCTCGACGAATTTATCTCCATATTGGAATGTGTATTTTAGCCTAACTAATCCACCTTCGTCAGTTTCTCTAACGGTCTCCTTCGGCATTTCCCACTTTTCTACAAGTGGCCATATTCTGAAGGCAATGTGTTCTTGGACCAAATCCCTTGTCCCAATGAAAGAGAAAACCACGCCGAAGGCTCTCTGGCATTCTTCGGCTGCTTCATTCATTTCCACCTTCGGCCTCCGAAGGCCGAAGCGTTGCCAGATAGGGTGCATAATGATATCTTTAATATCTTCCCGTGTTTTCAAGTCATTCTTCATGTAAAACCATTCCGTCATCCAGTCGCTGGGCCACCTCTTTCGAAAGGTTGGCACGGGACAGCTTGACCCAGACCGGGCGCTGAAGCTGTAGCAGCCAAAGTTGTTGTGATACTGCTCTTTACCCCAGGGTTTTGTCTCATACAATAGCTCATGTATGTTGCAGAAACTTTTTGCATTTGGTTCTAAACCTTGGCTCCTCACGACCCAGACAAAGATACCCATTCTTATGATTGATTCGGGAGTAAGTTGATGAAGGTAGATTTCAAATATCTTCAGTACTTCCACGACAAAAATGCTCAAGGGACACCGCAGTCCAGCCTTTAAAAAGCTTCGGAAGATTACGACTTCATTCTCTTTGGGAGTAGGCACAGTCTTCTCCCCGTCATCTGCCCTTATAATAGACATGTCTCGAAAATATCTTCCCCTCATGTTATCAAGATGACTCTGTTTAATACACGATTTTCCGAAGACTGCGTGACTTGGTCGCCACGGTCGATCTTCGGAGTCTTCACCCCCACTTTCTACATCATAGTTGTCACTGTCACCAGTGTCTTTAGATAAACCTTCCAAAATCTCCTTAGTGATCTTCTCTGTATTGGTCTTTACTATTGATTGAAGAAAGCCGAGATGCATCTCCTTAGAAAGGCTCAGCTTCAATTCAGCAACAGCTTTCTTATCTTCAGACATCTTCGCAAACGCTGAGAAAGTGCTCTCGAAACCGAAGCTTAAAAGTTTAAAAAGCCAAGCAAGTGTTGTTGCGCACAGGCTAAAAGTCGGGTGAGCAAGAGCAGATGGCAAGAATGCATGCCAAATAAACTCGTGGTGAGCTCTTATTTATATATCTAGTGTGTTGAAAACTGGAGGGTCCCGCTTGTCAATGACTGTTGCTATTCTGGCAAAGGGAAGGTGTTTTTTCGGACCTTCGGCTTAAGGCCTTCGTCCATGTCGCAATATGAATTTATCATTCTAGCAAATAAATATTGCGAAGGTCCTCAAAAACATGATTTGACAATGTTTTCCAAGTGAAATATGTGAACAGGTATCTTCGGAAATGGGTTGTGGGTATACAAGAGTATGGTCAGGACGAAGCTTGAGTGGGACAAAAGGCGATTATGACGAAGGATAAGATGATCACGAAGCTATGCGCAGAAAAGCTTCGGCATGACAGCAGAAAAGGGGAACCGACTTAAAGATGAAAAGCCAAATTAGACCTCGAAGAATTACTATAGAGTTATTGATAAATGTAAAGGGCATTAATGTAATTCTACACGGGCTGCGCCCCGTGCCTATAAATAGATGAACAGTACTCCCGTACTGTTCACGCTGACTTGGCATTCGCTTTTCGCATCACGCCTGTATCTTTACTTTTCGTCAATCCGAAGGTACATTTATAATTTGTTATTATGTATATGATAATGCAAATAAAAAATAAGTTGATGATAATATTTGTATCATTATTCGTATTTCATATACGCATTCTTCTTTATTATCTATTGAGCTTACGAAGGTCTCTTCCTTCTTAACCTTCGTCCGGAATTCATTATATCCGAAGGGACATAATGTCTTGAAGGACGAAGGACTTTAACATTTAACACTTTTTATGTTGCCTTGTTCTTAATTCTTAGCATTTGAGAACAAGTCCCCAACAATCACTATACCCTACTAACGGAGCAATCGGCTTAAGTCGAAAACGCCTTAAGTCGGTGCGACATGCTCACGCTTATATGAATCAGGGTGATCACTATACCCTACTAACGGAGCAATCGGCTTAAGTCGGAAACGCCTTAAGTTGGTGCGACATGCTCACACTTACTTAACATAGGGTGATCACTATACCCTACTAACGGAGCAATCGACTTAAGTCGAGAACTCCTTAAGTCGGTGCGACATGCTCATGCTTACATGACTCGGGGTGATCACTATGCCCTACTAACAGAGCAATTGGCTTAAGTCGAAAACGCCTTATGTCGGTGCGACATGCTCACGCTCACATGATTTAGGGTGATCACTATACCCTAGTGGCAAAATAGTCAACTCAAATCGGGAGTACTTTGAAAAAAGAAGTATTTCGCTTAGAGTGCCAGGGGTGTTTCTCATCACCCTACCCACGGAACAATCAGTTCAAACATAACTGTTGTGCACACACCGAACTCACATTACACCTTTTCTCTAAAATATGCTAACTCGAAAAACAAGTGTCTTTCAGGCAAATCATCGCACTGAAGTATCCCTGCAGGCGACATCTTTTGCTGGAGCAACAGAGGAAGATGGGCGGCTTGCGGCTTCATGTGCGGCCATAACATCAGCGACGATGTCATCAGGCACCACAACACCGGGTCTCCTCATCAGGATCCGCCCAGCGCGAACGGCCTTGTCATGCATTGCCTTCAAGACGACACGGTCATCCTCCAAGGCCTTGATAGTGAGACCGGCGGCCTCCAGCTCCTGTGTAACAAGCTTCTTGGAAGCACGCAACTCCTTGATGGTGGAATCCTTGGTGGACAACAACTTGCCGAGTCGGGAGACTTCATCCTAAGATGCCCGCAGCTTGTTGCGATGATGGTCCAAGTCAGACATGGTAAAGCGATAGGGGCACCAACGAGGATTAGTCGGAACCTTGCGTGGTTCCGGATACCTCGGTAAAAGTACTGGCGTCATCCAAAAGAGTTTGAATCTCTACCTTGCTCTTTAGCTTCCGTATTTATATTAAGCATTTAAGTTTCAATCTTGTCTTTATACTTATATTGTTTTATATTGAAACTTAGTCATTGCGGTAGAAATAGCAACACTTAGACAAAACCTAATTTGTATATTCTAGTTTGATTAAATTGCATAGGTTTTTCTTTAAGGATTTATTTGTGGCCTAGTTTAGTGAAAGTTTTAGAAGTCCTAATTCACCCCCCCTCTTAGGCGTCACATGTTTCCTTCAATTGGTATCAAAGCCTGATTTGGCTCGTTTGAAACACTTTAGCTTCACCGCTAAAAGAGCCGGTGCTCTTAGAGAAAGGGGATGGATACCCATAGGCCACCACACTTCGATGGCACTAACTTCCCATATTATAGTGCTAGAATGGCTTGTTACCTAGAGGCCGTTGGTCTAGGTGTTTGGAGAGTAACTCGTGACGGGATGAAACCACCCAAAAATCCCGAGAAACCCTCCACGAGTGAGGAAAAAGAAATTCATTTAAACGCTAGAGCCAAAAATTGCTTTTATGAATCTCTTAGCATGGATATTTTTAATCAAGTTTTCACATTAAAAATTGCTAATGAGATTTGGCTAAAATTGCATGAGCTCCATGATGGCACATCTAATGTCCGTGAGCAAAAACATTTCCTATATTTTTAATGAGTATAATTCTTTTGCTATGAAAGATAATGAGCTTGTTAGAGATATGTATTATCGTTTGAATCTAATCATCAATGAGCTTAATTCTATTGGCATAAATAAGCTAGGTGATGCGGACATTGTGAGGAAGATTATCTCTCTTCTACCACAACAAAGATATAGGAGCATCATCACTATTCTTCACAACATGGAAGACTTGAGTACAACGACCCCAACCATTGTGATAGGGAAAATCACGACTTTTGAAATGTCGCAAAAAAATGTGTTGGGGAGAGGAGCCAACTTCCTCAAGGCCATATGTTTTTGCATGTGATGGAAGGAAGGGGAAAAAGAAGGCTCCCACTCCAAGTTCCTCAAGTGAAGAAGAGGAAGAAGAAGAAAGTGATGATGAGAAAGATAATCAACCATCAACATCATCCTCCATGGATGAGGAAACAATCTGACGCGTTGGAAAGGTAATGGGGATGATCTGCAAGATTAATCTAATGGGTGTGCCCCTGCAGGTAGAAGACCTTCTCTTTAACATTGATAGGAAAAAGCAAAGAAAGCGAGGATGCTTGGCATGCAGGGAGAAGGGACACTTCAGGGACAACTGTCCAACTATGGCCGAACCCAAAAAGGAGAGGAGCAAAGGCAAGGAGCTAACAAGTCTCAAAACTTGGGATGATTCTTCAAGCGAAGATGAACATCCAAGGAAGCGCAGCCACCGGTCCTCATCATGCTCATCACGATCATCACGCAAGTGCCTTATGGCCAGAGGTAAAATAAGCATTCCATCCTCTAGTTATGAAAGTAGTAGTGATGATGAAGGTGAGGGAAAGCCCTCCATAGATGAGCTTGAAGAAGCCGTTAAATTTTTCCGGGATGTTTGCACTAAGCAAAAAGGCTCAACTTAAAACCTTGAAAAATAAGTTGATTAGCTCCCAAAATGATTATAAATGTTTGCTAGAAAAATTTGAAACATTTGCAAATTTGAATTGTGAGCTATCAACTAAAATTGAGCAATTAAAAACTAGTGCTCCATCCACTACTATCGATGATGGCCTTGTTAAAAAGAATGAAAAACTTAAGGATAAGTTAGCTAGCTCCCAAGAAGCTATTGAAAATTTGCTAGGGAAAATGAAAATTCTTAGCATACACAATAATGAGCTAACTACTAAGTGAAAGGGAAATGTGCCCTTGGGCCATTTCTAAGTATTTTGGTGATTAAGTGTCCAACACAAGTGCCTAAGTGTTAAATTGTGCCAAGGACTCAAAAAGTGCAAATCAAAGGTAAAGGTATGTTTCTAAGACTTAGTACATTGTTTTGAATCCTAATGTATTGTGTCTAAGTGCTAGAAACAGGAAAAAATCAAGTTGGAAAAGAGATGGCTTTGTTCAGCCAAAGACAGCTCGGTCTGGGTGCACCGGACTGTCCGGTGCGCCAGGCCGGCGTCTGTCAACTGGCTGCTCTCGGGAAGCAATTAACGGCGTATGGCTATAAATCACCAGACTGTCCGGTGGTGCACCGGACTGTCCGGTGAGCCAACAGTCGGCCCGGCCAACGGTCGGCCGCGGAATCCGCGCGCGACGCGTGGCAAGAGCCAACAGTCAGAATGGGCACCGGACTGTCCGGTGTGCACCGGACAGTGTCCGGTGCGCCAACAGCTCCAAAGCGCCAACGGTCGGCTTCGCCAAAGAAGGAAAGAAATCCGTACCAGACAGTGTCCGGTGGTGCACCGGACTGTCCGGTGTGCCAGGCGACAGAAGGCAAGAATTGCCTTCTTGAAATGCTCTCAACGGCTCCTAGCTGCCTTGGGGCTATAAAAGGGACCCCTAGGCGCATGGAGGAGAAAACCAAGCATTCCTTGAGCATTGTTGATCACTCACACTTCTTTCTTGCACACTAGTTCAACATTCTTAGTGATTTGAGCTCCGTTCTAGTGAGAACCTCGAGATATTGTCTTGAGCTCAAGTCTTGGTCTTGTGTGTGCGTATTTGTTGTGAATTTGAGTGTGTTGCTTCCCTCCCTTACTCTAGTGCTTCATTGTGATTCTTATTGTAAGGGCGAGAGACTCCAAGTTGTGGAGATTTCTTGCAAACGGGAAAAGAGTAAAGTAAAGAAGAACACCGTGGTATTCAAGTTGATCATTGGATCACTTGAGAGGAGTTGAGTGCAACTCTCGTCCGTTGGGACGCCACAACGTGGAGTAGGCAAGTTTTGTACTTGGCTGAACCACGGGATAAATCCTCGTGTCTCTTGTGCTTGTCCTTACTGTGTCTATTGTGTTTCACAAGAGCTCTCCTATCTACTCACTTGATTCCATTGTTCTAACTCTTAATAAAGTTTGTGGTGTTAAGCTTTAAGTTTTTACAGGAACACCTATTCACCCCCCCCCCCTCGAGGTGCTCTCAATTGGTATCAGAGTCGTTCTCTTCAAGAAAGGGACTAATCGCCCGAAGAGATGGATCCTAAGGGCAAGGGGATGGTGGTCAATGATAAGGAGGAGTCTTTTGTCAATGATTCAAAGGATGACAAGCTTACTGACTCAGGCTCGGGCCACAAAAGAAAAGACGGGAGGAAAAAGAAGACAAGGCGCATCAAGGAGATAGTCTACTACGACAGCGACGAATCTTCCTCTTCCCAAAAGGACGACGACAACGACTACGAGAAAAAGAAGATGGTTAATTCAAACTTTTCCTTTGATTATTCTCGTATTCCGCAAAGTTCCAATGCTCACTTGCTTTCCATTCCCCTCGGTAAACCCCCCCCCCCCACTTTGATGGAGAGGACTACGGATTTTGGAGTCACAAAATGCGTAGCCACATGTTCTCTCTCCATCCAAGTATATGGAAGATAATAGAGAATGGAATGCACTTTGATAGTACGGACAGTCCCATGTTCATTAATGAGCAAATTCACAAAAATGCACAAGCTACTACTGTTCTTCTAGCTTCATTGTGCAGGGATGAATACCATAAGGTGAGCGGCTTGGATAACGCCAAGCAGATATGGGACACCCTCAAAATCTCTCATGAGGGGAACGATGTCACCATGCTCACCAAGATGGAGTTGGTGGAGGGCGAACTTGGGAGATTCGTGATGATCAGGGGCGAGGAGCCAACCCAAACGTACAACCGGCTCAAGACCCTCGTCAACAAAATAAGGAGCTATGGAAGCACGCGATGGACGGACCACGACGTCGTCCGCCTAATGCTAAGGTCTTTTACTGTCCTTGATCCACATCTTGTGAACAATATTCGTGAGAATCCTAGGTACACCAAGACGACGCCCGAGGAGATACTTGGAAAGTTCGTAAGCGGGCGGATGATGATCAAGGAGGCTAGATACGTTGATGATGCATTGAATGGCCCAATCCAAGAGCCTCAAACCATTGCTCTCAAAGCAACGAGGAGCAAGGAAGCGCTACCGAGCAAGGTGGCACAAGTTGAGGCAGTAGGGCTTAATGATGAAGAGATGGCACTCATCATTAAGTGTTTCAAGACGGCGCTAAGGGGTCGCAAGGAGCATCCAAACAAAACCAAGACGAAGGGGAAGCACTCATGCTTCAAATGTGGTAAGATTGGTCATTTTATCGCTAACTGCCCCGATAATGATAGTGATCAGGAACAAGGGAACAAGAGGGAAAAGAAGAAAGCTTACAAGAAGGCTAAGGGCGAGGCACACCTTGGAAAGGAGTGGGACTCGGATTGTTCGTCGTCCGACTCCGACAATGAAGGACTCGCTGCCACCGCCTTCAACAAGTCGGCCCTCTTCCCCAACGAGCATCACACCTGCCTCATGGGAAGGGAAAAGAAGGTAAGCACTCGTGATACTAGTACTTACGCTTCCTCAAGTGATGAAGAATCTAGCGATGATGAAATAGACTATTCATGTTTATTCAAGGGCCTAGATAGAACTAAGGTAGATAAGATTAATGAATTAATTGATGCCTTGAATGATAACAATAGGGTGTTAGAAAAGCAAGAGGATCTTTTGTATGAAGAACATGATAAGTTTGTAGAGGCACAAAAATCCCTTGCTTTAGAAATTAACAGGAATGAAATGCTTTCTTTTGAATTGTCTACATGTCATGACTCTATTTCTAGCTTAAAGAGCATAAATGATGATTTGAGTGCTAAGTTAGAAATAGCTAATAAATCAACATCTTGTGTAGAACATGTTGTAGTTTGCACTAGGTGTAAAGATTTTAATGTTGATGCTTGTAGCGAACACCTAGTTTCAATTTCTAAATTGAATGATGAAGTGGCTAGTCTTAATGCCCAACTTAAGACTAGCAAGAATGAATTTGACAAACTAAAATTTGCAAGGGATGCCTACACGATTGGTAGACACCCCTCAATTAAGGATGGTCTTGGCTTCAAGAGGGAAGTCAAGAACTTAACAAGCCATAAGGCTTCCATCTCCGCCAAGGAGAAAGGGAAGGCCCTATGTCTAGTAGTGCTCAAAAGAACCATGCTTTCATGTATCATGAAAGGAGACATTCTAGGAATGTTTATAGAAGTTATGATGCTTTTGATTCTCATGCCATGATTGCTTCTAGTTCTTCTATTATGCATGATAGAAATGTGGCTAGGAAAAATGTTGTTCATCATATGCCTAGAAGAAATATTGTTCATGTTCCTAGGAAAGTAATGAATGAACCTTCTACAATTTATCATGCTTTAAATGCTTCCTTTGCTATTTGTAGAAAGGATAAGAATGTGGTTGCTAGAAAATTAGGGGCAAAATGCAAGGGAGATAAAACTTGCATTTGGTTCCCTAAGGCTATTTGTACTAACCTTATAGGACCCAACAAGAGTTGGGTACCTAAGACCCAAGCCTAAATTGCCTTGCAGGTTTATGCATCTGGGGGCTCAAGCTGGATTATCGACAGCGGTTGCACAAACCACATGACAGGGGAGAAGAGGATGTTCTCTTTCTACGTCAAGAACAAGGATCCCCAAGATTCAATCATATTCGGTGATGGGAACCAAGGCAAGGTAAAAGGGTTAAGAAAAATTGCTATTTCATCCGAGCACTCTATTTCTAATGTGTTCTTAGTTGAGTCGCTTGGATATAACTTGTTGTCTGTGAGTCAACTTTGTAAGATGGGGTATAACTGTTTATTCACAAATGTAGATGTGTCTGTCTTTAGAAGAAGTGATGGTTCATTAGCTTTTAAGGGTGTACTAGACGGCAATCTTTATTTAGTTGATTTTGCAAAAGAGGAGGCCGGTCTAGATGCATGCTTAATTGCTAAGACTAGCATGGGCTGGCTGTGGCATCGCCGTTTAGCACATGTGGGGATGAAGAACCTTCACAAGCTTCTAAAGGGAGAACACGTGATAGGTCTAACTAATGTAACGTTCGAAAAAGATAGACCTTGTGCAGCTTGTCAAGCAGGTATACCGGTGGGAAGCTCTCATCATGCCAAAAATGTGATGACAACATCAAGACCTCTGGAGTTGCTTCATATGGACCTCTTCGGACCCGTCGCCTATCTAAGCATAGGAGGAAGTAAGTATGGTCTTGTTATAGTTGATGATTTTTCCCGCTTCACTTGGGTATTCTTTTTGCAGGATAAATCTGAAACCCAAGGGACCCTCAAGCGCTTCCTAAGGAGAGCTCAAAATGAGTTTGAGCTCAAGGTAAAGAAGATAAGGAGCGACAACGGGTCCGAGTTCAAGAACCTTCAAGTGGAGGAGTACCTTGAGGAGGAAGGGATCAAGCACGAGTTCTCCGCTCCCTATACACCACAGCAAAATGGTGTGGTAGAGAGGAAGAACAGGACGCTACTAGACATGGCGAGGACGATGCTTGGTGAATTCAAGACACCCGAACGGTTTTGGACGGAAGCCGTGAGCACGGCTTGCCACGCCATAAACCGGGTCTACCTTCACCGCCTCCTCAAGAAGACTTCATATGAGCTTCTAATCGGTAACAAACCCAATGTGTCTTACTTTCGTGTATTTGGGAGCAAATGTTACATTCTAGTGAAGAAAGGCAGGAATTCTAAGTTTGCTCCCAAAGCTGTAGAAGGGTTTTTGTTAGGTTATGACTCAAATACAAAGGCGTATAGGGTCTTCAACAAATCATCGGGTTTGGTTGAAGTCTCTAGCGACGTTGTATTTGATGAGACTAATGGCTCTCCAAGAGAGCAAGTTGTTGATCTTGATGATGTAGATGAAGAAGACGTTCTAACGGCCGCAATGCACACCATGGCGATTGGAGATGTGAGGCCACTGGAACAAAAGGAGCAAGATCAACCTTCTTCCTCAACAACGGTGCATCCCCCAACTCAAGAAGATGAACAGGTTCATCAAGAGGAGACGTGTGATCAAGGGGGAGCACAAGATGATCATTTAATGGAGGAAGAAGCACAACCGGCACCTCCAACCCAAGTTCGAGCGACGATTCAAAGGGATCATCCCGTCGACCAAATATTGGGTGACATAAGCAAGGGAGTAACTACTCGTTCTAGATTAGTTAATTTTTGTGAGCATTACTCCTTTGTCTCTTCTATTGAGCCTTTCAGGGTAGAAGAGGCCTTGCTAGATCCGGACTGGGTGTTGGCCATGCAAGAGGAGCTCAACAACTTCTAGAGAAATGAAGTTTGGACACTGGTGCCTTGTCCCAAGCAAAACGTTGTGGGAACCAAGTGGGTGTTCCGCAACAAACAAGACGAGCACGGGGTGGTGACAAGGAACAAGGCACGACTTGTGGCAAAAGGTTATGCCCAAGTCGCAGGTTTGGACTTTGAGGAGACTTTTGCTCCTGTGGCTAGGTTAGAGTCAATTCGCATATTGTCAGCCTATGCTACTCACCATTCTTTCAGGCTATTCCAAATGGATATGAAGAGCGCTTTCCTCAATGGGCCAATCAAGGAGGAGGTGTACGTGGAGCAACCCCCTGGCTTCGAGGATGAACGGTACCCCGACCACGTGTGTAAGCTCTCTAAGGCGCTCTATGGACTTAAGCAAGCCCCAAGAGCATGGTATGAATGCCTTAGAGACTTTTTAATTGCCAATGCTTTCAAGGTTGGGAAATCCGATCCAACTCTTTTTACTAAGACTTGTGATGGTGATCTTTTTGTGTGCCAACTTTATGTTGATGACATAATATTTGGTTCTACTAACCAAAAGTCTTGTGAAGAATTTAGCAGGGTGATGACTCAAAAGTTTGAGATGTCGATGATGGGCGAGTTAAGCTATTTCCTTGGGTTCCAAGTGAAGCAACTCAAGGATGGGACCTTCATCTCCCAAACGAAGTACACGCAAGACATGATCAAGCGGTTTGGGATGAAGGACGCCAAGCCCGCAAAGACTCCAATGGGAACCGACGGACACACCGACCTCAACAAAGGAGGTAAGTCCGTTGATCAAAAGGCATACCGGTCTATGATAGGGTCTCTACTTTATTTATGTGCTAGTAGACCGGATATTATGCTTAGCGTATGCATGTGTGCTAGATTTCAATCTGATCCAAGGGAGTGTCACTTAGTGGCAGTGAAGCGAATTCTTAGATATTTAGTTGCTACGCCTTGGTTCGGGATCTGGTATCCAAAGGGGTCTACCTTTGACTTAATTGGATACTCAGACTCTGATTATGCTGGATGTAAGGTCGATAGGAAGAGTACATCGGGGACGTGCCAATTCTTAGGAAGTTCCCTGGTGTCGTGGAGTTCTAAGAAACAAATCTCTGTTGCCCTATCCACCGCTGAGGCCGAGTATGTTGCCGCAGGACAGTGTTGCGCGCAACTACTTTGGATGAGGCAAACCCTCAGGGACTTTGGCTACAATTTGAGCAAAGTCCCACTCCTATGTGATAATGAGAGTGCTATCCGCATGGCGGATAATCCTGTTGAACACAGCCGCACAAAGCACATTGACATCCGGCATCACTTTTTGAGAGACCACCAGCAAAAGGGAGATATCGAAGTGTTTCATGTTAGCACCGAGAACCAGCTAGCCGATATCTTTACCAAGCCTCTAGATGAGTCGACCTTTTTCAAGCTGCGTAGTGAGCTAAATGTCTTAGATTCGTGGAACCTGGATTGATTTATAACTTACATGTGTGTTATGCCTTGATCATGTTCCTTAATGCATTTTGGTGTTTATTTATGGTGCTCAAGTTGTACAAGCACTCCCCGGACCTCACAAGTCCATTTGCAAGTGATGCACATATTGAGGGGGAGATGTGCTACAACTTGACCCTTTGAGACTAACTGTGTGCTTGAGTTTGCTTAATTTAGTCTCAAAGGAGGTTTGAAAGGGAAGAGGTGGACTTGGACCATGCAAGACTTCCACTGCACTCTGATGAAAGAGTAACTAATTCCAAGTTCATCTTTGTACTCTTATTGCCTTTTTACTCTTAGTGGAAGATTTTGGTGAGGCAATGGGGTTAAAGGGCCAAAATTGATCCTGTTTTGGTGTTTGATGCCAAAGGGGGAGAAAATAAGGCCAAAGCAAGAAATGGATCAGCTACCACTTGCGAATTTTGAAAAAGTAGAGTTAGAGTTTTTGTTTGTCAAAATACTCTTGTTTGTCTCTTATTGTCAAAAGTTGGTCTCTTGTGGGGAGAATAATTGATTATGGGAAATAGGGGGAGTTTTTGAAACCTTTGATCAATTTCTCTTGGAACAACTCTCTTTATGTCTCAACAAGTGTGTTTGACATAGAGATAGGAAATTGAGTTCGATTTGCAAAAACAAACCAAGTGGTGGCAAAGAATGATCCAAATATGCCAAATTTGAATCAAAACAAATTTGTGTTTTCATTTGCATTGATGTTGCACTTCTTTTAGTTGCTTTTTATTGTGTTGGCATAAATCACCAAAAAGGGGGAGATTGAAAGGGAAATGTGCCCTTGGGCCATTTCTAAGTATTTTGGTGATTAAGTGTCCAACACAAGTGCCTAAGTGTTAAATTGTGCCAAGGACTCAAAAAGTGCAAATCAAGAGTAAAGGTATGTTTCTAAGACTTAGTACATTGTTTTGAAGACTAATGTATTGTGTCTAAGTGCTAGAAACAGGAAAAAATCAAGTTGGAAAAGAGATGGCTTTGTTCAGCCAAAGACAGCTCGGTCTAGGTGCACCGGACTGTCCGGTGGTGCACCGGACAGTGTCCGGTGCGCCAGGCCGGCGTCTGTCAACTGGCTGCTCTCGGGAAGCAATTAACGGCGTACGGCTATAAATCACCGGACTGTCCGGTGGTGCACCGGACTATCCGGTGAGCCAACAGTCGGCCCGGCCAACGGTCGACCGTGGAATCCGCGCGCGACGCGTGGCAAGAGCCAACGGTCAGAAGGGGCACCGGACTGTCCGGTGTGCACCGAACAGTGTCCGGTGCGCCAACGGCTCCAAAGCGCCAACGATCGGCTTCGCCAAAGAAGGAAAGAAATCCGTACCGGACAGTGTCCGGTGGTGCACCGGACTGTCCGGTGCGCCAGGCGACAGAAGGCAAGAAATGCCTTCTTGAAATGCTCTCAACAGCTCCTAGCTGCCTTGGGGCTATAAAAGGGACACCTAGGCGCATGGAGGAGAAAACCAAGCATTCCTTGAGCATTGTTGATCACTCACACTTCATTCTTGCGCACTTGTTCGACATTCTTAGTGATTTGAGCTCCGTTCTAGTGAGAACCTCGAGATATTGTCTTGAGCTCAAGTCTTGGTCTTGTGTGTGCGTATTTGCTGTGGATTTGAGTGTGTTGCTTCTCTCCCTTACTCTAGTGCTTCATTGTGATTCTTATTGTAAGGGCGAGAGACTCCAAGTTGTGGACATTCCCCGCAAACGGGAAAAGAGTAAAGTAAAGAAGAACACCGTGGTATTCAAGTTGATCATTGGATCACTTGAGAGGAGTTGAGTGCAACTCTCGTCCATTGGGACGCCACAACGTGGAGTAGGCAAGTTTTGTACTTGGCCGAACCACGGGATAAATCCTCGTGTCTCTTGTGCTTGTCCTTACTGTGTCTATTGTGTTTCACAAGAGCTCTCCTATCTACTCACTTGATTCCATTGTTCTAACTCTTAATCAAGTTTGTGGTGTTAAGCTTTAAGTTTTTATAGGATCACCTATTCACCCCCCCTCTAGGTGCTCTCATTAAGCTAGAAAACATTGGTACCACCCCAGGGGCATCTTTAGTTGAAATTCCTAAAATTATTAAGAAAGATGCTTCTACTTCTTGTTTTGATTAATTGATGATTCTAACCCCTGCAACTGAGTTCTTGTTGAGAATATTGTTGTTGTAACATGTTTGGATGAGGTTGTAAAGGAAAATGAGAAATTAAGGCAAGAAGTGGCTCGCCTTGGAAAGGCTTTGTATGACAAGAAATGCAAAGCCAAACAAATCCAACCTCCACATGATAACACCACTACGGGAGTGAACGAGCATGTGGAGGGAGAAACTGTGATTTGTAGGTTATGCCACAAGGAAGGCCATAAGTCTTTCCAATGCAAGGCGATGACCGGGGATAAGCAAAGGCAAAAGCTCAAGCAAAAGCCAACAAGCAAAATATCCAACACCTACATCAACAAGGTGGACAAAAAGGTTGCTACACCATATTTGATCAAGAAGAAAAATAATGTAAAGGTGATAGCAATCAAGACCAACAAGCAAGCAACAAAGGAAAGGGGGCCAAACACATCTAGGTGACAAAGGAAATAATTTCAACCATGAAAAGCACCAAGAAGGTTTGGATCTCGAAAGGGAAGTGAGTAGTCTGAAGGACGTCGGCGAATTTGGAGACTTGGCAAAATTGGGATGTATATCATGGGATACATCATATTGGATAAAGCTTATTCCCAAGTGGGTTAGTGAATATTTTGGACCCAAATTTCGCCACACATGACTAAGGTAACTAGATTTATTGCATTCCTTATTTTTAGATATGCGTATCTATTTTCTTGTATCTAGTTTTACCTTTCATGTCTAGTATTTCATTTGGTACTTATTTTAGATTAACAATGCATGCATACTAGGTAAATCACATGCTAGGATTGCTCGTTCTCAATTCATATTTTTGAGCAATCCTACATGGTTTAAAATGTTTAATTAAGCACGGCACATAACTTATTTAACATCCCTAAGTAAATGACTCTAATGCTTCAAAAGCTTATATCCTACAATTGGTATCATTTAACTTATATGTGCCAATGCTCGGATTATGGATAATTTGCCCCACTTGATATCAAATCATTGTGCATGTCTCCTACAAGTCTTCAAAACTTGTATGCACACTCTTAGGGGGAGGTTACTCTATAATCTAAGACTTTGAGACTAACACCTTTTTCAAGTCTATTTCATGTGGTAGTCTCATTGTAGGGAAAATGAAGACCCCGAAGAAAGACAACAAACTTCCAATGCAAATCTACAATAACTCTTATGTCTCACAAGCGTAACATTGGTCTTTAAATGGTCCGCCATTGATTTTCAATTGGTAACTTTGAGACTACATTTGGCATTTTTTACATGTCTTCTCCAATATTTGGTTAGACTATATTTCACATCGTATACTTCCCATGTTGCTATACATGCATAAGTAGTTAAATCATATTCCGTTACCAATGCATAAGGGAAGTTAGTCTAATCAAATCATGTCTTGCACCTCTATTTCTCACATGCTCTTTCCTAAGTAGAAGATCTCTGTCAGGGGGAGTATTTCTTCATCTTTAAAGGGGGAGAAAATTCTTTCTAAAGCAGAACACTCATTTAGAGGGAGTTATAATGTCAAGTTCTTCAATTGGTTTTAATTGATAAATCTTTTATGAGGGAAAGTCCCATTTGCTTCCTACATGCTTTTAATGTCTTCCTTTTCGGTGGTTGATGCCAAAGGGGGAGAAGTTTAGGGACCAAAGCAATAAAAGTTGTATCAAACACCAAACACCAAACACCAAACACCACCAAATTAAATTTTGATCCTTCAAGTGGTTTTGGCTCTTTGGTCTAAAATAGAAAGTAAGTGAATTATGATGTTAGGGGGAGGTTTAAGTCCATAATATCACATTGTGGGGACAAACATGCATCCTAGCAAGTACATTGCATATTTTCATTCAAATGTTTCTAATATTTGCTTGCTTTGGTTGTGTTGTCATCAATCACCAAAAAGGAGATTGTAAGGAAAATGGACCTCGGGCCATTTGGCTCAATAGATTTTGGTGTTTGATGATCAACATAACCTGTGGACTAATGTGTTTGCTAGTGTTTATGATTGTAGTTCACAGGATGCTAAAGTTACTTGGACCAAGACATTGAGGAAAGCAACACCTCAAAAGAAGACATTATGAAGATCAAGTGATGTCTAAGAAACAAAGGAAGTGTTGCATGCGGACTGTCTGATCTGGAGCACCGGACTGTCCGGTGGTACATGCCGGACTGTCCGGTGCAACAGGAACAATAGCCCCCAATGGCTAGTTCTAGGTGGCACTGTGGAGAGAAGAACACCGGAATGTCCGGTGTGACATCGGGAGTGTCCGGTTAAAAAGCTTGCGCGCCAATGGTCGCCTGCGGTGTCAAACCAACGACTAGGCGCACCGGACAGTGAACAGTGCATTGTCCGGTGCACCACCGGATTGTCCGGTGTTCCACAGAGTGCACATCTTTTCTCCAACAGCTAGTTTTGTGTTGGGGGCTATAAATACACCCCCAACTGGCCATTCCAAGGTGTGGGAGCCCAAGCAACATACCAAGGCATATAGTAGACATTCCCAAGTGCTCATACACCCAAGTCCTTAATAGAATCACTCGGTGATTAGCGTAGCTGTAACACCCCAGTAATTCCCAAAAGATTCTTCTCAGTGCTAACTTAAAACCATTATCACATGTGAAACAAATTGAGAAAAGGTTTAATTAGGTATTTTTCATTTAAAAGGATTATGCCTTAACCATGTCATGTACCTCAAAGTGAGAAGAATTCACAAACCCTGATTAACCCTAAGTAGGCCATTTAAGTGGAAAAGGAGAAAACTTGTAAAAAGATTTTGAAAAACAAAAAATCATGAGGAAGACCAAATAACAAAGTTAAAATACACTAAATAAACTACAAAATGTAGTAAGAAAGTTTGATCAGGGGAGCTCTGCAAAATTCTCAAAAAGACCCCTCAAGCTAAACTTTCAAAGGGAAATTCAGAAAATTCAGAACTGAATTTTTGCCCCTTTATGAAGTTCAGCCGTGTTCTATGTCTTCCAAAACTCAAATCTGCAAAACCCAAATATGAAAGTGGCGCCAAATTACCTTGAACATACTCTGGTAAAGTTTGAAATCAAACAAAAACCGTTTGACACATGTTGACTCGGCTTTAGTCTCGGATTTCAGCTGAGGGACAAACCCAACTTCGCCCCCTCGTATCTCGCGAATCCGAGATCAAATCCACTCAAGTGCTGTAAGAGAAACAAAGAGTAAACGATAAAGAAGAAATCGTGTGCATGGATTTGGGAGAGTTACAAAAAGATCGCGAGCCAATTAGCATTTGAAAATGACCAGACCGAGCGAGGCCACGTGTTGGATCGCTTGCCTAATCGGCCGAGCGCGGACTGGCCGCGGCAGCGCGCGCCATGCGCGTGGTCGCCTTGCCCTGCGCGTCTGCACCTTGCCCTCGTCTATAAGTGCACCCAGAGGCCTTAGCCATTTGCACTTCCGCACCCAAAGCCCCGCCCGAGCCAGAGATCACCGGAGTTCGCCATTGAAGGCGAGCGCCACCGCCCGCCATCACTACCTGAGCACGGTCGTCGTGACCAGTCTTTTCTAACGACCCCCAGCCTCGCCTTAGCCCCTGGACAGCTTTCTCGAGAGGCTGTGAAGCTTATCCAAGCTTGAGCCGAGGCATTGCCTCACCAGAGGAGCAGAATCACCCTCGCCGGACTTCAGCCGCCCGCCACCACACGTAGACCGAGCTATCGGGTAAGCCATTCTTCAATTCCTCGCACCTACGCCTTCCCTAGCACCTAGTGAAGCTCACTGACCAGTTTAATTGCACTCTACCGCCCTGGATAGGCCAGAGCCCTCGTCGCCAACGAGCTCCCCCGCCTGCGCACGTGGACCGGTCTACTCCGACCATCCCCGCAGACGATCCGCACATCGCCGTGACCGTCACGACCTCCCCTACGCCTTCGGCCAGCTCACCGGAGCAATCTCGCCGCCGGTAAGCCCCTCCACCCTTTCCTCCACCGCGAGTACTGTTTAATTGGGAGAAGGACCTCGAGTTAGGTTTAGCAAAACCCCAAGGGTTTTCTGAAATGTCAGTGGCACATGTGAATAGTAACCCGAGGACTAGTCTATAAGAAAACCTAGAAACTTTCGCCAGGGACCCTGATGCAAGTTAGTTTTCCATTTAACCATTTCTTAATATCCTTTTTAATAAATAGAGAACTTAGAAAATCCATAGCTTGAAAAATATTTAACCAAATCTAGTCAAACCAATTTTGCTGGATTCCAAATAATATGAACTATTGAACAAAAATACTAAACCCTATGGTTTCTGTATTAATTTTTAGAGTTTGGAATTAAATAAGGAAACTGCCCAAACCTTATTAAAATAAGGAAAAATAGTTATGCTTCTGTGCTAGGCTTAAGAAAATTTATAGAGATACATACCCAACTTAGGCACTGTTTAAAAATACTGAGCACCCCAGTATACAAGATTAACTCAAGTTTATCTATTAAAAACTATATCTGTCCAAAACTTAGGAAATTAAGAAAGGCAATAGAAATTAATGAACAGAGGATGAACATATTCTTTGAGACAGAACCTCCCAAATCATTAGGCCCACCTACAGTTGTCCTTGTCCATCGGACCTCAGACAACCCTGCAGGTGCACCTGATCACTTGATAAGTTTGGTATATGTATTCTTTACCTTGCCCAAGAGCGTTTCACCCATCACGCAGATATTACAACACATCAGAGGAACGAGAATGCGGAAGCAGTTACAATAACTTATTTTATATTAAAGTATGGAAAGAGTAGTATTATTACAGACCAGTAAAAATATAAGAGTGCTGGAGTAATATTATTACATATCTTGGGAGGCCAAAACACCTCCCGATTAACAGTAAAAAGTTTTTAAAGGAGGACACTTCCTCCCAGGGCTTCACTCCTGGTTTTCTTCCTTAGGCACCACCTTGGAACAAAAGCAACAAAAAATTACTGTTTCCTCACCTACAACAACATGGGTTCGAAAACCCTGAGTACGGAGTGTACTTTCGCAAGTCTTACCCGTCAAAATAAAAGATTGTCAAAGATATGCTGGCTTTTGGGAATCAAGGTATGGCTTGTCAAGAATCCAAGACTCTATTTGCAGAAATGCTTACTAATAGTGGATCCTTAAAAATCTAGTTTTACTTGTCAGGTTAAGTAAAGTTACCTGCATCTAGAGTTCTTTCTACCCTAGTTCAAGCACTTGACCTATACTAGCCAATTTCTTATCAACCCTTCTTATTCGCTGCAATGCTACGTGTAGGGCAGTGACCAAGTCTTCATGTCCGAGAAGTAACGGCGATCCAAATCGATTAATACCCAGCTAGGGATCTCCAATCACACGACATATGTAGCACTTAACCCTTGCATATGTCAACTCGCCACCGGGGTTCTTAAGACCAGATCAGGTTCACGCCAACCAAGAGCACAGATACACCACCGTCCAGCCTCTTGCCACGGAGGGTACATGCTACTCTCGCCATCTCTCCACTCCCATTGCATGTTATCTTATTCTAGTATTAGTCTGCTCGAGGCAAAGCTTACCCATGATGAGGCATGTGACCAGTTAAAAGGTCCTCGATCAGCAAGCCTACATCGAGACGGTCCTTGATCGACTCAGACGGAGACACTACACTGAGACTCCTTTCTCGTGCAAGTCCACCGCCCAGTCTCAGCTTTATTATTTTCAACCCAAAGTTTGGTACCTGGCAGAGGTACATCTTTTTCGATGTTGAACCCATCACGACCATGATGGATCCACCATCAAGTTTTACTTTGAAAACATCCCACCCACTTGAAGCATCATCTTTTGTCAAAAACAAAACATTTTGTTTTTCTAGAGCAAGGCTAAGCATCAGAAAAACTTTTTTTATAAAATAGGGTATCAAGGAAAGGTAATCAAATTCTCAAGGAAGGAAATGCAGCAATTTGTTTAGCACACAACTCCTATCACCTAATGCATCAAGCAAGTGAGAAAGATTTTAAAATAGCAAGGAGATGTCAAATGCACTGGGGCTTGCCTTGTCTTATAGGTGAGTCAGGCTCTGCTCCACAGATGTGAAAATAAAAGCAGTTCCCGGCCTGAGGTTCTTTAGGTGGTGGTGGTGTAACTCTTGCTTCTTCAACTTCTACTTCTTCTTCGTTTTCTATATATAACCATATATAATCATGAATGCCCATGTAATGCTTATGAGAATGCAAAGATAATAAAGGTATATTATCTAAGGTGTTGAATACAATTTTCCTTCACGGGACTCCAAAAAACTAGGGTTTTTGGAGTCAGAAGTGAAGTTCTTAGGGCACGTATCACTAGAAGACTAGGGTTTTGGGGTTTAGGCACCAAACATTATCCAAATCATGTCAAACCTTACCCGAGGCTTCTAAACAATATCTAAAGCTTATCTAAAAAGTTTAGTGATTTTTGGAATTATTAATCAATTTCTAAAATTCCAGGGGTATGGGTTTTGGCTATTTTAAATACTCCATAATTACCTATTTGGAATAAAAATCATAAAACTATTTTTATAAAATATTATAGAAAATTAGGAACCTGGCAAATTTGGTCTTGCATTTTTAGCATTTTTCTTTAGTTTTCTAGAAATTCTCTAATCCTGGCAGAAAAAGAAAAAGAGCCAACAGTAATGGGCTGAATCTGGCCTGATCCGGCCCAGCCAAGGCAGAACGCGCCCACGCTGCGGTTTTGCACCGAGGTCCTCAGAGGTCTGAATAACTAGGGAAAAATCCTGAGCACTGTTTGACTGGGTCACTGACGTTTGCAAATAAACCCTCGCGCTTCTATCTCTTTACAACCCAAGGTCCACGACGTGGAGCGGCGGAGAACCGAGCTCCGGCGAACTCGTACCGACCACGACACTTAATGACCGGTGCTCTAATTTGGCTGAGACCTAATTCAACACCTAACAAGCATTTCCCCTCGATCAATTGCATAGCTCGAGCTCTAAATCACCCAGTCCACGGAGACAGCGCAGACAACGGATGAACACGGGTGTTCCCGACGATCTAGCATGGTTTAGCTCAATTGAACGGGTCGATGAGCATCAAGAGAGTCTAAGGACACTAAAATAGGAGAGCAGTGAGCATGAACAGACCTGGAACAAGGTAGCCACTGTGAGGACTCTGTCACAGTGGTGGAAACCCGATTTGAGGGAAATGAGCAATTCGTGATCTATGGTGAACAATTGGAGGCACGAGCGGGGTGGATTGGATGCTTGAATACCTAACGGAGCCGAGGGTGTGCTCAATTTATAAGACCCTTTGTCACACCCGGTTTTAGAAGGTAAACCGAATGCGAACCATGTACGTGCCAGGATCAGTTATTCACGTACACAGCAGTTACATAACATGGACATCATCACACAGTGCTCAAAATAGTATTAAAAGGGAAATAATAGTCGATTACATCATACGTCTGAGACGTCCATATAGTCCTTACAATAAATCAAAGTGCGAAAACGAAACGTAGATAACCGTGGCCTTCATAGGCAGCCGACTGGGGGTTGCCGCTAACCCACGCCTAGAACTCGTCGTAGTCTTGGAACTCCTGGAAGTCTCCTTCCACGGCTTCATCTTCTCCTGAGCAGTGGTTGCAATGCTGACAACCTGGGGATGGGGGGTTTAGTGTGTAGAGCAAGGGTGAGTACACATCAACATACTCAGCAAGTATCCTGTTTGGCTGTAGTGGACTAGCTTTATGTGGGGATAAGTCAAGCAGTTGCTTTTAGTTGGTCAGATTATTATTTACTAATAGAAAGCCAGGTTTTAGCATTAACCCAAGTTATTAGCCCGATGTACCCTTTCCAAGCGGAAAGAATACCACTTACCAGCACCATAGTCATAACCAAAACCATCAGTCTCATAGCCACCTGTAAACCAAAGTGTCTCTGATCAAGTACCACTAATCACTGGAGCTCCCTTGGCCGCTCATAACCGCGAGCACGGCTGATATATCAGTTTTCAAACACTTTGCAGAGGTTGTGCACTTTACCCACAAGCCGTGATTCCCTTTCTGCCCGGAGAGAGCTACTCCCCATTGACCACTACCTAGGTGGCCTGGCAGGCCATCACTACGTAGCCTTTACAAAGATTCCTCGGGGCTGTAGCCGCCCGTTAGGTTTCCTAAATGCACCGCACTCCTCCCCAAGGGGCGAACCCAAACTTGGTAGAGCAAGCCGCATACACCGAGCCCCATTGACGGCACAACGGCTAAGCGAACTACACCCCGGATCATCTAATTATTCAGCTAAGGGCATCCCATTGCACCCTCATGGTTGCACTATTTTCCCGGGCGATCATCCATAGAACAGGTCCTTACGGAGAGGCACTCGAGAAACCGCTCGAGCCCCCTTGAAGACCACAAGTATAACATCATAATAAGAAAGGGGAAAATAGCGTATCATAGATAATCTCATCATGTTCATTGATTAGAGTTTGAGCAATAGCACAAAGCTAAACAATAATAATCCAACCCAAATAGGTAAACAAGGACATGGATAACAAAGCTAGTTAATCCTTAGGCATAAATGTGTAAAGCGGGAGGTGAATTAAAGAATGAATAGGACAGAGATAGGTCAAGGGACACTTGCCTCCACCAACCGACTGTTGCTCAGGGGCTTCTCCTGCGAGTTCCTCGGGCTCTTCAACCGGATCGTTCTCTATGCGATTGCAAGCATACATACATCCATCCATTCAAATTAGGAAACAAACAGTACACCATACAAGAGAACAAATAAAGTAAATATGCATAGAATATCACATACGATAATGAATTTACCTTGGTTAGAAAGAAATGGGGAAAGTTCTAGCGAGAGTTAAAGCTTAAGCCCGAGAAGCACTACGGGTAGGCGAATAACTAGACGTTACGTGTTCTAGTTTCAATTGGTTCTAACAAAAAAATGAGCTACATGCACTAATGTAAACGTGACCACTTTTAGTAGATTACCATTGAATGAGATAGACGATTAGCTATACAAATTAACTAACGTAACCAATTTCCAAATTGAGACTCCTATCTTATTAATATAAACACGTGATTAGCGCGCATAGGACACGGGGGGTAGACGGGGCGCGACGGGTCGTGCCAAAGCACGCGCACTACGCGAGCACGCACGCGAGGCCGCACGCACATGCCACGAACTAGCCGTGCGCACGTCGGGGCCGTGCGCTAGCCGAGCTCAAAGCCGCGCGCCATAGGCACGCTGGGCCGAGCTCAAGGCCACGCCGGGGCCATCACGACGCGAGCAAGGCACGGCGGGGCGAGCGGGCAAGCGCGCCGGGGCAAGCAAGCACGGGCGAGCGAGGACGCGGCCGGGCGAGGACACGGCCGGGCGAGGCCGAGCGCGGGGGCGGGGCTCGCTAGAGGCGAGGCGGCCGAGGGCGCGGGGCTCGCTAGAGGCGAGGCGGCCGAGGGCGGCCGAGCCGGGGGCAGGACGGGGGCGGGGCTCGCCGGAGCGGCCGAGGGCGGCCGAGCCGGGGGCAGGACGGGGGCGGGGCTCGCCGGAGCGGCCGAGGGCGGGGCGGTCGGGCCCGCCGGGGGGCGACCGAGCCGGGGCCGAGCTCGCCGAGAGGCGGGGTCGGGGCGAGCGGCGCGGGGAGGGCGGGGCTCGCGCGGGGGCGGGGAACGCCGGCGCGGGACGGGGGACGCCGGGGCGGCCGAGCCGGGCTCGCCGGAGAGCGGCGCGGGGCGGCCGGGCGCGGGGCGGCCGAGGCCGTGGCCGAGCTCGCCGGAGGCGGCCGAGCTCACCGGTGCCGGGCGAGCGCGAGGCGAGGGCGAGGCCGGGCGCGACGGGGCGCGGGAAGAGCACTGGAGGGAGGGGAGGGAGGAAGGAGGGGAGGGAGGAGGGAGGGCCTCACCGGAGGGGGAGGACGGCGGCGGCACGGGGGCTCGCCGGAGAGGGGCGGCGGCGGCGCGGGGGTTGGGTGAGGGCAGCGGCGGCTAGGGTTAGGGTGAGGGAGAGAGAGGGGGGATGACGGGCGGGGCCCGCGGGGAGGATTTTTGGAAAAAAGAAAAGGGGAGGGGGCGGTTTGGTCGGCTGGGCCCAAAAGGGGGGGAGGGGCACGCGGCTGGGCCGCCAGGCCGGCCCACGGCGGGGGAGGGGCGGCTGGGCCGCCGCGGGGCCCACGCGGGAAGGGGAGGGGGGCGGCTGGGCCGCTTGGGCCAAGGGGAAGGGGCGGTTGGGCCAAAAGGGGAGAAGGGGGGGGGGGGAGAGAGAAAAAGAAAAGGCTTTTCTTTTTCTAATTTCCTCAATTTCTTATATGTCTAATTCTCCACTTCACTCAACCACAAACAAAAGAGTGCATAATCCGGCATGATGCAACAAACAAAAATAGTTCTAGGTTTTGGTTACACAAGATGTCGAGCTAATTCTCGCTATAACTTTTGAAAATATCAAGGCTTGGCGAGAAGAAAAGGGAAAAAGGAAAGAGTAACGCCTAAATTTGGTGAGAGAAAAGAAGAAAAAATTCTACCCCCAAATTCAAGGCGTTACACCCTTGAGCGGTGGCTCGTGAATTTGAAGGAGACGCGCGGCGGCCGGAGAGGAGGAAGAGCACTGGCGCAAACGATTGGTGGCATTTACCGTGGCGGGCTCACCGGCGATGACCGGATGTGCTAGAGCGAGTCACTACGACGAAGTACTGCGTCTAGGCACGTGTCATCCGAGCGGTAGACAGCTAACTCCGGTGAACTTATCTGAATTCGGCCGTGAGCCAAACGGACACGGCGGTCGGAGTGAACAGTGGCCGAAGTTCATCCACTAGGTGATATTTCGCACTCCCACAGCGTTATCCAACTACACCGAGCACGAATCACCGTGGCGAGCGTGAATCCGGGCGCACGGTCACCGGTGGTGAGTTAGCTGAACTGGCGATCTGATCTGGTAAATGTACCATCAGAAATCCTATTCAGAGCTTCTGACAGCCAGGTTTGTAGTGCCCAGATCATAGATTTTTGTATAAGAACTTGCTAATTTGTCTGTAGGAAACTTGTAGTCCTTCATACCAGCTACAATTCTGCTATAGCAACAACCCCCAATCGAACAACAGATCCAGCTCAAATTCAACCCAAAAGTCTGGCCAAGGCCACTGGTGACCCAATTTCAGTCAGCAAAGTGACTGACATCACAACTTTGAGCCTAGTTTTCTCCCAACTTTGTATAACAACAATGCTTAATCCCTTAAGCAAAGTTGTACTCCTATAGTAGCTCTAGACTTTTGATGTGTTGACCCTAGGCAAAATCTTTGTATTTTTAAAACTACAGAGCCCCAAAGTGAGCCTTGTGCACTGATTTTTAGACTTTACCACATGAGGGATGTTAAGTGCCTTTTTGCAAATAAGCCCAATTCACATCTTTTGACTTGCAAATCTTCAAGTATGTGAACCATATGACTTAAGGTACCCTACTTCCATGGTTTTTGCACTTAGGTCCAAAAGTGTGCAACATTTACATATAACCCCCTAGGGTTTCAGTTTAGGGTTTTCCAGGGGTCTATTTAGGGTTTTTGGTACTTCTAGGGTTTGAGTGCCTCTCAAGTCCATTAATGGTGACATGTTATGACCATTTCTAATGAGTTTTGAAGTTTTCCCTCATTTAGGCTTTGTTTACACTTGTAAGCCCAGTTTAGGGTTAAATACCCTACTCTAGGGTTTCGCCCTTGACAAGTCACATTAATAGAACTTATTTGAACTTTTTGCCTAGTGAATGCAGTCTAAGTGTAACAATCACATGATATGCTAATGCTCATGATGTTATGCTCAAGTTTTAGTGATAGTAACACTAGGGGTGCTACATCCTTCCGCCCATAAAAGAATCTCGTCCCGAGATTTAAAAAGTCCTAGGGCAAGTAATGGAAAAGGAAATGTGTCATATTTTTATTTCCTTATTTTTGGTACAAGGCAGGGGTGTTATGGGGCCTACTTTTTTATTACAACAAGTGTAAAGATCTCACAATTTACATGAAGCTAAAATGCCTGGGAAATTCTTTTCTAAAAAGTCTTGGTTCCATTGTATTTTATAAAACTTGAGTGTTCTTCTAACCCTGTCCTTTTGATCCAAGACTTGAATAGAATGTTCTGAATATGCCAAGTCTAGTTCTAAGGCAACATCCGTCACTTCAACGGTTCGATCTGAAACCCAAAGACATTTCTTTAATTGGGATACATGGAACACATTATGCACTGCAGACAATGTTTCGGGTAATTGGAGTTGGTATGCCACTGGTCCATATCTTCCAAGGATAGGAAAAGGACCAATGTACCAGGGTGCAAGCTTTCCTTTTACCCCAAAATGTGATACACCCTTCATTGGTGAGACTTTCAGGTAGACATAATCTTCAACTTGAAAGTACAAGGGTTGGCGTCGTTTGTCTACATAACTCTTTTGGCGAGCTTGGGCCTCTTTCAAATTATGCATTATTTGTTGAACCTTCTCTTCCATTTATTTTACCATATCAGGCCTGAAAACCATCTTTCTCCTGGTTCAGACCAGTTTAACGGAGTACGACACCGTCGTCCATACAAAGCTTCAAAAGGTGCCATTTTGATGCTCTCTTGGTAGTTGTTGTTGTATGAGAACTCCGCTAATGGTAAGCAATCATCCCATTTCTGCGGAAACTCCAGAACACATGCTCGCAACATGTCTTCAAGTATCTGATTTACTCTCTGAGTCTGCCCACTAGTTTGTGGATGATAGGCCAAACTGTGGAGCAACTTAGTACCCAAGGATTTGTGAAGTTCTTCCCAGAATTTGGATACAAATTGAGGTCCACGATACGACACTATTGTCTTCGGAACACCGTGCAAACTGAGAACACGAGCAATATACAGTTCCGCATATGTGGCCACTGTATACTTAACCCTGATTGGGAGAAAGTGGGCAATCTTTGTAAGTCGATCAATGATAACCCAGATGGAATCATACCCTTTTGTTGTCCTGGGTAATCCTACAATGAAGTCCATACTAATATCCTCCCATTTCCATGTTGGGATATGTAAAGATTGCAATGGGCCAACAGTTTTCATATGTATGGCCTTGACACGTCTGCATGTGTCGCATCTCACCACATAGCGTGCAATTTCAATCTTCATCTTCGTCCACCAATAATGTTGCTTTAGATCATGATACATCTTAATGCTTCCGGAATGAATGGAATAGCGACTAAGATGTGCTTCATTTAAAATTTGCTGGAGGACTTCATCATTCTTGGGCACAACTATGCAGTTGTTAAACCATACAACGCCTTGATCATCTTTTCTGAAATAGTTAGCTTTACCGACCTTTATTTTCTCATGGATGTGTTTCATACCCTCATCATTTCTTTGTGCATCAATTATTCTTTGCAGAAGAATCGACTCAAGCTTCAAGTGATTTAAAGTTTCATGTTGAATCATTCCCAGGTTCAACTTCTCCATTTCTTGGCATAATGTAATGTCAGAAGTCTTCATCGTAAGACAGTGACAGGAAGCCTTGCGACTTAGTGCATCTGCAACTACATTGGCCTTGCCTGGGTGATAATGAATTTCCAATTCATAATCCTTAATTAGCTCAAGCCATATCCTCTGTCTCATATTCAGCTCTGAGTGGGTAAAGATGTACTTCAAGCTTTTATGATCTGTATAGATATGACAGATATTCCCCAGCAGATAATGACGCCATATTTTCAGGGCTTGAACCACAGCAGTTAATTCCAGGTCATGAGTTGGATAATGTTCCTCATGCCTGCGCAACTGCCTTGAGACATATGCTATAACTCGGCCTTCTTGCATCAAGACACAACCTAAACCACTGCCTGATGCATCACAATACACATCAAAAGGCTTTTCAATGTCTGGTTGAGCTAATACCGGAGCAGTGTTCAATAACACCTTCAGTTGCTCGAAGGCTTCATTGCATCTTGAAGACCAGTTAAATTTCGTATCGTTCTTCAATAAACTTGTGATTGGATTCACAAGCTTGGAAAAATCTGGAATAAATTGGTGGTAATAACCAGCCAGTCCAAGGAAACTTCGGACTTGATGTACAGTAGTTGGTGGTTTCCGCTCCAAAATATCCTAGACTTTGCTGGGATCAACCGCAATTTTCTTGACAGACAATACGTGTCCCAAAAATTGGATTTCCTCTAGCCAAAATGCGCATTTACTAAATTTAACATATAGTTGATGCTCCCTTAAGCGCGTTAATACGATCCGCAAATGCCGAGCATGCTCCTCTTTATTCTTGGAATATATCAAGATATCATCAATGAAGACCACCACGAATTTATCCAACTCTGGCATGAATACCGAGTTCATAAGATATGTGAAGTGGGCAGGAGCATTTGTTAATCCGAAAGACATAACCAGATATTCGAATAATCCATACCGCGTAGTGAATGCGGTCTTGGGTATATCTTCAGGTTGGATCCGGATCTGATGATAGCCCGACCTGAGGTCAATCTTGGAAAATACCCGAGCTCCGGTAAGCTGATCAAATAGGATATCAATCCGGGGAAGAGGGTACTTATTCTTGATTGTGACCTCATTAAGGGGTCTGTAATCCACGCACATCCGAAGCGTTTGATCCTTCTTCTTGACCAAGATGGCTGGACAACCCCAAGGTGACGAGCTTGGTCAGATAAATCCCTTTTCCAGCAGATCTTGTAATTGAGTCTTGAGCTCTGCCAATTCATTGGGAGGCATTCAGTACGACCTTCTAGAAATAGGAGCCGTACCGGGCTTCAATTCAATCACAAATTCTACATCTCTGTTTGGAGGAAATCCAGGCAGATCTTCCGGAAAGACGTCCGGGAATTCACATACTACCGGAATATCTTGGATCTCCGGTATGATGGCCTCATAAACTCTGCCAAATGGTTTAGCTGTAGTAGCTAAGGGAATGGACAAGAGAACCTCTTCCTGGCCATAGCTCAACCTGATGGTTCTCAGATCAGTGTTGAGGATAGCTTTGTGCTGGGCTAACCAATTCATGCCCATAATTACATCTATATCTTGGCCTTTTAGAAAAATCATATTTGTGGGAAAGTCCCGTTCAACCAATGTTACGGGCACATGGAAAGCCACTACTTTAGTGAATATTCTTCCCCCAGGCGAATGAATAATAAATGTGGCAGAACCTCCCAAGTTATTGGGCCCACATGCACCTGTCCTTGTCTCAAAGACCTCAGACAGCTATGCATGTGCACTAAATAACTTAACAGGATCCGTCCGATTGCCCCAAGGACATCGGATAAACCACTTACAACCAGAACCGCGGGATTAAGTAAACACAAATCACACACATCAACATCTTTGCAGCGGAAATCTTACTACCAAATTTTACAAGTTACAAAAATTTTTCATTATTTTATCGGAGTGATTAGAAAAGTATAAGTTTGAAATTTATGCTAGCTCAAGTGACCATCCTCAATAAGAAGATAAAAATGGGGTATACTTATATAAGAAGGCCGAGCCCACCGGCACTTATGTGATACCCAATTTTCTGAAAAGAAGTTAAATGTATTTTTCCCTTTTCTTTCGTGATCTATGTAGTTGGGGTTGGAGTTTTTAGGAAGCATTCACCAATAAAACAGTAGAATACTTGTTGGATTTGTGCGTTGGGGTCGGGAGCAGACGTGAGAGCGAGTTTGGGCCGTGGATCTCGATCCGGCGGTGGGGAGCCCATTAGTTTCCCCCCCCTAAACCCTAGCCGCCCCCTCCCTCTCACTCTCCCACCCCTTTGGCCGCCCCTCCCCTCTCTCTTCCACTCTTGCAGCCGCCCCAATCCTTCTTCTTCTTCCCCAAGTGATTGCAGCGCCACCCCTCAACCCTAGCCCCCCCCCCCCACCTCTTCCTCTCCAAGGTGGAGCCTCCCCGCTTGGTGTCCGTCGTGTGGGTGTGAGTCTTCCATGGGAGTTTGGAGGGAGGAAGAAGGAAGAAAAGAAGGAGGAAAGGAGGAACCCAAGGTGATTTTCGTGATCATTTTGTTGTATTTGTGCTGCAATCCAATTGGTTACATGTTTACCTATGCGATTTGGTAGAGGTGCTGTCCAGAAATTTAGTGGGTGGACGAACAGCAGTAGTTCTAGTGATTTCTGGAAATTTTTCGTGGGCAATTAGTAGGGATCAGTGGGAGAATCATGTAGAGCTTTGCCATACCTTTCCAATGAGTACTTATGCGCTCGATTTGGATTTATAATTTAGGAGATATCGTTGTTTGAATCCGGTTATGTTGCTGTCCAAAAAAACAGATTTTTCAGGTGGGTGAACAGCAGTAGTATTAGCAGTTTCTGGGAATTTTTCGTGGGTAATTAGTGTTAACCAGTATGATAATAATGTAGGGCTTTGTCTTATCTTTCCAATAAGTACTTATGTGCTTGATTTGGAATTATATTTTAAAAGATATCGCTATTTGAATCCGGGTATGTCGCTGTCCAAAAGACGAAAAAACAGATTACAGGGTTCATCTTTTGGACTGTTTTGGGCTAATTAGATGTTGGAATTTAATTATAAATTGTATACAAAACTTGTGGGGAATTTCATGTAGATGCCTCTGGAGTTTTTGTTTGTTACCACTGCTGTCATAAATTTAAAGTTATGAAATTATTAAGCAGCGCTGCTGCAGTTTGGTGGGTGTGGGGAGAGATGTAACCCGCGGCGGGGTTTGAGTTTGTGCGTAGGTGCGGCGTCGTTTATGAGCCTGATTATGTGAAATTGGTGCACTAAGTTGTGTGTCAAAAACAGGTGGTGGACTTCCGGATCGTACTTAGAGATTTGCCCGAACTTCCGGTAAAGGCAAGTAAATACAGTGGTGGTTGCTACCGTTTGGGTTGCATCCTATTCCCTGACATTGAGTATGCATAAGTTTTAATTATGTTAATCATTGAATTCTATGATGAAGTTTATTTGTTTGGAAGTATTAATTCTCAATTGTCTAATATTGTGGATGATCATAATTTGGTAATGATATATGTGGTTGATTCCCATCTTGGATGAAGTTGAAGTATTTTTTGAATCACATTATATGAAGTGTTGTAGGCATGACATGCTCATCGCATCATCCATCTTGCATTTTAAAGTTATGTCGTGATCTTATGGTCCGACCGTACCGGTACATTTTTAGCATCGTACGTTGCCCGAGGAGGGGTACGATGTTGCTTCATATCCTTAGAGGTATGAAGGCAGAAGTCATCCTTGCATTTGCAGACATTTGCACTCATGAGGTATATATGAAGTGTGATATTACTATGTTACTATTGTGGTTTCTACCTGCAAGGTGTGGTGACTAGGTGTGTTGTACGTTGTATACGTGCTGCGCCTTTGTAATAAGAAGGTTGTGGAATCAAGTGGTGGTAAAACAATGTTCTTATGTGGTTAACAGTTTGATATTATTTTACTTGCTGAGATGTGTCATCTCACTCTTGTATTACTCAATGCAGGTACTTGATACATGTTGGGAATGAGGGGAGTAGCAGCACGTCCACTTTCACTCTCACAATAACGCTGCCCAGGCGCAGCCATGATTTAATTAGAAACTTATTGTCAAAGGAAGTTTGTTTTTTTAACTAGTCGTGCGCACTAGTTAATTCACTTCATGTCGTATGTTTAACTTCTCTTTGCTAGCCGATTAATAATACTGAGTATGTTTTTGTCATGATATATGTTTATACACTGTTGTCCCCTCATTTATGCAATTTTGCAAGGGGGATGCTGCCGAAATTTTATATATAGATGTCAGAAGTGTTGTTTAGTAGCATTCCGGGGTGTTGGTGGACCCCGGGGTGTTACAGTTGGTATCAAAGGATAGGCTTTAGATTCTACGCAATTTGAAGATAAATTTGACACACTTGCACATATAGGAAGGGTATGGGTTCGTATCTCTTTCATATTAGTATTTTATTGTATAGATGACTAGAACTTCCTTACTCCAAATCCCTTTATGGTTTGATGGGGTATGTCGTTAACGACGTAATGCTTGATATGATATGTTACTTCTATTTAGTATTGGTTTCTTGATGTGGTTGTTATTGAAGATATTATGCAAGTGAAGCTACTAATATACTTGTTTTATATACATATCATCATGATGTTTTTTTTGGGATGCAATGTTTTCAAATCTCTGAGCTATTACCATCATATATTTCTATATGCTTGATTGTGGATGTTCTTTTCCCAAAAGGATTCTTGGGTTCTTGTACTTATAGGACCAATTGTTTATTGAGCTTGTGTATAGTGGGTCTAATCCGACTTGATGTAGTGTGAAAACACTATATAATGTAGTTTTATGGTGTTGTTGAGTTTGATTGACGGTTGGGTTACAACCCAACTTATCAATGTAATATTTCCATGGGTGCAATGCTTTGCGCCTCACTTTTTTTAGGCTAGTGTGGCTACTTGCTAACTTGATCTTAGTATAAAATTGGTTTGTCTCTATAGAGCAGATGCAACGTTGTAATGTCTATGAAATCTTTAGACTGGTAAAACTCGAGTGAATTTGTGACATGACGTAGATTGATAAGTCCAACCATGTCTACCTGATAGGTTTTCTTATTATGTGCAACCTTATTTTTAACAATAAATAGGGTGGTTTCAAGTGGATTTTATGTCGTGCATGTTTTCCTTCTATGGCTTGTTTCAATAGCCATAAAGGCTATGTATATTTTTTTTAGTTGTTGCAGGCTAGTCATGTGGGCGATATTGACAACCCGTTTTATATTTTTTTTATTTGCCAACATTGTATGGCAGTTTGATTTTTTTATGAGCAGTTTCTCTATGCATGCTTGTTGAATCATTATTTGGACCGCTTTATCTTAAACGAAGTCAATGCTTAACTGGGAGTTGCTTATGTTTGTTAGTCATCAATCTCTTTAATGATGGGGTTGTTGCATCGGATTGAGATTTTTCTTATATGAATGATGGTTTGAGAGATCATGTATGTCTACTACTTTGAATGCATCCTGTGATATCACGAAGTACAAATTGTTCAAGTGCAGTAATAGTAGGTTTTGTTGTATGTGAGGTTAATCAAGGTAGTTTGGTTATGTGGATTGTCTTATGGACATCCAATTACTCCTGTTGAGCATAGTATCGTGTTATTATTTTAGTATTGAAAGTAATATTTATGAAGCTTTTGCATGAGTTTGTGTCAAGAAGTACATTAGTTTTTCTTGTTATCCCTCCATTGCTTTATGAGTATTGCAAATTTTATCTCTTTTGAGAGGAGGAAAAGACGTTACATGGCATGAGCACCATTTGCTTCACGTCAACAGAATAGTTGTGGAGAGCTCTAATAGTTGGATTCTAGTGTAATAACAACCATGTTTTATAGTGCTAGAGACGGGTATGTTAGGTGTTTCATACATTGTCGATACATGGATGTTTGACCTTAGTGGCATTAACAAATGAGGTTGTTGAATTCGTTGATTGTGGTGCTTAGTGTTCTAACCTATTAGGTAAAGTGTTGCTTAAAGGCTTTGGGGAGTTGCATCCCCATTTGGTAGTGGAAAATCCTAATGTTGGTCGCACCTGCCAATGCCTTGGGTTTTATTTTATATTGTTTTTTTATTATGGGTAAGGTGTTGTTTTGTTTTGGGAGTCATTTTAAATTAGTTGGAGGCTGAATCAGGCTTCACTTATCTAGAATGTTTTATAGTAGGTTTCTTCATCTTTGCATAGGATGCTCAATCACCCAGTTTGGTCTAAACATTTGAGAGTTATGGGTTTCCTATAGCAGCCTTAATTTTGTACGGAAGTATAGACATTGAATACGGTAAATTTTGGGTTTTGTTGGATTATGAAAGTTTTAGTAATTTCATGATCTTCCCAAAGAGTATTGGTTTGTAATTTTCATTGCATATAATTGGAGTTAGGCTACTCTGAAGTTGTTGCACCGTTGTGTCTGAACTTTAGGTGTCGTTAAAACCACTAATAAATCGACCGCGTTTTGATAGTTTCAGAGCCCAAATTTGGGAATTCTCTTTAAGAAAAACTTTTAGTTTTTCTTAGTACCTTTTAATGGGTATTTACTTGTAATTGTCTGTTAAATAGATTGGGAGAGGTGGTTGTCCGGATATAAGTCGAATCTCTGATGTGCAGTATCTCAGGCTGAGTTTAGCTATAGGTCATGCAGAGTTGAGGGCTATAAAGATAAATTTGGGTGGAACTTTATTGCAAAAGTCGTGGACAATTTCCAAACTTTTCCAACGCGTGTTCGTTGAAGTTTTAAGTTGAGTATAGCAGGAGTTATAGTATTTTGAATTTTAGTTGTCCATTGTTTCTAACCTATCAGTTTTGCAACAAAGCAGTTGCATTGTTTTATCGGTTTCGAAACCAATTCTGAGACACTCATTATAATAAAAGTTTTAGGGAATGTTATAATCTTTTCAATGAGTTTATATTTGTAAAATTTTGTTAGATGCAGAGAGTTATGAGGTTTTGAATTTATGGGTCATGTTCCGTCAGGTTCTGATGGCAGATCATGTATGTCACCTTACAAGCCAAATTAAAAAAATGGAGATAAAAAAAACTTCGTTTATCCTTTGAATACAAAAGTTGTAGGTCATGAAGTTTAGATGATTTTACAATATTTCTTTGTTATCATTGCTTTTATAGTGAAAGAGGTAGAGACAGAATGAGCATTTGTGCCGTTGATTGTCAATTTTCTATTTAGGGATATTTCTTTGGGAGTTTGGTTTAGTTATGGTGAGCTCTTTCGCAATCCATGTTAATTATGTTGTATGGTGGGAGGGAATAGATGTAGTGGTTGTGATAGTTATCTTGTTATTGTATATGTGGAGCGTGGGCTAAAACAGAGAGATAGCGAGGGATATTTGAATAGGCCAGTACGTATTGTTGTGAAGCCATGTTTTCTGGTCTTGGCGTGTTTGCGTAAGTATGAAATAGTTACGTCGTGTGAAGTCTAGGTGGAGATACAGATTGTCTGAGTTGTTGGATGGATATATGGGCAGACATAGTATACTTAAATTGATTCTTGCTTGCATGATGTGAGATCAGGCTTAAAATGATTTAAAAAGTAAGCATATTGCTTCTACCCTTATGTTGGCTCTAAGTGTCTCGTAATGAAGAACCTAAAGTTATTAGTCCTTCGATGAACGCTTAATCTTAGAAGAGTATAGAACCTGAATAAATCTATTGCTTGCTGTTTGGGACTACATGACCAGTTTTGGTTATGCCGCTAGTTCAATGAATTACACCATGTTTTCGGTAGAGGTGTTGTATATAAAAAGTTGTAGCCAACTTCTTCATCTTACTTGTGTAAAATTTCATGACCATAGGTCTAGTAGTTTGGGAGTTATGATTTTTCTCAAGTCTAGTCTTGGAATCTGTCCAGATTCTGTACAGATTTCAAAACTGACCTTGTTTGCCCAAGTTAAACTTCGAATCAGTTCTTATAAATTATAAAGAAGTGGTAGTACTTTCCTTAAGCTTTCCAACAAATTTTGGATCACCCTTTTTGGTGACCTATAAGTTAAGCTACATCTGTTTTAATTGGAATCTTTGAATCTGTCCAAATTTGGACAGCAAAGCCTTTCTTATATCTCTTGATCTTGATATGCATTGAATTAACCTGATAGGTTTATAAATGAAATATAGACAATTTTACTAGCTTTCTAAAAAGTCTAGGAGCGCCTGAATGGGATGACTGAGACTCCAATTATGGATTTTTGAAGTGAGTAGTTGAATTCTGTTCAAGTCTGGACAAAATTTACGTTTCACATTGTTTGGCCTTTCTAAGTGTCAAATCTTGTGGTGATGATAATACCAAGGGTATAGTGGACTTTGTAAGCTTTCCATAAAGTCCTAGTTTACTTCTATTGGATGAATATTTTGTGAGTTATGAGGAAAACAAATAACCGTTGTGCTGCTGTCTAGAAATATGCAAGCATTAAATTGATCTTTTGAAGTTACTCTTGTTTGGATAGGTTTGGTTTAGGCTATTTGAGCACAGTATGTATTGCATTCATATATATATATTTATTGAAGTACTTGCATGTGTCAATGTTGATTTGGTGTTAGGAAAGCTTTGTCCGAGTTATATAGGACCGTGTACTATCTTAGCCCGAGTTGGCAGCTTGGCTTACCACCTACAATTGTCGGAGTCTATGATCAGAGTACACCATATATTCCATGTCTTTATGTTGAGGAAGTATTTGCGGAATCCAGACCATCAAATCGAGCTAGAGCCGATTCCTGTGTAGCAAGACCAGACTCTAGAGTGTCGTCTGCTACGTATCTTAGAATCCTAGGAGCTTGAGGAGCTGATGCGGCAGAAGTACCCGAACCTTTCTTTATGTGTGAGTTTTGTTGATTTATTGATCTTTCCTTGTCGTTCTGATAGAAGCATCGGAATTCGAGGTCGAATTCTTTTTAAGGGGGATAGAGTGTGATACCCAATTTTCTGAAAAGAAGTTAAATGTATTTTTCCCTTTTCTTTCGTGATCTATGTAGTTGGGGTTGGAGTTTTTAGGAAGCATTCACCAATAAAACAGTAGAATACTTGTTGGATTTGTGCGTTGGGGTCGGGAGCAGACGTGAGAGCGAGTTTGGGCCGTGGATCTCGATCCGGCGGGGGGGAGCCCATTAGTTTCCCCCCCCCCCTAAACCCTAGCCGCCCCCTCCCTCTCACTCTCCCACCCCTTTGGCCGCCCCTCCCCTCTCTCTTCCACTCTTGCAGCCGCCCCAATCCTTATTCTTCTTCCCCAAGTGATTGCAGCGCCACCCCTCAACCCTAGCCCCCCCCCCCCCCCACCTCTTCCTCTCCAAGGTGGAGCCTCCCCGCTTGGTGTGCGTCGTGTGGGTGCGAGTCTTCCATGGGAGTTTGGAGGGAGGAAGAAGGAAGAAAAGAAGGAGGAAAGGAGGAACCCAAGGTGATTTTCGTGATCATTTTGTTGTATTTGTGCTGCAATCCAATTGGTTACATGTTTACCTATGCGATTTGGTAGAGGTGCTGTCCAGAAATTTAGTGGGTGGACGAACAGCAGTAGTTCTAGTGATTTCTGGAAATTTTTCGTGGGCAATTAGTAGGGATCAGTGGGAGAATCATGTAGAGCTTTGTCATACCTTTCCAACGAGTACTTATGCGCTCGATTTGGATTTATAATTTAGGAGATATCGTTGTTTGAATCCGGTTATGTTGCTGTCCAAAAAAACAGATTTTTCAGGTGGGTGAACAGCAGTAGTATTAGCAGTTTCTGGGAATTTTTCGTGGGTAATTAGTGTTAACCAGTATGATAATAATGTAGGGCTTTGTCTTATCTTTCCAATAAGTACTTATGTGCTTGATTTGGAATTATATTTTAAAAGATATCGCTATTTGAATCCGGGTATGTCGCTGTCCAAAAGACGAAAAAACAGATTACAGGGTTCATCTTTTGGACTGTTTTGGGCTAATTAGATGTTGGAATTTAATTATAAATTGTATACAAAACTTGTGGGGAATTTCATGTAGATGCCTCTGGAGTTTTTGTTTGTTACCACTGCTGTCATAATTTTAAAGTTATGAAATTATTAAGCAGCGCCGCTGCAGTTTGGTGGGTGTGGGGAGAGATGTAACCCGCGGCGGGGTTTGAGTTTGTGCGTAGGTGCGGCGTCGTTTATGAGCCTGATTATGTGAAATTGGTGCACTAAGTTGTGTGTCAAAAACAGGTGGTGGACTTCCGGATTGTACTTAGAGATTTGCCCGAACTTCCGGTAAAAGCAAGTAAATACAGTGGTGGTTGCTACCGTTTGGGTTGCATCCTATTCCCTGACATTGAGTATGCATAAGTTTTAATTATGTTAATCATTGAATTCTATGATGAAGTTTATTTGTTTGGAAGTATTAATTCTCAATTGTCTAATATTGTGGATGATCATAATTTGGTAATGATATATGTGGTTGATTCCCATCTTGGATGAAGTTGAAGTATTTTTTGAATCACGTTATATGAAGTGTTGTAGGCATGACATGCTCATCGCATCATCCATCTTGCATTTTAAAGTTATGTCGTGATCTTATGGTCCGACCGTACCGGTACATTTTTAGCATCGTACGTTGCCCGAGGAGGGGTACAATGCGGCTTCATATCCTTAGAGGTATGAAGGCAGAAGTCATCCTTGCATTTGCAGACATTTGCACTCATGAGGTATATATGAAGTGTGATATTACTATGTTACTATTGTGGTTTCTACCTGCAAGGTGTGGTGACTAGGTGTGTTGTACGTTGTATACGTGCTGCGCCTTCGTAATAAGAAGGTTGTGGAATCAAGTGGTGGTAAAACAATGTTCTTATGTGGTTAACAGTTTGATATTATTTTACTTGCTGAGATGTGTCATCTCACTCTTGTATTACTCAATGCAGGTACTTGATACATGTTGGGAATGAGGGGAGTAGCAGCACGTCCACTTTCACTCTCACAATAACGCTGCCCAGGCGCAGCCATGATTTAATTAGAAACTTATTGTCAAAGGAAGTTTGTTTTTTTAACTAGTCGTGCGCACTAGTTAATTCACTTCATGTCGTATGTTTAACTTCTCTTTGCTAGCCGATTAATAATACTGAGTATGTTTTTGTCATGATATATGTTTATACACTGTTGTCCCCTCATTTATGCAATTTTGCAAGGGGGATGCTGCCGAAATTTTATATATAGATGTCAGAAGTGTTGTTTAGTAGCATTCCGGGGTGTTGGTGGACCCCGGGGTGTTACAACTTAACACCATCACAGCAGCACAAAACTATAACCTGAAAAAACAACAGGGAATAAAACCCTGAGTATGGAATTACTCAGCAAGACTTACCCGACTAAAGAAAAGACTCTCAAGGATTTGCTGGATTTGGGAATCAAGGAGAGGCTTTAGCAAGAATCAACTTAGATACTTTTGCAGAAATAGCTTACTAAAGTGAGTCCTTACTTTCAATTTTTAACGCCAGATTAAATATTAATAGACTCTGTTTGCATCTGGTCTAATTTCACCACCTCATCAATACAACATCATTTTTATTCATGAGGTTCACATCCTGACTTAGGTTGCAGGGCAGCGATCAAGTCTCCACTCTCCGGGGATATAACGGCGATCCGAATCGATTTACTCAGCTGAGGATCTCTAACCACACGACATATGTTTCTCGTAAACCTTGTATGTCTACCATTCCCACGGATCCTCCACTGCATGAACAGGTCCGCGCCACCCGAGAGCACACCACCCCTTTTAGGCGATCCTTTGCCAGGAGGGTACGTGCCACTCTCGCCATCTCTCCACTCCCAGTGCGCGATTGTCTTTTCATGTATGGAATAGCCGGGTTCAAGCTTACCCTGTCCCATGTCTAGGGCATGTGGCTAGTTAAGATAGTCCTTGATCATACAGGCCTACATACGCATCCAATCCTTAATTAACCTGGGTAGAACATCACCTGTTCCTAGCCCAAGTCCCGATTTAAGTACTTCCATCCTTAGGATTGTTTGTGTTCCTTAGGATGAAAAGAGCATATTATAGGAAACTTTGCAGTAAGATCCCACCATGCTCCCAATGAAAATATTCTTGCAGGTAGAATTCATCCTTCCTCAGGATAACCACTGAGCTAGGCATTAATGCAAAAGACAACCTCTATCCACAAGATCTAAGCAGGGCTAAGCATTTTTGTAAATCATATTTTGATACTTCACCAGAAGTATCTATAAAGGTATGGATATCAAGGTAGGCAATGCATCAAAGGGTTCCAAGCAACTCCTATAAATCTAATGCACATTTCACTAGACTTAAAGTGTGTAAAAATTATTTAAAAACACAAGGAAGGGGTTGCATGCACCGGGGCTTGCCTGGGTAACACTAGGTTAGTGTTGTTAGACGACGATCACTTGACGATCAGCCTTTGTTCTGACACTTGTTTCGTCTGTCCATCTTCAGGTTCGACCATCAACATCATCTTGCGGAGTAGTCCACCCGTTACGTCATCTTGGGGTCGACTTGGCTTTGGTTCTCGGCATCACGTGGTTAATAAACGTACCTAAATGATTTACATAATGCATATGAATGCATATAAATAGGAATCTCACAAACCTAAATAATGCTACGCGATAGCGACTTAAACACCTAGCGGCGAGGCATTGTACAAGTTCATACGGAATTACTATTTATCGATATACGACTATGCCCAATAATCACAAAATAATAAATTGGCTCACCATGATCGAATCGATTTGATAACCGCGAGGGCGACGACAGTTTTCAGTTTAGACATCCGGTCGAGCTCTTGGCAAATGTTGCATCACATGGGATTTGTTGCTTTATTCAAACTCTCGGGAATTTTCGACGACGCAAAGGATGTCAACGAGTTGGAGGCTTCCAGGGTCGAGCACGACAAAGGGCTTCGAAGCTCAATGCAAGTGGCGCGCAACTGACAGATAGATCGTCAGGATCGACGGGCACGTCGCGGACGCGACATGGATTGATGACGAGGAGCAAGGGGGTGTCACAGCATACGAAGGGCGACACGAAAATATTGGGCACTGACTATGACGTGTGTGCAAATTCCTGGGACTCGACAAGCTGGGCAGAGCAGAGAGCTAACCCCGCGTTGCGTCAACGGCAGCGCGACTCTAGCGAGACCCTATGTTCGTACGGGTCGACAGCATGGACGAACGGACACGACACGGAGGTGCGAGTCCACCAAGGACGCGAACTTGAAGGGCGGCGCTTAGAACGAAACCTTGCTGAGCGAAGAACGACGACTGGCAAGGCGAAGCCTGACGATGAGGTCGAGCAGGGGATAGCGAGCGCGAGCGCGCGACGATAGTCGAACTGGTAATAGAACGTTGGCGAACTTGGCCGACGCGACCATGAACGCGTGCTGGCGTGGACAAGACAACAGTGGCTGACAAGCTTGCGACGGCGCCAAGATTGGAGGCAGAAAAGACGGCCAGGACGGAGCACAGATCGGTGCGACAGAAACGAAAACCGGGCGCAGGGACGCGCACCATTTCCCTGGGCACGACGGTGGCCTGGGCCAGAACCGTCCACGGCCAGGAGGCATGCACAGCCACCATGGCCGGCCAAGCGAGCAGAAAACCGCGGCGCCGGAGGAGCAAGGCGAGCAGGGAGATCCGGGCTGGGGAAAAATGGAGGCTGGGCGGGTTCTGCAGGGGCAAACACGCCGAACAGAGGGCCAAGCCGAGCTGGGGCAGACAGCCATGGGAGGTCAGGGGCGAGCGCCAGGCGAGTGCAGGGAGCTTCGACGGCTGGGCGCGCAGGGGAAAGAACCAGGGAGCTTGGACCAGGAAGTGGCGCTGGTCACAAATGGAGGGGATCCAGTGAGGGGGCGCATGCAGGGAGCAGTGAAGTGCTGGCTGCCATGGAGGCCGGTGTTGAGGGAGTTTGGCCGGCGAGCTAGACGCACTGCCCGGTGGGGAGCAACGACAAAGGGAGCAGTGACGCGCGCTGGAAGGGGTGTCAAGCAGAGCTTGGGCGCCATGGACAGGAAAGGGCAGTTCCCGGGCGAGCACCAGGGTTGGCGGTGTCCAAGGAGATGGGCTGGGCGCAGGGGCCAGGCTCGCGCGTCCATGAGAGACGGAAAGGAAAAGCAGGGAAAGCAAGCAGCGGACACAGGGAGGAAGACGCCGACGAACTGGAGCCGGGCACCGAGCGAGCAGGGATCACCGACAAGGCTCTAGATGCAAAAGTAGCCACCAGGGTTGGGGGCGCGACGAGCAGAGCACAAGGGAGGATTCTGCGGCGCGCAGGGACGCGGCTTGGGGAGATGGGCGCGCTAGAGAGCATGCGATGTCGCGGTCAGCTGAGGAACGACGCAGGGAGCTCCACGGCGAGAGAGAGAGAGAGGCACCGCGGGCTGAAGAGGGCGCCGTAGGGAAGACGAACAGAGAGAGCAGGCGCGGTACAGACTTCAGAGAAGGAAAAACTCAGCGACGGGAGGATAAAATCCCAAGAGATGAAGACGACCGCGGGAAATATCAGACCGGAGATAAGGCAGAGGAGGGAGCAGGAAATATCCCACGACGGGATGAGACCGACGGCTGGAACTCGGCTGGGAGCTTCTGCCGGCGAGCAGGGAGAGCAGAGGATGAACTTGGCGGCGGGATATTCTTCCCGGAGCTTGAGCGGCGTAGGAGAAAACACCGACTGAAAAAAAAATCAAAGAAGGAGACTGCTAAAAACATCTGCTGGGGTGGCGGTAGGATCATATCGGCTGCAGATATTTTCTTTTTTTATTTCTTTAAAGAATTTCGCGGATGTTTTAGATCCTAATTTTCTTAGCGATGTATACGGGGTAGATAGTAATTATGACATGGTTTTGATTTGGCGAATATTTTGGACTCAAATGAATTTGTACCCGTTATTTATATCCAAAGTTTTGGATCGGGGCGAGATGGAATCGTAACGAATTAAACGGATTTCGGCTTTGTTATTTCAATCAGCATCTGATTCAGTTGATTTTAGACGAAGTCCATCTGTTATCCGAACACTCGGTTAGAAAACAATTTAATTAAAAATCCGTAGTCGCGATGTCACGGATGACAAAAAGGAGATTAAATTATTTTACATTGAAAGCTTAGTCGCCGAGTTCTATTTAATTGGCTCGGGATAAAATCATCCGAGTGAGTCAGGCTTCCAAATTCGTATTCGCGCGAGCGATGAATTTTAAATAATCACCGGATGCACCGATTTTCGGAGCAACGATGTTCCGAACATCACGGAATTTTAGGAAGAGCTCGGACAAATAAAAACAAAAATGACGTCGCACTCGCGACAGATGAAACAGATGCGATATTAAAATCGCGATAGGCGAAGATGATTAAAATTTAAAATCTGTTTTATCCACTGATATTGCGTGCTTAAATCCGTACTCGTTGTCGAGCGGAATATAAACACTTGGGGTGTTACAGCCCTCCCCCTTAAAAGAATCTCGTCCCGAGATTCGGAGCGAAGGACTTTTAAGGGTAGAGAAGCATGTACCCCATATCCATATCAGCGATAAGCATAAGACAGTCCTGAACGAAGACAAGTGTCAGAATGTTGTTTCTCTAGTGGACATAACATGTATTGACTTAAGCCAATTTAGAAATGTCCATTAGTAGAGACAGTATCTACCAGAAGAACACATAGGGTTCCAGGTGTGCAGTTTGCTTTTTCTGATGACATTGTACTATCTGAGTCTGTTGAGCAAGCGGTGGATATGCGACTTTACCCAAACAGAATCAGATGCAACCTCTTGAGTAAAACACACAAAAAGAGGTTTACCAACAAGTGGTCACGGTAAGCAAGTAGCACACGAGACGAGTGTGGATGTTGAATACTGTCGCGGTTAACATGTGGCTAACCTGAGAATTCAAGTCCACGAAAGAGGGTATAGATTCAAGAGAATCACCAGCGGAGGGGTTTGTAGATACGGACTTTACAGTCAGTCTATTTTATCCAGCACTAGGCATGGCTCGACATGATCACACACGCTGGAAAAGCACGTGTGAGGCGGTCGAGGCATGACTAGAGCGATGATTAGGTGGTTATTAGTCGATTTAACTTGATTTTTGTAAGAACTTTCTTAGGATGGGTTGAACCAAAGTTGGTTTAGACAACTCGATAAATCGATCCCTAAACTCAACCTTTGATCACAATACAGTTACAAGTTAATAAAACCAACTCGTTGAACTACTTTTGACATTGAGCAAGTACTCTCAGTACCATCGGTAAGCCAACGGTCGAGAGTTTACATTTGCTAAAAAGAGGTCATGCACTTGGGCAGAAATCCATTTGGCCATGGGGTTCATCCGTTTCTTCATGCGAGATGAATTATCCACTTGGTCAGGGAATACATGGATTAAATAAAAGAGCGAATGAACAAACTCCTGCATCTCAGCAGCAGGGAAAGCCAATCTCCATTTTGAGAGCTAATCAGTTGTCTTATAACACTAAAAAGCTTCAAGGATTCGCCTTTACACAAAGGATGCAAAGGGAACTTGGATCTAGTCACTACCAAGATCAAAAGAAAAGAGACCACACCTAAAAGTGGTATGCCCTTTTGATCCAACAGAGATGATAGATGTTGCTTGATTATTTTGATAAACAACACCAAAATCGTTTCAAGGAAGGGATCTACGGAAGATAACATATTAGGGTAGTTCCATAATGTATCATGACCAGAGACCTTGATACCAGCATCCGATGAGTAGCACAATCCTGTGTGCGCATTCACAGGAGGCTCTCAGTTTCGCTGCGGCACCATAAGTCATTAATCATGACACAATTACTGAACTGGTACCAACATAGAATCCCACGTAGCAAAAACAGATTGTGCCAAGATAACCCATTGATATAGTCTCATAATGGATCACAACTACTAACCGTGATACCAGCGCATGCCGAGCAGCACAACCGTGTGTCGATCGTCCACAGGAGGCCCTCGATTTCGTCACGGCACCATCGGTTTTAGTCATAACACCATTATCAGACATAACCAATAAGAAATCTCGCGCATCACAAGCGGATTGAGCAAGGGTGACAATATACAAGAGACTCTACCTGTCAAAATGGTTACAAGTAGAGAGCCAAATAGATCATGGCCCGATGAAAGGAACAAGGTATGGCCATAACATAAACTTGATGAAAGGAGTATGATGGGAGACTGTTAATTCAGACCCAAGCATATTTCTATGCCCATCATAGAGATTACAAGATCAAGGATTAGTATCAGATTAGATACAGAGGGAAAACAATCACAAGGTTGAATTGGTATGTGTTGGGGGCCTTCGGCTTACGAAGGTCCTCAAAAACAGGATTTAACAATATTTCTGGAGTATAATGTGTGAACAGGTATCTTCGGACTCAAGTCGGTATCATAGCAGACCAGAATAATACGAAGGTTGATACAGCGCCGAAGGTGTGAGCAAGAAAGCTTCGGCGTGGTAGCAAAAAATGAAACCGACTTAAAGATGAAAAGGCTATTCAGACCTCGATAGATTACTATAGAATTATTATCAAATGTAAAGGGCATAAATGTAATTTTGTATGGGCTGTGTCCTGTGCCTATAAATAGGTGAACAGTACCCCCGTACTGTTCACGCTGATTTGACATTCGCCCTTGCGTCACGCTTGTACTTTCATCTCCTTCAAGTTGAAGGTACATTTGTAATTCGATGTCATTTCTGTTTCTACATAATAATAATGCAAAGATAAATTAATAATAATATGCAATTGTCTATGTTATCCTTTATATTCCTTATATTTCATCCTTCGTCACTATATAGTGTATTTATGAAGGTACGCCCTTCATAACCTTCGTCTGGAAATCATTATATCCTAAGGGGAATAATGCTTCGAAGGACGAAGGACTTTATCGATTAACATTTTCTATGTTGCCTTGTTCTTAACTCATAGCATTTGAGAACAAGTCTCCAACATTGGCGCCCACCTCCGGTGAACTCACTTCCACTCTTTGAGTTTTCTGAACACCTTCGGCGATCATAAACCTTCGCTATGGCGCCGAAGAAAGCTTCAACAACTAGCACTGCAGCTCTTCAACCGCTGGACCACAATCAGGAGACTGTCTCTCTTCGGGAGGCTCGAAGCCAGAAAAGGAAGGCTGTTAGCCCAACACCACCAGAGGATGAGATAGACCAAGAAATTAGAGACATGGAGATGCTTCACCAACAGGTGCAGAGGAAGAAGGAAAAGATGGCCAGGCTAGCTGAACTACAAAGGCAGATAGACGAAGCCTCTGAGGAAGTTCGTCATCTTACTCAGGATGAGCAACACCGAAGGCCTCAGCACCAAGACCTTCATCAGGAGGGTTTCCTCAATGAAGATGACTGGTATGACAATTTCCATCATGGGAATTTTGTTTTTGATGATGCTTCTCCTCTGTCCGCTGAGCTGCAGGCTACACCTTGGCCTCCGTCCTACAAGCCGCCTCAGCTTCCCATATTTGATGGCCACTCAGACCCGAAGCAGTTTTTGATGAGCTACGAAGCAACAGTATCTTCGTATGGTGGCAATGCTGCGGTCATGGCCAAATCTTTTGTTATGGCTGTCAGGAGTGTTGCTCAAACCTGGTACTCCTCCCTTCGACCAGGAACCATCACTTCGTGGCAAAAGCTGAAGGACTTGTTGTTAACCAGCTTCCAAGGGTTCCAGACGAAGCCGGTCACGGCTCAAGCTCTATTCCAGTGCACCCAGGATCACGAAGAGTACCTTCAGGCGTACGTCCGGAGGTTCTTGCGTTTGAGGGCACAGGCACCAACAGTGCCCAACGAAATTGTCATTGAGGCCATGATCAAGGGGCTTCGGCCAGGTCCGTCAGCTCAGTACTTCGCTAGGAAGCCTCCTCAAACTTTGGAGAAGCTGCTCCAGAAGATGGACGAGTACATTCGGGCCGATAATGATTTTCGCCAAAGAAGGGAGGAGGCTTTCAGGTTTTCTGAAATGACCAGGGGCTTCGGAGGGAGGTTCTATCCGAGGCACGTTAGATCAATTCATAACTCTACCCAAAATGATGATAGAGGGAGCCAACAGCAAAGGCCACAGTGTTCCTCACAGGCTTCGGGGCAACAGCAAGGCTCCTTCCGACCACCAGCTCCGAGAGGCAGAAGTGCCAGGGGCTTCGGCGGAAGATTTGGCGATCAGCCAAGAAGAATTTTTTGCTTGTTCTGTGGTGAGAACAAAGGCCATACCACCAGGATGTGCCATGTTACCATCCAGAAGCAAAAGGAAATAGCCGAAGCTGCAGCACAACAGGCTCAGCCGAAGCAGGTCATGCACACTGCTTCGTATCATTCGCCTTACATCCCAGAGTATGTAGGCAATCACCCTGCAGCTTCTGTTGCTTCGGCAAGTCAACCTCAAGCTTCCTGGCAACAGCCTCCGCCTCCACCACCGCTGCAACAAGGCCAGCAGCCAGAAGGGAGCCAATATGTTCCACACCAAAGGGACTTCAGAGAACAGTCCGAAGCTCGCACAGTCAACAGCACTGTGCCAGAGTCAAAGCACATCTATTGACAAATATCCTACCTTAATAGCAATCTTTTTCATTCAGTTTTATTTTCTGTGTAATAAAGGACATTGTTTAGGTTTCATGTAAATAGTTCCGTTGATTCCCACAAGGAAAATATATTTTCTTCACAGGCTCAAGTTGTTGAAGTTTAAAGATTTGTGATAACAAAGAGGACCTTCGAATTATCGAAAATTCTTCGAAGCAACAAAAATTCGTTCTAAGGAACGCAGAGTAAGTTTGCCGAAGTCACAAAAAGTCGTTCCAAAGGGAGCGCAGTGTAAGTTTTCTGCTCCAAAGTCGTTCCAAAGGGAATGCAGAGCATACAGCGAAAAGTCAACGCTGATACCGCCTAAGTAAAAGGCGAAGCGCGAAAAGTCAACGCGAATACCGCTGAAAGTAAAAGGCGAAGAAGCTCCTAAGGGAGGCTTATAGTAAAAAGACAACGCTGAGACTATGTGTTTTATCGCAGGAATGTGTGTGTATCTTCGAAATAAACATCATCTTACACAAGATAACATCATCGCATCATTTCGCATAGCATAAGCATCATACATCATGCTGCATATGGCACAAGAAGGGGACATGACATCGATCTTCGGAAGAATGTTTTGAAAGGGGAAAATCACGCTAAGTTGCAAGCAGATACGCTATTGATCTTCGGAAGTGTAGCTTCGGAGAACATCTTCACGAAGCTTGGATATTATTCATCAGAACACTACGAATATTGTTGTGACAAATGAAAATTATTCTTCACGAAGCATGAAAAGAAGGGAAGGTGTTTTTTCGTCAAAGACTCAAAAACGGTACGTATGTAAAATTTCATGCATCGTAAAGAATTAAACAATAAAAGCAGGTATATTACATTCAGGACTACAAGATGTCACACATATTACATTTCAGAAGTTTTTTTTACAATAGTATTTAATCTTCTCTCAGAACAACTTCTGCAGCCTCATTGAGGAGCCGATTGACAACTTCGTCCATAATAGCTTCAGCCATCTTTTTAATTTCGTCATCGCCTTTCGGCTGAGAGCCCGGAGACGCTTTAGCAGGATCTGAAGGAGGACAGGATACGGCTATATCGCTATTACAAATTGCAAACGAAGTTTAAAACCAAAAATTACAACACAATAAAAACCATTAGTCAATACCTAGTTGCCCTTCGGGCTCTGCGCTCTTCTCAGCAGCCTCAGCTACTTCTCTAGCATCGTGAATGCCCTTTTCGCTTTTTCGAATAATTTCTCGAGCCATTTCTCGGCCACCATTATCCCAGACATCGGTGAAAAATTTTCCACCGACCATGCTAGCTTCGGCCGAAGGATCTCTTGCATCTTCGAAGGACAAGCCAGCTTCGGATTGCGCTAAAATCTTTATATGATCGTAGCCCTTCTTCTCCAAAATGGTGGCAATCCCCCTGGCCCCCGAGAAAGCACATATGTCTCCGCGGCTATTTAAAATTTCTTCGAAGGCTTCAGCTTCGTGATTAATCCATTCAAGGGGACCTTCGGGGTTGCCTCTTGTAAAGTTTTCTTCGCTCGAGAATGCGCCGACGCTGGCGAAGCTAGCTTTCAACTTCTTAACACACTCCATAGATTTGTTATAGCATTTTTTCTTGGACGAGCGAAGCTCTTCAACGGTTCCTTCTAAATGATTTGCCCATTGGTCGCTGAGTTCTCGCTTCGTTTCTTCTAGTATGCGTTCCTCTTTGGCTCTGGCCAGTTGTTTCCGAAGATCTTCAATTTCACGCCTCTGAGCCTCAGCTTGACCTTTAAACATAGCTTCGTCTTCTTTTATTCTATTTATCAATGAATATAATATCTTATCTTTTTCGAGACCTTCGTTCCGTAGTTCAATTACTTCGGAACGAAGGTTGCTTAGGGCTATAGCGCATCCTTCGTCTTCGGCACCTTTTTGGGCCCTGAGGGCATTGCTAAGTATAAGGCCCTGCAAGGAAGAATGTGTGTGCGTCAATAGGTTTAAACAAACAAAAATTTTTTGGTCTCGAGAAAAAGTGCAAAGATCTTATTTTTTGGTACCTTTAAGCTATTGTATGCCAGGATGTCGGCCAGATCGTTTTTTGACAGCACCGAAAGCCCGTCTTCTAATGTTGGGAATCCGAAGCTCTTGCTCATCTCCCGACAGACAGAAATTTCCTTGCTGTCAGGGAGACAATACAAAAAGACTTCCTCCCCACTGCCATTGAATATTAACGCCCCCTTTGGATACTTCAGTTTTTGGGCGTAAAGCTGGGCCTCTTGCTTTTCTTTTTCTGATAATTTTTTCCCCGAAGCATGTCGAACAATATAATCAAGGATTTTGGGGGACGCTTCGGGGGTAATAGCACTGATTTCTTCAACAAGAATTTGCTCTGTTATTTTTTCTTTCTCGCGTTCCAAGGATTTTATCTTTGTGGGCTCTGAGGACCCAGCTTCGGCTTCAGTTTCTTGCTCTGGAACTTTAATATCAGAAATTTCAGTTTTCGCTTCGGGGACGGCAACAGTTTTCTTCGGAGGTGTGCTTGAAGATCTAATTGTTTCCAGAACATCTAGCACATTAGCCATTCTCTTTCTTTTCGGAGTCACTGCTGGCACCTTTTGATTTTTTACTGTCTCAACATTTGCTGCAGGACTCAAAACTTCTGATGTTTTTTCCTCAGTTGGTTTTTTCACTTCTTCCATTTTTTCTGTGGATGGCGCTTCGGCCATCTCTTTTGTTTCTGGTAACAAAATCTTCAGTTCTTCCAATTCTATCCTTGTTGGCGCTTCGGCCATTTCTGCGACTTCTGGCAGCAAGGTTGGTTTGGTTGGCTTTTCAGCTTCGGTGGCCGAAGAAGTCTCTCCGGTGAACTCAGGCACCGAAGCTGGTTCAATATAGCGCGGCCGATGTGTGAGGACCTTTATCCTCTTTCTTTTCGGTTCTGGCTCGCTAGGAGCAGTGGCAGCTTCTTCTTTCGCAGAGGTTGTGTTTTTTCTTTTCTGCCCTCGAATGGGATAACGATAGTCAGGGTAGACGAACCCGATTGCATCAAACACCCGATTCAGCCTCTTCTTTTTTCGGCCTCCGAAGGCTGCTGACAGTGCAGTATCTTCGGCCTTCGAATAAGCCCCAAGCAGTTCATCACTCAAATTTTCAATGCTTTTTAACCAGTCATCATCTGGCTCAACGAATTTATCTCCGAACTTAAAAGTATACTTCAGCCTGATAAGTCCACGTTCGTCGGCCTCCTTTATGGTTTCTTGCGGCATTTCCCATTTCTCCGCGAGCGGCCATACCCTGAAGGCAATATGCTCTTGTACCAAATCTCTCGTTCCAATAAAAGAACAGATAACGCCGAAGGCTCTCTGGCATTCTTCGGCAGCTCCATTCATTTCAACCTTCGGCCTCCGAAGGCCGAAGCTTTGCCAAATAGGGCGCATAATTATACCTTTGATATCTTCTCGTACTGACAGGTCATTCTTCACATAAAACCATTCTGTCATCCAGTCGCCGGGCCATCTCTTCCGAAAGGTTGGCACGGGACAGCTTGACCCGGACCGAGAAACGAAACTGTAGCAGCCAAAATTATTGTGATACTGTTCCTTACCCCAAGGTTTTGTTTCGTATGATAATTCGTGTATATTGCAGAAACTTTTTGCATCAGGCTTCAGACCTTGGCTTGTCACGGCCCATACGAAGATATTCAGCCTTATGATTGCCTCGGGGGTAAGTTGGTGAAGATAGACTTCGAATATTTTCAGCACCTCTACGACAAACTCGCTCAGGGGAAATCATAGTCCAGCTTTCAAAAAGCTTCGGTACACTACGACTTCATTCTCTTCAGGGTGTGGACAAGTCTTTTCCCCTTCGTCGGCCCTCACAATGGATAAATCCCGGAAATACCTTCCTCTCATGTTGACAAGATGATTTTCTTTGATAGTTGATTTGCCGAAAACCGCATGGCTTGGTCGCCAAGGGCGATCTTCGGAGTCTTCACCACCACTGTCCACATCATAACTGTCGCTGTCACCAGTATCTTCAGACAAACCTTCCAGAATCTCCTTGGTGATTTTTTCTGTATTGGTCTTCGACATCGCTATAAGAAACCCCAAGTTTTTCTCTTCGTCGAGACTCAGCTTCATCTCAGCAGCAGCCTTCTTATCTTCAGACATCTTCGGAAACACTAAAAAACTGTTTTCAAAGCCGAAGCTTCAAAACTAAAAGCTCAGCAAATCTTAGTGCACAAGAGCTAAAAATTGAGTGAGCGGGAGCAGATGGCAAGAGAGCGTGCCAAATGAGTTTGCGGTATGACCGTATTTATACGCCCAGTACGTTGAAAATTGAAAGACCCCGCTTGTCAGTGAATGTTGCTATTCTAGCAAAGGGAAGGTGTTTTTTCGGACCTTCGGCGTAAAAGCCTTCGTCCATGTCGCAATCTAAATTTATTATTTTAAACAAATTAATATTGCGAGGGGCTACTGTTGGGGGCCTTCGGCTTACGAAGGTCCTCAAAAACAGGATTTAACAATATTTCTGGAGTATAATGTGTGAACAGGTATCTTCGGACTCAAGTCGGTATCACAGTAGACCAGAATAATACGAAGGTTGATACAGCGCCGAAGGTGTGAGCAAGAAAGCTTCGGCGTGGTAGCAAAAAATGAAACCGACTTAAAGATGAAAAGGCTATTCAGACCTCGATAGATTACTATAGAATTATTATCAAATGTAAAGGGCATAAATGTAATTTTGTATGGGCTGTGTCCTGTGCCTATAAATAGGTGAACAGTACCCCCGTACTGTTCACGCTGATTTGGCATTCGCCCTTGCGTCACGCTTGTACTTTCATCTCCTTCAAGTTGAAGGTACATTTGTAATTCGATGTCATTTCTGTTTCTACATAATAATAATGCAAAGATAAATTAATAATAATATGCAATTGTCTATGTTATCCTTTATATTCCTTATATTTCATCCTTCGTCACTATATAGTGTATTTATGAAGGTACGCCCTTCATAACCTTCGTCTGGAAATCATTATATCCTAAGGGGAATAATGCTTCGAAGGACGAAGGACTTTATCGATTAACATTTTCTATGTTGCCTTGTTCTTAACTCATAGCATTTGAGAACAAGTCTCCAACAGTATGCCTTCGATAGATGTGGGGAAACCAAAGGCATCAAATTCAAGAAAATGAGTGGACATGTCTTTCCTAGGTTAGGTTGATAAAACAACATGACGATTCTTAAGAACAGGCAAACTAGATCAGGGACATCAGCTTGTGCCAATCGAATAAGGGCATGGTCTAAGATGGAAATATGACTCAAGATTCTTATTTTAAGCCTGAGTACACTTTAGGTTCAGCAAAGAAATTATCTAAGCCTTTATTTGTATAAGTTTGGGTCAAGGAGGGGTAACGGAAAAATAAACTTTGGTCATGGTTCACCAACTAAGAACATGGCCTAGATTTGGGTTTAGGCAGACAAGTCACTAACCTTCTATCGACGCATTAAGCACAAGAGCACACATATAGCATCTAAACATAATACCTAAGGAACGGAGAACAGCTATTTTATCGAAGTTCATAATTCAACATTACACCAGATTATCTACAATCATTGGTTTCTGGAATAAGGATGAGAGAAGCATTTTGGATGTATAGGTGACAAACATGATGCAACAATCGGGATGCATGCTCGTCCTACACGTCCTCACTGATTTTGCCAACATAATGTGGCAATAACGTTCTATACCGGTGGCATACTTATGATTCTCACTGTATTTTACTAGTCGTCAGCTACACATACGTTTTCGAGGTTAGTGTACCTGCAGAAAAATCCATCACAGCCCAATTTCCCAATGATGCAATTCACACATGACAGTTTATCACAGTTTATACTCCATATATCGCTATATGGAGGCCAGCTCATCATTAAGCGCCGAGCCACGCATAGGCGCCGTTGCCACACTTTAACCATAGGGCAACTCATTATGGTAACTCACCTTCTTACCTGAGCGTAGGTGCGTCGTTACAAGTACATTACACTTCTCAGTAGTCCCATGTCTGTATACCCATACACATCCATGGGGTACTGAATTCCCAGAAAAGTAAATACTCCACATCGCAGCTTTCGTATATACATATGTAGAACATGTATATAGTCAAGCGCCACAGTTAAGCACTTCCCTAGACCGACGTTTGTTCGGTCATGCTCTCACATCTCACCTTACCTTAAGCGTCGATCCATTCAAGACTGAATGGCTTTCAAAATAACAGTACACATGTATGCAATACCCCCGGTTGTGGGTTATGGTTTTCAACTAAGCCACCTGATAGTTCTTAGTTTAGGGCTTAACAGAGGATGTCGCTAGCATTATAGTTTTTCAAAGCTGTTTTTCAAAACCAAACAATGTGTTTAGTTGAAAATAGGTTTTCTAAAACCAAAACTTTGTTTTTAAAATACGTATGTGACCATATTATACTTAATCTCGCTCCGATACCAGCTGTGGCAGAACCTCCCAAGTTATTGGGCCCACATGCACCTGTCCTTGTCTCAAAGACCTCAGACAGCTATGCATGTGCACTAAATAACTTAACAGGATCCGTCCGATTGCCCCAAGGACATCGGATAAACCACTTACAACCAGAACCGTGGGATTAAGTAAACACAAATCACACACATCAACATCTTTGCAGCGGAAATCTTACTACCAAATTTTACAAGTTACAAAAAATTTTCATTATTTTATCGGAGTGATTACAAAAGTATAAGTTTGAAATTTATGCTAGCTCAAGTGACCATCCTCAATAAGAAGATAAAGATGGGGTATACTTATATAAGAAGGCTGAGCCCACCGGCACTTAACACCATCACAGCAGCACAAAACTATAACCTGAAAAAACAACAGGGAATAAAACCCTGAGTATGGAATTACTCATCAAGACTTACCCGACTAAAGAAAAGACTCTCAAGGATATGCTGGATTTGGGAATCAAGGAGAGGCTTTAGCAAGAATCAACTTAGATACTTTTGCAGAAATAGCTTACTAAAGTGAGTCCTTACTTTCAATTTTTAACGCTAGATTAAATATTAATAGACTCTGTTTGCATCTGGTCTAATTTCACCATCTCATCAATACAACATCATTTTTATTCATGAGGTTCACATCCTGACTTAGGTTGCAGGGCAACGATCAAGTATCCACTCTCCGGGGATATAACGGCGATCCGAATCGATTTACTCAGCTGAGGATCTCTAACCACACGACATATGTTTCTCGTAAACCTTGTATGTCTACCATTCCCACGGATCCTCCACTGCATGAACAGGTCTACGCCACCCGAGAGCACACCACCCCTTTTAGGCGATCCTTTGCCAGGAGGGTACGTGCCACTCTCGCCATCTCTCCACTCCCAGTGCGCGATTGTCTTTTCATGTATGGAATAGCCGGGTTCAAGCTTACCCTGTCCCATATCCAGGGCATGTGGCTAGTTAAGATAGTCCTTGATCATACAGGCCTACATACGCATCCAATCCTTAATTAACCTGGGTAGAACATCACCTGTTCCTAGCCCAAGTCCCGATTTAAGTACTTCCATCCTTAGGATTGTTTGTGTTCCTTAGGATGAAAAGAGCACATTATAGGGAACTTTGCAGTAAGATCCCACCATGCTCCCAATGAAAATATTCTTGTAGGTAGAAGTCATCCTTCCTCAGGATAACCACTGAGCTAGGCATTAATGCAAAAGACAACCTCTATCCACAAGATCTAAGCAGGGCTAAGCATTTTTGTAAATCATATTTTGATACTTCACCAAAAGTATCTATAAAGGTATGGATATCAAGGTAGGCAATGCATCAAAGGGTTCCAAGCAACTCCTATAAATCTAATGCACATTTCACTAGACTTAAAGTGTGTAAAAATTATTTAAAAACACAAGGAAGGGGTTGCATGCACCGGGGCTTGCCTGGGTAACACTAGGTTAGTGTTGTTAGACGATGATCACTTGACGATCAGCCTTTGTTCTGACACTTGTTTCGTCTGTCCATCTTCAGGTTCGACCATCAACATCATCTTGCGGAGTAGTCCACCCGTTACGTCATCTTGGGGTCGACTTGGCATTGGTTCTCCGCATCACGTGGTTAATAAACGTACCTAAATGATTTACATAATGCATATGAATGCATATAAATAGGAATATCACAAACCTAAATAATGCTACGCGATAGCGACTTAAACACCTAGCGGTGAGGCATTGTACAAGTTCATACGGAAATACTATTTATCGATATACGACTACGCCCAATAATCACAAAATAATAAATTGGCTCACCATGATCGAATCGATTTGATAACCGCGAGGGCGACGACGGTTTTCAGTTTAGACATCCGGTCGAGCTCTTGGCAAATGTTGCATCACATGGGATTTGTTGCTTTATTCAAACTCTCGGGAATTTTCGACGACGCAAAGGATGTCAACGAGTTGGAGGCTTCCAGGGTCGAGCACGACAAAGGGCTTCGGAGCTCAACGCAAGTGGCGCGCAACTGACAGATAGATCGTCAGGATCGACGGGCACGTCGCGGACGCGACATGGATTGATGACGAGGAGCAAGGGGGTGTCACAGCATACGAAGGGCGACACGAAGATATTGGGCACTGACTATGACGTGTGTGCAGATTCCTGGGACTCGACAAGCTGGGCAGAGCAGAGAGCTAACCCCGCGTTGCGTCAACGGCAGCGCGACTCTAGCGAGACCCTATGTTCTAACGGGTCGACAGCATGGACAAACGGACACGACACGGAGGTGCGAGTCCACCAAGGACGCGAACTTGAAGGGCGGCGCTTAGAACGAAACCTTGCTGAGCGAAGAACGACGACTGGTAAGGCGAAGCCTGACGACGAGGTCGAGCAGGGGATAGCGAGCGCGAGCGCACGCAACAGCGACGATAGTCGAACTGGTAATAGAACGTTGGCGAACTTGGCCGACGCGACCATGAACGCGTGCTGGCGCGGACAAGACAACAGTGGCTGACGAGCTCGTGACGGCGCCAAGATTGGAGGCAGAAAAGACGGCCAGGACGGAGCACAGATCGGTGCGACAGAAACGAAAACCGGGCGCAGGGACGCGCACCATTTCCCTAGGCACGACGGTGGCCTGGGCCAGAACCGTCCACGGCCAGGAGGCATGCACAGCCACCATGGCCGGCCAAGCGAGCAGAAAACCGCGGCGCCGGAGGAGCAAGGCGAGCAGGGAGATCCGGGCTGGGGAAAAATGGAGGCTAGGCGGGTTCTGCAGGGGCAAACACGCCGAACAGAGGGCCAAGCCGAGCTGGGGCAGACAGCCATGGGAGGTCAGGGGCGAGCGCCAGGCGAGTGCAGGGAGCTTCGACGGCTGGGCGCGCAGGGGAAAGAACCAGGGAGCTTGGACCAGGAAGTGGCGCTAGTCACAAATGGAGGGGATCCAGTGAGGGGGCGCATGCAGGGAGCAGTGAAGTGCTGGCTGCCATGGAGGCCGGCGTTGAGGGAGTTTGGCCGGCGAGCTAGACGCACTGCCCGGTGGGGAGCAACGACAAAGGGAGCAGTGACGCGCGCTGGAAGGGGTGTCAAGCAGAGCTTGGGTGCCATGGACAGGAAAGGGCAGTTCCCGGGCGAGCACTAGGGTTGGCGGTGTCCAAGGAGATGGGCTGGGCGCAGGGGCCAGGCTCGCGCGTCCATGAGAGACGGAAAGGAAAAGCAGGGAAAGCAAGCAGCGGACACAGGGAGGAAGACGCCGACGAACTAGAGCCGGGCACCGAGCGAGCAGGGATCACCGGCAAGGCTCTAGATGCAAAAGTAGCCACCAGGGTTGGGGGCGCGACGAGCAGAGCACAAGGGAGGATTCTGCGGCGCGCAGGGACGCGGCTTGGGGAGATGGGCGCGCCAGAGAGCATGCGATGCCGCGGTCAGCTGAGGAACGACGCAGGGAGCTCCACGGCGAGAGAGAGAGAGGCACCGCGGGCTGAAGAGGGCGTCGTAGGGAAGACGAACAGAGAGAGAAGGCGCGGTACAGACTTCAGAGAAGGAAAAACTCAGCGACGGGAGGATAAAATCCCAAGAGATGACGACCGCGGGAAATATCAGACCGGAGATAAGGCAGAGGAGGGAGCAGGAAATATCCCACGACGGGATGAGACCGACGGCTGGAACTCGGCTGGGAGCTTCTGCCGGCGAGCAGGGAGAGCAGAGGATGAACTTGGCGGCGGGATATTCTTCCTGGAGCTTGAGCGGCGTAGGAGATAACACCGACTGAAAAAAAAATCAAAGAAGGAGACTGCTAAAAACATCTGCTAGGGTGGCGGTAGGATCATATCGGCTGCAGATATTTTCTTTTTTTATTTCTTTAAAGAATTTCGCGGATGTTTTAGATCCTAATTTTCTTAGCGATGTATACGGGGTAGATAGTAATTATGACATGGTTTTGATTTGGCGAATATTTTGGACTCAAATGAATTTGTACCCGTTATTTATATCCAAAGTTTTGGATCGGGGCGAGATGCAATCGCAACGAATTAAACGGATTTCGGCTTTGTTATTTCAATCAGCATCTGATTCAGTTGATTTTAGACGAAGTCCATCTGTTATCCGAACACTCAGTTAGAAAACAATTTAATTAAAAATCCGTAGTCGCGATGTCACGGATGACAAAAAGGAGATTAAATTATTTTACATTGAAAGCTTAGTCGCCGAGTTCTATTTAATTGGCTTGGGATAAAATCATCCGAGTGAGTCGGGCTTCCAAATTCGTATTCGCGCGAGCGATGAATTTTAAATAAACACCGGACGCACCGATTTTCGGAGCAACGATGTTCCGAACATCACAGAATTTTAGGAAGAGCTCGGACAAATAAAAACAAAAATGACGTCGCACTCGCGATAGATGAAACAGATGCGATATTAAAATCGCAATAGGCGAAGATGATTAAAATTTAAAATCTGTTTTATCCACTGATATTGCGTGCTTAAATCCGTACTCGTTGTCGAGCGGAATATAAACACCTGGGGTGTTACAATAAACCCTTCCCTTGATTCAATGCAAGGAATGCAATATTTATCCACAAACTTCTTGCTTATGAATGTATGTGAAGCACCAGAATCAAAGAGAATGACTGCGGGGTGATTGGCCATGAGAAACGTACCCATCATAACTGGCTCTCCCTCCGGTGTAGTGGCCACTTGTGTATAATAGATTCGCCCAGTTTTCTTCATATTCTTGCCTGCTGCATTATTTGATGTGTTTCCCTTGCCTTGGCTTGAACTCCCTGGGTTTTGCTGATTATTGGAGTTGTTCCGCCTCGGATATGGGCAGTCTTTGATAAAATGTCCAAACTTCCCACAATTGAAGCAGCCAGTTGATGAACTCGGGAGTGCGGGGAAATGAGCACCAGGGGCACTCGACTGAGTTGTTGAGGTGGGGGCAGTGGCAGGACGGATGAATACAGGTTGTTTGAAGGGGTAGGAGGGTGGATCAGGTGAAGAACAGTTTTGATTGAAAGGTCGGATCACCAACCTTTGTCGCTTTTGAGAGCACCTAGAGGGGGGTGAATAGGTGATCCTGTAAAACTTAAAACTTAACACCACAAACTTGATTATGAGTTAGAATAATGAAATCAAGTGAGTAGAGAGGAGAACTCTTGTGAAGCACAATAGACACAAAAAGGACAAGCACAAGAGACACGAGGATTTATCCCGTGGTTCGGCCAAGTACAAAACTTGCCTACTCCACGTTGTGGCGTCCCAACGGACGAGAGTTGCACTCAACTCCTCTCAAGTGATCCAATGACCAACTTGAATACCACGGTGTTTTTCTTTACTTTGCTCTTTTCCCATTTGCGAGGAATCTCCATAACTTGGAGTCTCTCGCCTTACAATAAGAATCAATATGAAGCACAAGAGTAAGGGAGGGAAGCAACACACTCAAATCCACAGCAAATACGCACACACAAGATCAAGACTTGAGCTCAAGACAATATCTCGAGGTTCCCACTAGAACGTAGCTCAAATCACTAAGAATGTCGAACAAGTGCGCAAGAATGAAGTGTGAGTGATCAACAATGCTCAAGGAATGCTTGGTATGCTCCTCCATGCGCCTAGGGGTCCCTTTTATAGCCCCAAGGCAGCTAGGAGCCATTGAGAGCATCTCAAGAAGGCAATTCTTGCCTTCTGTCGCCTAGCGCACCGGACAGTCCGGTGCACCACCAGACACTGTCCGGTGCGGATTCCTTTGCTTATTTGGCGAAGCCGACCGTTGGACCTTTGGAGCCGTTGGCGCACCGGACACTGTCCGGTGCACACCGGACAGTCCGGTGCCCCTTCTGACCGTTGGCTCTTGCCACGCGTCGCATGCGGATTATGCGGCCGACCGTTGGCCCGGCCGACCGTTGGCCCGGCCGACTGTTGGCTCACCGGACAGTCCGGTGCACCACTGGACAGTTCAGTGATTTATAGCCGTACGCCGTTAATTGCTTCCCGAGAGCAGCCAGTTGACAGACGCCGGCCTGGCGCACCGGACACTGTCCGGTGCACCACCGGACATTGTCCAGTGCACCACCGGACAGTCCGGTGCACCCAGACCGAGCTGTCTATGGCTGAACAAAGCCATCTCTTTTCCAACTTGATTTCTCCTGTTTCCAGTACTTAGACACAATACATTAGTCTCAAAAACAATGTACTAAGTCTTAGAAACATACCTTTTTACTTTATTTGCACTTTGTCCATCACTTTGCATAAGTCCACTTGTGTTGGCACTCAATCACCAAAATACTTAGAAATGGCCCAAGGGCACATTTCCCTTTCAATCTCCCCCTTTTTGGTGATTTATGCCAACACAATAAAAAGCAACTAAAGGAAGTGCAATATCAATACAAATGAGAACTCAAAATTGTTTTGATTCAATTTTGGCATATATGGATCATTCTTTGCCACCACTTGGTTTTGTTTTTGCAAATCAAACTCAATTCCCTATCTCTAAGTCAAACACACTTATTGAGGCATAAAGAGAGTTGTCAAAGACAAATTGATTCAAAGATTTCAAAAACTCCCCCTATTTCCCATAATCAATTATTCTCCCCACAAGAGACCAACTTTTGACAATAAGAGACAAACAAGAGTATTTTGACAAACAAAAAAACTCTAACTCTACTTTTTCAAAATTCTCAAGTGGTAGCTGATCCATTTCTTGCTTTGGCCTTATTTTCTCCCCCTTTGGCATCAATCACCAAAACGAGATCAATTTTGGCCCTTTTAACCCCATTGCCTCACCAAAATCTTCAACTAAGAGTAAAAAGGCAATAGGAGTACAAAGATGAACTTGGAGTTAGTTACTCTTTCATCGGAGTGCAGTGGAAGTCTTGCATGGTCCAAGTCCACCTTTTCCCTTTCAAACCTCCTTTGGGACTAAATTAAGCAAACTCAAGCACACAGTTAGTATCAAAGGGTCAAGTTGTAGCACATCTCCCCCTAAATATGTGCATCACATGCAAATGGACTTGTGAGGTTCGGGGAGTGCTTGTACAACTTGAGCACCATAAATAAACAACGAAATGCATTAAGGAACATGATCAAAGCATAAAACACATGTATGCTATAAATCAATCTTGGTTCCGTGAATCTAAGACATTTAGCTCACTACGCAGCTTGCAAAAGGTCGACTCATCTAGAGGCTTGGTAAAGATATCGGCTAGCTGGTTCTCGGTGCTAACATGAAACACTTCGATATCTCCCTTTTGCTGGTGGTCTCTCAAAAAGTGATGTCGGATGTCAATGTGCTTTGTGCGGCTGTGTTCAACAGGATTATCCGCCATGCGGATTGCACTCTCATTATCACATAGGAGAGGGACTTTGCTCAGATTGTAGCCAAAGTCCCTGAGGGTTTGCCTCATCCAAAGTAGTTGCGCGCAACACTGTCCTGCGGCAACATACTCGGCTTCAGCGATGGATAGGGCAACAGAAGTTTGTTTCTTAGAACTCCACGACACCAGGGACCTTCCTATGAATTGGCACGTCCCTGATGTACTCTTCCTATCGACCTTACATCCAGCATAATCGGAGTCTGAGTATCCAATTAAGACAAAGGTAGACCCCTTTGGATACCAGATCCCGAAGCAAGGCGTAGCGACTAGATATCTAAGAATTCGCTTCACGGCCACCAAGTGACACTCCCTTGGATCGGATTGAAATCTAGCACACATGCATACACTAAGCATAATATCCGGTCTACTAGCACATAAATAAAGTAAAGACCCTATCATAGACCGGTATGCCTTTTGATCAACGGACTTACCTCCTTTGTTGAGGTCGATGTGTCCGTCGGTTCCCATTGGAGTCTTTGCGGGCTTGGCGTCCTTCATCCCAAACCGCTTGATCAAGTCTTGCGTGTACTTCATTTGGGAGATGAAGGTCCCATCCTTGAGTTGCTTCACTTGGAACCCAAGGAAGTAGCTTAACTCGCCCATCATCGACATCTCAAACTTTTGAGTCAATACCCTGCTAAACTCTTCACAAGACTTTTGGTTAGTAGAACCAAATATTATGTCATCGACATAAATTTGGCACACAAAAAGATCACCATCACAAGTCTTAGTAAAAAGAGTTGGATTGGCTTTCCCAACCTTGAAAGCATTAGCAATTAAAAAGTCTCTAAGGCATTCATACCATGCTCTTGGGGCTTGCTTAAGTCCATAGAGCGCCTTAGAGAGCTTACACACGTGGTCGGGATACCGTTCATCCTCGAAGTTAGGGGGTTGCTCCACGTACACCTCCTCCTTGATTGGCCCATTGAGGAAAGCGCTCTTCACATCCATTTGGAACAACCTGAAAGAATGGTGAGTAGCATAGGCTAACAATATGCGAATTGACTCTAGCCTAGCCACAGGAGCAAAAGTCTCCTCAAAGTCCAAACCTGCGACATGGGCATAACCTTTTGCCACAAGTCGTGCCTTGTTCCTCGTCACTACCCCGTGCTCGTCTTGTTTGTTGCGTAACACCCACTTGGTTCCCACAACATTTTGCTTGGGACGAGGCACTAGTGTCCAAACTTCATTTCTCTTGAAGTTGTTGAGCTCCTCTTGCATGGCCAACACCCAGTCCGGATCTAGCAAGGCCTCTTCTACCTTGAAAGGCTCAATAGAAGAGACAAAGGAGTAATGCTCACAAAAATTAACTAATCTAGAACGAGTAGTTACTCCCTTGCTTATGTCACCCAATATTTGGTCGACGGGATGATTCCTTTGAACCGTCGCTCGAACTTGGGTTGGAGGTGTCGGTTGTGCTTCTTCCTCTATCACATGAACATCTTGTGCTCCCCCTTGATCACACTCCTCTTCTTGATGAACCTGTTCATCGTCTTGAGTTGGGGGATGCACCATTGTTGAGGAGGAAGGTTGATCTTGCTCCTTTTGTTCCAGTGGCCTCACATCTTCAAACGCCATGGTGCGCATTGCGGCCGTTGGAACGTCTTCTTCATCTACATCATCAAGATCAACAACTTGCTCTCTTGGAGAGCCATTAGTCTCATCAAATACAACGTCACTAGAGACTTCAACCAAACCTGATGATTTGTTGAAGACCCTATACGCCTTTGCATTTGAGTCATAACCTAACAGAAACCCTTCTACAGCTTTGGGAGCAAACTTAGAATTCCTACCTTTCTTCACTAGAATGTAACATTTGCTCCCAAATACACGAAAGTAAGACACATTGGGTTTGTTACCGGTTAGAAGCTCATATGAAGTCTTCTTGAGGAGGCGATGAAGATAGACCCGGTTTATGGCGTGGCATGCCGTGCTCACGGCTTCCGTCCAAAACCGTTCGGGCGTCTTGAATTCACCAAGCATCGTCCTCGCCATGTCTAGTAGCGTCCTGTTCTTCCTCTCTACCACACCATTTTGCTGTGGTGTGTAGGGAGCGGAGAACTCGTGCTTGATTCCTTCCTCCTCAAGATACTCCTCTACTTGATTGTTCTTGAACTCGGACCCATTGTCGCTCCTTATCTTCTTCACTTTGAGCTCAAACTCGTTTTGGGCTCTCCTTAGGAAGCGCTTGAGGGTCCCTTGGGTTTCAGATTTATGCTGCAAAAAGAATACCCAAGTGAAGCGGGAAAAATCATCAACTATAACAAGACCATACTTACTTCCTCCTATGCTCAGATAGGCGACGGGTCCGAAGAGGTCCATATGAAGTAACTCTAGGGGCCTTGATGTTGTCATCACATTTTTGGCATGATGAGAGCTTCCCACCTGTTTACCTGCTTGACAAGCTGCACAAGGTCTATCTTTTTCGAAAGTTACATTAGTTAGACCTATCACGTGTTCTCCCTTTAGAAGTTTGTGAAGGTTCTTCATCCCCACATGTGCTAAACGGCGATGCCACAGCCAGCCCATGCTAGTCTTAGCAATTAAGCATAAATCTAGATCGGCCTCCTCTTTTGCAAAATCAACTAAATAAAGTTTGCCGTCTAGTACACCCTTAAAAGCTAATGAACCGTCACTTCTTCTAAAGACAGACACATCTACATTTGTGAATAAACAGTTGTATCCCATATTACAAAGTTGACTCACAGACAACAAGTTATATCCAAGCGACTCAACTAAGAACACATTAGAAATAGAGTGCTCGGATGAAATAGCAATTTTTCCTAACCCTTTCACCTTGCATTGGTTCCCATCACCGAATATGATTGAATCTTGGGGATCCTTGTTCTTGACATAGGAAGAGAACATCTTCTTTTCCCCCGTCATGTGGTTTGTGCATCCGCTGTCGATAATCCAGCTTGAGCCCCCGGATGCATAAACATGCAAGGCAAATTTAGGCTTGGGTCTTAGGTACCCAACTCATGTTGGGTCCTACAAGGTTAGTTACAATAGTTTTAGGAACCCAAATGCAAGTCTTGTCTCCCTTACATTTGGCCCCTAATTTCCTAGCAATTACCTTCTTATCCTTTCTACAAATAGCAAAGGAAGCATTGCAAGCATAATAAATTGTAGAAGGTTCATTCATTACTCTCCTAGGAACATGAACAATGTTTCTTCTAGGCATATGATGAACAACATTTTTCCTAGCCACATTTCTATCATGCAAAATAGAAGAACTAGAAGCAATCATGGCATGAAAATCAGAAGCATCATAACTTCTATAAACATTCCTAGAATATCTCCTATCATGATACATGAAAGCATGGTTCTTTTGAGCGCTATTAGCCATAGGGGCCTTCCCTTTCTCCTTGGCGGAGATGGGAGCCTTATGGCTTGTTAAGTTCTTGACTTCCCTCTTGAAGCCAAGACCATCCTTAATTGAGGGGTGTCTACCAACCGTGTAGGCATCCCTTGCAAATTTTAGTTTATCAAAATCACTCTTGCTAGTCTTAAGTTGGGCATTGAGACTAGCCACTTCATCATTTAATTTAGTAATTGAAACTAGGTGTTCACTACAAGCATCAACATTAATATCTTTACACCTATTGCAAATTGCAACATGTTCTACACAAGATGTTGATTTATTAGCTATTTCTAACTTAGCATTCAAATCATCATTTATGCTCTTTAAGCTAGAAATGGAGTCATGGCATGTAGACAATTCACAAGAAAGCATTTCATTCCTTTTAATTTCTAAAGCAAGGGATTTTTGTGCCTCTACAAACTTATCATGTTCTTCATACAAAAGATCTTCTTGCTTTTCTAATAACCTATTTTTATCTTTCAAGGCATCAATTAATTCATTAACCTTATCAACCTTAGTTCTATCTAGGCCCTTGAATAAGCATGAATAGTCTATCTCATCATCGCTAGATTCTTCATCACTTGAGGAAGCGTAAGTACTAGTATCACGAGTGCTTACCTTCTTTTCCCTTGCCATGAGGCAGGTGTGATGCTCATTGGGGAAGAGGGCCGACTTGTTGAAGGCGGTGGCGGCGAGTCCTTCGTTGTCGGAGTCGGACGGCAAACAATCCGAGTCCCACTCCTTTCCAAGGTGTGCCTCGCCCTTAGCCTTCTTGTAAGCCTTCTTCTTTTCCCTCTTGTTCCCTTGTTCCTGGTCACTATCATTATCGGGACAATTAGCGATAAAGTGACCAATCTTACCACATTTGAAGCATGAGCGCTTCCCCTTCGTTTTGGTCTTGTTGGGATGCTCCTTGCAACCCCTTAGCGCCGTCTTGAAGCGCTTGATGATGAGGGCCATCTCTTCCTCATTGAGCCCCGCCGCCTCGACTTGTGCCACCTTGCTAGGTAGCGCCTCCTTGCTCCACGTTGCTTTGAGAGCTACGGTTTGAGGCTCATGGATTGGGCCATTCAACGCATCATCAACGTATCTAGCCTCCTTGATCATCATTCGCCCGCTTACAAACTTTCCAAGTATCTCCTCGGGCATCATCTTGGTGTACCTAGGATTCTCACGAATATTGTTCACAAGATGTGGATCAAGGATAGTAAAGGACCTTAGCATTAGGCGGACGACGTCGTGGTCCGTCCATCGCGTGCTTCCATAGCTCCTTATTTTGTTGACGAGGGTCTTGAGCCGGTTGTACGTTTGGGTTGGCTCCTCGCCCTTGATCATTGCGAATCTCCTGAGTTCGCCCTCCACCAACTCCATCTTGGTGAGCATGGTGACATCGTTCCCCTCATGTGAGATCTTGAGGGTGTCCCAAATCTTCTTGGCGTTATCCAAGCCGCTCACCTTATGGTATTCATCCCTGCACAAAGATGCTAGAAGAACAGTAGTAGCTTGTGCATTTTTGTGAATTTGCTCATTGATAAATGTGGGACTATCAGTACTATCAAATTGCATTCCACTCTCTACTATCTCCCATATGCTTGGATGGAGAGAGAACAAGTGACTACGCATTTTGTGACTCCAAAATCCGTAGTCCTCTCCATCAAAGTGAGGAGGTTTACCAAGTGGAATGGAGAGTAAATGAGCATTTGTATTTTGCGGAATACGAGAATAATCAAAAGAAAAGTTTGAATTGACCGTTTTCTTTTTCTCGTAGTTGTCGTCATCCTTTTGGGAAGAAGAGGACTCGTCGTTGTCGTCGTAGTAGACGATCTCCTTGATGTGCCTTGTTTTCTTCTTCTTCCCGTCTTTTCTTTTGTGGCTTGAGCCCGAGTCAGTAGGCTTGTCATCTTTTGGATCATTGACGAAGGACTCCTTCTCCTTATCATTGACCACCATCCCCTTGCCCCTAGGATCCATCTCTTCGAGCGATTAGTCCCTTTCTTGAAGAGAACGGCTCTGATACCAATTGAGAGCACCTAGAGGGGGGGTGAATAGGTGATCCTGTAAAACTTAAAACTTAACACCACAAACTTGATTATGAGTTGAATAATGAAATCAAGTGAGTAGAGAGGAGAACTCTTGTGAAGCACAATAGACACAATAAGGACAAGCACAAGAGACACGAGGATTTATCCCGTGGTTCGGCCAAGTACAAAACTTGCCTACTCCACGTTGTGGCGTCCCAACGGACGAGAGTTGCACTCAACTCCTCTCAAGTTATCCAATGATCAACTTGAATACCACAGTGTTTTTCTTTACTTTGCTCTTTTCCAGTTTGCGAGGAATCTCCACAACTTGGAGTCTCTCGCCCTTACAATAAGAATCAATATGAAGCACAAGAGTAAGGGAGGGAAGCAACACACTCAAATCCACAGCAAATACGCACACACAAGATCAAGACTTGAGCTCAAGACAATATCTCGAGGTTCTCACTAGAACGGAGCTCAAATTACTAAGAATGTCGAACAAGTGCGCAAGAATGAAGTGTGAGTGATCAACAATGCTCAAGGAATGCTTGGTATGCTCCTCCATGCGCCTAGGGGTCCCTTTTTATAGCCCCAAGGCATCTAGGAGCCGTTGAGAGCATTTCAAGAAGGCAATTCTTGCCTTCTGTCGCCTGGCGCACCGGACAGTCCGGTGCACCACCGGGCACTGTCCGGTGCGGATTCCTTTCCTTATTTGGCGAAGCCGACCGTTGGAGCTTTGGAGCCGTTGGCGCACCGGACACTGTCCGGTGCACACCGGATAGTCCGGTGCCCCTTCTGACCGTTGGCTCTTGCCACGCATCGCATGCGGATTATGCGGCTGACCGTTGGCCCGGCCGACTGTTGGCTGACCGAACAGTCCAGTGCACCACCGGACAGTCCGGTGATTTATAGCCTTACGCCGTTAATTGCTTCCCGAGAGCAGCCAGTTGACAGACGCCGGCCTGGCGCACCGGACAGTCCGGTGCACCTAGACCGAGCTGTCTATGGCTGAACAAAGCCATCTCTTTTCCAACTTGATTTCTCCTGTTTCCAGTACTTAGACACAATACATTAGTCTCAAAAACAATGTACTAAGTCTTAGAAACATACCTTTTTACTTGATTTGCGATTTGTCCATCACTTTGCACAAGTCCACTTGTGTTGGCACTCAATCACCAAAATACTTAGAAATGGCCCAAGGGCACATTTCCCTTTCAGCTTTTCAGGCCCTTGGTTGGACCTGTTACCTCTAAAGCCCTTTGATTTTCCTGGGCCTGCATGCTTAGCTTCAACTACCAGCGCTGTGCTGACAGCCCTACTATAGGAGAGGTCGAGGCAGGTGGCCATCTTCCATTGTAGCCGGTCATTTAGGCCTCTCATAAAACAATTCCTCTTTTTCAGGTCAGTATTGACCTGGTCAATTGCGTACTGGGACAAATGATTGAACTTGTTTTGTTTGAGTTTCATGAATTCTTCTTGCTTCATATGGAGCACTCCTTCTGGAATGTAGTGCTCCCGAAATGCCAATTTAAATTTGTCCCAGGTGACTTGATGTCCGGCAGGCTGAATGGCCACATAATTTCCCCACCAGGTGTTGGCAGGGCCTCTTAACTGCTGAGCCGCAAACAATGGCTTTTGGGTCTCCGTGCATCAGATGAGTCCAAACTTCTACTCAATGACCCAAACCCATTCGTCTGCTTCAAGAGGATCCTCAGCTTTGACGAATAGTGGGGGACGGGTTTCTGAGAAATCCAAGTACGTGGGGTCCTTGCGGATAAGCCCTCCCGCCTTGTTGAGGAAGTTGTTGTCCTGCCATTTCACGTAGGAAGCGGGTGTTGTCAGCAATCACGGTGACCAAGGCGACGATAGCCTCGGCCAGCGTAGGCAGTACCGGCGGTGGATTTTGGGTGTATCTTCTTGACCACAGGATGTTCCCGCGTCGTCATGTGCATGAGTTCGAGATGGCATCTGAAGCAAAGAAATATTTGGAAAATATCACATGCTGATACATACCATCATTTTACATTACTTAAGATGTAATGTTACAAACTCAATGTACAACATGACTTCATTACCTATTTTACATTAACATTATTTCTAAACTATACTACTACTAGTATTTATCATCCTTAGTAGCTTCATTGTAGGGTGTAGGGGTCCATTCATCAGCCAGGTTCATTGAAGGAGAGGGCTTGATAAGATCCAGTTCCCCACCAAATGCTTCACCTGCTGTTCCAGAAGGTCGAGCTCCCATTCCGACAGGGTTGGTAGGTACGTCGGGGTGCAGTCGCGAATACAATTCATGAACTTCCTCATGCAATCTATTGCAGTACACCTGCAAGTTATCAACGGTCGTGCTAAGCTCGTCCACACGGGCTTGAGCTTTGGCCTCTCGGTCCCAAGCAATGGAACGCGAGTTGACGGCCCAATCGAGTGCCAAATCTCGTTCGGCAAGCTCGTCTTGCAGATGTCGGATGTCAGTTCTTAATTCATTTATGCGCTCACCATCCTCGACCCACACACTATTTTTGTGACGTAGCTCCATTCAAAGCTGCTCCACCTGGGCTTCCAGATCTCCAATAGGGTCATTGCTGCCGCTGCTGCTATCCTCATGCCTTGGAGCCAGCTGATGGCGAGGCATGCCAATCGGTCCAGTGGACTTGCACGCGGTTTTCCTTGTGCGCGGCGGCATATCTCCATAAGGGGTAAAATCTTATTAGTATAGTTTTGAACATGATGCATGCATAATTACAGAATCAACCTTAGTTGATTCACAACCTTCTATACATTGCACTCTACTATCTGGTCTTTAAAATAAGTACTTCAGAAGGTAGTTATATAAGAAGGAAAGAAATTTTCTTAAATAAGTCTTTGAAAATTATTTTTGAAAATGCCTCATAACATCTGCAGAGATGGGCTTCGCTCCGATACCAGCTGAGACAGAACCTCCCAAGTTATTAGGCCCACCTACATTTGTCATTGTCTATCGGACCTCAGATAACCCTGCAGGTGCACCTGATCACTTGATAAGTTTGGTATCTGTATTCTTTACCTTGCCAAAGAGCGTTTCACCTATCACGCAGATATTACAACACATCGGAGGAACGAGAATGCGGAAGCAGTTACAACAACTTATTTTATATTAAAGTATGGAAAGAGTAGTATTATTACAGACCAGTAAAAATATAAGAGTGCTGGAGTAATATTATTACATATCTTGGGAGGCAAAAACCCCTCCCGATTAACAGTAAAAAGTTTTTAAAGGAGGACACTTCCTCCCGGGGCTTCACTCTTGGTTTTCTTCCTTAGGCACCACCTTGGAACAAAAGCAACAAAAATTTGCTGCTTCCTCACCTACAACAACATGGGTTCGAAAACCCTGAGTACGGAGTGTACTTTCGCAAGTCTTACCCATCAAAATAAAAGACTCTCAAGGATATGCTGGCTTTTGGGAATCAAGGTATGGCTTGTCAAGAATCCAAGACTCTGTTTGCAGAAATGCTTACTAATAGTGGATCCTTAAAAATCCAGTTTTACTTGTCAGGTTAAGTAAAGTTACCTGCATCTAGAGTTCTTTCTACCCTAGTTCAAGCACTTGACCTATACTAGCCAATTTCTTATCAACCCTTCTTATTCGCTAGAATGCTACGTGTAGGGCAGTGACCAAGTCTTCATGTCCGAGAAGTAACGGCGATCAGAATCGATTAATACCGAGCTGGGGATCTCCAATCACACGACATATGTAGGACTTAACCCTTGCATATGTCAACTCGCCACCGGGGTTCTTAAGACCAGATCAGGTTCACGCCAACCGAGAGCACAGATACGCCACCGTCCAGCCTTTGCCATGGAGGGTACACGCTATTCTCGCCATCTCTCCACTCCCATTGCGTGTTATCTTATTCGGGTATTAGTCTGCCCGAGGCAAAGCTTACCCATGATGAGGCATGTGACCAGTTAAAAGGTCCTCGATCAGCAAGCCTACATCGAGACGGTCCTTGATCGACTCAGACGGAGACACTACACCGAGACTCCTTTCTCGTGCAACTCCACCGCCCGGTCTCAGCTTTATTATTTTCAACCCAAAGTTTGGTACCTCGTTGTTGGGGGTATGCTTCGTCGCCGAACATCCTGTAAGAAGAAACACCTTCGGCAGATCCTCTCAAAAGCAGTGTCGAAGCTATCATCCATAAAGCTTTGGCATAGTGGCATGTCTCAAGACGAAGGATTGCACCAACTTAAAGATGAAATGACCGATTGATCCATGAGAGTCTGTGTCATAATCGTAATCTTTTGTAAAGGGCATGAATGTAATATCTCACAGGCTGTGCCCTGTGCGTATAAATAGATGAACAGTACCCCCGTACTGTGGGCGGTATCCTGTAATTGCCCGCGTGTCACACTTGGATCTTTGCCTTCTATCAAGCCGAAGGTATAAATGTAATTAAATATTATATTTAATTTTCAAGTTTATATAATGATAATATATGAATAACATTGTATGTCTGTTCATATAATCTTTCATGTTTCATATGTTTCATCTTTCATTATCTTATAACCGTGATGATGAAGGTATGTCCTTCAGGACCTTCGTCCAAAGATCGTTAATCCTAAGGGAAATAATGCTTCGAAGGATGAAGGACTTTAACATTTAACGCTTTGTGTTGCCTTGTTCTTGATTCATAGCATTTGAGAACAAGTCCCCAACATTGGCGCCCACCTCCGGTGAACTCACTTCCACTTTTTGAGCTGATGGCTTCAGTCAACAATCAAGCTGAAGCTGCTTCGGCTACGAAGCTGGTGCTCCCGATAACAGGCGGTTCATGCTCAGAGCCGGCCAACAAGAAGCAGAAGAAGGAGGCCCAGAGAAGGGTACAACATGTTGGGGTGCAGGGACCCTTCATCAAGTCAAAATGGTCCCACATCCCAATTACATTCTCCCAAGAGGACCTTCAGCTCAAGGACTGTGATATCCTGGCCCCTAGGATGGGATGTCCTGGCCCAAGGCTTAATAGAATTAATAGTGTAATCATACCAACAAGGTGCATCTTCTTTTTCGGAAGCATATCTCGAAAGAACCTCCAAGTTAAGCGTGCTTGGCTTGGAGCAATTTGGGATGGGTGACCGACCGGGAAGTTTTCTCGGGTGTGCATGAGTGAGGACAAAGTGCGCACAAAAGACTCGTGTTAGTCTGTGGGGACAATATATGATCCTAGAGAGCTGCCAGGAGTAAGTACCGCCGGTCCAGGGATTGGACGGGGTGTTACAAGTGGTATCAGAGCCGACCCTTGCGGTTTCACGGGCATGTGTGGGCTAGGGGGTTCGGGTATATGGCGCATGGCGCATGTGGGCCCAGAGTGGTCACATGGCATGGCATATGACGGCACTAGACATACAGACGTGACTAAGAGGGGAGGTTCCTAGATTGGGGTTGACCGACGAGGACGTCGGTCTTCTAAGGGGGGTGGATTGTGATATCCTGGCCCCTAGGATGGGATGTCCTGGCCCAAGGCTTAATAGAATTAATAGTGTAATCATACCAACAAGGTGCATCTTCTTTTTCGGAAGCATATCTTGAAAGAACCTCCAAGTTAAGCGTGCTTGGCTTGGAGCAATTTGGGATGGGTGACCGACCGGGAAGTTTTCTCGGGTGTGCATGAGTGAGGACAAAGTGCGCACAAAAGACTCGTGTTGGTCTGTGGGGACAATATATGATCCTAGAGAGCTTCCAGGAGTAAGTACCGCCGGTCCAGGGATTGGATGGGGTGTTACAAGGACTACCCTCACAATGATGCTATGGTCATATCTTGTGTCATCAAGGGATTTCTAGTCCACAATGTTCTGGTTGATACAGGTAGTGTAGCGGATATCATATTTGCTAAGGCCTTCAGACAGATGCAAGAGCCAGAGGATAAGATCCATGATGCTACACACCCTCTTTGTGGTTTCGGAGGAAGGCAGATTGTAGCACTTGGCAAGATCACGATGCCAGTGACCTTCGGATTTGTCCATAATACAAGAATCGAACAGGTTGTGTTTGATATTGTTGACATGGAATACCCCTACAATGCAATCATTGGTCATGGAACACTCAACGCATTTGAAGCAATTCTTCATCCAGCATATCTATGCATGAAGATACCTTCGGATCAAGGGCCTATTGCTATTCATGGAAGTCAGGAAGCTGCCAGAAAGGCTGAAGGAAATTGGACACACTCAAAAGCAATCCACAATATAGATGGAGTCGAAGCTTGTGAACAGTATAAGTACAGAAGAGAGAAGGCTGCTTCGGCTGATCAGTCGAAGCCCATGCTTCTATGTGAAGACATAGCAGAGCAGAAGGTATTGCTGGGGTCACAATTATCTGAAGAGCAGGAGAAAACCTTGATAAGGTTTTTATTCAACAACAAAGATGTTTTTGCATGGTTAGCCAACGATCTCTGTGGTGTCAACAGGGACGTCATTGAACATTCACTCAATGTCGATCCATCCTTCAGACCCAGGATGCAAAAGCTTCGGAAAATGTCTGACGATAAAGCCGAAGGTGCTCGGAACAAAGTAAAAAGACTTATCAGTGCTGGTGTCATCAGAGAAGTAAAATACCCAGAATGGCTAGCCAACACTGTTATGGTGAAGAAGGCCAATGGTAAATGGAGAATGTGCATTGATTTTACTGATCTGAACAAGGCTTGTCCAAAGGATGAGTTCCCATTACCAAGAATAGATTCTCTAGTAGATGCAACAGCTTCGTTAGAGCTCATGAGTCTACTAGATTTTTATTCAGGCTACCACCAAATCTGGATGAAGAAGGAAGATGAGCCAAAGACCAGCTTCATAACCCCCAGTGGTACATATTGTTATCTTCGGATGCCTGAGGGGCTCAAGAATGCTGGAGGAAGCTTCAGCAGGATGACAACCAAGGTTCTTCATTCTAAGATAGGTAGAAATGTACTAACATATGTTGATGATATCATAGTGAAGAGCACGAAGCAAGAAAACCACATTACTGAATTGCAGGAAACATTTGCTAATTTTAGGCAAGCTGGCCTGAAATTAAATCCAGAAAAATGTGTCTTTGGAGTGAAGAAGGGCAAGTTCCTTGGCTGTCTAGTTTCAACAAAGGGGATCGAAGCCAACCTAAGAAAGATCGAAGCTATCCTTCAAATGGAGCCGCCAAGCACAAAGAAGAGGGCCCAACGGCTGACAGGAGACTGGCATCTTTGAATCGATTTATATCTAGATCGACAGAAAGAAATTTACCATTCTTTGAAGTACTAAAGTCAGCTGAAGTTTTTCAATGGGGCCCAACTCAACAGAAAGCTTTCGAAGAGCTGAAGCAATACCTGATTGATTTAACAACATTAACTCCACCCGTGCTAGGGGCTCCATTGCTATTGAATGTGGCAGCTTCGCACTCTGCAGTGAGTGCGGCGCTTGTACAAGAGAAGCTTGAAGGACAAGCTAAAAAGCAAGTCCCAGTATACTTTGTCTCCGAAGTGTTGAGTTTATCAAAGAAAAACTATACAGAATTGGAGAAGGTGTTGTATGCTGTGTTAATGGCGTCCAGGAAGCTTCGGCATTATTTTCAAGCATATCACATAATTGTTCCTTCATCACAGCCCCTAAAGGATATCATGAGGAATAGAGAAGCTACTGGAAGGATTGGAAAATGGGCCGTGGAGCTTAATGAATTCACTATTGACTACGTGCATAGATCTTCAATTCAATCCCAAGCGCTAGCAGATTTCATCGCTGATTGGACGCCAGGAGCTCACGAAGAGGGGACAAGCAAAGATGTCGAAGCTTGGACAGTGTTTTGCGATGGTTCTTGGGGAGCCTTCGGTGCAGGAGCAACTGCGGTCCTTCAGTTGCACAAATAATATTGCTGAGTACGAAGCACTTCTATTGGGGCTTCGGAAACTAAGGGCAATGGGAATAAGAAGGGCCATCCTAAAGACTGATTCTCAAGTTATTGCTGGCCACGTGGACAAAAGTAGCAAGGCAAGAGATCCAAAGCTTGAAAGATATCTGGATACAGTTTGAAGGTTGGAAGCTTTCTTCGAAGGTTTTTCTGTCAAGAATATTTGAAGAGGTGAAAATGAGCATGCAGATTTGCTAGCCAAATCAGCGGCTCAAGGGCTTCCCCTACCTTTTGAAGTATTTTTTGAAACAATAAAAGCACCTTCGGTTGAGCTCATGGAAAGAGCAGTGCTTACTATTTTTCCAGTACACAGTGAAGACTTGAGAACTGAAATAATATCTTTCCTCCAAGGCAATTGTCTTTCATGTGACGAAGCTTATAACAAGAGAATGGAAGCAAGAACAAGACCATATGTGATAATAGAAGGGGAATTGTATAAACATGGAGTTTGTTCACCACTCCTCAAGTGTTTATCAAGAACTGAAGGTATGGAATTAATGAAAGAAATACATGCAGGTCTATGTGGATCTCACATTGGATCTAGGCCCTTGTTGGGAAAAGTTTTTCAACAGGGATTTTACTGGCCGAAGGCAGCTTCGGATGCAGCAGAATTAGTCCAAAAATGTGAAGGCTGTCAAAAATCTGCAAGAGACCAGAAGCAACCTTCATCTCTCACTCAGTTAATACAACCCACTTGGCCGTTGCAAAGGTGGGGCCTCGATTTGCTAGGCCCACTTCCACCAGCACAAGGAAATCTAAAATATGTTGTGGTGGTGGTAGAGTATTTTTCCAAGTGGATTGAGGCAAAGCCTTTAGCCACAATAACTTCGGTCACCGTCCAGAAATTCTTCTGGCAAAACATTGTTTGTCGCTTCGGAGTGCCGAAGGCTATTACTGTAGACAACGGAACACAGTTCGATGCTGAAGCTTTCAAGGAATTCTTTGAACAAATTGGCACGAAGATTCATTTTGCATTGGTCAGACATCCGGAGTCAAATGGACTTGTTGAAAGAGCTAATGGCATTATAATGACGGGAATAATGAAGTTAATCTTCAATCAGGCCAGAGGAAAGTGGCCAGATGAATTGATCAAAGTGGTGTGGAGCCACAACACAACAATATCAAGGTCAACAGGTTTTACACCATTCAAACTATTGTTTGGTGACGAAGCAATAACCCTAGAAGAAGCTAAGGCAGGATCAATAAGAACAGTGGCTTCGGCAGAGGACGAAGCTGATTATTCTGTGGCAAAAGATGCTATAGAAGGGATCAGGCTTCAGGCCGTGGAGAATATCAATAAATATCAAGCCAAAACAATAAAATGGCGTGATAGAAAAGTTCGGCTAAAGAACATTAAGCCAGGGCATTTGGTACTTCGGAGAGTGGCCAACCCAGATACAGTAGGCAAGCTACAGCTGAAGTGGGAAGGACCTTTTCTGGTAGTATCTTCGTCAAGACCCGGTTCTTACAGATTGAAGGACATGGACGACAACGACATTCCTAGATCTTGGAATGTGGCTGAGCTTCGGCGATATTATGTTTAGTTTGATGTAATCTTTTTATTTTTCCTATGGCACCCTTTTCCTTTCTAAAGGGGGAGAAAGGTTTTTAATGGGGCCATAGCATGTAATTTCTCCTTTTCTTATTCAGCTCTACGAGAGCAAAATCCCCCAAATATGTAAATGTAAAAACTGAGCATGCACCATTGAGTGCAGGGAAAAAGGAAAAAACAGGGAGAAGCTCGAATGTCGTCCCTAAGGGGATGCAGAGCATGACGAAGCTATAAAAAGCCGTTCCTAAGTGAGCGCAGCGTAAGTTTTTTTTCTCAAAAGTCGTTCCCAAGGGAATGCAGAGCTTACAGCGAAAAGTCAACACTGATACCGCCGAAATATAAGGCGAAGCGCGAAAAGTCAACGCGAATACCGCCGAAATAGAAGGCGAAGAAGTTCAAAAGACGTTCCTTAGGGAATGCAGAACTTACACCGAAAAATAAATAGTGCAGCCGAAAAATAAACGACAAAGAGATTTCAGTCATTCCTTAGGGAATGAAGGTTGTGGATGAAGCTTCGGATGTGTGTGTTTGGGCATTCATTTGCACGATACATTACATCATACATTTACATTCATAAACATTCATTTAGACATACATAGGATCATCATCATCATAACATACAGACATAGGCAGATGCTTCGGCTATAAAGATAAGGCTTCGGCAAAAGGAAAAAGAAGCAGTTTCATGCTTTGTTGTGTACGAAAAGAAGGGAAGGTGTTTTTCGCCTTCAACTCAAAAAATACTAGTTTCGTCCACATCAAAGCAGTTCATACATGGACGAAAAGGTAAAAATATATTACAAGGTATGCACAAATTTATAGAATTAGTATTTGGTTCTTAAATTACAAATATTTTTACAACGATATTACAAGATTTTCTCTAGAATTTTTTCAGCAAGGTCTCCAGCTTTGACATCATTGAGCTTCGATCATCTGAGCTTCAGATCACTTGTCAAGCTTCGGCTCATTGTTCCTTAGCATCGTCATCCTATACATATTAAAACGGTATGAGAGAAGTGCAGAGTTCAAGGAGAAGGTAAAGTAACAGGTACACATTTTTTTTTACCGGCTTAAGGTGGCTTCGAGCTTCGTCGCCAGCCATTTTTTGCCCACCTTTTACCCAAATTTGAGTTATGAATCTATTTCCTATACTCCAAGCTAGGCTGGGGATGTCAATTAAATCTGTCGGTGATAAACTAAAATTTGGTTTGTTGACAATTTTTCCATGTGTACAGCCAGATTTCATAAAGGCAACAGTTGTGCCCCGAGAAGCTAGTAGAGCGCAGAAATCGGCGTGTCCAGCTATAACTTCGTCGAGTGCATCAACTTCGCCCTCAATGTGTTCGAAGGTTTCCGGCAGGTTTTCAACCGAAGGACTGAATTTCTCAGCGCTGGCACCAACCGAGTTGAAAACCTGCTTTAGCCGCTGCAGGCACTGGTTGCCGAAGTCTACGCATTTTTCTTGAAGTTCTTTTAGTGATTTCCGCAAGTTTGAATTTTTCTCAGCTTCAGCTTCGAGTTTGGCTTCAAAATTTTTCTTTTCCATAGAGAGTTCACTATTCAATCTAGCAATTTCGACCTGGGCCTCCGCCAGTGAACCTTCCATGGTTTGAAGTACGAAGTCTTTTTTCTCCAGGGTAGCCTCATGGTCTTTAATCTTCTTCTCCAGGCCCTCAATTATAATTTCATTCTTTTTGTCCTCGAGGTCTTGTTGCATCCTCAGGACTTTGCTCAACAGTAAGCTCTGATAATATAAGCTTCATCAGAAAACAATCTTCATATCAAAGCAATAAAAAGTTAAGAATTTTGCCTTAAAGTTAGCATAAAATAGGCTACCGGCGATATGCTCCCGCCGGTATCTGCTGAGGTCCGCCTCAACCTTCGGGAGGCCAACACTCTTCGATAGAGTGCCGACAACCTTCGCCCCAGTGTGGTCCCGAAGGCATCCTAAGCTTTCTTCATTGACTCCCCCGAAGAGTAATGCACCTGGTCTGTACCCGCAAGATATAGCATACTCTTTCAGTTCTTCTTTTTCAGCCTTTGACAATTCTTGCCCAAGTATATCTTGGAAATTGAAGTCCTCCTCTTCCGAAGTATCCTCGGCTTTCTCCTTTCCTTTTCCAGTCACTGTGCCCAGGATCTCTTCAGCGGATGCAGCAGCTTCTTCCGCGGCCGCATCCAGAAGCATGGTATCAATTTCAGAGAGTGTGGCCTCTAGATTTACATCTTCAGCGGTTTCAGCTTCGGCACTTTCGACTTCGGTGGGTGCAGCTTCGGCAGCAGCAATGCTCTCAATAGCTGGAGTCTTTGACGCCGATGCCAGCGGCGGTGTCTGTTCGATAACTTCAACTACATGAATAATTCTTCGTTTTTGGCTCATCTGGCTTCTTCGCTACCGAAGGCTCCTTTTCCTTCTGAAAAAGCTTCGTCAGATGTGGCCCTAGTGGACTTAGCTTGACAGGCAAAGATTCAGTCATTACCTTTAAAATTTCTTCCACATCGGTAGCAGGAGGTGTTGAAGGAGCTTCATCCTTAATATCAGACGTTTTTCGCTTCAAAGCCGCAGCTTTCCTTTTCTTCGAAGCAGCTATCTTTGGCTCAGGGCTTAATTTTCTTTTCTTCAAAGTTTCTTCATCCTTTTTCACCAATTTAGCAGCTTCTTTATCCAGGACGCTAGCAACTCTTTTTCTTTTTTGTCCTTTGGCACCTCTGTCCAATTGCTCATAGTCAGGATACTCAAAATTCAGGGCATCCATCACCCAGTTCAACCTTCGTTTTGGTTGGGTGCCGAAGGCTGCAGTCATTAATTGATCTTCCTTTTTAGAATAATTGCCAAGGATCTCGTTGCACATAACTTCAATCGTGTCTAACCATTCTTGACAAGGTTCTTTGAAGAGTTTCTTGAATTTATAGTAATAGGGCAACCGAACAAGTTCCTTCTCTTTCTTTTCCCCTTTGAGCTTCGGCATGTCCCATTCTTTCAAAGTTGGGAATACTCTAAAACCTAAGAATTCTTGCACCAGATCCCTAGTACCAATGTGCTCCGCAATAACTTGAAATTCGCCCAGTGCAACTTGGCATGGACTCTTCGGTTTCATGTCGCATCGGGGCCTAGTCTCTCCGAAGATTAATTCTAATGGGCTTTGAACCAGCTTCTCCTTTTTCTCATCAACTTTGACATAAAACCATTCAGTCTTTCAACCAGCTAGCCATTTGGTACGATAGCTGATAACTGGAGACTTCACATCTTTGCGATAAGCAAAATTGTAGCAGCCGAAGTTCTCGTGCAACCCATCTTCTCTAGCTTTTGTCTGATAATTAAGCTCATGTGCCCGGCAGAAGCCTTCGGCAAGCGGTTCTGCCCCTGGCTTCGGAGAGCCCAGATGTAGACGCTAAGCCTAACGATGGCGTTAGGAGTTAGCTGATGAAGATAAATCCCAAACTTCTCCAAAACATCCGCAATCATCTCATTCAAAGGAAATCTTAATCCTGCTTTAAAGAAGCTTTTAAAGACTAACACCTCATCCTTTTCTGGCTTCGGAGTAATTTCCTCTCCACCAAAGCGAATCAGCTTCTTTTTGGCTTCACTAAAATAGCCTAACTTCATCAACTTAGGCATATCATCTTCAGTAACAGTGGACCTCCCAAACTCCAGGTGGCTGGGTTTAGATGGCAGGGAACTGTAATCATCTTCAGATTCACCTTCCTCAGCACCAACCTGCTCAGCTTCAGTGGCAGGTGCACCTTCGTCAGAAACATCCTCCGGCACTACCAGCCCCGACTGTTTCATCACTTCGGAAATCGGAGCGGTTTCAGCAGCTTCGGCTTCTTCTCCGTCACGTGTAACCCTAGCAGTGGAGCGTACCCTTGCCATTTGATGATGAATTCCTCACAATTTTTGATGAAGTTGTTGACTTTTTAAATTTTTTAATTTTCTCGAAGCTCTTCCTCTTGTGACGAAGCAAAACCAACAGCGGTACTTTGGTTGAGTGCGATGAACAAGCTTCGGCTATGGTCAAATTTTTGGCGGCAAAATAGTGCAATAGCAATGAATGTTGTGGTAACTTCACACCTACCCGTTTGTTTATATAGTACCGCAGGTGGGAAGGTGAATCGTCAAGTCTTCCGCACTGGACGAACAGTCGCCCGCACCCACTGAATGGTGGGCCACAGAACCCGAGAAGGTGAACCGCCAGGACGCGCGTACCCATTGCATGGTGGGACCATTTCATGCTCGGAATATTGTGATCGTTTCTCGGCAACGAGCTCAGGGAAGGTGTTTTTTGGACCTTCGGCTCTCCAAAGCCTAGGAGGCTTTTTCATGGATGAAGCTCGTTACGAAAAACGATCTAGCACCACGAAGGGGCTACTGTTGGGGGTATGCTTCGTCGCCGAAGATCCTATAAGAAGAAACACCTTCGGCAGATCCTCTCAAAAGCAGTGCCGAAGCTATCATCCATAAAGCTTCGGCATAGTGGCATGTCTCAAGACGAAGGATTGCACCGACTTAAAGATGAAATGACTGATTGATCCATGAGAGTCTATGTCATAATCGTAATCTTTTGTAAAGGGCATGAATGTAATATCTCACAGGCTGTGCCCTGTGCCTATAAATAGATCAACAGTACCCCCGTACTGTGGACGCTATCCTGTAATTGCCCGCGTGTCACACTTGGATCTTTGCCTTCTGTCAAGCCAAAGGTATAAATGTAATTAAATATTATATTTAATGTTCAAGTTTATATAATGGTAATATATGAATAACATTGTATGTTTGTTCATATAATCTTTCATGTTTCATATGTTTCATCTTTCATTATCTTATAACCGTGATGATGAAGGTATGTCCTTCAGGACCTTCGTCCGAAGATCGTTATATCCTAAGGGAAATAATGCTTCGAAGGACAAAGGACTTTAACAATTAACGCTTTGTGTTGCCTTGTTCTTGATTCATAGCATTTGAGAACAAGTCCCCAACACTCACAAAGGTACATCTTTTCCGATGTTGAACCCATCACGGCCATGATGGATCCACCATCAAGTATTATTTTGAAAACATCCCACCCACTTGAAGCATCATCTTTTGTCAAAAACAAAACATTTTGTTTTTCTAGAGCATGGCTAAGCATAAGAAAAACTTTTTTTATAAAATAGGGGATCAAGGAAAGGTAATCAAATTCTCAAGGAAGGAAATGCAGCAATTTGTTTAGCACACAACTGCTATCACCTAATGCATCAAGCAAGTGAGAAAGATTTTAAAATAGCAAGGAGATGGCAAATGCACCGGGGCTTGCCTTGTGTTATAGGTGAGTCGGACTCTGCTCCACAGATGTCAAAATAAAAGCAGTTCCCAGCTTGAGGTTCTTCAGGTGGTGGTGGTGTAGCTCTTGCTTCTTCAACTTCTACTTCTTCTTCGTTTTCTATATATAACCATATATAATCATGAATGCCCATGTAATACTTATGAGAATGCAAAGATAATAAAGGTATATTATCTAAGGTCTTGAATACAATTTTCCTTCACGGGACCACACGAAACTAGGGTTTTTGGAGTCAGAAGTGAAGTTCTTAGGGCACGCATCACTAGAAGACTAGGGTTTTGGGGTTTAGGCACCAAACATTGTCCAAATAATGTCAAACCTTACCCAAGGCTTCTAAAAAATATCTAAAGCTTATCTAAAAAGTTTAGTGATTTTTGGAATTATTAATCAATTTCTAAAATTCCAGGGGTATGGATTTTGGCTATTTTAAGTACTCCATAATTCTCTATTTGGAATAAAAATCATAAAACTATTTTTATTAAATACTATAGAAAATTAGGAACCTAGCAAAATTGGTCTTGCATTTTTAGAATTTTTCTATAATTTTCTAGAAATTCTCTAATCCTGGTAGAAAAAGAAAAAGGAAAAGAGCCACCAGTAATGGGCTGAATCTGGCCCGAGCCGGTCCAGCCAAGGCAGAACGCGCCCGCGCTGCGGTTTTGCACCGAAGCTCTCAGGGGTTTGAATAACTAGGGAAAATCCTGAACTATTTGACTGGGTCACTGACGTTTGCAAATAAACCCTCGCACTTCTATTTCTTTACAACCCAAGGTCCACGACGTGGAGCAGCGAAGAACCAAGCTCCAGCGAACTCGTGCCATCCACGACACTTAATGACCGGTGCTCTAATTTGGCTGAGACCTAATTCAACACCTAACAAGCGTTTCCCCTCGATCAATTGCATAGCTCGAGCTCTAAATCACCCAGTCCACGGAGATAGCGCAGACAACGGGATGAACACGGGTGTTCCCGACGATCTTGCGTGGTTTAGCTCAATTGAACGGGTCGGGGAGCATCAGGAGAGTCTAAGGACACTAAAACGGGAGAGCAGAGAGCATGGACAGACATGGAACAAGCTAGCAACGGCGAGGACTCTGTCACGGTGGCGGAAACCCGATTTGGGGGAAATGAGCAATTTGTGGTCTATGGTGAACAATTGGAGGCACAAGCGGGTGGATTGGACGCTTGAATACCTAACGGAGCCGAGGGTGTGCTCAATTTATAAGATCCTTGAGCGGTGTGATGAGGACATGGATGTGTTTCCCTCTGAGATACCCCCTGGATTACCACCTGAGATGCCTCCAGATTTTCGGGTTAGTACCACCTTTAACATTTCAGATTTGAAGCCATATATGGGTGACGAAGATGAGATTGAGTCGAGGACGACTCCAATTCAAGAGGAGGAGGATGATGAGGACATCACTTCTATACATACAATGAATGGACCGATAACACGGTCGCGTGCATGACAGCTAAATCTCCAGGTTCGTTCTACCCTAGTCAATTGTGTTTCAGAGATTACGCTTGGGGCCATGGATGTTTTGATGATTAGGAACCTTGGAGAGGACCATCAAGGACTTGGGAAAGGCCTAGGTGTTGAGGAGGAGCAGCAAGGGCGCCACAACAGGAAGGAGATCAAGTCCGACTCTGCTGCGACTCCATCTCGGGTTTCAGGACCAGTCTGCACTAAAATGGACGCCCAAGATGCATCCGAACTCCGATTGCGATAGACTTGATATGGTTGGAAAGATAAGGAGATTATCTAACTAACCCAACTGGTCCCACCCTAAAATTCGGCCGGAGTCAACGGGAATCGTCGAAACAAGTCAGCGTTCAGATTCTGTTTTGGTGCTGCGACACCGTCTGTTGGGCCGTTGGGCCGTGTATCGCGTCGGAGCCCATTAGGGGCGAGTCTAGAGGTCACGCACGCCCTAATACTCTATTTATTCAGCAGCCGCCGCCATATTAGGGTTGGGTTTTGCTTAAGTTTAGATCTGTCGAGAACAGTCACCGTAGATCGGTTTGTGAGACCCCAACTTGTGAGCTTAATCATTCATCCGCAATATTCTAGATTGTGTTCTTTCTTGTTCTTGCTTGTGTCTTTGATTCACAGGCAAGGATTAGCCTTCGTGGTGAAGTCAATCGCGCAGCGCACGGTTGATAACCAGAGGAGAAGTGGTGCTGCGATTGCGGGGTTCTAGTCGTGTTGATTGGAAGCCGGATCGTCTGTGTGACATCTCCACCAAATCGATAGTTATCTTCACCTGACGGAAGATCGGGCACCCCCATTCCTATCACGGTGGCTCGTGAATTTGAAGGAGACACGTGGCGGCCGGAGAGGAGGAAGAGCACAGGCGCAAACGATTGGTGGCATTTACCGTGGCGGGCTCACCGGCGATGACCGGATGTGCTCGAGTGAGTCACTACGACGAAGTACTGCGTCTAGGCACGTGCCATCCGAGCGGTAGGCGGCTAACTCCGGTGAACTTATCTGAATTTGGCCGTGAGCCAAGCGGACACGGCGGCCGGAGTGAACAGTGGCAGGAGTTCATCCACTGGGTGATATTTCACACTCCCACAACGTTATCCAACTACGCCGAGCACGAATCACCACAGGGAGCGCGAATCTGGGGGCACGGTCGCCAACGGTGAGTTAGCTGAACTGGCGATCTGATCTGGTTACTGTACCATCAGAAATCCTATTCAGAGCTTGTGACAGCCAGGTTTGTAGTGCCCAGATCATAGATTTTTGTATAAGAACTTTCTTATTTGTCTGTAGCAAACTTGTAGTCCTTCATACCAACTACAATTCTGCTATAGCAACAACCCCCAATCGAACAACAGATCCTGCTCAAATTCGACCCAAAAGTCTGGCCAATGCCACTGGTGACCCAATTTCAGTCAGCAAAGTAACTGACAGCACAACTTTGAGCCTAGTTTTCTCCCGACTTTGTATAACAACAATGCTTAATCCCTTAAGCAAAGTTGTACTCCTATAGTAGCTCTAGATTTTTGATGTGTTGACCCTAGGCAAAATCTTTGTATTTTTAAAACTACAGAGCCCAAAGTCAGCCTTGTGCACTGAATTTCAGACTTAACCACATGAGGGATGTTAAGTGCCTTTTTGCAAATAAGCCCAATTCACATGTTTTGACTTGCAAATCTTCAAGTATGTGAACCATATGACTTAAGGTACCCTACTTCCATGGTTTTTGCACTTAGGTCCAAAAGTGTGCAACATTTACATATAACCCCCTAGGGTTTCAGTCTAGGGTTTTCTAGGGTCTATAGGGTTTTTGGTACTTCTAGGGTTTGAGTGCCTCTCAAGTCCATTAATGGTGACATGTTATGACCATTTCTAATGAGTTTTGAAGTTTTCCCTCATTTAGGCTTTGTTTACACTTCTAAGCCCAGTTTAGGGTTAAGTACCCTACTCTAGGGTTTCACCCATGACAAGTCACATTAATAGAACTTATTTGAACTTTTTGCCTAGTGAATGCATTCTAAGTGTAACAATCACATGATATGCTAATGTTCATGATGTTTTGCTCAAGTTTTAGTGATAGTAACACCAGGGGTGTTACATTTTTCCTAGTCTACTTAAGTAATGAGGAACCCTAGTCCAAGACTAATCTAGGGTTAAAAAAATTTATTAGGCAATAAGGAACCAAGGAAAACCATGATTTAAAATATAAGAACCATTTCAAGAATGGTAAGAAAAATTTAGTAGACTCCTAACTACTAGAACACCACTACAAAAATAATAAACACCCCAACCCATCATAATAAGTGGGTTGAACAATTAAAACTTGATTTTGGCCCATGTTCTAATTAAATCATAAGAAAGTCTAAAATTGTGCAACAGTAGGCAAATGAATTTTTACCTAATTGTTAATGAAGTAGACCACCAGTGAAAAATATGAAACCGAGTTAAAAATGTAAGGTAACACCCATTACCCCCTACCCCATGAAAAGGACCATATAGTCCAAGAATTCCTACCCCCTCTTCCCTTAAGAAAAAAGTTGCCAAATTCTAGAAAGATTGCTCTTGCACAAATAAGAAGATAGAAAAAAAATTAGAAATCTACTGTTTGATATTTTTCAAGTATAGTGGTAGTAGAAAGCACCCCCTTTAGCCTAAAACTTTAGAAAATCACAGTAAAATAAACAATAAGTATTAGTGACTAAAATTTGGTACAAAGTCATGTTATTACACCTAAATACCAGCAAAAATAAGCCTTAGAGAATAACCCGCTGTTAAAGGAGAGTTGTAGTTCAAAGCACCCCCTCTGCCCTAAGATTTGATAATTTTGTACAGAGAGAACCCTTTACTTTTTAAACCCCAATTTTTGATATGGAGAGTTACACACCAGTGAGAAGCTACTATAATGTTTATAGAATTTTTGGAGATTTATAAAACTAGCTTATATTTCAAAACCCACTTTAAAGGCATAAAAGAAAACGAAAAGAAGAGATAAATTAGAAGGAATAATAAATCTAACCCAAACGAATTCAGCTAGGAATCTTAATAAACTGTCACTAAGACATTAAAAGGAAATCAGTGGAACACTAAAATAATCTTACCAATTAGCTTAACCAAACTTGACCCTAATTGGCTAAGTGTACCACCAAAATTTCCATTAATAAGATTAAGCCTTACCTTATTAATTTGATCATTCACCATCAAATTTTAATTGCTAAATTGCATATCATGCCATGCATGTATCTTACTCATTGCATTCGTTTGATTGCAACCTCTCTGACAGAGAGTACGTGCTCATTCTTGAGCAAGGAGCTGTCCACGAGGAAGATCAGGATCCAGCTCCCGAGCCTGCCATCGAGGATCTCCCCACAGCCCCAGCAGTTGAAGGCAAGCCCCGATTCTTATGCATAACCTGTTTATATATATATGCTATTTTACTACACTTAATGATTGTAGGCGTGTAATGTGCACTTAAGTGTAGGAATTGCTTGAAACCCTTAGTTGCATTAACTCGGGATTTTTTTTGAGATGGCTACTAGCATGCTAGGTCGAGTAGCTGCTTTTGCTAACTAAGATCTCGGTAGAAGTCGAGTGATTTTTCTAGCACTCGCGCGAGGTCAGGAATTGATTGTATTCATCTTGATAACGGGATCTATGATGGTCTATGGACTTGGATCCAGGGTGGATGACTTGTCCATGAGACAGGAAAAAAGGAACTAAGGAATAATGTGTGGATACCTGATTCAAGCGTTTGAACATACTAAACACATGTCGAGAAATATGGTAACCGGTAAACCTAGTACCTGAGTGAAGTCGGGCGCGGACTTTCCCCCTCACTTGTCCTGAGACGGGTCTCCCATGCTAGCTATGGTGGGTACATGTGTGGTCACTACACGGCGGCAGCCGGGGTCAGTGGAGCATTGTATGCCAAGGCGATGAGCCCTGGCCACGAATGGGGAATCGATGGGGACGGTTGATATGTGTGGGGACGGAGTGCCCCTACATGTCGTGTGTTTAGGTTTACCTTGCAAGGTTTAAAAACTCGATTTGAATCGTCTGCTTCTCGCAGCTAATGAGACTGCTTGACCCCTTGTACTACATAGAGTAAGAAGTGAAATGAGGAATCACTTGAGATAATATGTTGATTGTACTAAATGATTGCTACTATGTATGCTTAGAAGGAGCAAACTTAGCTAAAATTAATGATACTAGAATTGGAAAAGCTAAAATTGATTTTAGACTCAGCTAGTGCTTTTGGCAAACCAAACCCCTCAGCCAACACAGCTTCATGGTCTAGAGGTAGAGGAGTAGATTCCTCACACCGGGTAAGTCTAGCTGAGTATTAGTATACTCAGCCTTGCTTGTGGCATAATTTTTGCAGGTACGCTTCAGGATATGGTTGATGGTGTGACTTGGCCTACCACCCTGCCACCGGGTTGGACGGTCGAGTGGGATGCTGCTCCAGCAGGAGAGGAGCAGGAGGAGTAGTGGGCTAGGGCTTGCCCTATTCCTCATCTTTCGACGATATCGACTATCCGCTGCAATTTAAATTTTTAACTTATTTTAGTTTGCTTGAAAAACTCCGATTCATGTAATAACTCCAGTACTTTAATTTGAGGTTTCCTGTTTTATTGTATTCCTCTGTGACTCACCGTCGAGTGGATTAGTGGTATTTGATCCTGGATGAGTAGCTTTATCAGACTAGATCTCAGGGACTCACGGGTTATTCCGATTTAAGTGTGTCGCGACCTCTAAGACGTGACTTGGGCACTTAAGCTGGAATAATTCGGGTGGTTCTGCCACAGCTGGTATCGAAGCAAATACTACCACAGAGAAAGCAATAAATCACGAATATTGTAACACCCACTTAGTAAGAAAGGCTAAAAAGAGAAAGCATATTACTCTATATCTATATGTGTTACCCATGTTTATCATTTCATATGAACACTTCATTTGAGAACAAATAATTAATAAAAAAAATGTATGCCACCAAATTATGCATCATGCTAGGATTTTATTTTTGTGTGCATTTTTGTGACAATATAAAGAAAATGGGACGAGAAAAATATTAAAGTCCAAAGTGGGATTTAATCCTAAGGGAAAATTCAAGAAGTAGAAAAAAGGGAAGAAGAGAAAATACTATGCAATACAAAAATAAACTTATAAATAGATAAATTTATTCCAAAATAATTTATTCAAATCATATACTCAGAAATTTGAGTACAAGTTCATCACAAATTTGAAATTCAAATTTAGATTCAAAAATAAGAGAAAAGAGAAAGGAAAATGAAAATATAAAAGAAAAACAGTGTTGTGCTCGATTGGGCCTAAGCCAACCAATTCGGCCCACTAAGTCTTTCCCCGTGCTGCCCAACTAACCTACCGGCGCCGACATGTGGGACCTCTGTGTCAGCTGCCCCATCTCACGCACACGCGCTGGCGCCCTCTCCCGCGTGCTTATGCCGCTGTGCGGTGGGACCCGCGTGTAAGTGAACGCACCTTCCTCCGCGTAGCTCGCGCTCGTTGACTGACTAGTGGGCCCGGGATTCGCAGCTATCTCTCCTCCAACGAACACCGCACCTGGCGGGATCGTGGCGGAGACCGCGTGCGCGTGCAGCTCATGGATTGGGGCACCGACACACCGAGATCCACGGGGGCGTGAGCTTATAAGTCCTGTGGACTCCGCCATAGGCGCAAGCGCTTGACCGTGGAACCCACAGTAAGAGACAAAGAGAAGAGAGGCAGCCGCTGCTGCACGCGTTCTTTGTCGGTGAAGCCAATTGGGGCGCACGGTTGGCCGACGACTTTCGCCGCGCCCTAGGGAGTGTGATCGACGCCGCTGCGGGACCAATCGTCGCGCGGGCACAGCGGATTTCTTCACCGGGACGCGACATTCTACGCCGTGCCGCTGTACACCGTGGCCAGCCCCGTCGAGTCAACAATTCACGGTAATAAGCCTACCCCCACCTTCCTTAAGCCTTCCGCATTGAGTAGCTGAGTTTAATTATGAAACGAGTGTGTGAGCGTGGGGTTTAGCCTCGCCTGTCATGGCGCACCGCCGTGGGGGGGCTTCGCTCCGCCGTGCGTGGGTGCCCTGTTGGGGCGGAGAACGTGCTCCGTCGGATCCGCGCGAACGGTGGTGATTAGTCCGCGCGTACCCCTTCGCGATAGTCGATCTGGAGCGTCTAAATCAGATCGAGCGGGCAGTGTGGGTTATGTAGTGTTTAAAAATATGTGTCGTAGATTCCTAATCTGATGGCTTAGATCCGATACCGTTTCAGGGGGGACCAGTTCTAATCTGGAGCGCACATTTTAGATCCAGCGGCCAAGCTCTGCCGATACCCCTTCGTGGGTCGGATTCACACTTTGGCCCCTCTGTTTTTATAGAACCAACCCGCCGTCCACTGCATAGTATTCTGAGTCTTAGAAAATTATGCGCAGAAGCCCCTGCACTTTTCAGTAATTGAGGCCCGATCCAGAACTATTTTAAATCGATTAAATGAATTAGAAATTGGATTTTAATATGAAAATAAACCCTAGAACTTGTATAAATCATAGAAAATCCATTTTTAGTCCAAATTGATCCATTCCAATTTCTAAAATTTTGTAATATTATTCTCTATCACTTAGAGTCTCTTTTTTGCCATAAAAACAGTAAGAAAAATAATTTCTCACTTAATCCTATTTCAACCACATAAAACCTTTGAAAATTCATAACTTAAAATCTATAACTCCAAAAAATTATGATTCTTGTTCCTAGGATTTTATTTTAATGTGTAGATTATTACTGTGTATTTTGTCTATATGTTTGGTGTGATGTTAATTTGCTCTATATACTGTGCTTGTTTGTATTGTGGCGAGTAGACGAGCCCGTGACTGAGGATCTTGGTGACCAACAGATAGAAGTAGCTGAGCAGGAGCTCATTGAAGGCAAGTTGTGCCCTTGACCACTTTTTACCCAATAATGATCTTTAATATCATTTATCCATGCATAGGTTAATTTTGATGGGACCCGATAGGTCACCCTAGATTGTTTATCTCATTACCTTGTTTACCCCTGAATCACTTGGGTAGTTTGCTATTGCTTTACATGGTTTTGGGATAATCATTTATTATATCTATGTTCCAATTATTCTTGTTATTCTATTTATGTTCATGTCAAGTTCATTAATGTTAATTGGAACATAGAGCTTAACTTGAGAAACACGTGCCACCACAAGGGTTTAATGGGACGCCCTTGGCTGACTAATTAGGAAAGCTAGTGGAAGACTACCTTACCCAAAAGGGGCAAGGGCAGTAGGGGAGTTGCATGCAAGGAGGTTCTCGGGTTGATTTTGCTGCGATGGCGGTCAGACGGGGGATTCTTGCAAGTGCTCTTCCCATAAACTGTAGTGGGTTTTCGGAAGCTAGTGGAACTTTGTAAAGGCCTCGTAGTGTTGCCCTGCCGCGCTTCCTAGATAGAGGTGTATGGGAGTCGCGACCCCTTGGCAAATGGGTAACATGACTTGTGGGTAAAGGGTACAACCTCTGCAGAGTGTAAAACTGGTATACTAGCCGAGCTGACGGTCATGAGCTAATAAAAGTTTGACCAACTACTTAAAAGCAATGCTCAGCTTTAACCCCTGTCATTGATTAGCCTTACACATCACATGAACTCCCACCTTTGTGAGTTCATGCCACATTATTCCCCACAACTTGTTGAGCGATGATCATGTGTGAGCTCACCCTTGCTGTCTCACACCCCCCACAGGAGAAGAGCAGGTGGTTCAGGAGGAGCCACAAGGAGAGGAGTTTGATCTGATCTAGGTGGCGTTTCTCAGTTGACATTGGCGCCAACGATCCTTAGTTCGTTTTATGTTTATTCTTTTATTTTGTAATAAGTCTTCTGCTATGTAATAAATACTCTGATGTTTTATGACATTTATCTCTATACACTCTGTTATTATATATGTTGTCTTCTTGGCGCATGTATGAGATGCACCTGGCTTTGTTCCTTAAAGCCGGGTGTGACAGAAGTGGTATCAGAGGAAATGTTGACTGTAGGACGAAACCTAGATAGAAATGGACAAAACCCTTCCCTACTTACCTTACTCTGATTCATTCTATACTTATCTCATCTTGATCCTATCTCACCTTTTGTTGTTCCACTCTGATTACTCTTATCCTTTCTATTCTAAGACATGATGGATTTCACACCTTGGAATCCTACAGCTATGATCTTTTTAAGAGATAGGAGACCTAAAACAAAATTAAAACTATTTTCTCTATTAAAAAATGTTGGTTGATTGTTCTGATGATAAATGCTTGATTTGCTTCTTTGATTGATTGAAACATTATAGTTGGGCATCTTAGCATGTACCACTATAAGGTAATGTATTAACTTTAGTTGGTGAGACACTAAACTACTTAGCTAATAAATCTCCCGCAGTAACATTTCTCATAATTACTCGCCTTGTCTACAATTCTTCCTTTCTTACCCTGTGTTTCTAACCTAGATGGGCTACCCCTATACTGTTAGAAGAGAGCAGTATATACTTTATCCTTGGTATGTCATGGTTAAGAAAGGCAAAGGCAGTTTATACACTGTGCTAAAGGAACCATAGAACTCATCAGTTCCAAAGGAGAAAGATTTCAAGTTGGAATTGCAGTAACTACCGCCACCAGACTAGCGGCATTCTTAGTAGATGGGAAGTTATTGGTGTCAACATCCGTGTGGTTAGAGATTTTCTGGATGTCTTCCCAGAAGAGTTACCAGGGATGCCACCTGATAGAGAAGTTGAGTTTGTTATTGATCTCTTACCTGGGACTGCTCCTAATTCTAAACGGCCATATAGGTTGTTCGTAGAAGAACTAAAGGAACTTAAGAAGCAATTAGAGGAATTACAAGAGGCTGGGTACATTCGTCCGATTTCCTCACCTTGGGGAGCGTCGGTTCTGTTTGTACAAAAGAAGGATGGATCACAAAGAATGTGTGTGGATTATAGATCTCTTAACGATGTTATTGTGAAGAACAAGTATTCGTTACCCCGTATTGAGGATTTATTTGATCAGATGAGAGGTGCTAGAGTATTCTCGAAGATTGATCTCCGATCCGGATACCATCAGATGAGGATTAGACCATCGGATATTCCCAAGACAGCATTCTCGACTCGTTATGGATTATATGAGTTCACTGTTATGTCGTTTGGATTAACCAATGCATCAGCTTATTTTATGAACTTGATGAATAAGGTGTTTATGGAGTATTTGGACAGATTCGTCGTGGTATTCATCGACGATATTCTTATCTATTCCAAGAGTGATAGTGATCATGAGGAACATCTGAGATTGGTGCTAAAGAAGCTACGAGATAACCAGCTATTTGCCAAGTTCAGCAAGTGCGAGTTTTGGATTGGCGAGGTGCCATTTCTTGGTCATATTATTTCTAATGGAGGAATTTCAGTGGATCCTGCTAAGGTTAAAGAGATAATGGAGTGGAGAGTACCCACTACAGTTACTGAGATTCGAAGTTTCTTGGAACTAGCAGGATATTATCGGAGATTTATTGAAGGATTTTCTAAAATCGCTAAGCCTATGACCTCGCTTCTGGAGAAGGGCAGAGAATTTAAGTGGGACGAGAAATGCCAAGATAGTTTTGATCAATTAAAGAAAAGATTGATGTCACCACCAATGTTGGTTATGCCAGACCTACAGAAGGGATTTGATATTTATTGTGATGCATGTGTCTAAGGCTTGGGATGTGTGCTCATGCAAGAGGGACATGTGATTGCTTATGCTTCCCGTTAGTTGCGGAAACATGAATTGAACTACTCCACTCATGATTTAGAGCTGGCAGCCGTTGTGCATGCGCTTAAGATATGGATACATTATATCATGGGGACCAAGTGTCAAGTATATACGGATCATAAGGTGTTGAAGTATATATTCACTCAGAAGAATCTCAACCTTAGGCAACGCCGTTGGTTGGAGCTTATTAAGGATTATGATTTGGAGATTCACTATCACCCGGGCAAGGCAAATTTGGTTGCAGATGCCTTGAGTCAAAAGGAGCATGTTCATTCAGTTGTTGTTGCCCAGCTACTCGATGAGATTGTTGAGGATTTTAGGAGACTTAACCTAGGGATAGTTGCTCATATTGAAGGAGTTACTATTGATGTGGAACCTACTTTGGAGCAAGAAATCCGCAAAGGTCAACTTGATGATGCTAAAATAAAAGAGATTAAGGATCTGATTACTGAAGGTCGAGTTCCGGAATTCATGGAAGATGAGCAAGGCACTGTATGGTTCAAGGATAGGATATGTGTTCCTGATATTGAAAGCTTTCGTGAGACTATTTTAAAGGAGGCCCATGACTCGGATTATTCCATTCATCCTGGTAGCACCAAGATGTATCAGGATTTGAAGCAGAAATATTGGTGGTATGGATTGAAGAGAGATGTGGCTGCACATGTGGCTATGTGCGATGTGTGTCAAAGAGTTAAGGCTCAACACCAGAGGCTAGGTGGACTACTGCATCCACTAAAGATACCCGAGTGAAAATGGGAAGAGATTGGTATGGATTTTATTACTGGATTGCCTCGCACCCAGAAAGGATATGATGCTATATGGGTGATTGTGGATAGATTGACCAAAGTGGCTCACTTCATTCCTGTCAAGACTACTTATCAAGGTTCTCAGCTAGCAGAGTTATATATGGCTCGGATTGTGTGTTTACATGGAGTACCAAAGAAGATCGTGTCTGAGTCAAGATTTTGGAGAAGCTTTCATGAGAACATGAATACCAAGTTGAATTTTAGTACAACCTATCACCCTCAGACTGATGGACAGACTGAAAGGACTAATCAAGTATTGGAAGATATGTTGAGAGCTTGTGCCCTTCAGCATGGGGGAAGTTGGGATAAGAGTCTACCTTATGCTGAGTTTTCATATAATAATAGCTACCAGGCCAGTTTGAAGATGTCACCTTTTGAAGCTTTATATGGGAGGAAGTGCAGGACTCCTCTATATTGGGATCAGACTGGAGAAAGACAGTTCTTTGGGCCTGAACTGATTCAAGAAGAAGAAGAACAAGTTCGTCTAATTCGGGAGAATTTGAGGATAGCTCAAACCAGGCAAAAGAGCTATGATGATAATAGAAGAAGACCACTGGAATTTGAGGAAGGAGATTATGTGTACCTCAAGGTGTCACCACTTCGTGGAATGAGGAGATTTAAAGTCAAGGGCAAATTGTCCCCTCGCTATATTGGACCATTCTTGATCTTTAGGCGAGTTGGGGAGATGGCATACCAACTCGAGTTACCTGCTAGTCTGTCGGATGTGCATAATGTGTTCCATGTGTCTCAACTTAAGAAGTGTCTCCGTGTCCCTGAGGAACAGTTACCAATGGAAGAGCTCAGTGTTCAGGGTGATTTGACTTACACGGAATATCCTATCAAGATTCTGGATACATTGACTCGAGTTACAAGAAATAAGGTGATAAAGATGTGTAAAGTACAATAGAGTCACCACGGAGAAGATGAAGCAACTTGGGAAAGAGAAGAGGAGCTTCACATAGATTTTCCCCACCTTTTCCCTCGTTCCTCCTAAATCTCGAGGACGAGATTATTTTTAAGGGGGGTAGGATTTGTAACACCCACTTTGTAAGAAAGGCTAAAAAGAGAAAGCATATTACTCTATATCTATATGTGTTACCCATGTTTATCATTTCATATGAACACTTCATTTGAGAACAAATAATTAATAAAAAATGTATGCCACCAAATTATGCATCATGCTGGGATTTTATTTTTGTGTGCATTTTTGTGACAATATAAAGAAAATGGGACGAGAAAAATATTAAAGTCCAAAGTGGGATTTAATCCTAAGGGAAAATTCAAGAAGTAGAAAAAAGGGAAGAAGAGAAAATACTATGCAATACAAAAATAAATTTATAAATAGATAAATTTATTCCAAAATAATTTATTCAAATCATACACTCAGAAATTTGAGTACAAGTTCATCACAAATTTGAAATTCAAATTTAGATTCAAAAATAAGAGAAAAGAGAAAGGAAAATGAAAATATAAAAGAAAAACAGTGTTGTGCTCGATTGGGCCTAAGCCAACCAATTCGGCCCACTAAGTCTTTCCCCGTGCAGCCTAACTAACCTACCGGCGCCGACATGTGGGACCTCTGTGTCAGCTGCCCCATCTCACGCACGCACGCTGGCGCCCTCTCCCGCGTGCTTATGCCGCTGTGCGGTGGGACCCGCGTGTAAGTGAACGCACCTTCCTCCGCATAGCTCGCGCTCGTTGACTGACTAGTGGGCCCGGGATTCGCAGCTATCTCTCCTCCAACGAACACCGCACCTAGCGGGATCGCGGCGGAGACAGCGTGCGCGTGCAACTCATGGATTGGGGCACCGGCACACCAAGATCCACGGGGGCGTGAGCTTATAAGTCCTGTGGACTCCGCCATAGGCGCAAGCGCTTGACCGTGGAACCCATAGTAAGAGACAGAGAGAAGAGAGGCGGCCGCTGCTGCACGCGTTCTTCGTCGGTAAGCCAATTGGGCGCACAGTTAGCCGACGACCTTCGCCGCGCCCTAGGGAGTGTGATCGACGCCACTGCGGGACCAATCGTCGCGTGGGCACAACGGATTTCTTCACCGAGGCGCGACATTCTACGCCGTGCCGCTGTACACCATTGCCAGCGCCGTCGAGTCAACAATTCGCGGTAATAAGCCTACCCCCACCTTCCTTAAGCCTTCCGCATTGAGTAGCTGAGTTTAATTAGGAAACGGGTGTGTGAGCGTGGGGTTTAGCCTCGCCGGTCATGGCGCACCGCCGTGGGGGGGGCTTCGCTCCGTCGTGCGTGGGTGCCCTGTTGGGGCGGAGAACGTGCGCCGTCGGATCCGCGCGAACGGTGGTGATAAGTCCGCTCGTACCCCTTCGCGATAGTCGATCTGGAGCGTCTAAATCAGATCGAGCGGGCAGTGTGGGTTATGTAGTGTTTAAAAATCTGTGTCGTAGATTCCTAATCCGACGGCTTAGATCCGATACCGTTTCAGGGGGGACCAGTTCTAATCTGGAGCGCACATTTTAGATCCAGCGGCCAAGCTCTGCCGATACCCTTTCGTGGGTCGGATTGACACTTTGGCCCCTCTGTTTTTATAGAACCAACCCGCCGTCCACTGCATAGTATTCTGAGTCTTAGAAAATTATGCGCAGAAGCCCTGCACTTTTCGGTAATTGAGGCCCGATCCAGAACTGTTTTAAATCGTTTAAATGAATTAGAAATTGGATTTTAATAAGAAAATAAACCCTAGAACTTGTATAAATCATAGAAAATCCATTTTTAGTCCAAATTGATCCATTACAATTTCTAAAATTTTGTAATATTATTCTCTATCACTTAGAGTCTCTTTTTTGCCATAAAAATAGTAAGAAAAATAATTTCTCACTTAATCCTATTTCAACCACATAAAACCTTTGAAAATTCATAACTTAAAATCTATAACTCCAAAAAATTATGATTCCTGTTCCTAGGATTTTATTTTAATGTGTAGATTATTACTGTGTATTTTGTCTATATGTTTGGTGTGATGTTAATTTCCTCTATATACTGTGCTTGTTTGTATTGTGGCGAGTAGACGAGCCCGTGACTGAGGATCTTGGTGACCAGCAGATAGAAGTAGCTGAGCAGGAGCTCATTGAAGGCAAGTTGTGCCCTTGACCACTTTTTACCCAATAATTATCTTTAATATCATTTATCCATGCATAGGTTAATTTTGATGGGACCCGATAGGTCACCCTAGATTGTTTATCTCATTACCTTGTTTACCCCTGAATCACTTGGGTAGTTTGCTATTGCTTTACATGGTTTTGGGATAATCATTTATTATATATATGTTCCAATTATTCTTGTTATTCTATTTATGTTCATGTCAAGTTCATTAATGTTAATTGGAACATAGAGCTTAACTTGAGAAACATGTGCCACCAGAAGGGTTTAATGGGACACCCTTGGTTGACTAATTAGGAAAGCTAGTGGAAGACTACCTTACCCGAAAGGGGCAAGGGCAGTAGGGGAGTTGCATGCAAGGAGGTTCTCGGGTTGATTTTGCTGCGATGAGGGTCAGACGGGGGATTCTTGCAAGTGCTCTTCCCATAAACTGTAGCGGGTTTTCGAAAGCTAGTGGAACTTTGTAAAGGCCTCGTAGTGTTGCCCTGCCGCGCTTCCTAGGTAGAGGTGTATGGGAGTCGCGACCCCTTGGCAGATGGGTAACATGACTTGTGGGTAAAGGGTACAACCTCTGCAGAGTGTAAAACTGGTATACTAGCCGAGCTGACGGTCATGAGCGGCTCAGGACTCTCTGATGTTTAAATTATGGAACTTAAATTCAATTTTGCCATTTGCATTGCATGGGTTTATTATTAATTTTGTTCAATTACTTTATTTAAGGTTTGGTATTAACTTACATTTAGTAACTGCTAATAAAAGTTTGACCAACTACTTAAAAGCAATGCTCAGCTTTAACCCCTGTCATTGATTAGCCTTACACATCACATGAACTCCCACCTTTGTGAGTTCATGCCACATTATTCCCCACAACTTGTTGAGCGATGATCATGTGTGAGCTCACCCTTGCTGTCTCACACCCCCACAGGAGAAGAGCAGGTGGTTCAGGAGGAGCCACAAGGAGAGGAGTTTGATCCTGATCTAGGTGGCGTTTCTCAGTTGACATTGACACCAACGATCCTTAGTTCGTTTTATGTTTATTCTTTTATTTTGTAATAAGTCTTCCGCTATGTAATAAATACTCTGATGTTTTATGACATTTATCTCTATACACTCTGTTATTATATATGTTGTCTTCTTGGCGCATGTATGAGATGCACCTGGCTTTGTTCCTTAAAGCCGGGTGTGACAAATATCAACTTTTCAAGAAGATAAAACTCGCTTAGAAACCAGTATTGGAATCGTCAGGACTAGAACGCTAGACCTAGGACGAAAGGCCTTAGGAATAGTGAGGAAAAATAGGTGGCTAATTAAGTAGGCCCTATGGGCCGTTCTTAGGATTTTAAGGATGCCCCAAAGGCACCCTTCTGATTCGGTGAGGAGACGTTATTTTCAGCATGCATGCATTATAAAACTGAAAGGATTAAAAATTAAAGGAGTAAAAATTTGATCTAACCCACTTCCTTTTAACAACCCGGGCTCACGTATTTTTCTTTCTTCCACCATAACCTTTACATCTGATCCTCTTCCACAGATGACTTCACCCACCCCCGCCAATGGAGGAGACACTTGTTTCAGTTCTAATTTCCTTTCTCACGAGGGTTTTCCTTCCATCTTGTGGGAGGTGCTCAACTCCGCCGGTTACCCTACGCCCCCTTTGTACACGGTGCAGTTGTACAAGGAGCATCGGGTGCCACGTTGCCGAGTCTGACTGACTCTGGAGGCTCACCCCCTTCAGCTGGGTTGGCGTTCCCTTGACTCTGAGACTATTGGATTCAGGACGGACGACACCACCGAGGCGGCAGCTATGAAGACCCTGATGACTTTCTATGGCTACCATCCCCTGGAGATTGTGATGCACCCCTTGGGAATCTTCCCCACTGAGAAGAGGGATGACCCCATGTGGTGCAACCGTGTGAGCCATGTGAAGGACGTGTGGGCTATGTATCCCGACTTAGTTGGGAGGATCACTGTTTAGTGCATGAGCGCACTGTACCGCCTACAGGCCCTACAGAGCGACGCTATGGCACATCTTGCTAACCTCGCTTAGACCACCAAGATCACCCTCGATAGTCAAGAGGACTTCGTGGTCGACCTGTCCTCAGAGTTGGTGGAGAAGGACCTACAGGTGGAACGGTTGAGCCAGCACATCACCACCCTAGAGCAGCAGGTGGAGACCCGAGACAACACCATTGATGTCCTAGAAAACCAGCTCCACGATGTGCAGCAGGAGCTTGAGGAAGCTAACGACCACCTGAACATGCACCACCTGGAGATGGAGGCCAACGAGGTCGGAAGCGAGGGAGAGGAGGGTCCTGAGGAATTAGGACCAGCTCCTGGTACCAATGCGACTGCCTGCGAGATGCCCCCTTCGCCTGTATCCAGTGTCGCTTCCGCTACTCAGGGTTGATGGGTCATTTTGACGCCTTAGGAGGACAGAAACCCATGCGAGCTTAGTTGACGTCAGATTTTGGACTAGGCTTATGGGTATTATCCCCTAATTGATGTAACCCATGAGAACTTTTGCAAACAATGAAATGATTGTAACCATGTAATCCTCGTTCAAATTGATGTTATGTTATGACATTTTCTTTCTGTATGATATAAAACATATTGTTCGGAGTTATGAATTGGGATAACGTTGGCAGCAATCTCTGTTTTCAGATGGTAGCTAGGCAGCGTCACGGGCAGAACGAGCAAGTTCCCCCGCCACCTCCTCCAGCTCCCAAAGTGCAGGAGTTGATGGCTCAGCAGAAAGAAATTATGTGACAGCTCTTGCAGCGCCAGCCCCAACCTTAGTATTATGGTGGAGGCCAGCCGCAGCGACCTCCGGCCGCGGCGACCTACCAGGAGTTCCTGAGCACGCAGCTGCCCTTGTTCACCAAGGCAGAGGATCCATTAGACACCGACGTGTGGTTACGTCTCGTGGAGTCCAAGTTTCCCCTCCTAACGGGAGACTGCCCTGATGACACCAAGGCTCGCTTCGCCACGCAGTAGCTTCGCTAACCTACTCAGACATGGTGGGACCATTTCCACGCCATGCTATCTGCTGGTCATGATGTTTCTTGGGAGGAATTCAAGACTGCTTTCAGGGGACACCACATTCTAGCTGGGATTCTTGACCGCAAGTTAAATGAGTTCCTGGCACTCAATCAAGGAACCCACACTATATTGTAGTATGCCCAGGCTTTCAACGACCTGTGCCAGTATGCATGTTATCATGCTGACTTTGATGAACAGAAGAGAGACCGCTTCCACAGGGGTCTCAACTCCAAGCTACGTGAGCGACTCAACACTGTCCGGGCTGATAGCTTAAATGAGTTGGTCAACTTGGCCATCTCACAAGAGGACTGTATTGTAGCCCACCGGGCAGAGAAGAAGAGGAAGGCACCAATGTCAGGACCATCCGCTCAACCCCAGAGGTTCAGGATTGTTTCCCACAATCAGAGTAGAGGATTTCAACAGCAGGCAGGCAGATGGGTGATCAGGCCACCTCAGCAGCAGCAAGCACCCAACCTTTTTCCAGCTCCCGCTCCAAGGAACAATCAACCTCAGCAGTAGCAGCAGTTCCACCAGGGAAATGGGAACAAGTGCATCACTTGTGGCAATGTGGACCATTATGCCAAGAATTGCCCAATGAATCAGCAGAGGTAGATGCCAGCACCAAATCAAGACAGAGCGAGGAAGCAGAAGGTGCAAGTCAGGCAAGGGAAGCTCAATTTCACTACTCTGGAGGAGTTACCTGAAGGAGCCCCCATCATGACTAGTATCTTTTCAGCTTTTAATCAACCTGCATTAATTCTGTTTGATTCTGGTGCATCTCATAGCTTCATTAGCCAGAAGTTCAGTGCTAAATGCCAACTGCCTTTCTATCATACAAAAGGGTCTTTCATGATAGCAACACCTGGGGGTAAAATTGCAACCAACCAATTAAATCAAAGTGTGCCTATCTCACTGGGAAGTAAGATCTTCAAAACTACACTCCTGATTTTGCGATTAGAGGGTATGGACATCATTCTCGGAGCTGACTGGATAACTCAACACCGAGTAGTGTTGGATGTAGCTGCCAGAGCTCTGGAAATCTGTTCTCCTACCTTTGAAGACCTTGCGTTGTATCTGCCCAGCCAAGATTCTACTCGATCATGTGCTTTTGCTATGATAGAGTTACCTCTGAAGAAGATTCACGTGGTCTATGAGTATGCAGATGTTTTTCCTGATGAATTGCCAGGAATGCCACCAGACCGGGATATTGAATTCGCCATCTAGTTGCAACCGGGAACGACACCTATTTCCAAGAGACCTTACCAGATGCCACCCGTTGAATTGGCAGAATTGAAGAAACAACTGCAAAATTTGCTAGACAAGGGTTTCATCCGCCCAAGTATTCTCCTTGGGGATGTCCAGCCTTGTTTGTGAAGAAGAAAGATGAGAGCTTGAGGCTATGTATAGATTACCGCCCACTTAATGTGGTAACTATCAAGAACAAGTAACCTTTGCCTCGTATTGATGTTCTTTTCGATCAATTGGTTGAAGCCAAAGTGTTTTCCAAAATAGACCTTCGCTCTGGCTATCATATCAAGATATGAGCAAGTGATATTCCAAAGACTGCCTTCTCAACTAGATATGGGTTGTATGAGTATTTGGTAATGTCGTTTGGGCTGACTAATGCGCCAGCATACTTCATGTACCTGATGAATTCTGTCTTCATGCCTGAACTGGACAAGTTCGTGGTGGTTTTCATCGATGGTATCTTGGTGTACTCAAAGAACGAAGAAGAGCATGTCGGTCATTTGCACGTAGTGCTTCAACGTCTGTGAGAGCACCGCCTTTATGCCAAATTGTCAAAATGTGATTTTTGGCTAAAGGAAATCAAATTCTTGGGTCACACTATCTCTCAAGCAGGCATAGCTGTTGATCCAAATAAGGTGCAAGAGGCGATGAACTGGAAGCCGCCAACGACTATCCGTCAGATTCAAAGTTTTCTGGGATTGCCCGGATATTATCGAAGATTCATTCCGGACTTCTCTCAAATTGCGAAGCCCATGACTGAATTGTTGAAGAAAGGAGCCAAGTTTGACTGGGGTCAGAAGTGCGAAGATGCTTTCCACACCTTGAGGCAGCATCTGACCACAACACCAGTGTTAGCGCAACCTGACAACGGCAAGCCATTTGATGTGTACTGTGATTCCTCTGGCACTGGACTGGGTTGTGTTTTGATGCAAGACAACCGAGTCATTGCCTACGCATCAAGAACACTCAGGCCTCACGAGCAAAATTATCCCACTCATGACTTGGAGTTAGCAGTCGTGGTTCATGCATTGAAGATGTGGAGGCACTATTTGATGGGAACCCACTGCAACATCTTCACAGATCATAAGAGCCTCAAGTATATTTTTACTCAGGCTGATCTCAACATGAGGCATAGAAGATGGCTAGAGCTGATCAAGGACTACGACCTGGAGGTACACTACCACCCGGGGAAAGCCAATGTAGTAGTTGATGCCTTGAGTCAGAAATCGCAATGCAACTGTGTTATGATGGATTCTCGCATCAACACCCTGTGTGATGAGTTGAGCAAAATGAAGGTTGAAGTGATTCCTTCTGGAGCTTTGTCTCACAATTCCATTGAGCCAACTTTGCGAGACCAGATAATCATGGCCCAACTCAGTGACAAGGGATTGCAAATCATTAAGGAGAACCTCCATCAAAAGACAGAGAAGTATAAGTGTTTCCGCCAAGATGGGAAGGGTATATTGTGGTTTGGAAGCAAATTGGTGGTTCCTAAAAGCAGGGATCTCAAGAAGAAAATCTTGGATGAGGCTCATCTCTCCAAATTCTCCATGCATCTAGGAAGCACCAAGATGTACCATGATCTGAAGCCCCTGTATTAGTGGACCAGAATGAAGAGGGAGATAGCCCAATATATATCAGAATGTGACACATGTCAGAGGATAAAGGCAAGCCACTTGAAATCAGCTGGTGCCCTGTAACCCCTATCAATACCTTCATGGAAATGGGATGACATCAGCATGGATTTTATTGTGGGACTGCCCAATACCCCTCGGCATCATGATTCAATTTGGGTCATTGTAGATCGATTGACAAAAGTGGCACATTTTCTTCCAGTGCACACCACCGATAAGGCTCAGAAGTATGCAGAGTTGTACATTGACCGAATCATGTGTTTGCACGGATTACCCCGGACCATTGTTTCTGACCAAGGAGCCCAATTCGTTGCCAGATTTTGGGAACAATTCCAAGAGTCTTTGGCAACCAAGCTAATAAGAAGTTCAGCTTACCACCCACAAACTGATGGTCAGACCGAAAGGGTAAATCAAATTCTTGAAGATATGCTAAGGGCTTGTGTGATCGATTGTGGCAAGAACTGGGATAAGTACCTCTCTTTGGTAGAGTTTGCTTATAACAACAATTATCAATCTAGCCTAAAGATGGCACCTTTTGAAGCCCTATGTGGAAGAAGGTGTCGAACACCCCTCAATTGGTCTCAGCCTCGAGAAAGAGAAATTTTTGGACCTGACTTAGTGACCGAAGCCGAAAGGAAAGTCAAGCTAATGAGGAAGAATCTAGAAGCTGCTCAGGCCAGGCAAAAGAGTTACCATGATAAGAGAAGAAAACCTTTCTAGTTTGAAGTGGGAGATTTCGTATATCTGAAGGTATCACCCACCAAAGGAGTGTAAAGGTTTGGGATCAAAGGCAAGTTAGCCCCTCGCTACATTGGACCTTATGGGATCATAGAGGCATGTGGACCCGTGGCATACAAATTGAAGTTACCTCCAAAAATGTCTACCATCCACAATGTATTCCATGTATCCCAACTGAAGAAATGTGTTCGATTACCGACCGGGATCATAGCAGAACCAGAAGTGGAGATAGAGCCAGATCTATCGTACCAAGAGTACCCTTCCAAGGTTCTAGATTGCAAAGAAAGATCAATTCGGGCTAAATCGATCAAAATGTATAAGATCGAATGGAGTAATCACTTAGAGGAAGAGGCTACTTGGGAGACTGAGGAATTTCTACGTTCGAACTTCCCCGATTGTCTACCTAATGGAATTGATACGTAACCATGCCCAACCGCTCCAACTGCCCTTTGAATCTAAATATAAGAAAAATGATCTTAACATAAAAGGAGTTAGTTGAATGACTAAAACTAAGAGGACTTCCTTCTGAAGTTGCAAAGAAGATGACATTCGAAGAGCAGTTTACTAAGAAGAACCTTAATGAACAAACCACCAATTTCAAGCAAGCCATAAAACCTTCTTTTCACCCCAGAGGACTCTGACCCAAATCTCGGGGACGAGATTCCTTTAAGGGTGGAAGGCTGTAACACCCCAGTAATTCCCAAAAGATTCTTCTTAGTGCTAACTTAAAACCATTATCACATGTGAAACAAATTGAGCAAAGCTTAAATGAAGTCTTTTTCATTTAAATGGATTATGCCTTAACTATGCCATGTACCTCAAAGTGAGAAGAATTCACAAACCCTGATTAACCCTAAGTGCAAAAGGAGAAAACTTGTAAAAAGATTTTGAAAAACACAAAATCATGAGGAAGACCAAATAACAAAGTTAAAATACTCTAAATAAACTACAAAATGTAGTAAGAAAGTTTGATTAGGGGAGCTTTGCAAAATTCTCAAAAAGACCCCTCAAGCTAAACTTTCAAAGGGAAATTTAGGAAATTCAGAACTGAATTTTTGCCCCTTTATGAAGTTCAGCCGTGTTCTATGTCTTCCAAAACTCAAATCTGCAGAACCCAAATATGAAAGTGGCGCCAAATTACCTTGAACATACTCTGGTAAAGTTTGAAATCAAACTAAAACCGTTTGACACATGTTGACTCAACTTTAGTCTCGGATTTCAGCCGAGCGACAAACCGAACTTCGCCCCCTCGTATCTCACGAATCCGAGGTCAAATCCACTCAAGTGTTGTAAGAGAAACAAAGAGTAAACGACAAAGAATAAATCGTGTGTAGGGATTTGGGAGAGTTACGAGAAGATCGCGAGCCAATTAGCGTTTGAAAATGACCAGCCCGAGCGAGGCCACGTGTTCGATCGCTTGCCTAACCGGCCAAGCACAGACTGGTCGCGGCAGCGCGCGCCCCACGCGTGGTCGCCCCGCCCCGCGCGTCTATACCTTGCCCTCGCCTATAAGTGCGCCCAGAGGCCTTAGCCGTTTGCACTTGAGCACCCAAAGCCTAGCCCGAGCCAGAGATCACCGGAGTTCGCCGTTGAAGGCGAGCGCCACCGCCCGTCATCACTGCCCGAGCACGGCCGTCGTGACCAATCTTTTCTATGACCCCCAGCCTCGCCTTAGCCCCTGGACAGCTTTCCTGAGAGGCTATGAAGCTTCTCCAAGCTTGAGCCGAGGCATTGCCTCACTGGAGGAGCAGAATCACCCTGGCCGGACTTCGGCCGCCCGCCACCGCGCGTAGATTGAGCTATCAGGTAAGCCATTCTTCAATTCCTCGCGCCTACGCCTTCCCTAGCACCTAGTGAAGCTCACTGACCAGTTTAATTGCACTCTACCGCCCTGGATAGGCCGGAGCCGTCGCTGCCGACGAGCTCCCCCACCTGTGCACGTGGATCGGCCTACTCCGACCATCCCCGGAGATGATCCGCACATCGGCGTGACCGTCACGACCTCCCCTACGCCCTCGGCAACCTCACTGGAGAAATCTCGCCGCCGGTAAGCCCCTCCACCCTTTCCTCCACCTCGGGTACTGTTTAATTGGGAGAAGGACCTCGGGTTAGGTTTAGCAAAACCCTGGGGGTTTTCTGAAATGTCAGTGGCACATGTGAATAGTAACCCGAGGACTAGTCTGTAAGAAAACCTAGAAACTTTCGCCAGGGACCCCGATCCAAGTTAGTTTTCCATTTAACCATTTCTGAATATCCTTTTTAATAAACAGAGAACTTAGTAAATTCATAACTTGAGAAATATTTAACCAAATCTAGTCAAACCAATTTTGTTGGATTCCAAATAATATGAACTGTTGAACAAAAATACTGAACGATATGGTTTCTGTATTAATTTTTAGAGTTTGGAATTAAATAAGGAAACTGCCCAAACCTTATTAAAATAAGGAAAAATAGTTATGCTTCTATGCTAGGCTTAAGAAAATTTATAGAGATACATACCCAACTTAGGCACTGTTTAAAAATACTAAGGACCCCAGTATACAAGATTAACTCAAGACTATCTATTAAAAATTATATCTGTCCAAAATTTAGGAAATTAAGAAAGGCAATAGAAATTAATGAAAAGAGGATGAACATATTTTTCCTAGTCTACTTAAGTAATGGGGAACCTAGGAAAAATATAGAGAACCCTAGTCCAAGACTAATCCAGGGATAAAAAATTTATTAGGCAATAAGGAACTAAGGAAAACCATGATTTAAAATATAAGAACCATTTCAAAAATGGTAAGAAAAATTTAGTAGACTCCTAACTACTAGAAGACCACTACAAAAATAATAAACACCCCAACCCATCATAACAAGTGGGTTGAACAATTAAAACTTGATTTTGGCCCATGTTCTAATTAAATCATAAGAAAGTCTAAAATCGTGTAATAGTAGGCAAATCAATTTTTACCTAATTGTTAATGAAGTAGACCACCAAAGAAAAATATGAAACCTAGTTAAAAATGTAAGGTAACACCCATTAACCCCTACCCCATAAAAAGGACCATATAGTCCAAGAATTCCTACCCCCTCTTCCCGTAAGCAAAAAGTTGCCAAATTCTAGAATGATTGCTCTTGCACAAAGAAGAAGATAGGAAAAATTAGAAATCTGTTGTTTGATATTTTTTCAAGTATAGTGGTAGTAGAAAATCACAATAAAATAAACAATAAGTATTAGTGACTAAAATTTGGTACAAAGTCATGTTATTACACCTAAATGCCAGCAAAAATAAGCCTTAGAGAATAACCCACTGTTAAAGGAGAGTTGTAGTTCAAAGCACCCCCTCTGCCCTAAGATTTGATAATTTTGTACAGAGAGAACCCATCACTTTTTAAGCCCCAATTTTTGAGACAGAGAGTTACACACCACTGAGAAGCTACTATAACTTTTACAGAATGTTTGGACATTTATAAAACTAGCTTGTAGTTCAAACCCACCTTAAAGGCATAAAAGAAAAGGAAAAGAAGAGATAAATTAGAAGGAATAATGAATCTCACCTCAACGAATTGAGTTAGGAATCTTAATAAACTTTCACTAAGACATTAAAAGGAAATTAGTGGAACACTAAAATAATCTTACCAATTAGCTTAACCAAACTTGACCCTAATTGGCTAAGTGTACCACCAAAATTTCCATTAATAAGATTAAGCCTTACCTTATTAATTTGACCATTCACCATCATTTTAATTGCTAAATTGCATATCATGCCATGCATGTATCTTACTCATTGCATTCGTTAGATTGCAACCTCGCTGACGGAGAGTACGTGCTCATTCCTAAGCAGGGAGCTGTCCACGAGGAATATCAGGAGCCAGCTCCCGAGCCTGCCATCGAGAATCTCCCCGTAGCCCCATCAGTTGAAGGCAAGCCCCGGTTCTTATGCATAACCTGTTTATATATATGATATTTTACTACACTTAATGATTGTAGGCTTGTAATGTGCACTTAAGTGTAGGAGTTGCTTGAAACCCTTAGTTGCATTAACTCAGGATTCCTTTTTGAGATGGATACTAGCATGCTAGGTTGAGTAGCTGCTTTTGCTAATTAGGATCCTGGTAGAAGTCGAGTGATTTTTCTAGCACTCGCACGAGGTCAGGAATGGATTGTATTCATCTTGATAACGGGATCTATGATGGTCTATGGACTTGGATCCAGGGTGGATGCCTTGTCCATGAGACGGGAAAAAAGGAACTAAGGATTAAGGTGTGGATACCTGAGTAAAGCGTTTGAACGTACTAAACACATGTCGGGAAATATGGCAACTGGTAAACCTAGTACCTAAGTGAAGCCGGACACGGACTTTCCCCCTCACTTGTCCTGAGACTGGGTCTCCCATGCTAGCTATGGTGGGTACAAGTGCGGTCTCTGCACGGCGGCAGCCAGGGTCAGTGGAGCATTGTATGCCAAGGCGGTGAGCCCTGGCCGCGAACGGGGAATCGATTGGGACGGAGTGCCCCTACATGTCATGCGTTTAGGTTTACCTTGCACGGTTTAAAAACTTGGTTCGAATTGTCTGCTTCTCGTAGCTAATGAGACTGCTTGACCCCTTGTACTGCATCGAGTAAGAAGTGAAATGAGGAATCACTTGAGATAATATGTTGATTGTACTAAATGATTGCTACCATGTATGCTTAGAAGGAGATAACTTAGCTAAAATTAATGATACTAGAATTGGAAAAGCTAAAATTGATTTTAGACTCAGCTAGTGCTTTTGGCAAACCAAACCCCTTAGCCAAACAACTTCATGGTCTAGAGGTAGAGGAGTAGATTCCTCACACCGGGTAAGTCTAGCTGAGTATTAGTATACTCAGCCTTGCTTGTGGCATAATTTTTGCGGGTATGCTTCAGGATATGGTTGATGGTGTGACTTGACCTACCACCCTGCCACCGAGTTGGACGGTCGAGGGGGATGCTGCTCCAGCAGGAGAGGAGCAGGAGGAGTAGTGGGCTAGGCCTTGCCCTATTCCTCATCTTTCGACGATATCGACTATCCGCTGCAATTTAAATTATGAACTTATTTCAGTTTGCTTGAAAAACTTTGATTCATGTAATAACTCCAGTACTTCAATTTGAGATTTCCTGTTTTATTATATTCCTCTGTGACTCACCATCGAGTGGGTTAGTGGTATTTGATCCTAGATGTGGGACTAACGGGTTATTCCGATTTAAGTGTGTCGCGACCTCTAAGGCGTGACTTGGGCACTTAAGCTAGAATAATTCGGGTGGTTCTGCCACAGTAGGTGCTTTGCGAAGTGCTTAGGTTAGTTAGATCGCTTTAGCGTTTGCTTTAGGTGAACCCTAATTAGTTGAGTGAGTTTTGTAAAACCACGCAACCCCTCGGCTCTTATGTGAGCTGTTGTAATTGTACCGAGTGGGGCGAGAGTCTTATGAGACCGTGACAACCGCGTTTGTGTCACGGTCGCCACCGTGTACCGAAGGGAACGAGGCCCGCGACATTTTCAGCCAGAAATTCAATAGTGGAGATGGCGGGGAGCGTCTGAAAGGAGCCGAAAGCGGAGCACCACTTGCACGTGGATAAGGCCCGCGGCTCTCTACAGAGTTACTCGACCGTGGTGCTTGGCCCTCTTGCACAATAGCACTATACATGATTTTCGGTGGCCATAATTATTTTCGGTGGCAAGGGGCAAGCCGTCGAAAATTATATAGTATTTTCGGCGACGTACGTTGGCCACCGAAAATAGGCTTGTTTTCGGCGGCCTCTAACACAGCCGCCGAAAATAAGCTTATTTTCGGTGGCCTCTGACCTAGCCGCCGAAAATTAGGGTTTTAAAACGGCTTCCGACTCCTTTCTTCTCTCTGTCTCTTTCTCAACCCCGCGCCGTCGCGTCTTCTTCCCCGCGCCATCGCCTTCTGCCCCGCGCTGGCCACCACCGCGACGCCCACCGTCGCGCCCGCTGCCCCTGCCCGCCCGCCCGCGCGCCGCTGCTGCCCCTTCTCAGCCACCGCGCTCGATGCCCTGCTGCCCCTGCTCACCCATGTGCGCTGCCCTGTCGCCGCACGCCGCCCACCGCCGCGCCACTGCTGCCCCTACCCGACCGCGCGCGCTGCCCTGCCCGCCCCGCGCTGCGCGCCCGCCGTGTGCTGCCCGTCGGCCGCGCCGCCCGACCCCGGTCGCCAGCGCCGTCCGCCGCCACCATCGACGTCTGCTGACGTCCTCCGCTACGGTCGACCGCCCGCGTCTACTTCTTCCACCACTCTACCGTCATTGCCAAACTCTTCGCCATCCAAAGGTAATTTTTTGCGTATTTTACTTCATACTTTCGGCGGCCGTTATTTAATTGCCGCCGAAATTAGTATATATTTGTAAATGTTTGTTTGATTTGTATTTGATTAGTGTTATTGTTTAATTTGATTTCATTAATATATTAGTGGTATATGTGGTTTAGGTATTAGTGGCATATATTTGTAAATGTTTGTTTGATTAGTGTTATTGTTTAATTTTATTTCATTAATATTGTATTTGTGTCATTAATTTCATATTACTATTATATTATTAGTTTTACAAGTACATTATATTTGTACGTAGAATTGTTGCATTATTATCATATATGGTAGTTAGTTTGATTTAATTAATAGTATATCATTTTATGTTTTATATATACGTAATATATTGTTTAGTGGCAGCGAGGTTATGCTGCCGATTTTTTTTGATCCTGCTAGCTTGCTGTGGGTTTAGAACCTATCCTTGCCTATACATATAGGAACTAAACCCTTAACGAAGTTGAATAATGTTTTCACGATATGGTTCGGTTTAACAGTCTGAGGCATGGCTGACGATCATGCATGGATGTACAATGGCTGGAGTAGAAATGGATGTCATTCTGATGATTGGGTAGCCAAAGCCAAAGATTTTGTAGACCACGTATTCTCCTTGTCCTTAATCGGCACTGTCAGATGCCCTTGTAGGCGGCACAAAAACAGTATATTTCTTAATAAGGAAAGAGTAAGTCTAGATCTTTGTCAGTTTGGATTTATGCCCGAATATGAGGTGTGGGAACATCATGGTGAGGTAGTATCCAACTGGAATGTAGAAGAGGAGGAGAACAATGATTGTGGTGGTGACGATGATGCGATGCATGAGATGCTAGATTCGCTACGTCCAGAATTAAACCTAAACTCCGAGGATCCTGCCACACCAGAGGTTTCTAGATTTTTCAAACTACTAAAAGACTCTGAAGAGTCGTTGCATGAACACACAGATGTGAGTATACTCGCTTTTGTGACTCGGCTCATGGCCATTAATTCCAAGTACTTTTTCTCGAACAATTGTTACAATGAGATTTTAAAGTTATTCGGAGATGTGCTCCCAAAGCCCAATAAGTTGCCTAAAGACATGTACCATTCAAAGACAATTATCAAAGGTCTCGGTATGGATTATGAGAAGATTGATGTGTGCAAAAATAATTGTATGCTTTTCATGAAGGAGCATGCGGAAGAGAAAAAATGACTGAAATGTGGACAATTTAGATTTGTGGAAGTTGTTAATGATGAGGGTGAGAAGGTGATGACAGATGTTGCACATAAGCAGCTCCGCTACTTGCCACTAACTCCTTGAGTGAAACAGATGTTTCTATCTAAAAAAACCGCTATAGACATGCGATGGCACAAAGAAGGTGTCCGTGATAACGATGACCTAATCGTGCACCCTTCAGATGGGGATGCATGGAAGGCTCTCGACACGTTTGATCCCGACTTTGCAGCTGATCCGAGGAATGTTCGAATCGGCCTCGTGATCAATGGCTTCACATCTTTTGGTCAAATGGCATCATCATACTCATGTTGGCCCGTCTTTGTTATTCCATACAACCTTCCACCTTCTCTTTGTATGAAATATGAATTTATATTTCTTTGCTTAATCATTCCTGGCCCAAACTATCCTGGAAAGAACCTCAATGTCATGTTAAAACCCTTGATTGAAGAGTTGAAGGAGCTTTGGAAAGGTGTTGAAGCATACGATGTTTTTAAAAAACAGATATTCAAACTTCGAGTTGCGTATTTGTGGTCGGTGCATGACTTCATGGTGTATGCTATTTTTACCGGTTGGAGTACACATGGTAGATTGACATGTCCATATTGCTGTTCAGATACAGATTGCTTCCGTCTTCATGGTGGAAAGATCACTTACTTTGATTTTCATTGACGTTGGTTGCCCAGGAAACACCCCTTTAGGAGCGATAAGAAAAACTTTATAAAGAACACTGTGGTCACCAAAGGACCGCCTAAATGTCTTAACACAGCAAAAATATATGCTCAGCTGAACAACCTTGTCTTAAATGAAAAGGGGGACAAGTACGAAGGATTCAGAGTGGACCACAACTGGACACATATATGTGGTCTCTGGGAGCTCCCTTATATGTCGTCATTGATTCTTGTGCACAACATTGATGTCATGCACCAAGAAAGTAATGTTGTTGAAGCCCTCATACACACCTGCATGCATTTTTAAAAAACAAAGGACAATCTGAAAGCTCGAAGAGATCTAGCAACGCTTTGTGACCGACAGACCCAAGTGCTCAATGCCAACGGTAAGCCGCCACGTGCCTTGTTCTGTCTTACCTCAAAAGACAAGATCGAGGTAATGAGATGGATGAAAAAAATTAAATTTCCCGATGGATATGCTGCGGGCTTGAAAAGAGCTGTGAATTTGAAAACGGGAAAACTAACTGGGTTAAAGAGCCATGACTTCCATATATTAGTGGAGAGGATTATCCCTGTCATGTTTCGTGGTTATATGTCCGACGCCATGTGGCAAGCAATAGCTGAGCTAAGTTATTTCTACAGGCAGATCTGTGCCAAAGAAATAAGTAAAAATATGATGGAGAAGTTGGAGAAAGAAATACCAGTGTTGTTATGCAAGCTAGAAAAAATATTCCCACTTGGATTCTTCAATCCGATGGAGCATCTACTTATTCACATTCCATATGAGGCAAAGGTTGGTGGACCTGTACAATATAGGTGGATGTATCACATTGAACATGCACTAAAAAACCTGCGAGGCATGGTTCGAAATAAGGCTAGAGTAGAAGGATGCATCACTGAAGCTTTTTTGCTAAAGGAGGTTTCATACTTCACGAGTGTGTATTTCGCAGAGGAACATAATGTCTATGCTACTACCATGCGATACAATGTCGATGAGGAACCTCTAGTCAGTGATCTCAACATTTTCCAATGGAGAGGCACAAGTACTAGTAAAGGCACGTTCTACCACCTTAGCATGGATGAAAGAATGTCCGCATTGCTATACATGTACTCTAATATGGAAGAGATGGAGCCATATTTCATGTAAGTCTTTATTTGACCCCTAAATTTCTTTACCAAAGGAGCCATATTTAATTACTTATTTGTCGTACAGTAAGTTCGACGAGGAAAATTGGACTTATTCCCATCAGCCTACAAGCAAACAACTAGATACGATGCGATGACATGGGAGGCAAGGAAGACCTAATTTTGTTGACTGGTTTCGCGAGCATGTAAACTCTTTATATTCCTTACTTTCATGTCATTTAGCCTTTTACGTGAGGTAGTCAATTTAACTGTATGTTATTTGCAGTGCACAAAGACTCGTAACATACATGAGGACTTGAGACAGCTATCTTATGGGACGGTGACTTGCAGAACCTTTGGTAGATACGATGTGAATGGCTTCCATTTTCGTTCAGACCAATTTGAAAAGTCTCATCCTCGGGCAGCCACACGTAACACTGGAGTTCTGACTAGGGCACTCGATGCACTCGGCACAGAAACTAATTATTATGGCATCATTCAAAACATCCTAGAGTTTAATTTTGCAGGGAACAAAACTTTGAAATTAGTATTCTTTCTATGTGATTGGTTTGATAGCACTAATGGGATTAGACAAAGTCAATATGGCATAACTGAAGTAAAGCACAAGGAACGACTTCGAGGCCATGATAATTTTATCCTTGCACACCAGTGCGAGCAGGTCTACTATATGCTGAACCCAAATCCGAAGTTTAAAGCATGGTTGGTAGTTCATAAGGTGAACCCTAGGGAACGTTTACATACTCCTTGCACTGCTGATTATCAATTCGAAGACGAACAGGCCGATGATGTTTATCAAGAAGAAGAATTGCCAACCACTTTTTCTATCGATGAGGGTGTTGCACTGAACTCATTAGTCGGAGACCGTAACGATGTCACTGCTGATGAGTGTGTTGCACCGAAACGAAAACGAAATCCAAGGAACAAAAAAGCCACATTGCGAGCTTTGGATCGAAGAAGACTCCTTGATAGTGATTCTGATGAATTTTGATGTGTAATGCATAATTTCATATTATGTGATGTATTATTTGATTTTTTTTATTAATTCACTTAATTTTATGGAGCTAATACATTTAATGTTTTTCTATTGAACAGGATGAGTGGTAGGAAAACAAAGCGCACTGCTAGGGGGTTTCTTAATGCGGCTAGCAGGATACTCCCTGGTGCACGTTCCCTTTTCCAAGGGAGTTCTTCTAGCCAGAGCAGACAGGAGGCGTTGCTGAGACACGCCCGGCCAGAACTACGTGATACACCTATCGCTCTACAACGTAGTACCGATGTAAATGTTTATGTAATTGATCTTATTTGTCAGTCATTTATGTAATTGATCTTATGTAAATGTTTATGTAAATGTTTACGTGTCTCTATTTCATGTCCATAGGAAGAGGAGGACGACGAGGAGGAGGTGCAACACCATGAGGAGGAGGACGAGCAGGCCCATGAGGAGGAGGAGGTGCAGGCCCATGTGGAGGAGGAGGTGGGCATAGATGCTGAGGCGGATGACGATACCACTGAGGCTCCTGTCGTTTGACGAAGGGGCACTCGGAAGGGCCACTTTGTCCTACCTCCATTAGCACCTGCACAATCTGAAGCTCAATTACTGATCATCCCGGTTGGTGATAGGTACTCATGTTTGGCCACTTTGTTCTTACTTATTTGTTTATTGTACACTATATATATGACATGACTTCCTTGTTTTTTTTTCATGCATCCAATGGGAAGACGCGTCATTTGACGATCGAGGTCACCATAGACAAGTTAATAGAGTCTTAGGTAACCTCTGTTGTCTACATAATCCAAGAATTGTCACCGACCCGAAAGGTGTTGTGGTTCCTTGCACTAGCTGGTCGCACTTCGCACTAGCTCCACATGCTACATATGGAACAGCTCAAGGCGCTGTCAAGCACGACTTTTGGGTAATGTTTCAAACTAACATTTATTAGTTATTTCAAACTAACATTTATTAGTTGTTTTCAAACTAATTTTATTTTCGATGTTGGACATAGACGCTATCATGTGGAACCTGAGGCTCAAGAGCATGCAGACCGAGTATTAGAGAAAAATGCGAAGAAGGTGTGCAGGGATGCATTTTCCAATGCTCGTCTACAGGCTGTGAATGCGTACATGAAGCGCAGAGGTCATTCTATCAGCAACTTTCGACAATATTCGGATGTCTACTTGACTGTAGACCAGTACATGGAGGTAAAAATCTAATTTAGCAGCTCATTCAGATGTGAATGTAATTTTGAGCTAACGCTTTATATGCAGGTAACTCTTCCATGGATGGAACACCGGCCGCAGGCTTACAAGGCTTTGTGTGAGATATGGGCTTCGCCCAAGTGGATTGAGAAGTCTAACAGGAATCGACATAGGCAGCCCATCAGCAGGACGAGGACGATGATGAGGTCGTAGTCAACCATACCTATGGGGCTGATGGACACATTCGGTTGGCGAAGCGAATGGTGAGTATGTAGTATTCTGTTTTACTCAGAATTGAAACCTGATTAAACTCATATATTTGTAGGAGGCTCAAACTGGAGTTGTCCCAAGCCCAATCGATGTTTATAGGAGAGGGCATAGAGCGAAAAACAGTGAAATCTTCGATGAGTTGTGTAGTCAAGCGGCCATTGAGCATATGGTTAGTTGTTGTTATGATTAATGTTTTCTTGCCGTATAGCTATAAATTACATGTGTGCTGAACCTTCATATTGTATTGCAGGAGACATACGGGCAGGAGATGGTTAGGAAGTATGGAGAAGACTACGATTGGCGAGGAGCGCCTACCATCGACGCTGAAGTTGTGCATTCACTTGGAGGCAAGGCGCATGGACGGTATGAACTTGTTAATTTTTTCAATAATATTGGAACTATGACCGAATAGCTAATTTTCCTGTTTTTTAAGATATTCTATGTTTACCGGTGTTATCGATTCGACGGAGTTGCATTCTCGTGGCGGCTCTTCGTCACAGGCGGTTTGTGGTAGTAGCAGCCGTAGTCGCCGCTCTATATCTAGCATGGAGGAGGCTATGAGGGAGCAGCAAGAAAAGTTTCGCGAAGAGCTGCGGCAACAACAAACGGCATTCCTCAAAGAGCAATCAGAGTACATGGCTGCTTACAACGCACAGGCCCAACAAGCAATGAACGTGAGTGTCTTATTTCTTCTCAACACGCTCGATATTGGTTCTATAACTAACATATTATATTTGCAACAGTCTTGGTTTCCACAGTAGGCACAACAGCAACCATTTGTTTTCCCTCAGTTTTAGCCGCCGATGCCTCAGTGGGGATTACATGCTCCGCCACCTCCACCTCCACCTCAGGTGCTTCAATTTAGTTAATACTTGTCGTTTGTATCAACCTAATTTCAAATCTTTACTAAACTTTATTTTGTAGGGATCCGGGGTCATGGGCCACAACACGCCACCACCGGTCATACCAGCACTATGAGGAGCTTATGCAGGGGAGGGAGCTACTCCAGGAGAGGTTAGTTTGAGAAATAATTTGTTTGAATAGTGGTCATACATGTAACCAATGCCGTTATTAATATCTTCTTTTTTCTTTAGGATCCAAACCCGTTACACGACTTCGTCAACGAGTTTTTTGCTTCTGGAGGAGTGGACACAACTCCAACGACCCCGATATGTGATGGAGTTAGCTTTGTGCCGCATTGTGCGTTGTAATGAACTATTTGTGGATTTTATGTTTGTATGGACTATTTGTGGACTTTATATTTGTATGGACTCAAGTTTTATGTTGTGAACTCAAGTATGAATTTTCTGTAATTGTATGAAATTTCTGTTATTGTATGAATTTTGTATGAATTTTCTGTTATTTTTTGCATTTTTTTCAATTTTTTTTTGCTCTGAAATTGTTAATTTTCGGCGGCCTCCCTGGCCGCCGAAAATAGGAAATATTATTTTCGACATTTCTTACTTTTGGCGGCTGACTCCCTGGCCGCCGGAAACTACGTGTTATTTTCGGCGCCTGTCGTGGGGCCACCGAAAGTAAGCTATTTTCGGCGGCCAGGCCTTGACCGCCGAAAATATGGGCTTATTTTTGGCTATTTTTTCCTGGCGGCCAGGAACCGCCGAAAATAAGCCTAAAGCCGCCGAAAATAGCTTATTTTCGGCGGCAAAGGCCTTATTTTCGGCGGCTTCTAGCCGCCGAAAATGACTGTAGCTCTTGTAGTGTTGTGGGCTTCCCTTTGCGTAGGGGCACCAATGAGGATTAGTCGGAACCTTGCGTGGTTCCGGATACCTAGGTAAAAATACCAGTGTCATCCACGAGAGTTTCCATCTCTACCTTGCTCTTTAGCTTCCGCAATTATATTAAGCATTTAAGTTTCAATCTTGTCTTTATACTTATATTGTTTTAGATTGAAACTTAGCCATTGCGGTAGAGATAGCAACACTTAGACAAAACCTAGTTTGCACATTCTAGTTTGATTAAATTGCATAGGTTTTGCTCTAAAGATTTATTTGTGGCCTACTTTAGTGAAAGTTTTTGTGGCGGAACCGCCCGAATTATTCCAGCTTAAGTGCCTAAGTCACGCCTCAGGGGCCGTAACACACTTAAATCGGAATAACCCGTCAGTCCCTCAAATCTAGTCTGATAGAGCCACTTAACCAGGATCAAATTCCACAATCTCACTCGAAGGTGAGTCACAGAAGAAATACAATAAAACAGGAAACCTCAAATTAAGTGCTGAATTATTACATGGAATGGAGTTTTTGAGTAGCAAATAAGAGTTCACAAAATAAAGTGCAGCGGATAATCGATGTCGTCGGTAACGAGGAAATGGGCAAGGCCTAGCCCACTACTCCTCATGCTCCTCTCCTGCCGGAGCAACATCCCACTCGACCGTCCAACCCGGTGGCAGGGTGGTAGGCCAAGTCACACCATCAACCATTTCCTGAATGGTACCTGCAAAAATTGTGCCACAAGCAAGGCTGAGTATACTAATACTCAGCTAGACTTAACCGGTGTGAGGAGTCTACTCCTCTACCTCTAGACTATGCAGCTGTTTGGCTGAGGGGTTTGATTTGCCAAAAGCACTAGCTGTTTCTAAAATCAATTTTTAGCTTTTCAAATTATATCATCATCAACTTAGCTAGATTTGCTCCTTCTAAGCATACATGGTGACAAGCATTTAGTTCAATCAACAAGTTATCTCATGTAACCTCATTTCAGTTCTTACTCGATGCAGTACAAGGGGTCAAGCAGTCTCATTAGCTGCGAGAAGCAGACGATTCGAATCGAGTTTTAACCTTGCAAGGTAAACCTAAACACACGGCATGTCAGGGTACTCCGACCCCACACATGACAACCGTCCCCATCGATTCCCCGTTCGCGTCCAGGCCTCACCGCCTTGGCATACAATGCTCCACTGACCCCGGCTGCCGCCGTGCAGTGACCGCACTTGTACCCACCATAGCTAGCATGGGAGACCCAGTCTCAGGTCGCATGAGGGATAAAGTCCGCGCCTGGCTTCACTCAGGTACTAGGTTTACCGGTTACCATTTTTTCCGGCATGTGCTTAGTACGTTCAAAAGCTTGACTCAGGTATCCACACATTAATCCTTAATTTCTTTTTCCCGTCTCATGGACAAGGCATCCTCCCTGGATCCAAGTCCATAGACTAACATATATCCCGTTATCAAGATGAATACAATCAATTCCTAACCTCGCGCGAGTGTTAGAGAAATCACTCGACTTCTACCGAGATCCTAATTAGCAAACAGCTACTCGACCTAGCATACTAGTATTCATCTCGAAAAGGAATCCTAAGTTCATGCAACTAGAGGTTTCAAGCAACTCCTACACTTAAGTGCACATTACAATCCTACAAGCATTAATTGTAGTAAAATAGCATAATTAACAGGTTATGCGTAAAACCGGGGCTTGCCTTCAATTGTTGGGGCTGCGGGGAGATCCTCAATAGCAGCCTCTGAAGCCTGCTCCTGGTCCTCCTCTTGGACAGGTCCTTGCTCGGGGATGAGCACGTACTCTCCGTCGGCAAGATTACAATCTAATGAATGCAATGTGTAAGATATATGCATGATATGATATGTGCTTTTAGAAATTACAACTTTAAAGGTGTATGATCTACTTGAGTTAAACAAGGTAAACATTACTTATGTAAGACCCTTGGGTGGTATACTTGGTAAATTGGGTCAAACTTATCTAAGGTAATTGGTAGCTTTATTTTTGGGGTTCCACTGAATTCTTTTTAAATCTTAGGGAGAATTGATAAGTATTCAAGATAGGCTTATTGGGATGAGGTTTATTTCTTCTTTCCTTTTCTTTTATTCTCTTAAAGGTTTTGGAGTAGGTTTGAACTACAAGTTGCTTTTTAAAAAATTCTAAAAACTCTGCAAAAATTATAGTGGCTTGGTACTGGTGTATGTTTCTTTGTCTCAAAAATTGGGGATCAGAAAGTGAGTAGTTTTCTCTGGACAAAATTATCAAAGTTTAGGGCAGAAGGGGTGCTTTAAACTACAACTATTATTTAACAGTGGGTAACCCTCTAAAACTTATTTGTGCTGGCTTTTAGGTGTTATAACATGACTTGATACAAATTTCTAGCCATTAATACCTTTTAGTTATTTTTCTATAGTTTTCTCAAGTTTCTAGCCAAAGAGGTGCTTTCAACTACCACTATATTTGAAAAATATCAAACAACAGAGTTCTTATTTTTCTTAGTTATTGTTTTGCACAAGAGCAATCATTCTGAAGTTTAGCATCTTTTTGCTTAAGGGGAGGGGTGGTATGCATTATTTGAATTAAGTGGCCTTTCTCATAAAACACTAGCAATAGGTATGAGTTTGCTCCTTTTTCATGGGTTTGCATTTTTCTCTGGTGGTTTATCTCATTATGGACTTAGCAAATTTTTGGTTGCCCATTATTGCATCATTAGGGGTTGTTCATGATTTATTTGGAAAAAAGCCTCATTATCACTTTATATTTATTTTCCTTACTTAAAATGTTGGGCTGAGGTGTTCTTTATTTTTGTAGTGGGGCTCTGGTGGTTGTAAGTCCTCTGGATTTTTATTATCCATTTTGGGTATAGTTTTTTAACTCTAATAATTGATTTTCAGTTCAAATAAGGCTAAATAAAGCATTCTAATTTAAAACTGATCTGGACTAATGGTCTCTCTATTTTTCCTAGGTTCTCTGTTACATAAGTAAACTAGGAAAAATAATTTTAATCACTGTTCATTAATTTCTAACGCCTTTCTAATTTTTTCTAAGTTTTGGGCAAAATAGCTTTAAATGAATATCTACATCATATTTTTCAATGTTGGGGTTCCTACTATTTTTAAATAGTGTCTAAATAAGGTTTGAATACCTACAAATTTTCTTAGGTTCAGTACAGAAGAAAAATTAATTTTCCTTAATTAAACAAGGTTTGGTGGGTTTCTGTTTTTAATTTTAAACTCAAAAATTCAGAACAGAAAGCATAGGGTTTATCATTTTTAAATGATAGTTCATAATATTTAGGATTTAGCAAAATTAGTTTGACAACTTTTTATTAGGAATTCATCAAGTTATGGGTTTTCTAAGTTCTCTGGTCATTTTAAAAAGATTAACAGAATTGATTAAATGGAAAACCACTTTGCACTGGGGTCCCTGGTGGGTATTTTAAGTTTTCTTCGCGGATCAGTCCTTAGGCTACTATTCACATGGGTCACTGACGTTACAGAAAACCCCTCGGGTTATACAAATCCTAACCCGAGGTCCTTCTCCTAACTCAAACAGTAACCGCGGCGGAAGAAAGGGCGGAGGGGCTTACCGGCGGCGAGATGGCTCCGGTGAAGTGGTCGAGGACGTAGGGGGGGTCTCGGGGATCACAACGGTGTGCGGGTCGCCGTCGGGGATGGCCGGAGTTGGTCGGTACACGTGCGCAGGCGGGGATGCTCGTCGGCGGCGAGGAGTCCGGCCTGCTCACGGCGAGATAGTTCAATTGGACGGGTCAGAGAGGTTCACGGGATGCCAGAGAAGATATGGGTGCAAGGAATTGGGCGGAGACTCACCGGTTAGCTCTGTCCACGCGCGGCGGTGGAAGACCGAAGTCCGGTGAGGTCGATCTCGGACCTCCGGTGAAGTCCGGCCTAGTCCGAGGGCTTGGGAAGCTTCACGGGCCACTGGCGGAGCTAGCCGAAGCGCTGGCTCGACTCGGGGGTGGCTGGAGTGGGCTGGCCACGGTGGCCGAAGCTCTGGCGGCAATGGCGGGCGGAATTGAGCTCGCCGGAGCTAAGGAGAGGGGGCTGGCCGGTGAAGGTGAGTGCGGGGTGAAGTGGGGCGCGCCTGGGGAGGCTTTATAGGCACGGCGCGGTGCACGGGCGGTCGTGGACCGGCGAGCGCGCGCGGGCGTGCACTGGGAGGCGCGGTGCGCGAATGGGCGTGAACCGGAGGTGTCAGCCACGGTCGAACACGTGTGCCCGTTGCCTCTGCCCATGTTCAAGCGCTGGTTGGGTGCAAATCTTCGCGAATTTGGGCAAGATCGCTGTGAAGGATTTGTTCACCTGACCTAGCTTTGTCTTTTGTGTATGGACGTCACGCGGTTTTAGGCTAGGGACAGGGAGTTGTAGCGTCACCAAGGTGCCAGTGTCAGAATGTCTGGTCCCGAGGTCAAACTGCGCCAAAACCGTGTCAAATGAATTTGGTTTGAGTTCAAACTTTTCCAGGACGTGTTCAAGGGAATTTGGCACAACTTTGATATTTGGATCTTCTAGTTTTGAGTTTCGAAAAATCGAGAACGCAGTTGATCTTTGGAAAGAGGTCTGAATTTCAGAAATTCAGAAATCTGAATTTCTCCAAGGGTTCATGGTTCAAGGGCTGATTTGGGAATTTTAAAAAGACCAAAAGGCCAAACTCTCTTACTATGTTTTGTTAGTTATTTGGTAAACTAAAGTTTTGTAATTTGATCATATCTCAAATTCTTGCATTTTTCCTCATGATTTCTCCTAATTCCCTTTTATGCTTAACTTGGCTTACTTAGGGTTTATTAGTGTTGCAACATTATTACCTTTTGGAAGGACCCACTTGCTTTGATCATGATACTTTTAAGTATATGCTTGGTGAATTCTTTATTCCTAAGTTAATTTGATGCTCATGCTTACTTTGGTTCACATAAAATGATGGTTCTTGATTTGGCATTTTAAGAGAAAACCCTTGGTGACACTGGGGTGTCACAGCCTTCCCCCCTTAAAGGAATCTCGTCCCGAGATTCGGGCCAGAGTCCTTCCGGGGTGAAGCGAAGGGTGAGACTTATAGGGAATGGGTGATTATTGCTATTATTAGGGTCAAACTGCTCTTCGAATGTCATTCTCTTTGCAACTTCAGAAGGAAGTCCTTTTTAAGTTTTACTTCATAGTTACTTCATTCTGAATTAAGATCATATTTTTGGAAATTAGATTCGAAGGGCAGGAGGAGGGGTTGGGTGTGATTACGTACCAGCTTCCTTAGGTAGGCAATCGGGGAAGTTGGATCTCAGGAATTCCTCGGTTTCCCAAGTAGCTTCCTCCTCTGAGTGATTACTCCACTGGACCTTGTACATCTTGATCGATTTAGCCCGAGTTGATCTTTCTTTGCAATCCAGAATCTTGGAGGGGTACTCTTGGTACGATAGATCTGGCTCTATCTCCAATTCTGGCTCTGCTATGATCTCGGTCGGCAATCGAACACACTTCTTCAGCTGAGATACATGGAAAACACTGTGAATGGTAGACATCTTTGAAGGTAACTTCAGCTTGTATGCCACGGGTCCACATGCTTCTATGATCTCATAAGGTCCAATGTAACGAGGGCTAGCTTGCCTTTGATCCCAAACCTCTGCACTCCTTTGGTGGGTGATACCTTGAGGTATACAAAACTTCCCACCTCGAATTGGAGAGGTTTCCTTCTTCTATCATGGTAACTCTTCTGCCTGGCCTGAGCAGCTTCTAGATTCTTCCTGATTAGTTTGACCTTCCTTTCGGCTTCAGTCACTAAGTCAGGTCCAAAAACTTCTCTTTCTCCAGGTTGAGACCAATTGAGCGGCGTCCTGCACCTTCTTCCATAGAGAGCTTCAAAAGGTGCCATCTTTAGGCTGGATTGATAACTATTGTTATAAGCAAACTCTGCCAAGGAGAGGTGCTTATCCCAGTTCTTGCCACAATCGATTGCACAAGCTCTCAACATATCCTCCAGGATTTGGTTTACCCTTTCCGTCTGACCATCAGTCTGTGGGTGGTAAGCTGAACTCCTGATTAGCTTGGTTCCCAAAGGCTCTTGCAATTGTTCCCAAAATCTGGCAACAAATTGGGCTCCTCGGTCAGAAACAATGGTTCGACGTAATCCGTGCAAACACACGATCTGGTCAATATACAATTCTGCATACTTCTGAGCCTTATCAGTGGTGTGCGCAGGAAGAAAATGTGCCACTTTCGTCAATCGGTCCACAATAACCCAAATTGAATCATGATGACGGGAGGTGTTGGGCAGACCCACAATGAAATCCATGCTGATGTCATCCCACTTCCACGAAGGTATGGACAGGGGTTGCAAGGCTCCAGCTGACTTCAAGTGGCTTGCCTTTATCCTCTGACAGGTGTCACATTCTGATACATACTGGGCTATCTCCCTCTTCATTCTGGTCCACCAGTACAAAGGCTTCAGATCATGGTACATTTTGGTGCTTCCCGGATGCATAGAGAATTTGGAGAGATGAGCCTCATCCAAAATTTTCCTCTTGAGGTCCTGATCTTTAGGAATCACCAATCTGCTTTTGAACCATAACACACCCTTTTCATCCTGGTGGAAACAATTATACTTCTCAACCTTCTGATGGAGATTCTTCTTGATTATTTGCACTCCCTTGTCACTGAGCTGGGCTATGATAATCCGGTCTTGCAAAGCTGGCTCCACAGAAATGTGAGACAAGGAACCAGAAGGAATCACTTCAATTTGCATCTTGCTCAACTCATCACACAAGGTGTTAATGCGAGAATCCATCAGGATACAATTGCATTGCATCTTCCGACTCAAGGCATCTGCTACCATATTAGCTTTTCATGGGTGATAATGTACCTCCATGTCATAATCCTTGATCAGCTCTAGCCATCTTCTCTGCCTCATGTTGAGATCAGCCTGAGTAAAGATGTACTTAAGGCTCTTATGATCAGTGAAGATGTTGCAGTGGGTTCCCATTAAGTAATGCCTCCACATCTTTAATGCATGAACCACTGCTGCTAACTCGAGGTCATGAGTGGGATAGTTTTGCTCATGAGGCCTGAGTGCTCTTGAGGCATAAGCAATGACTCGGTTGTCTTGCATCAAGACACAACCTAGCCCGGTGCCAGAGGCATCGCAATATACATCAAAAGGCTTGCTGTTGTCGGGTTGCGCCAATACTGGTGCTGTGGTCAGATGCTGCCTTAATGCATGGAAGGCATCTTCGCACTTTTGACTCCAAACAAATTTGGCTTCTTTCTTCAGCAACTTAGTTATAGGCTTCGCAATTCGAGAGAAGTCCGGAATAAATCTTCGGTAATAACCAGCTAATCCCAGAAAACTCCGAATCTGACGGACAGTTGTTGGTGGCTTCCAGTTCATCACCTCTTGCACTTTATCGGGATCAACAGCTGTTCCAGCCTGAGAGATAGAGTGACCCAAAAATTTGATTTCCTTTAGCCAAAAATCACACTTGGATAACTTGGCATAAAGGTGGTGCTCTCGCAGACGTTGAAGCACTACATGCAAATGCCCGGCATGTTCTTCTTCGTTCCTTGAGTACACCAAAATGTCATCGATGAAAACCACCACGAACTTGTCCAATTCCGGCATGAAAACAGAATTCATCAGATACATGAAATATGCTGGTGCATTTGTCAGCCCGAATGACATCACCAAGAATTCATATAACCCATATCTGGTTGAGAATGCCGTCTTCGGAATATCACTTGCTCGTATCTTGATCTGATGGTAGCCAGAGCGAAGGTCTATTTTGGAAAATACCTTGGCCCCGACCAACTGGTCAAAAAGAACATCAATACGAGGCAAAGGATACTTGTTCTTGATAGTTAGCGCATTAAGAGGGCAGTAATCTATACACAGCCTCAAGCTTTCATCCTTCTTTTTCACAAACAGTGCTGGACATCCCCAAGGCGAAGTACTTGGGCGAATAAATCCCTTATCCAGCAACTCTTGCAATTGCTTCTTCAATTCTGCCAATTCGGCGGGTAGCATTCGGTAGGGCCTCTTGGAAATTGGGGCCGTTCCCGGTTGCAACTCGATGGCGAATTCAATATCCCGGTCTGGTGGCATTCCTGGCAATTCATCAGGGAAGACATCTGCATACTCACAGACCACTGGGATCTTCTTCAGAGGTAACTTCGTCATAGAGAAAGCACATGACTGAGTAGAACCTTGATTAGGCAAAATTAGGGTGAAGTTCCCGCAGAACGGAGAATTAACTTCCACGGTACGGCTGGCTACATCAAGCACAACTTGTTGCAAGGTCATCCAATTGGCTCCCAGAATAATGTCCACATTTTCCAATCCCAACACAAGAAGAGTGGTTTTGACAATGTGGCTTCCTAGTTGAATAGGCACACTTTGGTTTAATTGATTAGTTGCAATTTTACCCCCAGGTGTGACTATCATGAATGACCCTTTTGAGTGAGAGAATGGCAGTTCACATTTAGCACTGAACTTTTGGCTAATGAAACTATGAGATGCACGAGAATCAAACAGAATTAAAGCAGGTTGATTATAAACTGAAAAGATACCCGTCATGATAGGAGCTCCTTCTGGTACTTCCTCCAGAGTAGTGAAGTTGAGCTTCCCTTGCCTGACTTGCACCTTCTACTTTCTTCCCTTGTCTTGATTTGGTGCTGGCATCTGCCTCTGCTGGTTCCTGGGACAATTCTTGGCATAGTGGCCCACATTGCCACAAGTGAAACACTTGTTCCCATTGCCCTGGCGGAACTGCTGCTGCTACGGAGGCTGATTGTTCCTTGGGGCGGGAGCTGGGTAGCGGTTGGGTGCCGGCTGCTGCTGCTGCTGAGGTGGCCTGATCACCCATCTGCCTGCCTGCTGCTGAAAACCCCTGCTCTGATTGTGAGAAACAATCCGGAACCTCTGAGCCTGAGCGGATGGTGCTGCCATTGGTGCCTTTCTCTTCTTCTCTGCCCAGTGAGCAACAATGCAATCCTCCTGGGAGATGGCCATGTTGACCAACTCATTGAAGCTATCAGCCCGGACACTATTGAGTCGTTCCCGCAGCTTGGTATTGAGACCCCTGCGGAAGCGATCTCTCTTCTTTTCATCAGAATCAGCATGATACCCTGCATACTGGCATAAGTCGTTGAAGGCTTGCGCATATTGCAGTACCGTGCGGGTTCCTTGATTAAGGGCCAGAAATTCATTCAACTTCCGATCAAGAATGCCAGCTGGGATGTGGTGTCCTCTGAAGGCAGTCTTGAATTCCTCCCAAGATACTTCATGATCAGCGGGGAGCATAGCACGGAAGTGGTCCCACCAAGTCCGAGCAGGGCCGCGAAGCTGCTGTGCGGCGAAGCGAGCCTTGGCCTCATCAGGGCAGTCTCCCGTGAGGAGGGGAAACTTGGACTCGACGACGCGAAGCCATACGTCGGCGTCCAACGGATCCTCTGCCTTGGTGAACAAGGGTGGCTGCGTGCTCAGAAACTCCTGGTAAGTTGCCATAGCCGGAGGTCGCTGATGCTGGCCTCCACCATGCTGCTGAGGATGGGGCTGGCGCTGCAAGAGCTATCGCAGAATCTCATTCTGCTGGGCCATCAGCTCCTGCACTGTGGGAGCTGGAGGAGGTGGCGGGGGAACCTGCTCGTTATGCCCGCGACGCTGCCTAGCTGCCATCTGAAAACAGAGATTGTCGCCATTGTTATCCCAACTCACAGTTCGAACGACAAGATATCATCTCATATGGAAGGAAAAATGCCATAATCATAATATTAGGTTCGAAATGAAGATAACATGGTGACAAACATCCACAGATTTCAAAGGTTCACAGGGTTACATCAATCAGGGGAACGTGCCATGAGCCTAGTCCAAAATCTAACATTACTAAGCTCGCATAGGTTTCTATCCGCCTAAAAGTGTCGAAGTGACTGCTTAACCCTGAGCGGTGGAAGCGACACTGGATACGGGTGAAGGAGGCATCGCGGAGGTAGTCCCATGGGCATCAGGGGCTGGTCCTAGCTCCTCGGGAGCCTCTTCTCCCTCGCTTCCTGCTTCATTGGCCTCCATCTCCAGGTGGTGCATGTCCAAGTGGTCATTTGCTTCTTCGAGTTCCCTCTGCACATCGTGAAGCTGGTTCTCCAAGACATCAATAGTGTTGTCTCGGATCTCCACCTGCTGCTCCAGGGTGGTGATGCGCTGGCTCAGCCTCTCCACCTGCAGATCCTTCTCTACCAACTCGGTGGATAGATCGACCACAAAATCTTCTCGATTGTCGAGAGTGAGCTTGGCAGTTTGAGCGGTGTTAGCAAGGAGTGCCATAGCATCGCTCTGAAGGGCCTGAAGGCGGTACAGCGCACTCATGCACTGAACAGTGACCCTCCCAACCAAGTCAGGATACATCGCCCACACATCCTTCACATGGCTCACACGGTTACACCACATGGGATCATCCTTCTTCTCAGCAGGGAAGAGTCCTAAAGGGTGCATCACCATCTCCAGGGGATGGTAGCCATAGAAAGTCGTCAGGGTCTTCATGGCTGCTGCTTCAACGGTGTCGTCCGTCCTGAGTCCAATCGTCTCAGAATCAAGAGAACGCCAACCCGGCTGAAGGGGATGAGCCTCCAAAGTCAGCCAGACCCGACAACGAGGTACCCGATGCTCCTCATACTACTGCACCGTGTACAAAGGGGGCGTAGGGTAACCAGCGGAGTTAAGCACTTCGCACAAGATGGAAGGAAAGCCATCGCGAGAAAGGAAGTCAGAACTGAAACGAGAGTCTCCTCCACTGGCGGGGGTGGGTGAATTCATCTGCGGAAGGGAATGAAAGGTAAATATTATGGTGGAAGGAAAAAGAAAAAGAGAGCCCGGATGGTTTTAAAGAAAGTAGGTTAGCTCAAAATTTTAATTCTTCTTTGTGTTTTATAATGCATGCATGCTGGAAGTAACGTTGCCTCTCAAAGAAAATAGGGTGCTTTTAGGGCATCCTTAAAAATATAAGTACTGGCCCACGGGGCCTAATTAATTGGCCACCTATTTCTCCCTCTATGCCTAAGGCCTTTCGTCCTAGGTCTAGCGGTCTAGTCCTGACGATCTGTAGCAGTTTCTAGGCAAGTTTTAGATTTTGAAAATTGGTATTCATGGTTTATTGTCCTTCTCTGTGGTGGAATTTGCTCTGATACCAGCTATGGCGGAACCGCCCGAATTATTCCAGCTTAAGTGCCTAAGTCACGCCTCAGGGGCCGTAACACACTTAAATCGGAATAACCCGTCAGTCCCTTAGATCTAGTCTGATAGAGCCACTTAACCAGGATCAAATTCCACAATCTCACTCGAAGGTGAGTCACAGAAGAAATACAATAAAATAGGAAACTTCAAATTAAGTGCTGAATTATTACATTGAACGGAGTTTTTGAGTAGCAAATAAGAGTTCACAAAATAAAGTGCAGCGGATAATCGATGTCGTCGGTAACGAGGAAATGGGCAAGGCCTAGCCCACTACTCCTCATGCTCCTCTCCTGCCGGAGCAACATCCCACTCGACCGCCCAACCCGGTAGCAGGGTGGTAGGACAAGTCACACCATCAACCATTTCCTGAATGGTACCTGCAAAAATTGTGCCACAAGCAAGGCTGAGTATACTACTACTCAGCTAGACTTAACCGGTGTGAGGAGTCTACTCCTCTACCTCTAGACTATGCAGCTGTTTGGCTGAGGGGTTTGGTTTGCCAAAAGCACTAGCTGTTTCTAAAATCAATTTTTAGCTTTTCAAATTCTATCATCATCAACTTAGCTAGATTTGCTCCTTCTAAGCATACATGGTGACAAGCATTTAGTTCAATCAACAAGTTATCTCATGTAACCTCATTTCACTTCTTACTCGATGCAGTACAAGGGGTCAAGCAGCCTCATTAGCTGCGAGAAGCAGATGATTCGAATCGAGTTTTAACCTTGCAAGGTAAACCTAAACACACGGCATGTCAGGGTACTCCGACCACACATGACAACCGTCCCCATCGATTCCCCGTTCGCGTCTAGGCCTCACCGCCTTGGCATACAATGCTCCACTGACCCCGGCTGCCGCCGTGCAGTGACCGCACTTGTACCCACCATAGCTAGCATGGGAGACCCAGTCTCAGGTCGCATGAGGGATAAAGTCCACGCCCGCCTTCACTCAGGTACTAGGTTTACCGGTTACCATTTTTTCCGGCATGTGCTTAGTACGTTCAAAAGCTTGACTCAGGTATCCACACATTAATCCTTAATTCCTTTTTCCCGTCTCATGGACAAGGCATCCTCCCTGGATCCAAGTCCATAGACTAACATGTATCCCGTTATCAAGATGAATACAATCAATTCCTGACCTCACGCGAGTGCTAGAGAAATCACTCGACTTCTACCGAGATCCTGATTAGCAAGCAGCTACTCGACCTAGCATACTAGTATTCATCTCAAAAAGGAATCCTAAGTTCATGCAACTAGAGGTTTCAAGCAACTCCTACACTTAAGTGCACATTACAATCCTACAAGCATTAAGTGTAGTAAAATAGCATAATTAACAGGTTATGCATAAAACCGGGGCTTGCCTTCAACTGCTGGGGCTGCGGGGAGATCCTCAATAGCAGCCTCTGAAGCCTGCTCCTGGTCCTCCTCTTGGACAGGTCCTTGCTCGGGGATGAGCACATACTCTCCGTCGGCAAGATTACAATATAATGAATGCAATGCGTAAGATATATACATGATATGATATGTGCTTTTAGAAATTACAACTTTAGAGGTGTATGATCTACTTGAGTTAAACAAGGTTAACATTACTTATGTAAGACCCTTGGGTGGTATACTTGGTAAATTGGGTCAAACTTATCTAAGGTAATTGGTAGGTTTATTTTTGGGGTTCCACTGAATTCTTTTTAAATCTTAGGGAGAATTGATAAGTATTCAAGATAGGCTTATTGGGGTGAGGTTTATTTCTTCTTTCCTTTTCTTTTATTTTGTTAAAGGTTTTGGAGTAGGTTTGAACTACAAGTTGCTTTTTAAAAAATTCTGCAAAAATTACAGTGGCTTGGTACTGGTGTATGTTTCTCCGTCTCAAAAATTGGGGATCGGAAAGTGAGTAGTTTTCTCTGGACAAAATTATCAAATTTTAGGGCAGAAGGGGTGCTTTGAACTACAACTATTACTTAACAGTGGGTAACCCTCTAAAACTTTTTTTTTCTGGCTTTTAGGTGTTATAACATGACTTGATACAAATTTCTAGCCATTAATACCTTTTAGTTATTTTTCTATAGTTTTCTCAAGTTTCTAGCCAAAGAGGTGCTTTCTACTACCACTATATTTGAAAAATATCAAACAACAAAGTTCTTATTTTTCTTAGTTATTGTTTTGCACAAGAGCAATCATTCTGAAGTTTGGCATCTTTTTGCTTAAGGGGAGGGGTGGTATGCATTATTTGAATTAAGTGGCCTTTCTCATAAAACACTAGCAATAGGTATGAGTTTGCTCCTTTTTCATGGGTTTGCATTTTTCTCTGGTGGTTTATCTCATTATGGACTTAGCAAATTTTTGGTTGCCCATTATTGCATCATTAGGGGTTGTTCATGATTTATTTGGAAAAAGCCTCATTATCACTTTATATTTATTTTCCTTACTTAAAATGTTGGGCTGAGGTGTTCTTTATTTTTGTAGTGGGGCTCTGGTGGTTGTAAGTCCACTGGATTTTTATTATCCATTTTGGGTATAGTTTTATAACTCAAATAATTGATTTTCAGTTCAAATAAGGCTAAATAAAGCATTCTAATTTAAAACTGATCTGGACTAATGGTCTCTCAATTTTTCCTAGGTTCTCTGTTACATAAGTAAACTAGGAAAAATAATTTTAATCACTGTTCATTAATTTCTAATGCCTTTCTGATTTTTTCTAAGTTTTGGACAAAATAGCTTTAAATGAATATCTACATCATATTTTTCAATGCTGGGGTTCCTACTATTTTTAAATAGTGTCTAAATGAGGTTTGAATACCTACAAATTTTCTTAGGTTCAGTACAGAAGAAAAACTAATTTTCCTTAATTAAACAAGGTTTGGTGGGTTTCTGTTTTTAATTTTAAACTCAAAAATTCAGAACAGAAAGCATAGGGTTTATCATTTTTAAATGATAGTTCATAATATTTAGGATTTAGCAAAATTAGTTTCACAACTTTTTATTAGGAATTCATCAAGTTATGGGTTTTCTAAGTTCTCTGGTCATTTTAAAAAGATTAACAGAATTGATTAAATGGAAAACCACTTTGCACTGGGGTCCCTGGCGGGTATTTTAAGTTTTCTTCGCGGATCAGTCCTTAGGCTACTATTCACATGGGTCACTGACGTTACAGAAAACCCCTAGGGTTATACAAATCCTAACCCGAGGTCCTTCTCCTAACTCAAACAGTAACCGCGGCGGAAGAAAGGGCGGAGGGGCTTACCGGCGGCGAGATGGCTCCGATGAAGTGGTCGAGGACGTAGGGGAGGTCTCGGGGATCACAACGGTGTGCGGGTCGCCGTCGGGGATGGCCGGAGTTGGTCGGTCCACATGCGCAGGCGGGGATGCTCGTCGGCGGCGAGGAGTCCGGCCTGCTCACGGCGAGATAGTTCAATTGGACGGGTCAGAGAGGTTCACGGGATGCCAGAGAAGATATGGGTGCAAGGAATTGGGCGGAGACTCACTGGTTAGCTCTGTCCACGCGCGGCGGCGGAAGACCGAAGTCCGGTGAGGTCGATCTCGGGCCTCCGGTGAAGTCCGGCCTGGTCCGAGGGCTTGGGAAGCTTCACGGGCCACTGGCGGAGCTAACCGAAGCGCTGGCTCGACTCGGGGGTGGCTGGATTGGGCTGGCCACGATGGCCGAAGCTCTGGCGGCAATGGCGGGCGGAATTGAGCTCGCCGGAGCTAAGGAGAGGGGGCTGGCCGGTGAAGGTGAGTGCGGGGTGAAGTGGGGCGCGCCTGGGGAGGCTTTATAGGCACGGCGCGGTGCACGGGCGGTCGTGGACCGGCGAGCGCGCGCGGGCGTGCACTGGGAGGCGCGGTGCGCGAACGGGCGTGAACCGGAGGTGTCAGCCACGGTCGAACACGTGTGCCCGTTGCCTCTGCCCATGTTCAAGCGCTGGTTGGGTGCAAATCTTCGCGAATTTGGGCAAGATCACTGTGAAGGATTTGTTCACCTGACCTAGCTTTGTCTTTTGTGTATGGACGTCGCGCGGTTTTAGGCTAGGGACAGGGAGTTGTAGCGTCACCAAGGTGCTAGTGTCAAAATGTCTGGTCCCGAGGTCAAACTGCGCCAAAACCGTGTCAAATGAATTTGGTTTGAGTTCAAACTTTTCCAGGACGTGTTCAAGGGAATTTGGCACAACTTTGATATTTGGATCTTCTAGTTTTGAGTTTCGAAAAACAGAGAACGCAGTTGATCTTTGGAAAGAGGTCTAAATTTCAGAAATTCAGAAATCTGAATTTCTCCAAGGGTTCATGGTTCAAGGGCTGATTTCGGAATTTTAAAAAGACCAAAAGGCCAAACTCTCTTACTATGTTTTGTTAGTTATTTGGTAAACTAAAGTTTTGTAATTTGATCATATCTCAAATTCTTGCATTTTTCCTCATGATTTCTCCTAATTCCCTTTTATGCTTAACTTGGCTTACTTAGGGTTTATTAGGGTTGCAACATTATTACCTTTTGGAAGGACCCACTTGCTTTGATCATGATACTTTTAAGTATATGCTTGGTGAATTCTTTATTCCTAAGTTAATTTGATGCTCATGCTTACTTTGGTTCACATAAAATGATGGTTCTTGATTTGGCATTTTAAGAGAAAACCCTAGGTGACACTGGGGTGTCACAGTTTTAGAATTCCTCATTCACTCCCCCTCTTAAGCGTCACCTATTTCCTTCAATGACCATCACAAATCTTATGGACTAACAAGTTTGCCTAGTTGATTATTTCTCAAGTACATAAGTTCATCTATATCAATTCTATGTCGATTTTCAAGAATACCGTATATTATTTCGGACAGGAGAAGTTTTTTTGGAAAATTCACCTGTGTGTGGGCCGTCCGGGGCCTTCTAGTGGGCCATCCGTGACACCAAGGTGTCCCTCACATAGGAACAATGCAAAACACGCATTTACACTGTGGACTGTTCGAAGAAGCAGAGACCACCGTCCGGAACCAAGCTCGGACCGTCCAGCCTCAGGCACGGACCGTTCGCTCATTGAAAACGCTCGTTGAAAAACCAGAAAAACCTGAAGGTAATGGGTTCGATAAATGCATTTTTAGCGTCCTCACAGACTGTCCGGGATGCATGGCCAGACCGTCCGCGACTGCTTTAACTACAATCTGACGACACATTTAATGCACTAGAGTCGTTCATATAGCCGTGAAAGTCGCCTAGAGGGGGGTGATTAGGCGAAACCTGAAATTTATAAACTTTGAACACGCACTACACCTAGGGTTAGTGTTAGAAATAATTAGGAGTGCAAAAGTTAGTTCCTCTTGCTATGAGTTGCTCAATCAATGTGGATAACTTTGGGAGCAAACTCAAAACAATGTGAGCAAGAGAACTTTAGAGAGAGGAGAGGGAATGGTGAAGATCAACACAAGTGGACACGACAATTTGTTTCCTGAGGTTCAGTTCCAAATAACCTACTCCCCGTTGAGGAGGCCACAAAGGCTGGATCTATTCCAACCCTTTCCCTCTCTCAATCTGTCACTTAGACCAATCGAGTGCTTTTTCTTAATCACACGGGTCACTAAGACCCCGCAAGGATCACCACACAATTCGGTGTCTCTTGCTAGCTTTACAAAGCCCTTAGAAAGATTAGAGTGAGGAGAAGAAAGCAACCAAGCAACAAGAGCAACAAAAGAAACACAAGTCACCCTCTCTCAAGTCACTAAACTCTTTTAATCACTTGACTTGATTTTGGAACTTGGAGAGGATTGAATGCTTTGATTGTGTCTTTGGAGTGTATTCTTTGCTCTTGTATTGAATGAGAAGAGTGAGAAGCTTGGATGGCTTAAATGGTGGTGGTTGGGGAGTATTTATAGCCCCAACCTTTATTCCAGCCATTGTTGTCGATGAGCACACCGGATAGTCCAGTGGTGCACTGGAAACTGCACTGTTCACTGTCCGGTGAGTGCCACATTAGGCGACCATTGGGGTTTGGAGCGGTTGACAGTTGAAGTCTTCTGTCTTCTTGGGGCATCAGATAGTCCGGTGGCACACCGGACAGTCCTGTGTATTCTGACTTTGCAGGCTGACTTCTGACTTCTGTGCTGCAGACTGCGCCGTAGTCAGCACAGTCGACCGTTGGGTGAAGTTGATCGTTGATCCATTGTCTCACCGTACAGTCAGGCGGCACACCGGACAGTCCGATGAATTTTAGTGATAGGCGCTGAGAAAACCCGAGAGCAGCCAGTTTGCGAGGTGCTCCAGCCAGGACACCGGACATTGTCTGGTGCGCCACAGGCTGCACCAATTGTGTTTTGCTCCAATCAAATAGAATTCCCCCGAGGTCATTTTCTTTGTATGTTTGTGTGAACTTTATGCACCTGATCAAAGACATCAACTAGGCAAACTAGTTAGTCCATTTGGTTTGTGATGGACGTCAAACAATTGATTATAGGAAATCGTTAAGCCTATTTCCCTTTCAATCTCCCCCTTTTGCTGATTGAGGCCAACACAAACCAAAGCATATACAAAGTGTAGAAATGTAACTAATTTGCATTTGGGCAAGTGTGCATAAGTTACTTTGAAATGAAAGTATTTCTAAGCATATATGGTTGTTTTGATATTTTTAATATTTCGGACCACATTTGCACCACTTAGCTTGTTTTTGCAAATCGTTTGGAAAAGTCTTTTCAAATTCTTTTGCAACTAGCCAATGGTATAAGAATAATATTTCTAAAAGCATTTTCAAGTTTTTTTTTGAAAAATCCTCCCCCTGTTTCAAATGCTTTTCTTTTGGCTAGACAAAAGCTCCCCCTGAAAAAAATTCTCCCCTTAGCTCTCAAGAGGGTTTTTGCAAATGATTTGAAAAAGTTTTTTGCAAATGCCTATTAATTTCCCCCCTTCATGAATAAATTCTTCCGCCCTTTTTGAAAGAGTTTTTTTGAAAACAGGGTGGTGGTGCGGTCCTTTTGCTTTGGACCTAATACTCTCTCCCCTTTGGCATTAAGCGCCAAAAACGAAGACTTTGTGAGCCCTTGTTACTTTCTCCCCCATTGGTACAAGTAAATATATGAGTAGGGCAAAGGATATATGATATCGATAGAGTCGTAGTGGAAGCCTTGCCTTTGCCTTAAACTCCATTTCCCTTTCAATCTAAGACTAAGAATGGTAATACACTTGTAAGCACATTAGTCTTAGCTTTGGCACAAGAAGAATAAGAAATATGCATTTGTACCAAATGAAAGAGACATGATCAAAGGTATATAAATGAGCAATGTGTGCAAGCTTTCAATCAACGTTCTGAGAATCTAGGATATTGAGTTCATTCCTAAGCTTGCTAAAAGTCTTTTCATCCAGGGGCTTGGTGAAGATATCAGCTAATTGGTTGTGGGTGCTAACATAAGCAATTTCGATATCCCCCTTTTGTTGGTGATCTCTCAAAAAGTGATACTGGATGTCTATGTGCTTAGTGCGGCTGTGTTCAACGGGATTATCCGCCATGCAGATTGCACTCTCATTATCACATAGGAGAGGGACTTTCCTCAACTTGTAGCCATAGTCCCTAAGGGTTTGCCTCATCCAGAGTAATTGTGCATAATAATGTCCTGCAACAATATGATCAGCTTCGGTGGTGGATAGTGTGGGGGACAGATATCCCCCGGGTCCATTAGAAGGTGAAAAACCCTTGCATGGGGCCATGGACCAGTTGCCCCACAAGGTCGTCTCGTCATGGGCCGGACAAAGACTACGAGTGAAATGGGCCGACCCAAGAAGGCGATGGGCTCATGCCCGGATCGTCTGCGGATTATGCACAATCTCAAGGGAACAGTCTGTTTTCCCCACGATCGGCGCCCTCAAACATCGGGGATAGATCAAGATGAAGTCTGCAGGTTTTCCTTAAGATAAGCTAAGTCAGTTCGCTATTTGCTAAGAGATAAGCTGCAAGAGTATGATTGTCATGTGAGTAGGGAGTGTCCCACGGTCGTGTATATAAGGCCTAGAGGGGACCCCATCATTTTCATCTCATTAGCACCTCCCCATTCGGGAAACACCACTTGTAAACACATCACGCATACAAAGCCACCCCAGGAAGTAGGGTATTACGCCTCTCAAAGCGGTCCAAACCTGCAGAAAATCGCCCAACTCTCTCTCTCTCTCTTTCTCTCTCTCTGCTTTTGGCGCAAACCATCGAGCTACGATCGGCAACACCGTCCTACCCAAAAGCACCACAAGGGTACCCCCGGGTGTGTAGTCGGACACTGACACAAACATATAGAGCTACTGAGTTTTGTTTCTTTTGTCACACCCGGCTTTAAGGAACAAAGCCAGGTGCATCTCATACATGCGCCAAGAAGACAACATATACAATAACAGAGTGTATAGAGATAAATGTCGTAAAACATCAGAGTATTTATTACATAGCGGAAGACTTATTACAAAATAAAAGTGTAAACATAAAACGAACTAAGGATCGTCGGCGCCAATGTCGACTGAGAAACGCCACCTAGATCAGATCATACTCCTCGCCATGTGGCTCCTCCTGAACCACCTGCTCTTCTCCTGTGGGGGGGGTGTGAGACAGCAAGGGTGAGCTCACACATGATCATCGCTCAACAAGTTGTGGGGAATAATGTGACATGAACTCACCAAAGGTGGGAGCTCATGAAGTGTAAGGCTTATCAAAGAGAATGGTTAAAGCTGAGCATTGCTTTTAATGTTGGTCAAACTTTTATTAGCAGTTACTAAGTGTAAGTAAATACCAAACCATAAGTAAAGTAATAGAACAAAATTAATAATAAGCCCATGCAATGCAAATGACCAAATTGAATTTAAGTTCCATAATTTAAACATCAGAGAGTCCTGAGCTGCTCATGACCGTGAGCTCGGCTAGTATACCAGTTTTACACTCTGCAGAGGTTGTACCCTTTACCCACAAGTCATGTTACCCATCTGCCAAGGGGTCATGAATCCCATACACCTCTACCTAGGAAGCGCGGCAGGGCAACACTACGAGGCCTTTACAAAGTTCCACTAGCTTCCGAAAACCCGCTACAGTTTATAGGAAGATCCAGTACAGGGTTCCTGGCTGACCGCCATCGCAGCAAAATCAACCAGGGACCTCCCCGCACTGACCTCTCCCCTACTGCCCTTGCCCCTTTCGGGTAAGGTAGTCTTCCACTAGATTTCCTAATTAGTCAGCCAAGGGCGTCCCATTAAACCCTTGTGGTGGCACGTGTTACTCAAGTTAAGCTCTATGTTCCAATTAACATTAATGATAACAACATGAACATAAACAGAATAACAACAAGAATTGGAACATAGAGGTAATAAATGATTATCCCAAAACCATATAAAGCAATAGCAAACTACCCAAGTGATTCAGGGGTAAACAAGGTAATGAGATAAACAATCTAGGGTGACCTATTGGGTCCCATCAAAATTAACCTATGCATGGATAAGTGATATTAAAGAACATTATTGGGTAAAAAGTGGTCAAGGGCACAACTTGCCTTCAATGAGCTCCTGCTCAGCTACTTCAATCTGCTGCTCACCAGGATCCTCAGCAACGGGCTCTTCTACTCGCCACAATACAAACAAGCACAGGATATAGGGAAAATTAACATTACACCAAGCATGTAAACAAAATACACAGAGATATTCTACATATTAAAATAAAATCCTAGGAACAGGAATCATAATTTTCGGAGTTATAGATTTTAAGTTATGGATTTTCAAAGGTTTTATGTGTTTAAAGTAGGATTAAATGTGAAATAAATTTCCTTACTGTTTTCATGACATAACAGAGGCTCTAGGTGATAGAGAATTAAATTACAAAAATTTAGAAAGTGGAATGGCTCAATTTGGAGTTAGTATGAATTTTCTATGAATTTATAAAGTTCTAGCAATTATTTTCCTATTAAAAATCTATTTAATAATCCTCTTCTCTGATTTCATTATGTCCTGGACTGCGCCTCAATAACTGAGAAGCACAGGGGCTACGGGGTAAAATTCCAGAGACACAGCGAACAGTAAAAATGGACGGCGGGTTGATTCTCTGGTTTCCAGGGGGTTCTTTAACAAAACTGCAAGCCGAGGAGGTATGAAGCCAACTCGGCCGTCAGATCGGACATGGGCGTTCCAGATTAGATCTGGAGTGGATCGAAACGGTACGCGTCGGCCACTGCACGATCAAATCTCAACGCTTCTTATTCAAAACGCTCGCTACACCTGTCATCCGTCTGATCTAAATCGGACGGCCAGAAGAAGATCAGGCCGAACCGGTGCGCTGGATTAGATCGCAGCCCTACATCGCCAAACCAACGGCCGACGGGTTTTCTTCCTCCCCTAGTCAACCCAGGCCATGGCACCAATGCCACCGCGGCCAGGCCTCACGCCGGCGAGGCTAGTCCCCGGATTCCGGGCATGACACTCAAATTCATTCGGAATACATGCTATGGGTATTGAAGCGGGTCCGAGTGAGTGGTTCTTACCGAGTATCGTCCGCGCAGGCGAGCCGACCACGAGAAGGGGGATGTTCCGCCCTGTTGCGCACTCCGGCGAGAAATTCCCCCTGATTCGGGGTTGCTCAGCGCGCCACGCGAGCTCGAACAGGGCCACCGGGCACCGACGCACGCCCCCGGCCACACGAAGAGAAGGGAAGGTCGGCGGGGATCGATTTCACCGGCGGCGCAGAGTACTTTGCGCGGACGCGGCAGCGAGGTTGTTAAGGACGGCGCAGTGGATGCGGAAGAAGTGGGATGAAGGAGGAGCGTGGTCAAGGGGGTCTCTTATGAGCACGATTCCCAGCCGGTCTTGAGTCCGCCAGCTCCGCATCCATCTGCGCGGAGGTTGCGGTCGTCCGCCATGCGCGCATGGCGAGGGGAGACGGCCACTGCTCGGTGGCCCACGCCCGTCAGCGACGCCCGCAGGCGGCTCGTTGCGATATCCGGCCCCACGCACCAGCGAACGAAAGGAAGTGAGCGCGGGTGGGCGACTGGACAGTGGGGCCCGCGGAACAGTGGCACAAGTTGCGGACGCGCGCGCGAGTGAGTGGATGCCGGTGGACCCGACGTGTCAGCGGAGGAAGGGAAGGATGAGGGCGCGGGGTGACTGACCTGCGGGTCCCGCCTGTCGGCGCCGTCACCAGGAGCAGGGCCGTGCGGTGCGTTTTGGGTTACTGGGCCGAAATCAGGTCGTTGGCCCACCAGGTACAGTATTCCTTTTCTTTTTCTTTTATTTCCTTCTTTCTCCATTATTTCACAAATTCAATTTAAAATACCAATTCAAATTCAAACCTGTGACTGGTTCATTCATATTGGTGCAATTAAAAGTTTTAGGTTTGAGAATATTTATTCAAATATTTTATTCATGTTTTCATATTCCTTCTCTTTTCTAGATTCAAGAATTTCTTTCAAGATTTAATTTTTCCCTTTTGGCCTTTATTATTTTCTTGTTACAAAATGCACACAAAAATAAAATATTCAGCATGATGCAAGGATTTAGCAGCATATCTTTTTATTAATTATTCTTGGACATGGTGTTCACATATGATGATGCTCAAAGATCAAGTCACATAAAGAGAAACTGTTTTCTCTATTGGTATTTATATATATATTTTTTTTCCTCTAGCTATTTACAAGTAGGTGTTACAAATCCTACCCCCCTTAAAAATAATCTCGTCCCCGAGATTTAAGAAGAACTAGAGAAAATGTGGGGGAAATCTATGCGAAGCTCTTCTTCTCTTTCCCAAGTTGCTTCATCTTCACCGTGGTGACTCCATTGGACTTTACACATCTTTATCGCCTTATTTCTCGTAACCCGAGTCAAAGTATCCAAAATCTTGATCGGGTACTCCGTGTAGGTCAAATCACCTTGAACACTGAGCTCTTCCATTGGTAACTGTTCCTCAGGGACACGGAGACACTTCTTGAGTTGAGATACGTGGAACACATTATGCACATCCGATAGACTAGCAGGTAACTCAAGTTGGTATGCCATCTCTCCAACTCTCCTAAAGATCAAGAATGGTCCAATATAGCGAGGGGACAATTTGCCCTTAACTTTGAATCTCCTCATTCCACGAAGTGGTGACACCTTGAGGTACACATAATCTCCTTCTTCAAATTCCAGTGGCCTCCTTCTATTATCAGCATAACTCTTTTGCCTGGTTTGAGCCACTCTCAAATTCTCTCGAATTATACGGACTTGTTCTTCTGCTTCTTGGATCAGTTCAGGCCCAAAGAATTGTCTTTCTCCAGTTTGATCCCAATACAGAGGAGTCCTGCACTTCCTCCCATATAAAGCTTCAAAAGGTGACATCTTCAGACTGGCCTGATAACTATTATTATATGAGAACTCAGCATATGGTAGACTTTTATCCCAACTTCCTCCATGCTGGAGGGCACATGCTCTCAACATATCCTCCAATACTTGATTAGTCCTTTCAGTCTGTCCATCAGTCTGAGGATGGTAGGCCAAACTAAAATTCAACTTCACACCCATTTTCTCATGAAAACTTTTCCAAAATCTGGAGGTAAACTGTGATCCTCTATCCAAAATGATCTTTTTTTTCGGTACACTGTGTAGGGACATAATCCGAGCCATATATAACTCAACCAATGTAGATCACTTATAAGTAGTCTTGACCGGAATGAAATGAGCCACTTTGGTCAGTCTATCCACAATAACCCATATAGAATCATACCCAGCAGATGTGCGGGGTAATCCAACAATGAAGTCCATGCCAATTTCTTCCCATTTCCACTCAGGTATCTTTAGTGGGTGCAATAATCCAGCTGGCCTCTGGTGTTCAGCCTTAACTCTTTGACATACATCGCACATAGCTACATGTGCAGCTACATCTCTTTTCAATCCATACCACCAATACTTCCGTTTCAAATCCTGATACATCTTAGTACTACCAGGATGAATAGAATACTCCGAGTCATGGGCCTCCTTTAAAATAGTCTCCCGAAGGCTTTTAATATCAGGAACACACATTCTATCCTTGAACCATACAGTGCCTTGCTCATCTTCCGTAAATTCCGGTACTCGACCTTCAGCAATCAGATCCTTAATCTCTTTTATTTTAGCATCACCAATTTGTCCTTTGCGGATCTCTTGCTCCAAAGTAGGTTCCACATCAATAGTAACTCCTTCAGTATGAGCAACTATCCCCAGGTTAAGTCTCCTGAAATCCTCAACAATCTCATCGGGTAGCTGGGCAACAATAGCTGAATGAACATGCTCCTTGCGACTCAAGGCATCTGCAACCAAATTAGCCTTGCCCGGGTGATAGTGAATCTCCAAATCATAATCCTTAATAAGCTCCAACCAACGGCGTTGCCCAAGGTTGAGATCCTTCTGGGTGAATATATACTTCAAGCTCTTATGGTCCGTGTATACTTGGCACTTAGTTCCCATGATGTAGTGTCTCCAAATCTTAAGCGCATGCACAACGGCTGCCAATTCCAAGTCATGAGTAGGGTAGTTCAATTCATGCTTGCGTAACTGACGAGAAGCATAAGCGATCACATGTCCTTCTTGCATGAGCACACATCCTAAGCCTTGGCCACATGCATCACAATAAATGTCAAACCCCTTCTGTAGGTCTGGCATAACCAATACCGGTGGCGACATCAACCTCTTCTTCAATAGATCAAAGCTGTCTTGACACTTCTCGTCCCACTTAAATTCTTTTCCCTTCTCCAAAAGTGAAGTCATAGGCTTAGCAATCTTAGAAAATCCTTCAATAAATCTCCGATAATAGCCTGCTAATCCCAAGAAACTCCGAATCTCAGTAACTGTAGTGGGTACTCTCCACTCCATTATCTCCTTAACTTTAGCAGGATCCACTGCTATTCCTCCATTAGAAATAATATGACCAAGAAATGGCACTTCGCCAATCCAAAACTCGCACTTGCTGAACTTAGCATAGAGTTGATTATCTCGTAGCTTCTGTAGCACCATCCTTAGATGTTCCTCGTGATCACTATCACTCTGAGAATAAATAAGAATATCGTCGATGAATACCACGACGAATCTGTCCAAATACTCCATAAACACCTTATTCATCAAATTCATGAAGTAAGCTGGTGCATTGGTTAGTCCAAATGACATAACAGTAAACTCATATAATCCATATCGAGTCGAGAAAGCCGTCTTGGGAATATCCGATGGTCTAATCCTCATCTGATGGTATCCCGATCGGAGATCAATCTTCGAGAATACTCTTGCACCTCTCATCTGATCAAATAAATCCTCAATACGGGGCAACGGATACTTGTTCTTCACTGTAACATCATTAAGCGATCTATAATCCACACACATCCGCTGCGATCCATCCTTCTTCTGTACAAACAAGACCGGTGCTCCCCAAGGTGAGGAACTCGGACGAATGTACCCGGCCTCTTGTAACTCAGTTAACTGCTTCTTAAGTTCCTTCAACTCCTCTACGGACATCCTATATGGCCGTTTAGAAATAGGGGCGGTTCCAGGTAAGAGGTCAATAACAAACTCAACTTCTCTCTCAGGTGGCATCCCTGGTAACTCCTCTGGAAAGACATCCGGAAAATCTCTAACCACCCGGATGTTGTCACCAACAAACTCCTCCGGTATAAAGAACATTGCACGCATGGGTGAAGAGGTTACTGCGATGTTAACTTGAAACCTTTCTCCCTTAGTAGTAGTGAGTTCTACGGTACCTCTACCACATGCTATAACGGCCTTTGCCTTTCTTAGCCATGACATACCAAGGATCAGATCTATACTGCTTGACTCCAATATTATGGCAGTAGCTCCAAATTCTCTACCCATAATGGTTAATGTCAATCTACGTGTCATTTGATTCGCCTCAACAGGCCCTTTGGGTGTAATTACTATCATGGGTTTTCTCATATTGTCCAACACATGTGCACAAACCAAAATCTCAGCATGACGCACAATTTTATTAGCAACTCATGGGGTCAAATAGACCTTTTTATTCCTCGTAAAATAGTATCATACCGAATACTAACTAAAGGAACATGTAGATCTTACAAATAGTAGTAATTTATATATATGTTTATGTAGCTTGGTGGAGCTGGTGGTGGTGGAGATGGTGGTTGTTGTTGTTGTCTCTCCAACCGTGATTGCCTTCTTTCTTGTTGTATCTCCAGACGGACCTGACGTATTTCCTCGCGTTCTTGTCTTATCTGGTTTTGCATTTCAGTCACCATGTCTGTCAATTGTTGTATTACCAGCCTTTGGGTTGCAATCACTTGATCGGTGTCAACAGGTGGAGGATTTGGAGAATTCATTTCTGTTTGCTGTTGCGTGATAATCTTTCCTTTCCTGGTATTGACCCTCTGAGTTAGATACATATGGTAAGAGTATAGTAGACAAGGCAGGTATTTACAAAGCAGGTTACTTTGGGGAACTTTATTAGCTAAGTAGATTAATATTTTACCTACTAAAGCTAATTCAACACCTTATGTTGGTACATGCTAAGATGTCCATCTAAAATTCAATCAATCAAAGAAGCAAATCAGGCATTTAGCATCAGCACAATCAAACAACATTTTTTTAAAGAAAATAGTTTTAATTTTGTCTTAGGCTTCCTATATCTTAAAAAGATCATAGTGGTAGGATTCCAAGGTGTGAAATCCCTCTTGTCTTAGAGTAGCAAAGGTAAGAAGGACCAGAGTAGAACAGTAGAAGGTGAGACAGGATCAAGATAAGTGTAGAAAGAATCAGAGTAAGGTGAGTGTAGAATGAATCAGAATGAGATAAGTAGGTAAGGGTTTGTCCAGTCTATCTAGGTTTCGTCCTACAGTCAACATTTCCTCTGATACCACTTCTGTCACACCCGGCTTTAAGGAACAAAGCCAGGTGCATCTCATACATGCGCCAAGAAGACAACATATACAATAACAGAGTGTATAGAGATAAATGTCGTAAAACATCAGAGTATTTATTACATAGCGGAAGACTTATTACAAAATAAAAGTGTAAACATAAAACGAACTAAGGATCGTCGGCGCCAATGTCGACTGAGAAACGCCACCTAGATCAGATCATACTCCTCGCCATGTGGCTCCTCCTGAACCACCTGCTCTTCTCCTGTGGGGGGGGTGTGAGACAGCAAGGGTGAGCTCACACATGATCATCGCTCAACAAGTTGTGGGGAATAATGTGACATGAACTCACCAAAGGTGGGAGCTCATGAAGTGTAAGGCTTATCAAAGAGAATGGTTAAAGCTGAGCATTGCTTTTAATGTTGGTCAAACTTTTATTAGCAGTTACTAAGTGTAAGTAAATACCAAACCATAAGTAAAGTAATAGAACAAAATTAATAATAAGCCCATGCAATGCAAATGACCAAATTGAATTTAAGTTCCATAATTTAAACATCAGAGAGTCCTGAGCTGCTCATGACCGTGAGCTCGGCTAGTATACCAGTTTTACACTCTGCAGAGGTTGTACCCTTTACCCACAAGTCATGTTACCCATCTGCCAAGGGGTCATGAATCCCATACACCTCTACCTAGGAAGCGCGGCAGGGCAACACTACGAGGCCTTTACAAAGTTCCACTAGCTTCCGAAAACCCGCTACAGTTTATAGGAAGATCCAGTACAGGGTTCCTGGCTGACCGCCATCGCAGCAAAATCAACCAGGGACCTCCCCGCACTGACCTCTCCCCTACTGCCCTTGCCCCTTTCGGGTAAGGTAGTCTTCCACTAGATTTCCTAATTAGTCAGCCAAGGGCGTCCCATTAAACCCTTGTGGTGGCACGTGTTACTCAAGTTAAGCTCTATGTTCCAATTAACATTAATGATAACAACATGAACATAAACAGAATAACAACAAGAATTGGAACATAGAGGTAATAAATGATTATCCCAAAACCATATAAAGCAATAGCAAACTACCCAAGTGATTCAGGGGTAAACAAGGTAATGAGATAAACAATCTAGGGTGACCTATTGGGTCCCATCAAAATTAACCTATGCATGGATAAGTGATATTAAAGAACATTATTGGGTAAAAAGTGGTCAAGGGCACAACTTGCCTTCAATGAGCTCCTGCTCAGCTACTTCAATCTGCTGCTCACCAGGATCCTCAGCAACGGGCTCTTCTACTCGCCACAATACAAACAAGCACAGGATATAGGGAAAATTAACATTACACCAAGCATGTAAACAAAATACACAGAGATATTCTACATATTAAAATAAAATCCTAGGAACAGGAATCATAATTTTCGGAGTTATAGATTTTAAGTTATGGATTTTCAAAGGTTTTATGTGTTTAAAGTAGGATTAAATGTGAAATAAATTTCCTTACTGTTTTCATGACATAACAGAGGCTCTAGGTGATAGAGAATTAAATTACAAAAATTTAGAAAGTGGAATGGCTCAATTTGGAGTTAGTATGAATTTTCTATGAATTTATAAAGTTCTAGCAATTATTTTCCTATTAAAAATCTATTTAATAATCCTCTTCTCTGATTTCATTATGTCCTGGACTGCGCCTCAATAACTGAGAAGCACAGGGGCTACGGGGTAAAATTCCAGAGACACAGCGAACAGTAAAAATGGACGGCGGGTTGATTCTCTGGTTTCCAGGGGGTTCTTTAACAAAACTGCAAGCCGAGGAGGTATGAAGCCAACTCGGCCGTCAGATCGGACATGGGCGTTCCAGATTAGATCTGGAGTGGATCGAAACGGTACGCGTCGGCCACCGCACGATCAAATCTCAACGCTTCTTATTCAAAACGCTCGCTACACCTGTCATCCGTCTGATCTAAATCGGACGGCCAGAAGAAGATCAGGCCGAACCGGTGCGCTGGATTAGATCGCAGCCCTACATCGCCAAACCAACGGCCGACGGGTTTTCTTCCTCCCCTAGTCAACCCAGGCCACGGCACCAATGCCACCGCGGCCAGGCCTCACGCCGGCGAGGCTAGTCCCCGGATTCCGGGCATGACACTCAAATTCATTCGGAATACATGCTATGGGTATTGAAGCGGGTCCGAGTGAGTGGTTCTTACCGAGTATCGTCCGCGCAGGCGAGCCGACCACGAGAAGGGGGATGTTCCGCCCTGTTGCGCACTCCGGCGAGAAATTCCCCCTGATTCGGGGTTGCTCAGCGCGCCACGCGAGCTCGAACAGGGCCACCGGGCACCGACGCACGCCCCCGGCCACACGAAGAGAAGGGAAGGTCGGCGGCGATCGATTTCACCGGCGGCGCAGAGTACTTTGCGCGGACGCGGCAGCGAGGTTGTTAAGGACGGCGCAGTGGATGCGGAAGAAGTGGGATGAAGGAGGAGCGTGGTCAAGGGGGTCTCTTATGAGCACGATTCCCAGCCGGTCTTGAGTCCGCCAGCTCCGCATCCATCGGCGCGGAGGTTGCGGTCGTCCGCCATGCGCGCATGGCGAGGGGAGACGGCCACTGCTCGGTGGCCCACGCCCGTCAGCGACGCCCGCAGGCGGCTCGTTGCGATATCCGGCCCCACGCACCAGCGAACGAAAGGAAGTGAGCGCGGGTGGGCGACTGGACAGTGGGGCCCGCGGAACAGTGGCACAAGTTGCGGACGCGCGCGCGAGTGAGTGGATGCCGGTGGACCCGACGTGTCAGCGGAGGAAGGGAAGGATGAGGGCGCGGGGTGACTGACCTGCGGGTCCCGCCTGTCGGCGCCGTCACCAGGAGCAGGGCCGTGCGGTGCGTTTTGGGTTACTGGGCCGAAATCAGGTCGTTGGCCCACCAGGTACAGTATTCCTTTTCTTTTTCTTTTATTTCCTTCTTTCTCCATTATTTCACAAATTCAATTTAAAATACCAATTCAAATTCAAACCTGTGACTGGTTCATTCATATTGGTGCAATTAAAAGTTTTAGGTTTGAGAATATTTATTCAAATATTTTATTCATGTTTTCATATTCCTTCTCTTTTCTAGATTCAAGAATTTCTTTCAAGATTTAATTTTTCCCTTTTGGCCTTTATTATTTTCTTGTTACAAAATGCACACAAAAATAAAATATTCAGCATGATGCAAGGATTTAGCAGCATATCTTTTTATTAATTATTCTTGGACATGGTGTTCACATATGATGATGCTCAAAGATCAAGTCACATAAAGAGAAACTGTTTTCTCTATTGGTATTTATATATATATTTTTTTTCCTCTAGCTATTTACAAGTAGGTGTTACATCTTTGAAGCCCAAGACACCAGGGATCTCCCTAGAAACTAACAAGTCCCTGATGTGCTCTTTCTATCAATTTTACATCCGGCATAATCGGCATCAGAATACCCAATTAGATCAAAGGTAGATCCTTTGGGGTACCAAAGCCCAAACTTAGGAGTGTAAACTAAATATCGCATGATTCTTTTCACGGCCCTAAGGTGAACTTCCTTAGGATTTGCCTAGAACCTTGCACACATGCATACAGAAAGCATAATATCCGGTCGTGAAGCACATAAATAGAGTAAAGAACCTATCATCGACCGATATACCTTTTGATCTATGAATTTACCTCCCATGTCGAGGTCGAGATGCCCATTTGTTCCCATGGGAGTCTTGATGGTTTTGGTATTCTTCATTCCAAACTTCTTGAGTATATCTTGAATGTACTTAGTTTGGCAGATGAAGGTCCCCTCTTGGAGTTGCTTGATTTGGAATCCAAGAAAATACTTCAACTCCCCCAACATAGACATCTTGAATTTATGTATCATAATCCTACTAAACTCTTCATAAGATGACTTGTTAGTAGACCCAAAGATAATGTCATCAACATAAATTTGGCATATAAACAAGTCTTTAGAAATTGTTTTGGTGAAGAGAGTAGGATCAACTTTTCTGACTTTAAAGCCATTAGTGAGAAGAAAGTCTCTTAGGCATCCATACCATGCTCTTGGAGCTTGTTTGAGACCATAAAGCACCTTTGAGAGCTTATAAACATGTGAAGGATGCTCGCTATCTTCAAAGTCGGGAGGTTGCTCAACATACACCTCTTCCTTGATAGGGCCATTGAGGAAGACAATCTTCACGACCATTTCATATAACTTAAAGCCATGGTAAGTAGCATAGGCAAGTAATATATGAATTGACTCAAGCCTAGCTACGAGTGCATAGGTTTCATTAAAATCCAAACCTTCGACTTGTGAATATCCTTTGACAACAAGTCGGGCTTTGTTCCTAGTCACCACACCATGCTCATCTTATTTGTTGCAGAATACCCACTTGGTACCTACAACATTTTGGTTAGGACGTGGAACTAAATACCATACTTCATTCCTTGTGAAGTTGTTGAGCTCATCTTGCATTGCCACCACCCAGTCCAGATCTCTAAGTGCATCCTCTATCTTGTATGGCTCAATAGAAGACACAAAAGAGTAATGTTCACAAAAATGAGCAACTCGAGATTGAGTGGTTACCCCTTGTGAATGTCACCAAGAATGGAGTTGACGAGGTGATCTCTTTGAATTGCTTGATGCACTCTTAGGTGTGGTGCTCTTTGATCCTAATTCTCTTGATCATCTTCCTTGTATTGATCATCTTCATCTCCCCCTTGATCAATGTCCTCCTCTTGAGGTGGCTCATCGTCTTGATCTTAATCCTCTTCTTCTTGAGCCATATCCTCATCTTGAGTTGGTGGAGATGCGTGTGTGGAAGATGATGGTTGATCTTGTGCTTATTAAGGCTCTTCGAGTTCTTTTGGGCACACATCACCAATGGACATGTTCCTTAGCATGACGCATGGAGCCTCTTCATCATATAATTCATCAAGATCAACTTGCTCCACTTGAGAGCCGTTAGTCTCATCAAACACAATATCACAAGAAACTTCAACTGATCCAGTGGACTTGTTGAAGACTCTATATGCGTTTGTGTTTGAGTCATAACCAAGTAAAAAGCCTTCTACTACTTTAGGAGCAAATTTAGAATTTCTACATCTTTTAATAAGAATAAAGTATTTGCTCCCAAAAACTCTAAAATAAGAAACATTGGGCTTTTTACTACTGAGGAGTTGATACGATGTTTTCTTGAGGATTCGGTGAAGGTAGAGTCGGTTGATGGAGTAGCAAGCGGTGTTAATCGCCTCCGCCCAAAACAGATCCGGTGTTTTGTACTCATCAAGCATGGTCCTTCCCATATCCAAAAGAGTTCTATTCCTCCTCTCCACAACACCATTTTGTTGAGGCATGTGTGGGGGATAGATATCCCTCGGGTCTACTCGGGGGTGAAAACTTCGCCCGGGGCCACATGGCAGTTGCCCCTCTATGACATCCCGCCATGGGCTAGGCAAATGGGAATAGTGGAAGCAGGCCGACCCAGGAGCGAGATGGGCCCAAGCCTGAGTTAGTCGTGGTTTGGGCGTGATCGTGTTGAGGCCGTTCATTTTTCTCGCGTCCGACATCCTCAAACGCCGGAGATAGCTCGGAGCGGAGGTGCCGGGTTTTCCTCGGGATAGTGAAGGTTGTTTGCTATTAATTAGGAGATAAGCAGAAAAGTATGATCAACATGTATACGGGAAGCACCCTATAGTCGTGTATATAAGGCCAAGGGGGACCCCCTCCATTTTCATCTCATTAGCATTTCATAGCTCAGTAGACACCACCTGTAACACCACTCACGTACAAAGCCATCCTAGGAAGTAGGGTATTACGTTCCTCAAAGCGGCCCGAACCTGCTGAAATCCGCTTCTCTCTCTCTCGTGCCCAAGCACAAACCGCTGAGTTACGATCCTCGACACCGTCCTACCCAAAGGCACCACGAGGGTACCTCCGGGTGTGCGGTCGGATACAAAACACCGATAGCTGGCGTGCTAGGTAGGGGGTGTGTCGTCGATCAACGCTACAGACAAGAAAGGCTGAGTCACCCTCAGCAGTGCCTTTGGGGGCTGAATTATCCTCAATCGTACCCTTAGGAGCTGGATAACCATTACATGTAATATCAGAAACCGAGGTGTTCCTATGGATCAGGTCGCCCTTAAAGGTCGAAGAAGCATGGGAAACTGTCCAGGTTATTTCTTGCCAGATAAGATAACCAGCTGAGGGAATGTCATCCGAGACCTCTGCATGGATGCAAGCACCCCCAGTTTCAGGAAGTTCCAATAAAAGACCTTCTGGGATAATCTCCTCTAGTGCATGATCAATGGTAGACATCATCATATTCTGAAGATTAACCAGCCCTGACAGAGCCTGAATTGGGACGTCGTTGCTGGTTTTGCTACATCGATTCTTGCGAACCAAAGGGGGGATTTCTTCATCATCCTCTTCCTCTTCATCAGATACACATCCACCAGCTCTAGTGCCACCACAACTCTCAATATTATCCTCAAGATTGGCACCCGCCGGGTCGCCACCGAGGTCTGGGGCAGCAGAGTCAGCCCCCAGCTCCAAACCATGATAAAGGCTGAAGTTTTCTTTTTCTTCTCTTCACCTCGGCAGACACGGTTGAATAAATCGCTCGACGTGTCCGTTTGCGATGGACACCGTTGAGACTGCAAGCTCCCTCATCCCCGCTGAAGGCACGCCTAGTTGCAGCACCCGCCGACTCAGTGTGGGCATATTCAGGTGACTTGCTAGCTAGCATACTAAGAACAACATTTACTTCAGCCTCATTAGCAATCGCCTGCATCTAGAGATGAGTCTGTTTTTCCTGTTCAGGGAGACCCCGGTACGTATCAATGAGGGCTTCAATATCTTCTGAAGAAGGTCGCGCTATATGCCCTAGAATGTCGTCTTGGATAGGCGGTTAGATATGAACTCTGAAAGAGACCTTAGCGCCAACAAAACGACGCATTAAGGACACTACACATGACAAATACAGGAACTCATATGCAACAGCGCTTACCACAAGGGGAAGATTCCAGGCAGAATACGAAGGGGGAGCACCAGCATTCGAAGCTTGCCCCTCTGCATTGAGTCAACCCGACTCAGCACGTCCTCCTCAGATATTTGCTTGTTGGTAATTCGAGAGGGGTCATTAACACCAGTGTACATGTAAGCAGGTTAGACTGTATCCTTCAAAGGCTGGATATTCTTGGAAACAAAGTCAACAACGACAGCTTCAGCTGTCAAGCCTTTGTTCTTCAACGCACATATCTCGGCAAGCAACACCCTGGACTCAGCAAGCTCTGCATCTGTTGGGACCTCTGTCTAGCTAGTTGTTCGGATGTCGGGTTGTCTCCCCGATCGAGTGGGAAGCGATTTGTTATGATTCTCCATAGTGAACCACTCAAAGCGCCATCCCTTAATGCTATCTTTCAAAGGAATGTCAAGTTATTCAGTCTTCCTGCCTCAGCGAAGTTCCAAACTATCGCCTCCAACAAGATGATGCTGCCCTCCAGCCATCCTGGGCTGGCAATGGTAAAGGTACTTCCAAAGCCCAATGTGTGGAAGAATTCCAAGTAAAGGTTCACAAAGGTGGACAAACACAATAGCTTAAAGCACATAATTGGGATTCAAATGTGTAAGGTTCAGAGAGTAAAAATCAAGAAGACCACGAAAAAAGGGAGAAACTGGCAAGGCCAGTCCCCGGATGAGAAAAGGCACAAAAATAACTGCCTCGTGGGTATCCTCCGTCGGAAAAGTAACTCCCCACCAGATCTGCCAAGAACATAGTTCCTTAGGTGGTAGAACACCAATTTCAACAAGATGCAAAAGGTCAGCTTCAGAAACGGCAGAAACATGGTTACCAGCAAAAGGGAGTTGGCTATCAGGATCAATCGGAGAGATGACCTGCATAGCAGCACTCTATTTTCTCTTCCTGGGCGCCATCACGATTTTTCAAACAGTGCGGTTCAAGAACAAAACGCGAAAAGATGCGGGACTTAGAAAGCTGGAAAGCGGTGGAGGAAAAATAGGAACTAGGGATCAGGGGCCAAGAGGACGTCGACAAAAGTACAGGTTGGCACACTGAGTCGGGCGCAGAAGGACAAGCCGGTGGCTCGGGAGAGTTTTGGTCGCAGCAAAGTAACAGGACTTGGTCAGTACCTCTAGAAAGCTAACAGACCGTCAGACAAAAGAACATAATACACAACAGCGAAGTGGCATGAAATAGACTTCATTTATCCTTCCATAAGTCGGGGATCATTACATTACTAATTAAACTACATTACACTACTAGTTAAACTACATTATACTACTACTAAACTACTACTACTACAACAATTATACTATACTAATACTTAAGCAGGTGGCACTCTGCCACTTGCGTCGCCGCCTCCGCCCTAGCTGCCCCTTTTGCTGCCTTCACCGCTGCTCTCGCCATCGCCATCACCACTGTCGTCACCGCCCCTCCTGCTGTCGTCGCAGCCATCGCTGCTGCCGCCTTCGCCCTCATCGTCGTCGCTATCACTGCCCTCCTCGGAGTCTGAGGAGTCCTCCACATCCTCTGAGGAGACCTCCTCTGAGTCATCCGACCCACCGAGCCCCGCACGCTCGACGGACTGGATGTACGCCCGCTCCACGGTGGACAGCCCCATGGAGTCGTCTGAATCATCAGACGACGCCACAAGGGACGCTGGAGCGGGGGAATGATCATACTCGGAGGAGACTTCCTCCGAGTACTCCGAGTCCCTAGAATCCTCCGAGGGAGGACTCGGGGGTGCTTGCTCTTCCCATCGGCGGGGCGGCGCCCTTTCTTGCCGTTTTTCCCTCCGACCATGGCTCACTCGGAAGGAGAAGAAGCAGGGAAGAAGAAGAACACCTCTCTGTCATATCAAGTTACTATTTTAGGACTACATGATGGACATCTTTTACTAGGCAGACACCCGTTGGGCAGACCCATTGGGTGTACCGTTCGGATTCTCCGAGATTTTCTGAAGCAGTGAGACCTGCAACATATACACAATGAATATACCACGACAAAGGGGGAGATCGACTGAAATGGGAGGAAGTCTAGATGTGGTCACCAAGCACAAGTCTAATCTGCAGAGGCATTGAAGTTCATGGCCGAGTGGTGTCCAGCCAGGACCTCTCTCTTCCGACTGGCCGGACTCCAACTCGTTGCCGATTAGAGGCATTGAAGTTCATGGCCGAGTGGCGTCCAGCCAGAACCTCTCTCGACTGGCCGGACTCCAACTCGTCACTCGATTAGAGGCATTGAAGTTCATGGAGTTAGCACCAAGAAAGGCAATAAAGGTCCCCTATGGCGCGCCAGGTAGGGGGTGTGTCGTTGATCAACGCTAACTCCATGGCCGTCATCTTCAAGAGCAAGATCACCTTCAGCCTAGTAGCTGTTTTTTGCTTCAGGGCCATCCAATGCTTAGCGGATGTAGATGGAACTCTACACGCATAGCAACTCCACCCAAGAAGAAATCCTCGTTGGGAACACCATAGGGAGCCGAAGCGAAACTGCGAGTCGTGCCCCCGCAAACAACGTGACAAGGCATTGCCCTGCGCAAGTCTGGGCTCATAAGTCCTCAGAGAATAGAAGGCCAGTCAACCACGGCCTCCCCAACCCAGCAAACTCTGTAGCCCACCTCGCCTACTAAGGAGTGGACACGGATCACCCGACTAAGGAAAATAGATATTCCAGACCGAGGCTGTTGGGGGTATGCTTCGTAGCCGAAGATTCTAAAGAAAGAGAACACCTTCGACAGATCCTCTCAGGAGCAGCGCCGAAGCTATTACCCATAGAGCTTCGGCATAGTGACAGATCTCAAGACGAAGGGGCGAACCGACTTAAAGATGGATTGACTTAAAGACCCATGATGTTTTGTGTCATTATTGTAATCGATTGTAAAGGACATAAATGTAATTTTACACAGGCTGCGCCCTATGCCTATAAATAGGTGAACAATACCCCTGCACTGTTCACGCAATCCTGTAATCGCTAACGCATTACGCTGGAATTATTACTTTTTGCCAAGACGAAGGTATAAATGTACCTGAATATTATGTTTTAATATTTAGGTTCATATTAAAAAATATGTGAATAATGTTATTTGTTTTCAATAGATCTTTCTATAATGTTTAATATTTTATATTTTATTTCGCATTGTTTTATGTCTAATCACGAAGGTATGACCTTCGTGGTAGACTGCCCGTGGCCTTCGTCTGAAGTTCATTAAACCCTTGGGGAGTTAATGCTTCAATAGACGAAGGGCATTATTATTTAACATTTTATGTTGCGTTGTTCTTGATTCATAGCATTTGAGAACAAGTTCCCAACATTGGCGCCCACCGTCGGTGAATTCACTTCCACTTTTTTGAGCTGATGGCTTCGTTCAACAACCAAGCTGGAGTTGCTTTGACTCCAAAGCTGGTACTCCCGATAACAGGCGGTTCATGCTCAGAGCCAGCCAACAAGAAGCAGAAGAAGGAGGCACAGAGAAGGGTACGACATGTCGGGGTGCAAGGACCCTTCATCAAGTCAAGATGGTCCCACATCCCAATTACCTTCTCCCAAGAGGACCTTCAGCTCAAGAATTACCCTCACAATGGTGCTATGGTTATTTCTTGTGTTATTAAAGGATTTCTGGTCCACAATGTTCTGGTTGATATAGGCAGTGCAGCGGACATTATATTTGCTAAGGCCTTCAGACAGATGCAAGAGCCAGAGGATAAGATTCATGATGCTACACACCCTCTTTGTGGCTTCGGAGGAAGGCAGATTGTAGCGCTCGGCAAGATCACGATGCCAGTGACCTTCGGATTTGTCAACAATACAAGGACTGAGCAAGTTGTGTTTGATATTGTTGACATGGAATACCCTTACAATGCAATCATTGGTCATGGGACCCTCAATGCTTTTGAAGCAATTCTTCATCCAGCATATCTTTGCATGAAGATACCTTCGGATCAAGGGCCTATTGCTATTCATGGAAGTCAGGAAGCTGCCAGAAAGGCCAAAGGAAACTGGACAGATTCAAAAGCAATCCATAATATAGATGGAGCCGAAGCTTGTGAGCAATACAAGTACAGAAGGGAGAAGGCTGCTTCGGCTGATCAGCCGAAGCCCATGCTCTTATGTGAGGATATTGCAGAGCAGAAGGTACTATTGGGATCTCAATTGTCTGAGGAGCAGGAGAAAACCCTAATAAGGTTTCTGTTCAACAACAAAGATGTCTTCGCATGGTCAGCTAATGATCTCTGTGGTGTCAACAGGGATGTTATTGAACACTCGCTCAATGTTGATCCATCCTTCAGACCCTGAAAGCAGAGACTTCGGAAGATGTCTGATGACAAAGCCAAAGGTGCTCGAAATGAAGTGAAAAGACTCCTCAGCGCTGGAGTCATCAGAGAAGTAAAATACCCAGAATGGCTAGCTAACACTGTTATGGTGAAGAAGGCCAATGGTAAATGGAGAATGTGCATTGATTTTACAGATCTCAACAAGGCTTGTCCGAAGGATGAATTTCCATTGCCAAGAATAGATTCTCTGGTAGATGCAGCAGCTTCGTCAGAGCTCATGAGTCTACTAGATTGTTATTCAGGCTACCATCAAATCTGGATGAAGAAGGAAGATGAGCCAAAAACCAGCTTCATCACCCCCAGTGGTACATATTGTTACCTTCGGATGCCTGAGGGGCTCAAGAATGCTGGAGGAAGCTTCAGCAGAATGACAGCAAAAGTTCTTCATTCTCAGATAGGCAGAAATGTGCTAACATTTGTTGATGATATCATAGTAAAAAGCACGAAGCAAGAAAATCACATTGCTGATTTACAGGAAACATTTGCGAACTTTAGGCAAGCTGGCCTGAAGTTGAATCCAGAAAAATGTGTCTTCAGAGTAAAGAAGGGCAAATTCCTTGGTTGTCTAGTTTCAACAAAAGGGATCGAAGCTAATCCCAATAAAATTGAAGTCATCCTTTGGATGGAGCCGCCAAGCACAAAAATGGGGGCTCAGTGGCTGACAGGAAGATTGACATCTTTGAATCGATTTATATCTAGATCAGCAGAGAGAAATTTACCATTCTTTGAAGTGCTGAAGTCGGCCGAAGTCTTCCAATGGGGATCAGCTCAGCAGAAAGCCTTTGAAGAGATGAAGCAGTATCTGATAGATCTAACGACGCTAACTCCACCAGCGCCAGGGGCTCCATTGCTGCTGTATGTGGCAGCTTCGCACTCTGCAGTGAGTGTGGCGCTTGTCCAGGAGAAGCTTGAAGAACAAACGAAAAAGCAAGCCCCAGTGTACTTTGTCTCCGAAGTTCTCAGTTTATCAAAGAAAAACTATACAGAATTGGAGAAGGTGTTATATGATGTCTTAATGGACTCCAGGAAGCTTCGACATTACTTTCAAGCATACCATATAATTGTTCCTTCATCACATCCCTTGAAGGATATTATGAGAAACAGAGAATCTACTGGAAGGATTGGAAAGTGGGCTGTGGAACTCAACGAATTCAGCATTGATTATGTCCATAGATCCTCGATTCAGTCCCAAGCGCTAGCAGACTTCATCGCTGATTGGACGCCAAGGGCTCAGGAGGAAGAAGCAAGTAAAGACTCCGAAGCTTGGACAGTGTTCTGCGACGGTTCCTGGGGAACCTTCGGGGCAGGTGCAGCTGCTGTTTTAGTTGCACCTTCCAAAGTTAGAACATGCTATGAAGTGAAACTTGATTTTAGCTGCACAAATAATATTGCTGAATACGAAGCTTTGCTTTTGGGGCTTCGGAAGTTAAAGGCAATGGGGATAAGAAGGGCGGTTCTCAAAACTGATTCCCAAGTTATTTCTGGTCATGTTGACAAGAGTTGTAAAGCAAGAGATTCGAATCTTGAGAAATATTTGGATACAATTCGAAGGCTTGAAGCTTCCTTCGAAGGATTTTCTGTCAAGAATATTCCACGAGGAGAAAACGAGCACGCTGATCTACTAGCCAAGTCAGCGGCACAAGGGCTGCCTTTGTCTTCGGAAGTATTCTTTGAAACAATAAAAGCACCTTCGGTGGAACTTCTTGAAATAGCATTGCTCAATATATCTCCTATTTATAGTGAAGATTGGAGAACCGAGATCATGTCTTTTCTCCAGGGCAATTTCCTTTCAGATGACGAAGCTTATAATAAGAGAATAGAGGCAAGAGCCCGACCATATGTAATAATAGAAGGGGAGTTATACAAGCATGGAGTATGTTCTCCATTGCTCAAATGTTTATCCAGAGCTGAAGGTATAGAATTGATGAAGGAAATACAAGCAGGCCTGTGTGGATCGCACATCGGATCCAGGCCCTTGCTGGGAAAAGTTTTTCGTCAAGGATTTTATTGGCCGAAGGCAGCTTCGGATGCAGCGGAATTAGTCCAAAAATGCGAAGGCTGTCAAAAATGTGCAAGAGATCAAAAACAGCCTTCGTCTCTGACCCAGTTAATACAACCCACTTGGCCATTGCAAAGGTGGGGTCTTGATTTGCTAGGACCACTTCCACCAGCATAAGGAAATTTAAAATATGTTGTGGTGGCGGTAGAATATTTTTCTAAGTGGATCGAGGCGAAGCCTTTAGCCACAATAACTTCGGTCACCGTTCAAAAATTCTTCTGGCAAAATATTGTTTGTCGCTTCAGAGTGCCGAAGGCTATTACTGTGGACAATGGTACACAGTTCGATGCCGAAGCTTTCAAAGAGTTTTGTGAACAAGTTGGCACGAAGATTCATTTTGCATCGGTTAGACATCCGGAGTCAAATGGACTTGTCGAAAGAGCTAATGGCATTATAATGACAGGAATAATGAAGTTAATCTTCAATCAGCCCAGGGGAAAGTGGTCAGATGAATTAATCAAAGTGGTGTGGAGCCACAACACAACAATGTCAAGGTCAACAGGCTTTACACCATTCAAATTACTGTTTGGTGACGAAGCAATAACCCCAGAAGAAGCTAAAGCTGGGTCAATAAGAACAGTGGCTTCGGCGGAGGACGAAGCTGATTATTCTATGGAAAAAGATGCTATAGAAGGGATCAGGCTTCAGGCTGTGGAGAACATCAATAAATATCAAGCCGAAACAATAAAATGGCGTGACAGAAAGGTTCGGTTAAAAACTATCAAGCCAGGGCACTTGGTGCTTCGGAGAATTGCTAACCCAGATACAGTAGGCAAGCTGCAGTTAAAATGGGAAGGACCTTTTCTGGTAGTATCTTCATCAAGACCCGGTTCTTACAGATTAAAGGATATGGACGGCAACGACATTCCTAGATCTTGCAATGCGGATGAGCTTCGGCGATATTATGTGTAGTTTGATGTAATCATTTTTATTCTTTTTTCCTATGGTACCCTTTTCCTTTCCAAAGGGGGAGAAAGGTTTTTAATGGGGCCATAGCATGTAATTTTTCTCTTTCTTATTTCAGCTCTACAAGAGCAATATCCCCCAAAAATGTAAATGTAAAAGATGAGCATGCACCATCGAGTGCAAAGAGAAAAGGAAAAACAGGGAGAAGCTCGAAAGACGTCCCTAGGGGGATGCAGAGCACGACGAAGCTACAAAAAAGCCGTTCCTAAGGGAGCGCAGCGTAAGTTTTCTGCTCAAAAGTCGTTCCAAAGGGAATGCAGAGCTTACAACGAAAAGTCAACGCTGATTCCGCAGAAGTATAAGGCGAAGCGCGAAAAGTCAACGCGATACCGCCGAAGTAAAAGGCGAAGAAGTTCAAAAGACGTTCCTAAGGGAATGCAAAACTTACATCGAAAAGTCAGCGCTGGTACACCGAAAAATAAACGGTGAAGACGAAAAATAAACGGCAGAGACTTTGGTTGTTTCTAAGGGAACGAAGGTTTTGGTTGTGGCTTCGTATGTGTGGGTTTAGACATTCATTTGCACGATACATTACATCATACATTTGCATTCATAAACATTCATTTAGACATCATAGGATCATCATCATCATAGCATAGACAGTTGTTTCGGCTCTGAAGAGAAGGCTTCGGAAAAAAGAAACAAGTTTTATGCTTCGCTGTGTACGAAAAGAAGGGAAGGTGTTTTTCGCCTTCGGATCAAAAATGCTAATTTCGTCCACACCAAAGCACTTTACACATTGATGGAAAGGTAAGAATATATTACAAGGTATGGATAAAGTCCATGAAGTGAAATTTAATTACATCATTCTTTACACAAGTTATTACAAGAGTTTTTTGAGCTATTTCTACAAGACTACTCGAGCTTCGTCAGTATTCATGGAGCTTCGTCTTTTTACTCCGTAGCTTCGGCCTCGGCTTCATCATCCTGTATGTAAGTATTATAAGCAAAATTCAAATTCAAAGGAAAAGGTAAGTATAAGGTATGATTTTGTTACCGGCTTAAGATGGCTTCGAGCTTCGTCACCAGCTTTGCTTTGTCCACCCTTTGTCCATACTAATTTTATAAATCTATTTGCAATACTTCGGGCAAGGTTGGGAATGTTATCCAAGTCTGCTAGTGATAAGCTGAAATTGGGTCTATTGATGACCTTTCCGTGTTCGTAGCCAGACTTCAGGAAGGCAACAGCTGTGCCCCGAGAAGCTACCAGGGCACAGAAGTCACCATGTCCAGCTATAACTTCGTCAAGATCATCAATTTCACCTTCGATATGTTCGAAGGCACCCGACAGGTCTTCAGCCGAAGAGTAAATTTTTCACTGCTGGCTCCAACTGAATAGAAGACCTGCTTCAGCCGTTGAACGCATCGATTGCTGAATTCCAGACATTTATTATGAAGGCTTGTCAACGATTTCTTCAAGTCTGAACTTTTTTGGACTTCGGCCTCAAATTTTGCGTTAAGCTTCAGCTTTTCTTGTTTGAAGTTTTCTGATTGAGAGAGAAGCTTTGAATTTAATTATGTTATTTTAGCTTCAGCCTCCGCCAATAAGCCTTCGTTTGTTTGAAGCTCGAAGTCTTTCTTTTCAATAACAGTTGTTTGCTCTTTTATTTTACTCTCCAAATTTTCAATTATAACCTCTTATTTTTTATCTTCCAAGTCCTGCTGCATTTTCAAAGCTTTGCTCAGCAGCATACTCTGCACACAAACAACCTTCGTTATTAAAAACAATAAAAGTTAGAGAAAAGTTGTTTACCTTGAAATTGGAATAAAATAAACTACCAACAATGTGTTGTCGTCGGTAGCGGCTGATATCTGTTTCAAGCTTCGGGAAACCGATACTCTTTGATAGAGTATTGTTAACCTTCGCTCCAGTTTGATCCCGCACGCAGCCCAACCTTTCGTCATCAATGCCACCAAAGAGAAGCACTACCGGCCGATACCCGCAAGATATAGCATATTCTTTTAGCTCTTCTTTTTCAGCTTTTGTCAACTCTTGACCAACTAAGTTTTGAAAATTAAAAGCTTCATCTTCCGAAGTGTCTTCGGTTGTTTCTTCCTTCTCGGGCTTTGCGGCCGAGGTCTCCTCGGTGGCTGCGGCAGCTTCTTCCGCGGCCATGTTTAGTAGTATTTTGTCTATATCAGCAACCATGCTTTCTAAATTAATATCTTTGGCTCTGGCCTCTTCTGCGCCAGCCTCCGAAGGTGCAGTTTCAGTAGCTGTCGTGCTTTCAATAGTCGGCGTCTTCAGAGCTGGTGGTGTTCCTTCGATGACTTCTGTCATCGTAATAATTCTTTGCCTTTTTGGCCTAGCTGCCTTCGTTTTTGCGGGCTCCTTTTCCTTCTGAAAAAGTTTCTTCAGATGTGGCCTTAGTGGACTTAGTTTCACAGGCAAAGATTCAGTCATTATCTTTAAGATTTCCTCTACTTCAGTAGCAGAGGGTGTTGTAGGAGTTCCTTCTTCTTCATCAATTGCTTTTTGCTTCGGAGTCGAAGCTTTTCTCTTCTTTGAAGCACCTGTTTTTGGCTCAGACTCCAGCTTTTTCTTCTGTGGTTGTTCTTCATCATTTTTATTCAGGACACTAGCCACTCTTTTCCTTTTTTGGCCTTCGGCACCCTTGTCCAGCCACTCGTAGTCAGGATATTCAAAGCTCAGAGCATCCATTACTCGGTTTAGCCTTCGCTTCGGACGAGTGCCGAAGGCTGCAGTCATCAATTGGTCTTCTTTTCTAGAATAATTTCTGAGTATTTCATTGCACATCACTTCGATTGTGTCCAGCCACTCTTGGCAAGGCACTTTGAAATGTTTCTTGAATTTGTAATGGTAAGGCAACCGAATAAGTTCCCCCTCCTCCTTTTTTCCTTCAAGCTTCGGCATGGCCCACTCTTTCATAGTTGGGAATACTTTAAAAGCTAAGAATTCTTGCACTAAGTCCCTAGTGCCAATGTGCTCCACGAGAACTCTAAATTCAGCTAGAGCAATTTGCGTTGGACCCTCTGGTGTCATGTTGCACGGGGGTCTGGTCTCTCCGAAGATCAATTCTAACAGACTCTGCACCAGCTTCTCCTTGTCATCGTCAACTTTGACGTAAAACCATTCAGATTTCCAACCAGCTGGCCACTTGCTTCGGTAATTGATCACTGGAAATTTTGTAGTCTTGTGGTAGGCAAAGTTGTAGCAGCCAAAGTTTTCATGTAGCCCATCACCTTTAGCCTTGGTCTGATAATGAAGCTCGTGCACTCGGCAGAAACCTTCGGCAAATGGTTCCACCCCTTGGCTTCGGAGAGCTCAAATATAAACGCTAAGCCTAACGATAGCGTTAGGAGTTAGCTAATGAAGGTAGATCCCAAACTTCTTCAGCACATCAGCAATCATCTTATTCAATGGGAATCTTAAACCAGCCTTAAAGAAACTTTTAAAGATCACTACTTCATCTTTTCCTGGCTTCGGAGTAGTTTCTTCTCCACCAAAACGAACCAGCACTTTCTTTGCTTCACTTAAATAGCCCAAATTCAACATCTTAGGCAAGTCACCTTCGGAGATGGTGGATTTTCCGAAATCTAGATGGCTGGGTTTACTTGGCACCGCACTGCTGTAATCATCTTCAGACTCAGTCTCCTCAACATCAGCCTGCTCTGCTTCAGCGGCAGGGACATCCTCCGATGTTACCAGCCTAGACCGCTTCATCGCTTCGGAAATCGGAACAGTCTCAGTAGCTTCGGTCTCATCTCCCTCACGATCAACCCTGGCAGTGGAATGAACTCTGGTCATTTGATTATGACTTTCTTGAAATTTTTGTTGTTGACTTTTTTGATTTTCCTGATGCTCTTCCTCTTGTGACGAAGCAGAATCAAAAGCGGCGTTTCGTTTGAACACGATGATTAAGCTTCGGCTATGGCTAAATTTTTGGCAGCAAAATAGTGCAATAGCAATGAATGTTGTGGTAACTTCACACCTACCCGTCTGTTTATATAGTGCCGCAGGTGTGAAGGTGAATCGTCAAGGTTTCCCGCACCGAACAAACAGTCGCCCGCACTCGCTGAACGGTGGGCCACAGGGTCCGAGAAGGCGAATCGCTGCGACGCGCGTAACTGCTGCAAGATGGGGCCACCTCGCGTGCGGATTATTTTAATCGTTTCTCGCCAACGAGCTCAGGGAAGGTGTTTTTTGGATCTTCGGCATCCTGAAGCCTAGAAGACTTTTTCACGGATCAAGCTCGTTACGAAAAACGATCTAGCATCGCGAAGGGGCTACTGTTGGGGGTATGCTTCGTAGCCGAAGATCCTAAAGAAAGAGAACACCTTCGGCAGATCCTCTCAGGAGCAACGCCGAAGCTATTACCCATAGAGCTTCGGCATAGTGACAGATCTCAAGACGAAGGGGCGAACCGACTTAAAAATGGATTGACTTAAAGACCCATGATGTTTTGTGTCATTATTGTAATCGATTGTAAAGGACATAAATGTAATTTTACACAGGCTGCGCCATGTGCCTATAAATAGGTGAACAGTACCCCTGCACTGTTCATGCAATCCTGTAATCGCTAACGCATTATGCTAGAATTATTACTTTCTGCCAAGACAAAGGTATAAACGTACCTGAATATTATGTTTTAATATTTATGTTCATATTAAAAAATATGTGAATAATGTTATTTTTTTCAATAGATCTTTCTATAATGTTTAATATTTTATATTTTATTTCGCATTATTTTATGTCTAATCACGAAGGTATGACCTTCGTGGTAGACTGCCCGTGGCCTTCGTCCGAAGTTCCTTAAACCCTTGGGGAGTTAATGCTTCAATGGACGAAGGGCATTATTATTTAACATTTTATGTTGCCTTGTTCTTGATTCATAGCATTTGAGAACAAGTTCCCAACAGAGGCAGAAAAGCGCAACGAACAATCACCCAACACCTCTGCCCTCAAAGGAGGACGAGAAGAAGCACGCCACTCCACCTGCTCCTTTCTTCCCTGACGTCCTCTTCATTCAGGGGAGACTGGAGTCATCGCCCATCCTTGACGATGAACCCACCGTGTTGGGGAAGAACCTCCCCAGCGCGATGCTCGGCGACGGAGAAACAGACGTCGAAACATGCGGCGACATCATGAAGCCAAAGAACGGGATCCGGCACAACCCATCTCTAAGGACGAAGCCTCGGAGATGGGGGAAACCCATGATGAAAGAGCACATTGAGAACGACGCATCTCTCGCCGCCGCGACTGCCGTCAAGCTCAGGAACGCGAGCGGGGGCTAACTGAGCATGATGCTAGGCTCCGACGGGAGAATCCACTCCTCACCCAAAACCTGTACCCCGACTTCGCCCGAGCATTGAACACCCCGAGCGAAGTTGGAGGGGTCCTAGCGCAGATAGCCAATGGCCTCCCGCGAACCCCAGACGCGGAAAGCTATTGACGAGTACTTACTCAGGCAGCCCATCATCTTCTACATCTCGCCCACACACCGAACGGTTTGGGTCACGCCATCAATAGCCGACGAGATGCATGGAGCAACATCAGTGCTTCGCGCGATCGTCGGCATGAGAATGAAATAAGGCGTCGGGAGGAATACGACAGCGATCATGGTGTACCGGCACATAGCCGTGCGACCAGGATCGAACCAGCAGTAGCCTCCACTAACAGTCCGGTCCGGGGATGGTCGAGGCGACCTAACACTCGCTCCCCTCCCCGGGACCGACGGTCTGATCATCGACAGGAGGATACGTGTGGGGTCTCCGTGATCACCCCTCGTCTCCGGGCCATCCAATGGCCTCCCAATTTCAAAGTCTCTAACGTGGACAAATACGAACCCAAGCAACACCCGGGGGGTTGGCTGGCTATCTACATTACCACCGCCCGGGCTGCTGGGGCAACGAAGGACATCATGACGGTATACTTACCCATCGTTCTAGGGCAGGACGTGCTATAATGGCTCTGGCATCTGCCCCGGCACTGCATCAATGATTGGGGAGATTTTAGTCGCCCGGTTTATCGCGAACTTTTAGTCCCTCTCTTATAAACCGGCGCAGCCGTGGGACCTCAAATCCATTAAGCGATAGAATGATGAAACTCTTCGTTCGTTCCTCAGAAGATTTCAAACAATAAGGAACCGTATCCCTGAGGTTGTTAAGACGGCCGTGATCAAAGACTTCTATCGGGGATCCAACGATCCGGCTTTCGTTTGAGCCATACTTCAAAAATCACCCACCAACTCTAAATGTTTAGGGAGGCAGACGTCTACATCACCGCGGATGAATGAGCTCAAGACCTCATTAGGGGTGCAAAGCCCGTACCACTAGCACCGCGAAGGGACACGAATCAGCAAGCAGACAAACATTAGGAGAAGAGACCCTGGGAGGAGGTACACGCCACCGGGCCACCTGCTGCTCGAGCCCGCGGTGCACCTCATGGAGGGGTAAGGACACTGAATGAGATCCTCAACTCCCAGTGCCTGTACCACAAGGACATGTGGCACACCCTGCAGAACTGCAGGGATTTCAAAACCTCCATCAGGCATGGCTGACCATTCCAGCCGCTACCGCCTCCCCCACCTTGAGGAGAGCCTAATCAGCCTAGGCAGCCTCATCAACAGGAAGGGGGTAGAGGCGGAGCTTTCCCACGCATTGACAGGGAGCTCAATGCCATATTCGGATGCCACGGGGCACAAGAAAGCAAAAGGCAACAAAAACTTAATCATTGACAAGTTCTAGTGGCCATAAACAGCGCTCCAGCTCCTTACCGTTGGTCGGAGCACACAATATCCTTTAGCCGAGCTGATCAGTATCTTAACTTCGATCACACCGGCAAATACCCACTACTCGTCGACACTGTAATCCGGGAAAGCCTGGTTAAGAAGGTACTGGTCGATGGTGGCAGCAGCAACAACATCACCTTTCCCCGAACACTTCAGGCCCTAGGGTCGCCATCGACGATCTCACTAAGTCGGATACTCCTTTCTTCGGCATCGTGCCGACCGAAGGAGAGTACCCACTAGTACACATCTACATGTGTGTCACCTTTGGAACCCCAGAGTACTACTGAACTGAGTTCCTAAGGTTTGATATGGCGTATTTCAACTGCGGGTACAACACCATTATTGGGAGACCGGGGTTGGCGAAATTCATGGCCATCCCGCACTACCCGTATATGATACTCAAAATGTCAGGACCTCAAGGGATCATCACCGTGCGTGCTGACTTCCAAGGCGCCGCGGAATGCTTTCGGGGTGCCATTTAGACGACTCTCACTACCGAGCCCTCGGTAGCCCTTCCCGCACAGGTTGATGGCAAGCCAGTGGAAGAAGATTTTACAATCCCTTCGAATGAAGCCCCGGTTGCGACCTCTATTCGTCCGACCGAAGAAACCAAAAGAATCAACCTCGGATTCTCTGATGAACGCAAGACTGCAATCACCAGTTCCAGCCTCGACGGCAAATAGGAAAGCACGCTCGTCTAGTTCCTGCAAGACAATCGGGATGTGTTTGCATGGAAACATGCGGACATGCTAGGAGTCCCGAGAGAGCTGGTCGAGCACAAACTCAAAGTTTACCCTCAGGCAAGACCGATCCGACAGAAGCTACGTTGTTTCACGCCCGACAAAAGAGAGGCCATTCAGACAGAATTAGCTCACCTGGTATTGGCAGGTTTCATTAGAGAAGTACTACATCCTGAATGGCTAGGAAGTCTTGTTATTGTACTCAAAAAGAATAAAGTTGATTGCCGCATATGCGTCGACTATACCGATCTCAACAAACACTGCCTGAAAGATCCCTTCGGACTCCCTAGGATAGATCAAGTAGTCAATTACACCGCTAGCTGTTGTATGCTCTCTTTCCTGGATTGCTACTTCGGATATCACCAAATCAGTCTAGCAAAGGAAGATGAAGAAAAGACTGCATTCATCACACCTTTTGGAGCTTTCTAGTATACCTCCATGTCGTTTTGGCCTCAAAAATGCTGGAGCAACTTACCAAAGGGCTATCCAAACATGCTTAGCCGACCACTAGGGCAAGCGAGTGGAAGCCTATGTTGATGACGTAGTAATCAAAACTAAAAACGAGGATAGCTTCATCGAGGATTTGCAGCAGGTCTTCAACAGCTTGAGGTGCTACCGATGGAAGCTGAACCCAGAGAAATGCGTGTTTAGAGTACCGGCCGGAAAGCTACTTGGGTGTATCGTCAGCCATCGAAGAATAGAGGCAAACCCAGAAAAAATGAAGCCATAATGAGAATGGAGCCACCACAATCATAGAAGAAAGTACAGAGGCTCACTGGGTGCATGGCAGTGCTGAGTCATTTCATTTCAAGGCCTGGTGAAAGAGGAATGTCATTCTATAAACTGCTCAAGAAGGTGGATAAATTCCAGTGGACCACAGAAGCTCAAGAAGCCCTAGAAGCACTAAAGAAGTTTCTGACTACACCACAAGTACTCAAGCCGCCGCGCCGAGCAACATCCGATCAGCAAGCTAAGGACCTACTGTTATATATCTCATGCACGACTCATGTGGTAAGCACTGTGTTGGTAGTCGAGCGAGCAGAAGAAGGGCGTGTGTATCCAGTACAGCATCCTGTTTACTTTATTAGCGAAGTCCGCAGTCCCTTGAAGATAAGGTACCCTCAAGTTCAAAAGCTATTATATGTAGTACTTCTAACTGCTCGTAAACTCTGGCACTATTTTGACAACCACAAAGTCATAGTAGTTACGGGATTCCCAATAGGAGATATACTCCACAACAAGGAAGTTATTGGAAGAACAACCAAATGGGCATGTGAACTCGAAGCTCTTGACATAGAATTCCGACCTCGCACTGCAATCAAAACTCAAGCACTGGTCGATTTCATATCAGAATGGGCTAAGCACCAGGTCCCAGAAAACCCAGAAGCTGCTAAAGTCTGGAAAATGTACTTTGACAGCTCGTTGAGATTGCAGGGGCAGGAGTGGGTATCCTTTTCATTGCCCCTGGAGGTGACCAACTCAAGTATGCGCTTTAGCTCCTATTTACAGTCTCCAACAATGCTGTAGAGTATGAAGCCTTAGTTCACGGGATAACCATCACCATTTCGCTAGGCGTCAAAAGGTTAATGGTATACAACGACTCGCTAGTAGTCATCAGCCAGGTATATAAGGACTATCACTTCTCAACCGACTCAATGAACAAATACTGTGCTGCGGTGCGGAAGCTAGAAGGAAAATTCGAGGGTTTAGAATTTCACCACGTGGAAAGGGATCGCAATGCAGCAACAAATGCATTGTCAAAATTGTAACACCCCAGTGGTTCCTAGAGTTTCTTCTCAGTGCTAACTCAAGAACCATTATCTCATGTTAATCAAATTGAGCAAAAGACACCAAAAACATGGGAACACAAATTCAACTGAGTCTTTTTGTCTTAAGAATCATGCCTTAATCATATCATGCACTCAAAGTGGAAAAAATGTCTAAACCCTAGAATAACCTTAAATGGGCCATTTAAGTAAAAAAGAAAGAAATTGGTAAAAACACCATGAAAAACATGGAATCATGGCTTAGGCCAATTATAAAAGTTGAAATATACTAATTAAGTCACAATATCTATTAGAAAAGTTTTGCCAAAGTAATTAATTAAAATTTCCAAAAAGGCCATCCAAGTGGAGCTCTCTAGGGAAATCTGAAAATTCATATTTCTGAGTTTCAGCCCTCACCTAGAACTTGAGCACGTTCACCTTGATCACTAGCTCAAATCCTTAAGCCCCCATTGACAAAATTGTGCTAAATTAACCCCTCTGCAACATGTGTAAAGATGGCATCGAGATTCGTGCCATAGACACGTCAAATCTGGGATTTCATCTCGGGTTTCAGCAGTGAGACAAACCAAACTTCATCACTCCATATCTTTGGCTCCAGTCAACAAAACCCATAAGCCTCCACACAGAAACGACAAAGGAATGTCAGGTGAAGAGATCTCTCAACGGGATCATGGCCATAATCGTGAAGATTTGGAGCCAATCCACGCTTGAACTTGACCACTCTCTACGCAGCCTCGTGCTCGACGCCGTGCCCAAGCGCCAGAGTGCACACTGGCGCTCGCCCGCGCACACCCTGAGCGCGTGTCAGAGCCACCCCTCGGCCGTGCTCGCCCGCGCCCTTGAAGACCACCCCCGGACGCGCCTCACCTCACTCCACGCTCAGCCCCGCTGACCAGACCCCGTCCTTAGCTCCGGCGAGCTCTGCGCCGCCCGCCCGAGCCACCCGAGCGCCGGCCACCACGGCCAACCATTTCCAGAGAACCCTAGCCTCACCCGAGCCTCTGGGCAGCTTCCCCGTGAAGCCGTGAAGCTTCTCCAAGCAAGGATTGAAGCCCTGCCTCACCGGAACAGCGAGATCACCGTCGCCGAACTTCGGCCACCCGCCACCACGCATAGACCGAGCTATTAGGTGAGCCATTCTTCAATTCCTCGCGTCCATGCCTTCCCTGATACCTAGTGAAACTCACCGACCGGTTTAATTGAACTCTATCGCCCAGGATAGGACGGAGCCCTCGCCGCCGACGAGCTACCCCGCCTGCGCACGTGGATCGGCCTACTCCAACTATCCCCTGAGACGATCCGCACATCGGCGTGACCATCACGACCTCCCCTATGCCCTTGACCACCTCACCGGAGCAATCTCGCCACCGATAAGCCCCTCCGCCCTTTCCTCCGCCGCGGGTACTATTTAGTTGGGAGAAGGACCTCGGATTAGGTTTAGTAAAACCCAGGGGGTTTTCTGAAATGTCAGTGGCACATGTGAATAGTGACCCGAGGACTAGTGTGTAAGAAAACTTAAAAACATACGCCAGGGACCTCGATGCAAAGTTAGTTTCCATTTAACCATTTCTGATTAATTCTTTTTAATGAACAGAAAACATAGAAAATTCATAACTTGAGAAATATTTAACCAAAAGTTGTCAAACCAATTTTGCTGGATTCAAAATAATATGAACTAAGGCTAAAATAGTAAACCCCATGGTTTTTGCAATAGATTTTAGAGTTTTGAATTAAATAAGGAAACTGACCAAACCTTATTAATCCAGAGAAAAATAGAAATACTCCTGTGCTAGGCTTAAGAAAATATTGGAGATACATACCCATCTTGTGCACTGTTTAAAAATACTAAGCACCCTAGTATACAAGATTAACTCAAGTTTTGCTATTAAAGACTATATCTGTCCTAAACTTAGGAAATTAAGAAAGGCAGTAGAAAATAATAAACAGAGGATGAACATATTTTTTCTAGTATACTTAAGTGATAAAGAACATAAGAAAAATACAGAGAAACCTAGTCCAGAGCTAATCCAAGGTTAATTATTTTATTAGGCACTAAGAAATCCAGAAAAGCCATAATTGAAAATATAAGGACCATTTCAAAAATGGTAAGAAAAATTCAGTAGACTCCTAACTGCTAGAACACCATTACAAAAATAGTAGATACCCCAACCCATCATAATAAGTGGGTTGAACAATTCAAACTTAATTTTGGCCCATGTTCTAATTAAATCATAAGAAAGCCAAAAATTGTGCAACATTGGGCAAATAAAATTTTACCCAACTATTGATGGAGTAGACCACCAGAGAAAAATATGAGACCTATTTAAAATGTAAGGTAACACCCATTACCCCCTACCCCATGAAAAAGGCCATATAATCCAAGAATTTCTACCACCCTTTCCCTTAAGCAAAAAGTTGCCAAATTCTAGAATGATTGCTCTTGCACAAAGAAGAAGATAGAAAAAATTAGAAATCTGTTGTTTGACATTTTTCAAGTATAGTGGTAGCAGAAAGCACCCCTTGGCCAAGAACTTTAGAAAATCGTAGTAAAATACCCAATAAGTATTAGTGGCTAAAACTTGGTACACAGTCATGTTATTACACCTAAATGCCAGCAAAAATAAGCCTTAAGGAAAAATCCACAATTTGAGGAGAGTTGTTGTTCAAAGCACCCCTATACCCCACAACTTGATAAATTTGTACAGAGAGAATCCTTAACATTTTAAGCCCCAATTTTTGAGACAGACAGTTACACACCAGTGAAAGGCTACTATAATTTTTACAGAATTGTTGGAAATTTATAAAGGTAGGTTGTAGTTCAAGCCCACCTTAAAAGCATAAAAGAAAAGGAGAAGAAAGAAATTGGGAAAGAATAATGAATCTCACCCCAATGAATTCAGCTAGGAATCTTAATAAACTTTCACTAAAACACTAAAAGGAAATCAGTGGAACACTAAAATAATCTAACCAATTAGCTTAACCAAACTTGACCCTAATTGGCTAAGTGTACCACTAAAATCTCTAGTAGTAAGATTAAACTCTACCTTATTAACTTAATCATTTCAGCCTACTACTATCATTGCTAAGTTGCATGTCATGGTATACATATATGTCACTCATTGCATTCATTAGATTGCAACCTCGTTGACGGAGAGTACGTGCTCATTCCCGAGCAAGGAGTTGTCCACGAGGAAGACCAGGAGCCAGCTCCCGAGCCTGCCATAGAGGATCTCCCCGCAGCCCCAGCATTTGAAGGCAAGCCCCGGTTTTATGCATAACCGTTTATATATGATACTTTACTACACTTAATGTTTGTAGGTTTGTAATGTGCACTTAAGTGTAGGAGTTGCTTGAAACCCTTAGTAGCATGAACTCAGGATTCCTTTTTGAGATGGATACTAGTATGCTAGGTCGAGTAGCTGCTTTTCTAATTAGGATCTCGGTAGAAGTTGAGTGATTTTTCTAGCACTCACGTGAGGTCAGGAATTGATTGTATTCATCTTGATAACGGGATCTATGATGGTCTATGGACTTGGATCCAAGGTGGATGATGTAACACTCCTGGTGTTACGATAACTAAAACACTGACATGTGATCATAAGCACTTGCATTATCTTATTTGATATACCTAGAATGCATTCACTAGGTTAAACTTATTCAAATGTGTGATGTTGTGTGTTGGGTTTAGAGTTTAGTAGATCCTCTATCAAGCAAGTGACAAGTTGGTTTGAAGTCTTAGAGTGCTAAAGGCAAGACTTAGAACCGAGAGAAACTATGATTTCAGAGGTAGGTTAAGTGGAAGAATTAATTGATGAACTGGATTGACCTTAAAAAACCTTAAGTGAGATTTGGAAACCTTGCTTGGAATTGTGGATAAACAAAACAACTCCTAAACCAGGGACACTTTGGACATGAGCTTCATATACTAGAGTTGGATTTGAGATTAAGGAGTCACTCATCTTTTAGGAGGATGAATTGAGTTGGTAAATCACTAGATGAGAAGGAACCATATTTGAAACTCTAAATTTGCCCCAAAAGTGGAATTCAAAATCTAGAGACAATTGGGCAAAAGTCAAAGTGCCAAAGTTGTAGAGTTTGGAAAAGGTGAACAACTTTTATATTTGGAGATTCCCTAGTTGTGTGGAAGAATTTGGAGTAATTTGCAGAAATTCAGTTTTGGGTTCAAATTGGAACTTCTGAAATTAATATAAACTAGCCAACTTTGAACCCTTATAAATTCTGATGTATAAGCATTTTGAAGATGGTCCTTGTTAGTGGCCTTCGTCTTCCGAAGGTCCTCAAAAACATGATTTAACAATGTTTCCTGAGTGTAATATATGTACAGGTACCTTCGAACTCGGAATAAAACTGTACACAATACGAAAAGCATGGTCGAGATGAAGGTTGATGCAGCTCCGAAGCTACGCGCAAGGAAGCTTCGGCTCAGCGGCATAAAAAGGAACTGACTTAAAGGGGAAAATGCTATCTAGTCCTCGTTGGATTGTCCTTAAGTCAATAGTAAACATAAAGGGCATGAATGTAATTTTACACAGGTTGCGCCCTGTGCCTATAAATAGATGAACAGTACCCCCATTCCGTTCACACTGACTTGTATTCACTCGTGCGTCACGCTTGGACTTTTTCCTTCTGTCAAGCTGAAGGTACAAATGTAATTCAATATTGCCCTTGTTCATTCATGATGATATAATGAAGATATACTGATAATGTCATATGATCATTCATTTTGTCTCTCATATCTTATATGTTTCTTCTTTCATTAACATATACTGTGATGATGAAGGTACTTCCTTCATGACCTTTGTCTGGAGATCATTATATCCTAAGGGAGATAATGCTTCGAAGGACGAAGGGCATTAACCTTTAACATTCTGTGTTGCCTTGTTCTTAACTAGTAGCATTTGAGAACAAGTCCCCAACATTGGCGCCCACCTCCGGTGTACTCACTTCCATAATCTTCGGCAAAGCATCAACCTTCGTCATGCTGCCGAAGAAGCAACAGCGCAAGGGGCTGCACTGTAGCCACTGGACACAAACCAGGAGACTCTCTCTCTAAGAGGCCAGAAGCCAAAAGAGAAAGGCCACCAGTCCAACACTTCAGGAGGAGGAGTTGGACTAGGAGATCAGGGACCTAGAAATCATTCACCAGTAGGTGCAAAGGAAAAAAGAGAAGATGGCCCGGCTGGCCGACCTTCAGAAGAAGATCGACGAAGCTGCAGAGGAAGTGTGTCATCTTACTCAAGATGATCATGACCGAAGGCCCCAATATAGGGAGCTTCGCCAAGAGGGCTCATTCAATGAAGAAGAATGGTACGATGATTTCAATCATGGTAGCTTTACTTTTGATGATGCTTCTCCCCTAGCAGCAGAATTGCAGGCTATCCCATGGCCACAATCATACAAGCCACCTCAGCTACCCATGTACGATGGGCATTCGGACCCAAAGCAATTCTTGATGAGCTATGAGGCAACAATATCCTCATATGGAGGAAACACATCCGTCATGGCAAAGTCCTTCGTCATGGCAGTCCAAAATGTGGCCCAGACATGGTACTCTTCTCTCTGGTCAGGGACAATCATGTCATGGAAGAAGCTCAAGGACTTGCTGGTTACCAGTTTTCAAGGCTTTCAGACAAAGCCAGTCACAGCTCAGGCTTTGTTCCAGTGCACGCAAGACCATGGGGAATACCTTCAGGCGTATGTCTGAAGGTTCTTGCGACTGAGAGCACAAGCGCCCACAGTGCCCAATGAAATTGTCATTGAGGCCATGATCAAGGGTCTTCGGCCAGGGCCTACGGCCCAATATTTCGCCAGGAAACCTCCCCAGACTATGGAGAAGTTGCTTCAGAAAATGGATGAGTACATCCGGGCTGATAATGACTTCCAACAAAGAAGGGAGGAAGCTTATAGATTTTCTGAGATGACTAGGGGCTTCAGAGGAAGAATCCACCCTAGGCATGTTAGATCAATTCACAGCTCCAGTCAGAATGATGACAAAGGAAGCCAGCTTCAGAGGACGCAACACACCTCATAGTCTTCGGGACATCAGCAAAGCTCCTTCAGGCCACCAGCTCCAAGAGGCAGAGGCGGCAGGGGCTTCGGAGGAAGATATGGGGATCAGCCCAGAAAAAATCTATTGCTTATTCTGTGGTGAGGACAAGGGCCACACTACAAGAATGTGCCAGATCACTATTCTGAAGCAAAAAGAGATTGCCGAAGCAGAAGCTCGGCAAAATCAGCCGAAGCAAGTTTTACATACTGCTTCGTGCCACTCTCCTTACATACCAGAATATGTGGGCAATCAACCTGCAGCTTCTATTGCTTCGACAAGCCATTCACAAGCTTCTTGGCCTCAGCTCCCACCGCCACTACCACTGCAACCTACTTATTCCCGAAGCCATCAGCCAGAAGGGCGCCAGCACTCCCAACAACAACGTGACTTCAGGGAGGAGTCTGAAGCTCGTACAGTCAATAGCATTGTACCAGAATCAAAGCACATATACTGAGCAATATCCTATTTCTGAAATACTTTTATCTCCTATGCCATTTTGCTTTTTGAATAAGGAACACACAATAGAAACTTAGTTTAATTTTCTTGTAATGATTTTGCTTTTATTAGAATGAAATACATCTTCTTCACAGATTTACGAAGCTACAAAAAGTCGTTCCTAAGGGAGCGCAGCGTAAGTTCTGTGCTTAAAAGTCGTTCCTAAGGGAATGCAGAGCCAAAATTGCCGAAGCTACAAGAAGTCGTTCCTAAGGGAGCGCAGCGTAAGTTTTCTGCTCAAAAGTCGTTCCAAAGGAAATGCAGAGCCAAATACCGCCGAAATATAAGGCGAAGAAGTTCAAAAGTCGTTCCAGAGGGGATGTAGAACTTATACCGCCGAAATAGAAGGCGAAGAAGTTCAAAAGACGTTCCTAAGGGGATGCAGAACTTATATCACCGAAATAGAAGGTGAAGAATCTCAAAAGTTGTTCCTAATGGGATGCAGAGCTTGTGTTCCAGTGTGGGCGCGTGGGTGTGTGTCTTCGGCATTCTCATCATTTTGCATCATATCATTTTGCACAACATTACATCATACATCATATTGCATCAACGGCACAAGAATCGAATACGAAGCCAATCTTCGGCAAATGCTTCGTCAAAATGAAAATGTGCTAAGGCACAAAGTAAGATTCGGGAAATACAGTTTTATCAGCCTTGTCACAAGAAGAGATCTCTTTCTTTACGAAGCATGAAAAGAAGGGAAGGTGTTTTTTCGCCGAAGGCTCAAAAACGGTATGTGCGTAAGTTTCATGCATCGCAAAGAAATAATTTACAATAATTTACATATTCAATTCAAAGTTACATACATCAATATTACATAGTATTGTTACAATATAAGCTTAATGTTCATTCCATTGTCCCATACATCGAGCATTTCAAAATATTATTACAATGAAGTCTACTCTTCTCTCAGAACTTTTTCCGCAACTTCGCTTAAAAGTTTATCAACAACTTCGTTGATAATGGAGTCCGCAATGTTTATAATGTCCAGCGCTTCCTTCATTTCTAGATCAGCCAAGGGATCGTACGGTTCCGGTGGTGGAGATAGTTTAGCTGAAGTAATCGATTAGTCCGAAGCCACAAAACAAGTACTGAAGTTGAAAACCAAAAAATAATACCTATACGCCTTTCGCGTTCTGCAGCTTCTTCAGCTCGTTTTGCTTCTGCTCGGGCGTCATGGGTGTCTTTTTCACTCTTTTTTATGATCTCATGGGCCAGCTCTCGGCCACCATTCACCCAGACATCATTATAAAATTTCCCACCCATTAAAGTTGCTTCAGCGGAAGGATCCTTCGTATCATCTATGGAGAAGGCAGCTTCGGCCTAGGCTATGGCTTTAATGTGATCACATCCGGCCTTCTCCAAGATGGCTGAAATTTCCCACGCATCGGAAAACGTGCAGACATCCCCGCGATCACTCAAAATTTCTTCGAAGGCTTCGGCTTCTCCACTTATCCATTCAACGATGCCCTCAGGGTCACCTCGTATGAAGTTTTCTTCAGCAAAGTAGGCACCCACTTTGGCGAAGCTAGTTTTCAATTTCTTCACACAATCCAAGGATTTCTCGAAACACCTTTCCTTGGATTTGCGATGTTCTTCAACATTTTTCTCTAAATAATTTTTCCAGTACTCACTGATCTCTCAGTTGGCCTGTGCGAGCGCGAAATTCTCTTTAGCTTCGGCTAGCTGTCTCCGAAGATCTTCAATTTCCATTTTCTGGGCTTCGGTCTGAGCTTTATAATTATCTCCGTCTTCCTTTACTTTATTTATCAAAGAAATCAAAATTTTATCTTTCTCTAGACCTTCGTTTCTTAGTTCAATCACTTCGGACCGAAGGTTGTTAAGAGCCATTGTACAGCCTTCGTCTTCGGCGCTCTTCTGAGCCCTCAAGGCATTACTAAGAATTAATCCCTATAAAGAAGAAGAAAGAATTGAGTATAACAATAAAATAAAAACTTCGTTTCTAACTTCAAAGTCAATTTTATACCTTTATGCTATTGTACGCGAGGCTGTCAGCAAGATCATCCTTCGATAAGATTGAATTGTCTTTTTTTAAGTTTAGGGAATCCCATACTCTTAGCTATCTCCCGACAAACGGATATTTCTTTGTTATCCGGGAGACAGTACAGGAAATCTTCTTCGTTGCTGCCATTGAACACTAAGGCCCCCTTCGGATATTTCAATCTTTGGGCGTACTGTCTGGCTTCTAGTATTTCTTCTTGAGATAGTTTCTTCCCCGAAGCATGTTGAATGATGTAGTCAACATTTTCGTTCGGAGCTTCGGGAGCAGGAGCTTCGATCTTTTCAGGTGCAATCTGCTCTGCCATTTTTTCCTCAGGCGCGGCAGGCTCTGTCTCGATGGGCACTGAAGGCCTAGCTTCGGCTTCGGCCTGAACTTTAATAGCTTCAACAATTTTCTTAGGGGCAGGGCTCAGGGCCTTCGTAGTCTCTATAATAGCGTCTAATACGCTGGCCATCCTCCTCCTCTTGGGAGTTGGGGCAGGAATTTTTTGCATCTCTGGCAAATCTGCCTCTGTCGGGGGGCTCAGGATTTCTGGTGCTTTTTTCACCTTTTCCACCTGTGGCTCTTCAGCCTTATCATCCCTAGCTTCGGCTGGCCCGACTGTAGGCACCTTCGGCACTACAATCGCCTCTTCAGTACTTTGCACAATCGAAGCAGCTTCCTTGGCCTTGGCAGCTGAAGAGGTCCCCGCACCAAATTTAGGCACCACGACCGGTTCAATGTAACGCGGCCGGTGGGTCAGAACCTTCATCTTTTGCCCTTCGGCTCAGCTGCAGTGGCCCAAGCCGCAGTCTTCCTCTTTTTCTCTTGCCTCGTAGCGGATAATGGTAATCAGAGTATACGAAGCCAATAGCATCAAATACCCTGTTTAATCTTTTCTTGCCCCGACCTCCAAAGGCTATGGACAAAGAATTATCTTCGGCCTTGGAGTATGCTCCAAGCAACTCATCATTGGTAGCTTTGACACACTTCAACCAATCGTCGTTCGGCTCATCAAACTTCTCCCTAAATCTGAAGGTATACTTCAGTCGTACCAGACCACCCTCATTAGAATCGGCAGTGGTCTCCTTCGGCATATCCCAGCTCTCCACAAGTGGCCATACCCTGAAGGATATATGCTCTTGAATCAAATCCCATGTGCCAATGAAGGCACACACAGTGCTAAAAGCCCTCTGACCAGCTTCGACATTGCCATCAATTTCTACCTTTGGCCTTCGGAGGCCGAAGCAAGACCAGATGGGTCGCTGAATGATTTCTTTAATGTCCTCCCTTGCCTTTAAATCATTTTTAACATAAAACCACTCCCCCATCCGGGACCTAGGCCATCTTTTCTGGAATGTTCGTACTGGGTGGCTTGCATTGGGGCGAGCAATAAATCCATAACAATCGAAGTTGTTGTGGTACTGTTCTTTGCTAGTAGCCTTCGTCTCATACAAGAGCTCATGCATGCTGCAGAAGCACTTCGCGCTCGGCTCTAGCCCCTAACTCCTTACAACCCAGACAAAAATCCCCATCCTAATTATAGCTTCGGGGGTGATCTGATGAAGGAAGACCTGGTATAGCTTCAGCACTTCAACCACAAACTTGCTTAAAGGGAACCGAAGACCAGCCTTAAAAAAGCATCGGTAGATAACAACTTCATTTTCCTCAGGAGCAGGGACGATGTTGTCTCCGCCAACTCTAACGATAGACATGTCACGAAAGTATCCTCCTCTCATGTTGTCAAGATGACTCTGTTTAATAGTCGATTTTCTGAAGATAGTATGGCTTGGTCGCCAGGGCCGATCTTCAGAATCTTCATCTCTACTTTCCACATCATAACTATCACTGTCATCAGTATCTTCAGACAAACCTTCTAGTATCTCTTTAGTAATCTTCTATGTGTTTTTTTTGACATAGACTCAATAAACTCGGCGATAAAAGGATCCGCAGCTTTCTTTTCTTCAAATAACTTCGTCTCCTCAGCTAGCTTCATCTCCAAAGTCATTTTCTTTTCCTCAGTCATCTTTTCCCCAGACATGGTGAAAACACGTCTTCAAACTGAAGCTCGAAAAGCTTGAAAATCAGGCGAGAGCTAGTGAGCAAGAACTAAAAAGTTTGAGAAAATAACGCAAATGGTAGAAATGGCGTATCAAATGTTGCCGGTGTGGGTTCATATTTATACGCCCAGTGCTTTGCAACTTGGTGGACCCCATCTGTCATTGACTATTGCTATTCTAGCAAAGGGAAGGTGTTTTTTCGGACCTTCGGCTTAAGGCCTTCGTTCATGTCGTAGTCTGAATTCGTTGTTATAACAAATTAATACTGCGAGGGGCTACTGTTGGGGGCCTTCGTCTTCCGAAGGTCCTCAAAAACATGATTTAACAATGTTTCCCAAGTGTAATATATGTACAGGTACCTTCGGACTCGGAATAAAACTGTACACAATACGAAAAGCATGGTCGAGACGAAGGTTGATGCAGCTCCGAAGCTACGCGCAAGGAAGCTTCGGCTCAGCGGCATACAAAGGAACCGACTTAAAGGGGAAAAGGCTATCTAGTCCTCGTTGGATTGTCCTTAAGTCAATAGTAAACATAAAGGGCATGAATGTAATTTTACCCAGGCTGCGCCCTGTGCCTATAAATAGATGAACAATACCCCCGTACTGTTCACGCTGACTTGTATTCACTCGTGCGTCACACTTGGACTTTTGCCTTCTGTCCAGCCGAAGGTACAAATGTAATTCAATATTGCCCTTGTTCATTCATGATATATAATAAAGATATACTGATAATGTCATATGATCATTCATTTTGTCTCTCATATCTTATATGCTTCTTCTTTCATTAACATATACTATGATGATGAAGGTACTTCCTTCATGGCCTTTGTCTGGAGATCATTATATCCTAAGGGAGATAATGCTTCGAAGGACGAAGGGCATTAACCTTTAACATTATGTGTTGCCTTGTTCTTAACTCATAGCATTTGAGAACAAGTCCCCAACAGTCCTTATAACAAAGTCATAGAGCTACATGAGAAGTATAAGTTTGGTTAAGTCATCTAGCTCTAAAACCATTTGAAACTTGGATAAAAGCTGGTCCAAAGTAGGGTTGGCAGAAATTGTGGATTTCAGACATAGTAGAGTTCAGAGGCTGAATTTCAGTATTTGGATCCAACTTTGGGCTTTGATATTTTGGAATCCTAGAGGTTCTAGTTAATGACCACTATACCAACCTTGTAGAGCAATGTTAGGAGGACAATTCTTATTAAGTGATATAGCCCCAAAACTATATGCTACTGGTAGAAAGGGTAGTCCAAAGATTGATTGATAGATTTCTGAATTTTCAGATTGAAAACAGTAACTGGAACTTAATTCAGAGTTTGATAGCAGTTTTGGGAGCTTGTTGGTGACTAATCCCTAAGGATTTGGGTTGAGGGGTCCATAAAGGGATTGAATAAAATATGTTGGTGAACAACTTTCTTTAAGTATGTTTGACACCATCCTATACAAAATGTGGAGAAAAACTTTCCCAAAGTTGGATTATCAGATTGTTGTTGACTTAGTTTATTCAGAGGTAAAAATTTGAACATCAGTGAATGGTACCAAGTTTAGAGCTCTATTATGTCAAATCCTGGTAGTTTTGGACAAAGAACTTTATAGAAAAATGGAAGACCATATCTAGGAGAAAAAACTTGTTTAAGCACTGCTCGGTTGGTGCTACACAAATTTGGGAGAGAAGTTAGCTCCAAGATGGGCTGTCAGGTTGCTTTGACTAAAATTTTGTTCAGCTCACTAAAACTAAAATTCAGTAAAAGGTACTGAGTTTGGAGCTCATTTGTGGCTAATCCATTTGGTTTTGGGCTAAATTTTCTTTATCAAATTTGAAGACCACAATAAGGTGAACAAGTTTATGCAAATAATTGGTCTTGTTACTGTGTGTAATTTGGAGATAATAGTGTTACAAAACTCCCTATCAGACTAGGTGCAGAGCTGTTTCAGACCTCTGAAACTGAATTTTCAGTGTTTTTACTAAATTTTGGATCACCACAACCTTTGTTATATATGATTTCAACCATGAGTTGCTATACAAAATAGGTAGATCTATAAGTAGAGAATAATTCTGGTTAAGGGAGAGTGGTCTGTTGCTATGAAGAATTGGGAGATCAGAGGGCCTGAACTGGGAGGAATGGAATGAAGCAGCAGGCTGATACATTGAAGAAGATCACTTCCTCTCTGTTAGGTTACTCAAGTATTGGATGGAATCAAGGTTGAGATACATCACTATGGGTCTAGAGGCCTTATTTGCTGCTAGGAAAATAACAGATTTGGACTATTTTGGGGGGGCAGTGAGGCCTTATCTGTTGGATCTGTGGTGGAATTAACTGGACAGCAAAAATCCAGTGGTTTCACGCCTTCACCCCAGTAGCAAATATCAAGTTTTGGACCATAGTGCATACCCAAGTGGGAGACTTATCTACTCCTCCTATGTGTTTACTGAACGAAGGGATGGATATTTTGGCTGTGTGAGATAGACTAAATGTAGTGTATTTGAACTATAGTTATGAGCCTGTGTGGTGTGGGTGCATGGGAGCCACGTGCAATAGATCATGCAGTGCTGGTATTCCCACAGTTCTCTACATCAGGTCTGAGTTGAGCTCCATGCCCCTGCCTACACGTTCAGTGATACTTGTCCATATCTAGTGTCCTTCGGTTGGGTTCAGTAAAGCTTCACCTTGCCCTCAGGTTTTAGCTCGAGACCACTGCGTAAGTGCTGAAATTTCTGTGTTCATGCTAGTATTCACCTCTCCCCAGTCACCAAACTTCGCCTCTCATAGAAACTTGCACGCCATCTTCATGCTAGTGGTGACCACGCCCACCCGTTCTTCACCTCGCCGTGGTCAGGGCGCTTTGAAAAATTTTATGCCCGGGGGAAACTTGTTTTGTGATCTCCATAGACCATAGGTCAGTGAAGCTTGCCCCGTTAGTATTTTGAACTCTACTGTTGTCAGCTGATTGGAACGTGGTTGCGCCGCCGCGGACCGGCGCCATGAGCGGTCTCCATGCCGACCTATCCACCTGCGATTTCCCCATGCAACTTCGTGCGAGCACCATGATTTAGGAAGGTGAGTGACACTCTCCGAGCCGTTGATTGGAACCTTATTGCATGTATGGCTCGAGATCAGGCTCGTCGAGCCAAGCGTCTCACCGGCGTCGTGGTTAGAGCACGTGGGTGTTCGACAGGGGTAGTAAAACTTTGGAATCCCTATGCTCCGATCGTGAACATGCCTCAGTGGTAGTCTATGAGCATTGGAGGTCAGCGCCGCCGCACCCGGGTTCTCTGCTCATTGGAGTAGGATGGCAGGTACCAAGGCTGAGAGCTTGTGAATGAGCCAAAACCGAGGGACCTTGGTGCAATGGTCAGTGTCACGGGTAACAGTGTTTCGTGCCGATATTGATTTAGTTGGAGCGCGGGGTCCTTTTTGCAAGATGTGCGTGTGCGGGCGCGGGCTCCCCCGCCGTGGGCCAGGTTTGCCCAGTGTTGGGCCGACTAGGCTGGTTCTAGCCCAGAACTATTCACAGTTTTGTGTTTTTCTTTTATCAGAGAACTTGAGAATTGTGTCGCAAATTGTAGAAAAATCCAAAAACTATGTGACAAATTGTGTTATCTGTCTAAAATCTAGATCTCTCTGGTTAAAATAGATTTGGGATTTTTAAAGCAGATAGCAAATTTTAAGTGAATTATGGGTGCTCTTGGAAGGGTTGTTTGAATTTTAGAAATAAGAGTTGACCACCAAAAATCATGAAATTTTTTGGAGAAGCCTGTTGTCAGAAGCTCATCACTTGGTAAAAGTTTGGGGCTATTTGGAAGCTTTTTGCTCTAGAAACCTTGTAAGCCACAAAATAGAGTGGTTAATCCCTAATCAAGTGTGGGTTAATGTTTTGGAAAGGAGATAAGTTTACCTAGTGAGAGTTGCTCTTTGGAGGAAGGAACCAAAGGAAGATTAATCCATTAGTAAATTAAATTTGGTCACTTTTAGCAAGTGTTAAGTTAGGTAGAAATACGTGTATTCTTGTCATGTGCTTTAGTTTGTGATGTTTATGTTCCCCACCTCTCCTTGTGAGAGTTTGCATTCCATATCATTACATAAGCATACATGTATTTGTAATTGACTTGTAGAACACCTAGAAGAAGTGGTGTTTGAAGGAGAAGTCTACTCCAATGGCTGCTGATCAAGTGGAGGAGCCATCTAACTGGGTATTGGATAGTGGGATCTAGAACCTCTTCACTGCAATAAGGCAAGCCCCGGTGCATTTACCCCTTTCTTGTATTTTTAAAAAGACTTTTATACACTTAAGTCTAGTGAAATGTGCATTAAGTTTATCGGAATTGCTTGGAAACTATTTGATGCATTGCCTACCTTGATATCCATGCCTTTATAGATACTTCTGATGAAGTATCAAATATTGTTTACAAAAATGCTTAGCCCTGCTTAGATCTTGTGGATAGAGGTTGTCTTCTGTAATAATGCCTAGCTTAGGGGTTATCCTGAGGAAGGATGGCTTCTACCTGCAAGAATATTTTCATTAGGAGCATGGTGGGATCTTACTGCAAAGTTCCCTATAATGCTCTTTTCATCCTTAGGAATAGAAAACAATCCTAAGGGTGGAAGTACTTAACTCGAGACTTGGGCTAGGAACAGGTGATGCTCCACCCAGGTTAATTAAGGATTGGATGCGTATGTAGGCCTGTATGATCAAGGACTATCTTAACTGGCCACATGCCCTAGATATGGGACAGGGTAAGCTTGAACCCGGCTATTCCATACGAGAAAAGACAACCGTGCACTGGGCGTGGGAGATGGTGGGAGTAGGGTGTATCGTCCTGGCTAGAGGCTGGACGGAGGAGTACTGTGCTCCTGGGTAGCATAACCGGTTCATGTTGCGGAGGATCTGTGAGAATGGTTGACATATGCAAGGGTTAAGTTCTACATATGTCGTGTGGTTAGAGATCCTCAGCTGAGTAAATCGATTCGGATCACCGTTATATCCTCGGAATAGTGGAGACTTGATCTCTGACCTGCAACCTAGGTCAGGATGTAAACATTATGAATAAAAATGATGTTGTATTGATGAGATGGTGGAATCAGACTAGATGCAACCAGAGTCTATTAATATTTAATCTGGTGTTAAAATATTGAAAGTAAGGACTCACTTTAATAAGTTATTTCCACAAAAGTATCTAAGTTGATTCTTGCTAAAGCCTTTTCCTTGATTTATATTTAACCATCATATCCTTGAGAGTCATTTTTCCTTAGTCGGGTAAGACTTGCGAAAGTACACTTCGTACTCAGGGTTTTCGGACCCATGTTATTGCAGGTGATAAAAAGTACTCAAGGTGTTTCAGAGGCTGGAGAGCGTTTCCAGTTCTGGGGAAGGATTAGTTAGGCTTGTGTATAAGCTTTGGAGGATTCCTACCTTCCTGCTATTGTAATAAGTTATGCACTTTGTGTCACACCCGGCTTTAAGGAACAAAGCCAGGTGCATCTCATACATGCGCCAAGAAGACAACATATATAATAACAGAGTGTATAGAGATAAATGTCACAATAATCAGAGTATTTATTACATAGCGGAAGTCTTATTACAAAATAAAAGAATAAATATAAAACGAACTAAGGATCGTCGGCGCCAATGTCAACTGAGAAACGCCACCTAGATCAGATCAAACTCCTCGCCTTGTGGCTCCTCCTGAACCACTTGTTCTTCTCCTGTGGGGGGGTGTGTGAGACAGCAAGGGTGAGCTCACACATGATCATCGCTCAACAAGTTGTGGGGAATAATGTGACATGAACTCACCAAAGGTGGGAGCTCATGGAGTGTAAGGCTTATCAAAGAGAATGGTTAAAGCTGAGCATTGCTTTTAATGTTGGTCAAACTTTTATTAGCAATTACTACATGTAAGTGAATACCAAACCTTAATAAATAATAGAACAAAATTAATAATAAACCCATGCATATGCAAATGACAAAATTGAATTTAAGTTCCATAATTTAATCATCAGAGAGTCCTGAGCTGCTCATGACCGTGAGCTCGGCTAGTATACCAGTTTTACACTCTACAGAGGTTGTACCCTTTACCCACAAGTCATGTTACCCATCTGCCAAGGGGTCGCGACTCCCATACACCTCTACCTAGGAAGCACGGCAGGGCAACACTACGAGGCCTTTACAAAGTTCCACTAGCTTCCGAAAACCCGCTACAGTTTATGGGAAGAGCACTTGCAAGAATCCCCCGTCTGACCGCCATCGCAGCTAAATCAACCCGAGAACCTCCTTGCATGCAACTCCCCTACTGCCCTTGACCCTTTCGGGTAAGGTAGTCTTCCACTAGCTTTCCTAATTAGTCAGCCAAGGGCGTCCCATTAAACCCTTATGGTGGCACGTGTTTCTCAAGTTAAGCTCTATGTTCCAATTAACATTAATGAACTTGACAAGAACATAAATAGAATAACAAGAATAATTGGAACATAGACATAATAAATGATTATCCCAAAACCATGTAAAGCAATTGCAAACTACCCAAGTGATTCAGGGGTAAACAAGGTAATGAGATAAACAATCTAGGGTGACCTATCGGGTCCCATCAAAATTAACCTATGCATGAATAAGTGATATTAAAGAACATTATTGGGTAAAAAGTGGTCAAGGGCACAACTTGCCTTCAATGAGCTCTTGATCAGCTACTTCTATCTGCTGCTCACCAGGATCCTCAGTAACGGGCTCTTCTACTCGCCACAATACAAACAAGCACAGTGTATATAGAGAAATTAACATCACACCAAACATATAAACAAAATACACAGTAATAATCTACATATTAAAATAAAATCCTAGGAACAGGAATCATAATTTTTGGAGTTATAGATTTTAAGTTATGGATTTTCAAAGGTTTTATGTGTTTAAAATAGGATTAAGTGTGAAATAACTTTTCTTACTGTTTTCATGATAAAACAGAGGCTCTAAGTGGTAGATAATAAAATTACAAAATTTTAGAAAGTGGAATGGATTAATTTGAACTAAAAATGGAATTTCTATGAGTTTTACAAATTCTAGGGTTTATTTTCATATTATAAATCCAATTTCTAATTCATTTAATAGATTTAAACCAGTACTGGACTGGGCCTCAATTACCGAAAAGTACAGGGGTCATGGGGTAAAAATCTGTAGACACAGAGCGCAGGGTACTAGGATGGCGGGTTATTTTCTTAGGACCAGAGGGTTTCATGCGTAAATATGCCAGGCTGAAGGGGTATCGGCCGCGATCAGCCGTTGGATTTAGACCTACGTCCACGATTAGATCTGCCAGCGCCTATACCTGTACGCAACCCAGGCCCTTGGGTCCGGGATCATCGTCCGAGATCAAGCCACGTCTACACAAGATCCCAAGCGCACATCCACGGATCTACGGACACGATCCGTTCCAGTGATTCAATAACTATAAGGTTGATCTAGGCTGCACAACATCAGATCGATGGCCCAGATTACGTACCACGAAAGGGTATGCTACGAACTGATCCTAACCGTCGCTCTGGATCCGACGGCACACAATCTTCCGTCGCGCTCCCCGACCTCGCCAGTCGCCGGAGTTAAGTTCTTCCACGGCGGCGCCATGACCAGTAATTCCGCTCGGCGCATTAGCAACACTAATGACCCCCCCATCTACTTAAACGAATGCGGAGCACTCCCCTAATACGATGGGACAAAAAACAAAGAAATCTCACCAGAAATGCGATGAGGGGAAGCCGGCGGCGGCTGCGGACCAATCACGGCAAAGCGATCGCTCCCTTCCAGGGGCGGATGGGCCGCGGCAGAGGCAACCCAGCTGCACACGAACGAGGAATGGCTTTGCCACCAACGTAGGCTACCCACGCGCCCCCGGTTGAGCACCACACCAGAGCAGAGAAGGTTGGATCGGCGGCGACCATGAACGCCGACAACGAACTGCACTCACCCCAAGCTAACCTCCGCCCAGACGAAATACGCACCGGCAACCACGGAAGCAGGTGACGCTTTCTGCTTCGACGTCGATGGGGGAAAGGCGTGCACTCACGGCGGCGACCAGCAAACTCTCTCCCTTTCTCTCGGTGTCGATGGCGAACTGGAAGGGGGGGGTAGATGGGTCGCGGAGACACTGAGGCTTTATTCTTCAGCGCACGAAAACGCCCCGCCCGCTTTGTTCGGCCGTGCGGTGCATGCAACGGAACCCTAGGTCAGCGCATGCGGACGCGAGGATCACGGCGGTGCCCACGAAGATCGGCACGGTGGTTGAAGACGGGTCTGACTAGTGGGTCACTGGAGTCAGCGAAACGCTATGACGCAATGGGGCTGACCAGTGGGCCACAGATGTCGGAGCTGGCGGTGTGCGCGAGAGCGAGGTCCCGGGGACTGGTCAGAGGGTCCCGCACGACAGTCGCAGGATTTCTCTCCACTGGGCCACGCGGGGTGGGAAAAGGAGAATTGGCCAAAATGAGTAGTGGCCGGCCCAGGTAGTGTCTTCCTCTTTTTCTTTTTTTTCTATTTTCTTTTCTTGTCTTCTTTTATTCTTAACTATTTTGAATTCAAATTTGAATTTTGAATACGAATTTCAACATTGTGTCAAGTGTACAAATTCAAGCTTCTAGTGGAGGAACAATATATTTTTATTTACTTATTTTTATCCACGAAATTCTTATTTTCTTCTCTTTTCTAAATTCTACAATTCCTTTTGGATTTTAAATTCCACTTTGGACTTTAATATTTTTTGTCACATTTATTATTTTATTTTGTCACCATGTGCACACAAAATAAAATCCCAGCATGATGCATAATTTAGTTGAGTGTCTTTTATTGATTACTTATTGGTGTAAGGGAGGTGCCCGCATGAAATGATAAGTAGGGATGACACATATATGCAAAGGAATATAATTTCTCTTTTTTATACTCTTATTACAAAGTGGGTATTACAAATCCTACCCCCCTTAAAAATAATCTCGTCCTCGAGATTTAAGAAGATCTAGGGAAAAGGTGGGGAAAATCTATACGAAGCTCTTCTTCTCTTTCCCATGATGCTTCATCTTCGCCATGGTGACTCCATTGCACTTTGCACAACTTTATCACCTTATTTCTTGTAACTCTAGTCAAAATATCAAAAATCTTGATCGGATACTCCGTGTAAGTCAAATCACCCTGAACACTGAGCTCTTCCATTCGTAACTGTTCCTCAGGGACACGGAGACACTTCTTGAGCTGAGACACGTGGAACACATTATGCACATCCGATAGACTAGCAGGTAGCTCGAGTTGGTATGCCATCTCCCCAACTCGCCTAAAGATCAAGAATGGTCCAATATAGCGAGGGGACAATTTGCCCTTAACTTTGAATCTCCTCATTCCACGAAGGGGTGACACCTTGAGGTACACATAATCTCCTTCTTCAAATTCCAGTGGCCTCCTTCTATTATCAGCATAGCTCTTTTGCCTGGTTTGAGCCACTCTCAAATTCTCTCGAATTATACGGACTTGTTCTTTTGCTTCTTGAATCAGTTCAGGCCCAAAGAACTGTCTCTCTCCAGTCTGATCCCAATATAGAGGAGTCCTGCACTTCCTCCCATATAAAGCCTCAAAAGGTGACATCTTCAGACTGGCCTGATAACTATTATTTTATGAGAACTCAGCATAAGGTAGACTCCTATCCCAACTTCCTCCATGCTGAAGGGCACAAGCTCTCAACATATCTTCCAAAACTTGATTTGTCCTTTCAGTCTGTCCATCAGTCTGAGGGTGATAAGCCGTACTAAAATTCAACTTCGTGCTCATGTTCTCATGAAAGCTTCTCCAAAATCTTGAGGTAAACTGCGAACCTCGATCAGACACAATCTTCTTTGGTACTCCATGTAAACACATAATCCTGTCCTTGAACCATACGGTGCCTTGCTCATCTTCTGTGAATTCCGGACCTCGACCTTCAGTAATCAAATCCTTAATCTCTTGTATTTTCGCATCACCAATTTGTCCTTTGCGGATTTCTTGCTCCAAAGTAGGTTCCACATCAATAGTAACTCCTTCAGTGTGAGCAACTATCCCCAAGTTAAGTCTCCTGAAATCCTCAACAATCTCATCGGGTAGCTGGGCAACAACAGCTGAATGAACATGCTCCTTTCGACTCAAGGCATCTGCAACCAAATTTGCCTTGCCCGGGTGATAGTGAATCTCCAAATCATAATCCTTAATAAGCTCCAACCAACGGCATTGCCTAAGGTTGAGATCATTCTGACTGAATATATACTTTAGACTCTTATGATCCGTGTATACTTGGCACATGGTTCCCATAATGTAATGTCTCCAAATCTTAAGTGCATGCACAACGGCTGCCAATTCCAAGTCATGAGTGGGGTAGTTCAATTCATGTTTCTGTAACTGACGAGAAGCATAAGCAATCACATGTCCTTCCTGCATGAGCACACATCCTAAGCCTTGGCCACATGCATCGCAATAGATATCAAATCCTTTCTGTAGGTCTGGCATAACCAACACTGGTGGTGACATTAATCTCTTCTTTAATTGTTCAAAGCTATCTTGGCATTTCTCGTTCCACTTAAATTCTCTTCCTTTCTCCAAAAGCGAAGGCATAGGCTTAGCAATCTTAGAGGATCCTTCAATAAATCTCGGATAATATCCTGCTAGTCCCAAGAAACTCCGAATCTCAGTAACTGTAGTGGTACTCTCCACTCCATTATCTCCTTAACCTTAGCAGGATCCACTGATATTTCGCCATTAGAAATAATATGACCAAGAAATGGCACCTCGCCAATCCAAAACTCGCACTTGCTGTACTTGGCGTAGAGTTGATTACCTCGTAACTTCTGTAGCACCAATCTCAGATGTTCCTCATGACCACTATCACTCTTGGAATAAATGAAAATATCGTCGATGAAAACCACGACGAATCTGTCCTGATCATGAACACCTTATTCTTCAGATCCATAAAGTAGCTGGTGCATTAGTTAGTCCAAATGACATAACGATGAACTCATATAATCCATATTGGGTCGAGAAATCCATCTTAGGAATATTCGATGGCCTAATCTTCATTTGATGGTAACTCGATCAGAGATCGATCTTCGAGAATACCCTTGCACCTCTCATCTAATCAAATAAATCCTCAATGCGGGGTAATGGATACTTGTTCTTCAGAGTGACATCATTAAGGGTCCTATAATCCACACACATCTGTTGTGATCCATCCTTCTTCTGTACAAACAGAACCGGTGCTCCCCAAGGTGAGGAACTCGGACGAATGTACCCAGCCTCTTGTAACTCGGTTAACTATTTCTTAAGTTCCTTTAACTCCTCTGCGGACATCCTATATGGCCGTTTAGAAATAGGGCTGGTTCCAGGTAGGAGATCAATAACAAACTCAACTTCTCCATCAGGTGGCATCCCTGGTAACTCCTCTGGAAAGACATCCAGAAAATCTCTAACCACACGGATGTGGTCACCAACAAACTCCTCAGGTATAAAGAACATTGCACGTTTGGATGAGGTGGTTACTGCAATATTAACTTGAAATATTTCTCCTTTAGTGGTAGTGAGTTCTACGGTACCTCTACCACATGCTATAATGGCCTTTGCCTTTCTCAACCATGACATACCAAGGATCACGTCTATAGTGCTCTCTTCTAACACTATAGGGGTAGCCCATCTGAGTTAGAAATACAGGGTAAGAAAGGAGGAATTGTAGACAAGGCGAGTAATTACGAGAAATGTTACTGCGGGGGATTTATTAGCTAAGTAGATTAGTGTGTTATCCACTAAAGCTAATACATTACCTTATGGTGGTACATGCTAAGATGCCCAACTATAATGTTTCAATCAATCAAAGAAGAAAATCAAGCATTAATCATCAGAACAACCACCCAACATTTTTAAATAAAGAGAATAGTTTTAAATTTTGTCTTAGGTTCCCTATCTCTTAAAAGATCATAGTGGTAGGATTCGAAGGTGTGAAATCCATCTTGTCTTAGAGTAGAAAAGATAAGAATAACCAGAGTAGAATAGCAAAAGGTGAGACAAGATCAAGATGAGATGAGTATAGACTGAATCAGAGTAAGATAAGGAGAAAAGGGTTTGTCCATTTCTATCTAGGTTTCGTCCTACAGTCAACATTTCCTCTGATACCACTTCTGTCACACCCAGCTTTAAGTTACAAAGCCAGGTGCATCTCATGCATGCGCCAAGAAGACAACATATATAATAACAGAGTGTATAGAGATAAATGTCACAATAATCAGAGTATTTATTACATAGCGGAAGTCTTATTACAAAATAAAAGAATAAATATAAAACGAACTAAGGATCGTCGGCGCCAATGTCAACTGAGAAACGCCACCTAGATCAGATCAAACTCCTCGCCTTGTGGCTCCTCCTGAACCACCTGTTCTTCTCCTGTGGGGGGGTGTGTGAGACAGCAAGGGTGAGCTCACACATGATCATCGCTCAACAAGTTGTGGGGAATAATGTGACATGAACTCACCAAAGGTGGGAGCTCATGGAGTGTAAGGCTTATCAAAGAGAATGGTTAAAGCTGAGCATTGCTTTTAATGTTGGTCAAACTTTTATTAGCAATTACTACATGTAAGTGAATACCAAACCTTAATAAATAATAGAACAAAATTAATAATAAACCCATGCATATGCAAATGACAAAATTGAATTTAAGTTCCATAATTTAATCATCAGAGATTCCTGAGCTGCTCATGACCGTGAGCTCGGCTAGTATACCAGTTTTACACTCTGCAGAGGTTGTACCCTTTACCCACAAGTCATGTTACCCATCTGCCAAGGGGTCGCGACTCCCATACACCTCTACCTAGGAAGCGCGGCAGGGCAATACTACGAGGCCTTTACAAAGTTCCACTAGCTTTCGAAAACCCGCTACAGTTTATGGGAAGAGCACTTGCAAGAATCCCCGGTCTGACCGCCATCGCAGCTAAATCAACCCGAGAACCTCCTTGCATGCAACTCCCCTACTGCCCTTGCCCCTTTCGGGTAAGGTAGTCTTCCACTAGCTTTCCTAATTAGTCAGCCAAGGGCGTCCCATTAAACCCTTATGGTGGCACGTGTTTCTCAAGTTAAGCTCTATGTTCCAATTAAAATTAATGAACTTGACATGAACATAAATAGAATAACAAGAATAATTGGAACATAGATATAATAAATGATTATCCCAAAACCATGTAAAGCAATAGCAAACTACCCAAGTGATTCAGGGGTAAACAAGGTAATGAGATAAACAATCTAGGGTGACCTATCGGGTCCCATCAAAATTAACCTATGCATGAATAAGTGATATTAAAGAACATTATTGGGTAAAAAGTGGTCAAGAGCACAACTTGCCTTCAATGAGCTCCTGATCAGCTACTTCTATATGCTGCTCACCAGGATCCTCAGTAACAGGCTCTTCTACTCGCCACAATACAAACAAGCACAGTGTATATAGAGAAATTAACATCACACCAAACATATAAACAAAATACACAGTAATAATCTACATATTAAAATAAAATCCTAGGAACAGGAATCATAATTTTTGGAGTTATAGATTTTAAGTTATGGATTTTCAAAGTTTTTATGTGTTTAAAATAGGATTAAGTGTGAAATAACTTTTCTTACTGTTTTCATGATAAAACAGAGGCTCTAAGTGGTAGATAATAAAATTACAAAATTTTAGAAAGTGGCATGGATTAATTTGGACTAAAAATGGAATTTCTATGAGTTTTACAAATTCTAGGGTTTATTTTCATATTATAAATCCAATTTCTAATTCATTTAATCGATTTAAACCAGTACTGGACTGGGCCTCAATTACCGAAAAGTACAGGGGTCACGGGGTAAAAATCTGTAGACACAGAGCGCAGGGTACTAGGACGGCGGGTTATTTTCTTAGGACCAGAGGGTTTCATGCGTAAATATGGCAGGCCAAAGGGGTATCGGTCGCGATCAGCCGTTGGATTAAGACCTACGTCCACGATTAGATCTGCCAACGCCTATACCTGTATGCAACCCAGGCCCTTGGGTCCGGGATCATCGTCCGAGATCAAGCCACGTCTACACAAGATCCCAAGCGCACATCCACGGATCTACGGACACGATCCGTTCCTGTGATTCAATAACTATAAGGTTGATCTGGGCCGCACAACATCAGATCGATGGCCCAGATTACGTAACACGAAAGGGTATGCTACGAACTGATCCTAACCTTCGCTCTGGATCCGACGGCACACAATCTCCCGTCGCGCTCCCCGACCTCGCCAGTCGCCGGAGTTGAGTTCTTCCACGGCGGCGCCATGACCAGTAATTCCGCCCGGCGCATTAGCAACACTAATGACCCCCCCGATCTACTTAAACGAATGCGGAGCACTCCCCTAATACGATGGGACAAAAAAACAAAGAAATCTCACCAGAAATGCGATGAGGGGAAGCCGGCGGCGGCTGCGAACCAATCACGACGAAGCAATCGCTCCCTTCCCGGGGCGGATGGGCCGCGGCAGAGGCAACCCAGCTGCACACGAACGAGGAATGGCTTCGCCGCCAACGTAGGCTACCCACGCGCCCCCGGTTGAGCACCACACCAGAGCAGAGAAGGTTGGATCGGCGGCGACCATGAACGCCGACAACGAACTGCGCTCACCCCAAGCTAACCTCCGCCCAGACGAAATACACACCGGCAACCACGGAAGCAGGTGACGCTTTCTGCTTCGACGTCGATGGGGGAAAGGCGTGCACTCACGGCGGCGGCCAACAAACTCTCCCCCTTTCTCTCGGTGTCGATGGCGAACTGGAAGGGGGGTAGATGGGTCGCGGAGACTGTTGGGGACTTGTTCTCAAATGCTATGAGTTAAGAACAAGGCAACATAGAAAATGTTAATCGTTAAAAGTCCTTCGTCCTTCGAAGCATTATTCCCCTTAGGCTATAATGGTTTTCGGACGAAGGTTATGAAAGGCGTACCTTCATAACTTTTTTACACAATGACGAAGGAGGAAATGTAATGAATATAAAAGTCAACGTAAACAATCATGTATTATTATCAGGCATAGACAGAAATATCGTTGAATTACAAATGTACCTTTAACTGGAAGAAGATGATAGTACAAGCGTGACGCAAAAAGCGAATGCCAAGTCAGCGTCAACAGTACGGGGGTACTATTCACCTATTTATAGGCACGGGACACAACCCATATAAAATTACATTCATGCCCTTTACACTTGATAATAATTCTATAGTAATCTGTCGAGGTCTAAATAGCCTTTTCATCTTTAAGTCGGTTTCGCTTTCTACTGCCACGCCGAAGCTTTCCTGCTCACACCTTCGGCGCTGTACCAACCTTCGTATTATTCTGGTCTACCGTGATGCCGACTTGAGTCCGAAGATACCTGTTCACACATTATACTCCAGAAATACTGTTAAATCCTGTTTTTGAGGACCTTCGGAAGCCGAAGGTCCCCAACAGTAGCCCCTCGCAATATTAATTTGTTTAAAATAATAAATTTAGATTGCGACATGGACGAAGGCTTTTCGCCGAAGGTCCGAAAAAACACCTTCCCTTTGCTAGAATAGCAACATTCACTGACAAGCGGGGCCTTTCAATTTTCAACGCTCTTGGCGTATAAATACGGTCATACCGCAAACTCATTTGACACGCTCTCTGGCCAACTGCTCCCGCTCACTCAATTTTTAGCTCTTGTGCACTACGATTTGCTAAGCTTTTAGTTTTGAAGCTTCGGCTTTGAAAATAGTTTTTTAGTATCTCCGAAGATGTCCGAAGATTAGAAGACTGCTGCTGAGACGAAGCTGAGCCTCGACGAAGAGAAAAATTTGGGGTTTCTTATAGCGATGTCAAAGACCAATACAGAAAAAATCACCAAGGAGATTCTGGAAGGTTTGTCTGAAGATACTGGTGACAGTGACAGCTATGATGTGGACAGTGGTGGTGAAGACTCCGAAGATCGTCCCTGGCGACCAAGCCATTCAGTTTATGGTAAATCAACTATCAAAGAGAATCATCTTGTCAACATGAGAGGAAGGTATTTCCGGGATTTGTCCATTGTGAGGGCCGACGAAGGGGAAAAAACTTGCCCACACCCTGAAGAGAATGAAGTCGTAGTGTACCGGAGCTTTTTGAAAGCTGGACTGCGATTTCCCTTGAGCAGCTTCGTTGTAGAGGTGCTGAAAATATTCGAAATCTATCTCCATCAACTTACCCCCGAGGCAATTATAAGGCTGAATATCTTCGTGTGGGCCGTGAGAAGCCAAGGTCTGAAGCCTGATGCAGAAAAGCTTCTGCAATATACACGAATTATCATACGAGACAAAACCTTGGGGTAAGGAACAGTATCACAATAATTTTGGCTGCTACAGTTTCGTTTCTCGGTCTGGGTCAAGCTGCCCCGTGCCAACCTTTGGGAAGAGATGGCCCGGCGACTGGATGACAGAATGGTTTTATGTGAAGAATGATCTGACAGTACGAGAAGATATCAAAGGTATAATTATGCGCCCTATTTGGCAAAGCTTCGGCCTTCGGAGGCCGAAGGTTGAAATGAATGAAGCTGCCGAAGAATGCTAGAGGGCCTTCGGCGTTATCTGTTCTTTTATTGGAACGAGAGACTTAGTACAAGAGCATATTGCCTTCAGGGTATGGCCGCTCGCGGAGAAATGGGAAATGCCCCAAGAAACCATAAAAGAGGCCGACGAAGGTGGACTTATCAGGTTGAAGTACACTTTTAAATTTGGAGATAAATTCGTTGAGCCAGATGATGACTGGTTAAAAAGCATTGAAAATTTAAGTGATGAACTGCTTGGGGCTTATTCGAAGGCCGAAGACACTGCAATGTCAGCAGCCTTCGGAGGCCGAAAAAAGAAGAGGCTGAATCGGGTATTTGATGCAATCGGGTTTGTCTACCCTGACTATTGCTATCCCATTCGAAGGCAGAAGAGAAAAAACACAACCTCTGCAAAAGAAGAAGCTGCAACTGCTTCTAGCGAGCCAGAACCGAAAAGAAAGAAGATAAAGGTCCTCACACATCGGCCACGCTATATTGAACCAGCTTCGGTGCCTGAGTTTACCGGAGAAACTTCTTCGGCCACCGAAGCTGAAAAACCAACCGAGCCAACCTTGCTGCCAGAAGTCGCAGAAACAGCCGAAGTGCCAACAAAGATAGAATTGGAACAATCAAAGATTTTGTTATCAGAAACAAAAGAGAAGGCCGAAGCGCCGTCCACAGAAAAAATGGAAGAGGTAAAAGAAGCAACTGAGGGATCAAAAATATCAGAAGTTTTGAGTCCTGCAGCAAATATTGAGACAGTAAAAAATCAAAAAGTGCCAGCAGTGACTCCGAAAAGAAAGAGAATGGCTAATGTGCTAGATGTACTGGAAACGATCAAATCTTCAAGCACACCTTCGAAGAAGGCTGCTGTCATTCCTGAAACGACTGAAATTTCTGGTACTAAAGGTCCAGAGCAAGAAACTGAAGCCGAAGCTGGGTCCTCAGAGCCCGCAAAGATAAAATCCTTGGAAAGTGAGGCAGAAAAAATAACAAAGCCAACTTTTGTTGAAGAAATCGGTGTCATTGCCCCCGAAGCATCCCCCAAAGTTCGTGATTATATTGTTCGTCATGCTTCGGGGAAAAAACTATCAGAAAAAGAAGAGCAAGAGGCCCAGCGCTACGCCCAAAAACTGAAGTATCCAAAGGGGGCGTTAATATTCAATGGCAGTGGAGAAGAAGACTTTTTGTATTGTCTCCCTGACAGCAAGGAGATTTCTGTCTGCCGGGAGATGAGCAAGAGCTTCGGATTCCCAACTTTAGAAGACGGGCTCTCGGTGCTGTCAAAGAACGATCTGGCCGACAGCCTGGCTTACAATAGCTTAAAGGTGCGACAAATGAGATCCTTATATTTTTTGTTGAGTTCAAAATTTTCCGTTTGCTTAAACCTATTGACGCACACATATTTCTCTTTGCAGGGCCTGATACTTAGCAATGCCCTCAGGGCACAGAAAGATGCTGAAGACGAAGGGTGTTCTATAGCCCTGAGCAACCTTCGTTCCGAAGTTATTGAACTGAGGAACGAAGGTCTCGAAAAAGATAAAATATTACACTCATTGATAAATAAAATAAAGGAAGACGAAGCTGCTTTTAAAGGTCAAGCTGAAGCCCAGAAGCGCGAAATTGAAGATCTTCGGAAACAACTGGCCAGAGCCAAGGAAGAACGCATACTTGAAGAAACAAAGCGAGAACTCAGCGACCAATGGGCAGATCACTTAGAAGGAACTGTTGAAGAGCTTCGGTCGTCCAAAAAGAGATGCTATATCAAATCTATAGAGTGTGTTAAGAAGTTAAAGGCTAGCTTCGCCAGAGTCGGCGCATTCTCAAGCGAGGAAAACTTTACGAGAGGCAATCCCGAAGGTCCAATCGAATGGATCGACCACGAAGCTGAAGCCTTCGAAGAAATTCTAAATAGTCGTGGGGATATATGTGCTTTCTCGGGCGCCAGAGGGATTGCCACCATTTTAGAGAAAAAGGGTTGTGAACATATAAAAATTTTAGCACAATCCGAAGCTGCTTTGTCCTTTGAAGATGCAAGAGATCCTTCGGCCGAAGCTAGCATGATCGGTGGAAAATTTTTCACCGATATCTGGGATAATGGTGGCCGAGAAATGGCAGGAGAAATTATTCAAAGAAGTGAAAAGGGCATTCACGCTGCTAGAGAAGTAGCTGAGGCTGCTGAAAAGAGTGCAGAGCCCGAAGGTCAATTAGGTATTAACTAATAGTTTTTATTGTGTTGTAATCTTAAGCTTTAAGATTTGTTTGCGATTTGTAATAGCAATGTAGCCGTATCCTGTCCTACTTCAGATCCTGCTAAAGCGTCTTCGGGCCCTCAGCCGAAAGGAGACGACGAAATTAAAAAGATGGCTGAAGATATTATGGACGAAGTCGTCAATCGGCTCCTGAACGAGGCTGCAGAAGTCGTTTTGAGAGAAGATTAAGTATTTTTGTAAAAACTTCTGAAATGTAATATACTGTAACATTTTGTAACCCCAAATGTAATATACCTATTTTTGTTACTCAATTCTTTACGATGCATGAAACTTTACACGTACCGCTTTTGAGTCTTTGACGAAAAAACACCTTCCCTTCTTTTCATGCTTCGTGAAGAAGAATTTTTCTTTGTCACAACAATATCCAGTGTTCTGATGAATAATATCCAGGCTTCGTGAAGATATTTTCCGAAGCTACACTTCCGAAGATCAATGATGTATCTTTTTGTGACATTATGATTTTTCCCTTTTTTCAAAGCGTTCTTCTGTAGATTGATAACGTGCCCACCTCTTGTGCCATATGCAAAATGATGTATGATGCTTATGCTATGCGAAATGATGCGATGATGTTATGTTATGTGAGATGATGTTTATTCCGAAGATACATACGCATCCCTGCAATAAAACACAATCTTTTATAAGCCTCCCTTAGGAGCTTCTTCGCCTTTTACTTCAGCGGAATCAGCGTTTATTTTTCGCTGTAAGCCTCCCTTAGGAGCTTCTTCGCCTTTTACTTTCAGCGGTATTCGCGTTGACTTTTCGCGCTTCGCCTTTTACTTAGGCGGTATCAGCGTTGACTTTTCGCTGTATGCTCTGCATTCCCTTTGGAACGACTTTGGAGCAGAAAACTTACACTGCGCTCCCTTTGGAACGACTTTTTTGTGACTTCGGCAAACTTACTCTGCGTTCCTTAGAACGACTTTTTGTTGCTTCGAAGAATTTTCGATAGTTCGAAGGTCCTCTTTGTTATCACAAGTCTTTAGACTTCAACAATTTAAGCCTGTGAAGAAAATATATTTTCCTTGTGGGAATCAACGAAACTATTTTCATGAAACCTAAACAATGTCCTTTATTACAGAAAATAAAACTGAATGAAAAAGATTGCTATTAAGGTAGGATATTTGTCAATAGATGTGCTTTGATTCTGGCACAGTGCTGTTGACTGTACGAGCTTCGGACTGCTCTCTGAAGTCCCTCTGGTGTGGAGCATACTGGCTCCCTTCTGGCTGCTGGCCTTGTTGCAACGGAGGTGGAGGCGGAGGCTGTTGCCAGGAAGCTTGAGGCTGACTCGCCGAAGCAACAGAAACTGCAGGGTGGTTGCCCACATATTCTGGGATGTAGGGCGAATGATACGAAGCTGTATGCATGACCTGCTTCGGCTGAGCTTGTTGTGCTGCGGCTTCGGCTATTTCCTTTTGCTTCTGAATAGTAACATGGCACATCCTGGTGGTATGGCCTTTGTTCTCACCGCAGAATAAGCAAAAGATTCTTCTCGGTTGATCGCCAAATCTTCCTCCGAAGCCCCTGGCGCCTCTGCCTCTTGGAGCTGGTGGTCGGAAGGAGCTTTGCTGTTGCCCCGAAGCCTGTGAGGAACATTGTGGCCTTTGCTGTTGGCTTCCTCTATCATCATTTTGTGTAGAGTTATGAATTGATCTCACGTGCCTCGGGTAGAACCTCCCTCCGAAGCCCCTGGTCATTTCAGAAAACCTGAAAGCCTCCTCCCTTCTTTGGCGAAAATCATTATCGGCCCGAATGTACTCGTCCATCTTCTGGAGCAGCTTCTCCAAAGTTTGAGGAGGCTTCCTAGCGAAGTACTGAGCTGACGGTCCTGGCCGAAGCCCCTTGATCATGGCCTCAATGACAATTTCATTGGGCACCGTTGGTGCCTGTGCCCTCAAACGCAAGAACCTCCGGACATACGCCTGAAGGTATTCTTCGTGGTCCTGGGTGCACTGGAACAAAGCTTGAGCAGTAACCGGCTTCGTCTGAAACCCTTGGAAGCTAGTTAACAACAAGTCTTTCAGCTTCTGCCATGAAGTGATCGTTCCTGGTCGAAGGGAGGAATACCAAGTTTGAGCAACACTCCAAACAGCCATAACAAAAGATTTGGCCATGACTGCAGCATTGCCACCATACGAAGATACTGTTGCTTCGTAGGTCATCAAAAACTGCTTTGGGTCTGAATGACCATCAAATACGGGAAGCTGAGGCGGCTTGTAGGACGGAGGCCAAGGTGTAGCCTGCAGCTCAGCGGACAGAGGAGAAGCATCATCAAAAACAAAATTCCCATGATGGAAATTGTCATACCAGTCATCTTCGTTAGGAAAACCCTCCTGATGAAGGTCTTGGTGCTGAGGCCTTCGGTGCTGCTCATCCTGAGCAAGATGACGAACTTCTTCAGAGGCTTCGTTTATTTGCCTCTGCAGTTCAGCTAGCTTGGCCATCTTTTCTTTCTTCCTCTGCACCTGTTGATGAAGCAACTCCATGTCTCTGATTTCTTGATCTATCTCGTCCTCTGGCGGTGACGGACTGACAGCCTTCCTTTTCTGGCTTCGGGCCTCCCGAAGAGAGACAGTCTCCTGATTGTGGTCCAGCGGTTGAAGAGCTGCAGTGCCAGTTGCTGAAGCTTTCTTCGGCGCCATAATGAAGGTTTATGATCGCCGAGGGTGTTCAGAAAACTCAAAGAGTGGAAGTGAGTTCACCGGAGGTGGGCGCCAATGTTGGGGACTTGTTCTCAAATGCTATGAGTTAAGAACAAGGCAACATAGAAAATGTTAATCGTTAAAAGTCCTTCGTCCTTCGAAGCATTATTTCCCTTAGGCTATAATGGTTTTCGGACGAAGGTTATGAAAGGCGTACCTTAATAACTTTTTTACACAATGACGAAGGAGGAAATGTAATGAATATAAAAGTCAACGTAAACAATCATGTATTATTATCAGGCATAGACAGAAATATCGTTGAATTACAAATGTACCTTTAACTAGAAGAAGATGATAGTACAAGCGTGACGCAAAAAGCGAATGCCAAGTCAGCGTCAACAGTACGGGGGTACTGTTCACCTATTTATAGGCACGGGACACAACCCATATAAAATTACATTCATGCCCTTTACACTTGATAATAATTCTATAGTAATCTGTCGAGGTCTAAATAGCCTTTTCATCTTTAAGTCGGTTTCGCTTTCTACTGCCACGCCGAAGCTTTCCTGCTCACACCTTCGGCGCTGTACCAACCTTCGTATTATTCTGGTCTACCGTGATGCCGACTTGAGTCCGAAGATACCTGTTCACACATTATACTCCAGAAATACTGTTAAATCCTGTTTTTGAGGACCTTCGGAAGCCGAAGGTCCCCAACAGAGACACTGAGGCTTTATTCTTCAGCGCACGAAAACGCCCCGCCCGCTTTGTTCGGCCGTGCGGTGCATGCAAAGGAACCCCAGGTCAGCGCATGCGGACGCGAGGATCACGACGGTGCCCACGGAGATCGGCACGGTGGTTGAAGACGGGTCTGACTAGTGGGTCACTGGAGTCAGCGAAACGCTATGACGCAATGGGGCTGATCAGTGGGCCACAGATGTCGGAGCTGGCGGTGTGCGCGAGAGCGAGGTCCCGGGGACTGGTCAGAGGGTCCCGCACGACAGTCGCAGGATTTCTCTCCACTGGGCCACACGGGGTGGGAAAAGGAGAATGGGCCAAAATGAGTAGTGGCCGGCCCAGGTAGTGTCTTCCTCTTTTTCTTTTTTTTCTATTTTCTTTTCTTGTTTTCTTTTATTCTTAACTATTTTGAATTCAAATTTGAATTTTGAATACGAATTTCAACATTGTGTCAAGTGTACAAATTCAAGCTTCTAGTGGAGGAACAACATATTTTTATTTACTTATTTTTATCCACGAAATTCTTATTTTCTTCTCTTTTCTAAATTCTACAATTCCTTTTGGATTTTAAATTCCACTTTGGACTTTAATATTTTTTGTCACATTTAATATTTTATTTTGTCACCATGTGCACACAAAATAAAATCCCAGCATGATGCATAATTTAGTTGAGTGTCTTTTATTGATTACTTATTGGTGTAAGGGAGGTGCCCGCATGAAATGATAAGTAGGGATGACACATATATGCAAAGGAATATAATTTCTCTTTTTTATACTCTTATTACAAAGTGGGTATTACACTTTGAGTATATTAGGACTTGTAATAAATGTAACTGTTCCTATGTAATAACCTTCAGTTTTAGAAATAAAAAGAATGTTTTGTAAAGTCTTCCGCTCTTATCTCCGAAGTGTGTGTATCGAATGTGATTACTGTAATATGCATGGATGGTGGGAGATCCTTGGGATGATGAGTTCAAGTTGTTGAACTCGTGATAGCCTTGTTAAGTTACCTGGTACACGTGCATAGCCATCTGAGGCCATCAAGGCAAGGATTGGTCCACATGGGCCCGATAACTTGGGAGGGCTGCCACATATGCCATGTTCATGAGATGAAAAGGAATTAAGGATTAATGCGTGGATACCCGAGTCAAGCGTTTGAACGTACTAAACACATGTCGGGAAATATGGTAACCGGTAAACCTAGTACCTGAGTGAAGCCGGGCGCGGACTTTCCCCCTCACTTGTCCTAAGACTTGGTCTCCCATGCTAGCTATGGTGGGTACAAGTGCGGTCACTGCACGGCGGCAGCCGGGGTCAGTGGAGCATTGTATGCCAAGGCGGTGAGCCCTGGCCGTGAACGGGGAATCGAAGGGGACAGTTGACGTGTGTGGGGACGGAGTGCCCCTACATGTCGTGTGTTTAGGTTTACCTTGCAAGGTTAAAAACTCGATTCGAATCGTCTGCTTCTCGCAGCTAATGAGACTACTTGACCCCTTGTACTACATTGAGTAAGAAGTGAAATGAGGTTTTACTTGAGATAACATGTTGATTGCACTAAATGATTGTTACCATGAATGCTTAGAAAGGAGCAAACTTAGCTAATTTATTTATGCTAGAACTGGAAAAGCTAAAAGTTATTTTAGATTCAGCTAGTGCTTTTGGCAAACCAAACCCCTCAGCCAAACAGATGCATGGTCTAGAGGTAGAGGAGTAGATTCCTCACACCGGATAAGTCTAGCTGAGTATTAGTATACTCAGCCTTGCTTGTGGCACCATTTTTTTTGAAGGTACGCATGAGACATGGTTGATGGTGTGACTTGGCCTTCCACCCTGCCACCGGGTTGGACGGTTGAGTGGGATGCTGCTCCAGCAGGAGAGGAGCAGGAGGAGTAGTGGGCTAAGCCTTGCCCTATTCCTCACCATTCGACGTGATCGACTATCCGCAGCAATTTAAATTATGAACTCGTTTCAGTTACTTGAAAAACTCCGGTTCATGTAATAACTCCAGTACTTTAATTTGAGGTTTCCTGCTTTATTGTATTTTTCTCTATGACTCACCATCGAGTGAGTTAGTGGTATTTGATCCCAGGAAGTGGCTTTACCAGACTAGATCTGAGGGACTAACGGGTTATTCCGATTTAAGTGTGTTGCGGCCTCTATGGCGTGACTTGGGCACTTAAGCTGGAATAATTCGGGCAGTTCTGCCACAGCTGGTATCGGAGCAAATACCACCATAGAGAAAGCAATAAATCGTGAATATCAACCTTTCAAAAATAAAACTTGCTTAGAAACCAGTATTGGAATCGTCAGGACTAGAACGCTAGACCTTAGACGAAAGGCCTTAGGAATAGTGGGGGAAATAGGTGGCTAAATAAGTAGGCCCTATGGGCGAGTCTTAGATTTCAAGGATTCCCTAAAGGCACCATTCTGATTCGGTGAGGAGACGCTCTTTTCAGCATGCATGCATTTTAAAACACGAAAGAATTAGAAATTAAAGGAATAAAAATTTGATCTAACCCACTTCATTTTAACAACCCGGGCTCACATATTTTTCTTTCTTCTACCATAACCTTTACATTTGATCCTCTTCCATAGATGACTTCACCCACCCCCGCCAATGGAGGAGACACTCGTTTCAGTTCCGATTTCCTTTCTCATGAGGGTTTCCCTTCCATCTTGTGGGAGGTGCTTAACTCCGCCGCCTACCCTACGCCCCCTTTATACACGGTGCAGCTGTACGAGGAGCATCGGGTGGCACGTTGCCGAGTCTGGCTGACTTTGGAGGCACACCCCCTTTAGCCGGTGTCGGCGTTTCGACCCCGGGGGGTCCCTGGACCGATGAGTAAAATTGTCGCTGCGTGCCCCAACCCAGATGGGTTGGCGCGAGACGGAACACACGGGGGGAAAACCGTGGCTCGTGTTATCCTGCGCCAAGGGGGGATGCGCTTGCAGTAGGGGTTACAAGCGTTCGCGAGGGAGAGAGAGAGAGCCGGTTTGTCAGCCCGTCCTCCCGCGCGACCACCCCTCCCACGTGAGGGCCCTAGACCTTCCTTTTATAGATGCAAGGAGAGGGTCCAGGTGTACAATGGGGGTGTAGCTATGCGCTAACGTGTCCGGCAGAGAGGTGCCAGAGCCCTAAGTACATGCCAACGTGGCTGCCGGAGAGGTGCTAGAGCCCTGTGTACGCGGTGTCGTGGCCGTCGGAGGAGCGCTTGAGCCCAGTAGAAGCACAGCTGTCGGGGCTGCTGGGACCTTATTGACGTCTCCTTGCTTCCGTAGGGGGCTGAGAACCGCCGTCGTCATGGACGCACGTGGGGAGCCATCATTACTTGTTACCGGGGCGAGCCTGGATGAGACGGCGGTCTTGTTCCCCCGTAGCCTGAGCTAGCAAGGGGTAGGGTAATGACGTATCCCCTGTGGCACGGTCGGTCTGAGCCCAAGGTTGGGCGAGGCGGAGACTCCTCTTGAGGCCAAGGTCGGGTGAGGACGCGATTCCTCCCGAGGTCGAGGTCGAGGCCGAGCCCTGGGGTCGGGCGAGGCGGAGACCACCTTCTGAGGTCGAGGTTGAGGCCGAGCCCTGGGGTCGGGCGAGGCGGAGACCACCTTCCGAGGCCGAGGCGGGGGCCGAGCCCTGGGGTCGGGCGAGGCGGAGACCACCTTCTGAGGCCGAGGGTGAGGCCGAGGCCTAAGGTCGGGCGAGGCGGAGCTTCCTGTTGCGCCTGAGGCTGGAATTAAATGTTGTCAGCCTCACCCTGGTGGGTGGCACAACAGTCGGAGAGGGCGAGCGGCGCTGTTTTCCTGTTAGGTCGGTCAGTGGAAGGGCAAAGTGACTGCGGTCACTTCGACCTTGCCGACTGAGGCGCGTGTGTCAGGATAAGGTGTCAGGCGATCCTCGCATTGAATGCGCCTGCGATACGGTCGGTTGGTGAGGCGATTTGGCCAAGGTTGCTTCACAACGAAGCCTGCCCGAGCTGGGCTTCGGGCAAGTCGAGGGTGCGCCCGTTGCTTGAGGAGGCCCTCGGGCGAGGCGTGAATTCGCTTAGGATACTGTTCCCGCCCGAGGCTGGGCTCGGGCGAGGCGAGATCGCGTCCCTTGAGTAGACAAAGCCTTGACCTGAATTGCGCCCATCAGTTTCTGTAGTTTGTGCTGATGGTGGTTACCAGCCGTGTTTAGGAGTGTTGGGGGTACCCCAAATTACGGTACCCTACAGTAGCCCCCGAGCCTCAAAGGGAGTGTTGGTACTCGCTTGGAGGCTTTGCCGCACTTTTTTGCGAGGGGACCGGCCCTTCTCGGTTACACTTTGTTCCGGTGGGTGCGCGCAAGCGCACCCGCCGGGTGTAGCCCCCGAGGCCTCGGAGGAGTGGTTTGACTCCTCTGAGGTCTCAATGCCTTTCGTGATGCCTCGGCCGGTCTGGTTGTTCCCTCATGCGACCTGATCGTAGCCCGGGTGCATTGTTGGGTTCTGAGTTTTCAGGCTGGTTTGTTGACGCTGTCAACGGTTTGGCCGTAGCCAGGTTTGTGAGGAGCAGCCCCCGAGCCTCTGCACGGAGCGAGAGGACGATCAAGGAATGACTCGACTTTTATCATACGCCCCTTCGTCGCTTTTCCGCAAGGAGGAAGGGGGGAAAGCGCCATGTTGCCCTCGGAGGGCGCTGAACATGGTGTCTCCAGTGAGTTGCTAACGGGTGATTCGAGTGGACGCCCATGCCCCGTTCGATAAGGGTCGGCTAGTGGCCCAGAGGCGCGCTCCAAAAGTACCTGCAGGTGTTTTGCCGGACCCGGTCCCATTCGATAGGGTCCGAGGGCTCGATGCCTCCCTCTGATGGGATTCCGTTACAAAATCGCTCCTGTTGGTCTCGGAAATGTCCTAGGGTACCTCGGGAGCGTAGCCCGAGCCTCGGCCATGTATCGGACGTACCCAGAGTCATCCCTCGCTCTGCGTGCTCTAGGGCGGCTGTCGAACCCTTCCGAGGAGCCAGCCTTCGAACCCCTGATCAGTAGTGGGCGCGGAGCCCTAGTGCTCTGAGGCGGCTGTTGAACCCTTCCGAGGGGCCAGCCTTTGAACCTCTGATCAGTAATGAGCCTGAAGCTCGAGTGCTCTGGGGCGGCTGTCGAACTCTTCCGAGGGGCCAGCCTTCGAACCCCTGATTAGTAGGAGGGCTCGGGGCCCACTTCCTTCGTGGAGAAGGATCCCTTTCGGAATATCCCCTTTCCCGGTCCCTGTAGCAAGAGAGAGAAAGGGGAAGAGGAAAAGGATATGAATTTAAACGGTGTGGCGCACCTTTTTTGATGCAGTCATCATGGCGGAGGTGAAACGACGCCTACTTCGCCTGCCAAAGGTGGCACTTGCCCTGCCCGGAGTTAATGCGATGGGATGGGTGGTTCGCGGGGAGGCTGTTGCGCGAGCCGTTCGAGGAACGGAACACGGGTGCGTCGTCTTCACGCCGTGGGAGAGGGCTCCCCTACTGCTTCAGGAAGGGACGTGAGCCTGTAGACGATTTGACTGCCTCTTCCGCTCGTCTGCTGCCGCCATTACTGTCGGTCCACTTTTGGCCATATCAACCGTCGTGTCTCCTCCCGCTGCAGACTGACCCGTGATCGATGTGCTCGATTGGCACTGTTGGGCCATGCGCAGGGTCGCCTCGAGTCGCGGCACCGGTTCCGTAGTCAAGGGGGCGCGGGATTGGCGTAAGTGGCGGTGCAGTTTTCTTGCACGTAGTAATCGGCGCGCCGGTTACATGACGTGTGGGCCTGGGCCTCCATGCTGGATGCGACGAAGTCGAAGGGGTGTGCCCCCGTGGTGCGGTTGCACGCCACCTGCATGACGGTCCGCCCTTTCAACCGCTGGTTTCGGCGAGGGTGGAGGAGTGCTTGTAACCGCGGGGCGGTTACACGCTCCGCGTGCAGCGGTTTGGCTTCTTCCGTTCCGGGTCAGCTTGCATGACGTGTGGGACCCAGACCCGTGTCGTAGGGGGAGGACCCTGGAGCACGTTGGTGAAGACTTTGTCCGTGACGCCTGAGGACGTGAGTGGGGAGAGCCGCCTTTAAAAAGGGATTGACCCCCTGGGCGGTATCCATGCCTTCGCACTCCCCTCATGCATCGCACCCTTCCACCTTCCGAGCCCCCGAATGGGGAGCGCCCTCGTTGCCTTCGTCTTGTTGTTGGAGGAGCGCAACCTCACGGAGGTTGGCACCCTTCAGCCATCGCTCGGCTTCAAAGATTTTCATCAGGCAGCCCGGCTGCATCCCCTCACCAATGGTCACCCAGGATGGTGACCACCAGTTCGATGGTGGGGAGAAGCAAGCTGGGTTGTGGCCTCTGCCCCGCCCTCAGCTTCAAGGATCTTCATCATCCTTGCTGTGGTGGGGGCGAGCCGAGGCGGGCCTGCCTTTGCGTGGGCTGGCGACCCGCTTCTTCCTCCGGCATCCGGGGGAGGAAACCATCCTCCAGCTCTGTGGAGGAGGCGTCCTCCAGCCATGCGAGGGAAGGCGAACTGCTGCTGCCTGGCCAGGGTGCAGCATTCCGTCCTACGTCCGGGCGTCTGTGGCCGGCTGTACCTTGGGGTCGCACAACACGTCGTACGCCGCGAGGGCGGTACTCGTGTTCTGGGACAGTCTCGTTCTCGTTCTTGTGGCAAGAACGGGAGTGAGGACCTACCGGTGCGCTTTGGGGCGGCCGCCGCTTGCTGGTGCGGTGCTAGTGGGCAGGTGGCCGCTGTCATCGGTGCTGAGGTGGTGGTGGCAGTCGGAGAAGGTTTCTCCGCCGACGACACCATCAGTGCCACCTGCGCTCCGGGCCTCCGGCTCTTTGGCTTTAATGGCTGGTTCTCGTCCCCCGCGAGGGGACGCGAACGAGGGCCATCCAGCGGTAGCGTTCGCCCTGGGGCCATTGCTGCTGTTGTCTTGCCGTCCGAGACGGAGGTCGTTGCAACGTTGTTGGTGCAGCGGTCGCCGGCGAGCCACCCGGAGTTTGTCGTCCCGCAGGCCCTCCGATGTGGAGGTTCTTCATACCCGCGAGAGTGGAACCGGAGTTCCGTTTGTAATGGCACCTTGAGTGCTGGTGTATGTTCATTGTGGCTTGTCGGGGCCTGAACATCTGGGTATTTTGGCGTGAAGTCGAGTTTCTTTCTCATTTCTAGCACCAGGACTCGCTTGTCGGCTAGCTGAACCGCTTAACCGAGTGTGAGTTGCCCTGGGCGGAAGGTGACGAGTGAGGTATCCGTATCTCAGAGGCGTAGGAGTCCCTCGGCTTGGTTGGCCTTGCCGCTCAAGGCTTCCCTTGCTCAGTTCGAGAACCTTCGGCTGCTCTGCGATGAGTTGGAGCCGGAGGCTGCGGTGTCAGCGTGGACAGAGGCGGAGTCAGCTCGAAAAGGGGCTTCGTCAGCCCAGGAGCAGGTGGCTTCCCAGGCCGAGGAGGTGCAGCAGCGGCGGCTGGAGCTTGGCCAGGTCGTCCGCTAGCGGGACCATCCTCAGAGTCACGCTGTCGAGGCCGTGAGCCGGGCTGATGCCCTCGGGGGACAGCTGGCTGAGGCTACGGAGCGGCTGGTTGAGGTGTCTGCTCGGGCCGGGACCCTTGCGGAGACCCTGGCTACGATGGCCCAAGCGTGGCGCTGACGTCCTCCCTCGAGGTGGGGATCCTTCCGCCCGTGTCGCCGCCCAAGGCCGGGCTAGATCCCGCCGAAGGCGGAAACGACACCGAGGGTGCTGCTGCTCCCTCTGTCGATGTCTGAACCTGCAGGAACAGTTTGTCTGTAGTATGCGTATGTTTTTTGCGGCCGCCGAGGCCCAAGCATATTATTGTTGTGTTATAAAGTTGTGTTTCCTTTCCTCTTGTTTCGAGTATCAGGACTTGTTCGTCGGTAGCAGAATCGCTTATCCGAGCGAGAGTTACTTTTTCGTGGAAGGTGATGAGTGTGGTATCCGTATCCCGGAGGCGTAGGAATCCCTCGGCTCGGTCGTCCTCGCCGCTTACGTGCACTCTTACTCGTTCGTAGGATTCTGGTATCGATATAGTTGAGAAGGCACGAAAATCGTTCTGGCAGAAAAGTTTTCGAGCGTTAAGACTTGTTCGGCAGCAGAATCGCTTATCCGAGCGTGAGTTACTTATCGCGGAAGGTGATGAGTGAGGTATCTGTATCCCGGAGGCGTAGGAGTCCCTTGGCTCGGTCGGCCTTGCCGCTTACGTGTACTCCGTCATTTTCAGGACCCCGCTATCGAAGCAGTCGAAAAGCACAAAAGACGTTCTGGCATAAAGACTTTTTCCGAGGAAAATTTTGACGCAGAGGGGGTTCCCCCCTTCTAGCCCCCGAGGGAGGGTCGGACTTCGCCGAGGCAAGGCTGACCCTTCCTTGACGGTTAGACTCTATTTGTGTATGTAAAGAGAACGAGGTATATGAACGACTTGAAGACATCTTAAGGGTAAAAGCGACGTAGCTGTTGGATGTTCCAAGCGTTGCTGTAGACCTCGCCTTGATTGTTGGCCAGCTTGTATGTTCCGTGCTTCAAAATCTTGGCCATGATGAACGGCCCTTCCCAGGGAGGAGTAAGCTTGTGGCGCCCTCAGGCGTCCTGCCGCAGCCGAAGTACCAAGTCTCCCACCTGGAAACCACGGGGCCGAACCCCTCGGTCATGGTAGCGTCGCAGAGACTGCCGATACCGCACCGAGTGTAGTAAGGCCACGTTCCGAGCCTCTTCAAGCTAGTCCAGTGAGTCTTCTCAGCTGGTCTGGTTGCTTCGGTCGTTGTACGCCTTTGTCCTTGAGGAACCGTATTCTAAGTCTGTGGGCAAGATAGCCTCGGCCCCATAGACTAGAAAGAACGGTGAGAAAACCGTGGCTCGGCTTGGCGTCGTCCTCAGACTCCAGACCACCGAGGGTAGCTCTTTCATCCATCGCTTATCGAACTTGTTGAGGTCGTTGTAGATCCTCGGTTTAAGTCCCTGTAGAAGCATACCGTTGGCACGCTCCACCAGGCCATTCGTCATGGGGTGAGCCACGGCGGCCCAGTCCACACAGATGTGGTGGTCCTCGCAGAAGTCCAGGAACTTCTTCCTAGTGAACTGGGTGCCATTGTCGGTGATGATGGAGTTCGGGACCCCAAAGCGATGGATGATGTTGGTGAAGAACACCACCGCCTGCTCGGACCTGATGCTTGTTAGGGGTCGGACCTCGATCCACTTGGAGAATTAGTCAATGGCGACCAGCAGGTGCGAGAAGCCCTCGGGTGCCTTCTGCAAGGGACCGACAAGGTCCAGACCCCACACAGCAAACGACCAGGTGATGGGTATTGTCTGTAGGGCCTGAGCGGGCAGGTGTGTCTGTTTTGCATAGAATTGACACCCTTGGCAGGAGCGTACAATCCTAGTGGCGTCGGCCACCGCGGTCGGCCAGTAGAAGCCTTGTCGGAAGGCGTTCCCGACGAGGGCTCGAGGTGCTGCGTGGTGACCGCAAGCCCCCGAGTGTATCTCTTGCAATAGCTCCTGTCCTTCGGCGACGGATATGCATCGTTGGAGAATCCTTGAGGGGCTGCGGTGGTAGAGCTCTTTTTCATCACCCAGTAAGACGAACGACTTGGCGTGCCACGCCAGTCGCCGAGCTTCGGCTTTGTCGAGGGGTAGCTCTCCTCGGTGGAGATATTGTAGGTACGGGGTCTGCCAGTTTCGATTAGGCGTGACCCCATTTCGCTCTCCCTCGACGCGCAGTGCCTCACCCTCGGCAGCCAAGGATACCTCGGGCTGGGCTGAGGCCTCCTCGGGCTCGGGCGTGTCGTCGGTCTTGACGAAGGGTTGATGTATGTCTCTGGAGAAGACGTCCGGGGGAACCGTTGTCCGCCCTGAGGCTATTTTAGCCAGCTCATCCGCAGTCTCGTTGTACCGTCGAGCGACGTGGTTGAGCTCGAGCCCGTAGAACTTGTCTTCCAGGCACCGAACCTCGTCGCAGTAGGCCTCCATCTTCCGGTCGCGGCAGTGGGAGTTCTTCATGACTTGGTCAATGACAAGCTGCGAGTCGCCACGAGCGTCAAGGCGCCGAACCCCTAGCTCGATGATGATGCGCAACCCGTTAACCAGAGCCTTGTACTCGGCCACGTTGTTTGACGCCGGGAAATGGAGGTGCAGCACGTAGCGGAGGTGCTTCCCGAAGGGTGAGATGAAGAGCAGGCCCACGCCGGCTCCTGTTTTCATCAGCGACCCATCGAAGTACATGGTCTAGAGTTCCGGTTGGATCGGAGCTGTTGGTAGCTGGGTGTCGATTCATTCAGCCACGAAGTCCGCCAATACTTGGGACTTGATGGCCTTCCGAGGAGCGCACGAGATTGCCTCGCCCATGATCTCCACCACCCACTTTGCTATCCTACCCGAGGCCTCTCGGCACTGGATGATCTCCCCCAGGGGGAAGGATGACACCACAGTCACCGGATGAGACTCGAAGTAGTGTCGCAACTTTCGCCACGTCAGAATTACTGCGTACAGTAGCTTCTGAATTTGTGGGTAGCGGATCTTGGTCTCGGATAGCACTTCACTGATGAAGTAGACCGGCCTCTGGACGAGCAGTGCATGCCCTTCTTCTCGTCTCTCGACTACGATCGTGGCGCTGACCACCTGAGTGGTTGCGGCTACGTAGATCAAGAGGGCTTCTCCCGCATCGGGGGCACCAAGATGGGCGCGTTTGTAAGGAGTGCCTTTAAGTTTCCGAGGGCTTCCTCGGCCTCGGGGGTCCAAGTGAAGAGCTCGGTCTTCCTTAAGAGGCGGTACAAGGGTAGGCCTTTTTCGTCGAGGCGCGAGATGAAACGGCTCAGAGCAGCAAGGCATCCCATGACCCTCTGTACTCCTTTCAAGTCTTTGATAGGCCCCATGTTGGTGATGGCCGCGATTTTCTCCAGGTTGGCCTCGATGCCCCGTTCGGAGACGATGAAGCCCAGGAGCATGCATCGGGGGACTCCGAAAACACACTTCTCGGGGTTGAGCTTCACGCCCTTCGCTCTCAGACACTTGAATGTCGTTTCAAGGTCAGAGAGAAGGTCGGAGGCTTTCCTCGTCTTAACTACGATGTCATCGACGTAAGCCTCGACCGTTCGGCCGATGTGCTCTCCAAACACGTGGTTCATGCACCTTTGGTATGTCGCACCTGCATTACTCAAACCAAATGGCATAGTAGTATAGCAGTACATGCCAAAAGGTGTGATGAAAGAAGTCACGAGCTGGTCGAACTGTTTCATCTTGATTTTGTGATAGCCTAAGTAGGCGTCGAGGAATGACAGGGTTTCGCACCAAGCAGTGGAATCCACAATTTGATCGATGCGAGGCAGAGGGTAGGGAACCTTGGACGTGCCTTGTTTAGACCAGCGTAGTCTACGCACATCCTCCATTTCCCACCTTTCTTTTTCACAAGCACAAGGTTGGCTAACCATTCAGGATGGAATACCTCTTTGATGAACCCTGCATCCATCAGCTTGTGGATCTCCTCACCTATGGCTCTGTGCTTTTCTTCGTCGAAACGGCGCAGAGGCTGCTTCACGGGTCGGGCTCCAGCTCGGATATCCAGCGAGTGCTCGGCGACATCCCTCAGTATGCCAGGCATGTCCGAGAGACTCCATGCAAAAACTCCGGCGTTTGCGCAGAGAAAGTCGATGAGCACTTCTTCCTATTTGGGGTCGAGCTCGGAGCCGATCCAGACTTGCTTGCAGGCGTCGTTGCTGGGGTCGAGAGGGACGGACTTAACCGCCTCTGCTGGCTCGAAGTTGCCGGCGTGGCGCTTCGCATCAGGCACCTCCTTGGAGAGGCACTCTAGGTCGGCGATGAGGGCCTCGGATTCGGCGAGGGCCTCAGCGTACTCCACGCACTCCACGTCGCATTCGTACGCGTTTCGGTACGTGGATCCGACGGTAACGACCCCATTGGCGCCCGACATCTTGAGCTTGAGGTAGGTGTAGTTGGGGATGACCATGAACTTGGCGTAGCATGGTCTCCCCAGCACTGCGTGGTAGGTTCCTCGGAACCCGACCACCTCGAACGTGAGGGTTTCCTTTTGGAAGTTGGAGGGAGTCCCAAAGCAGACGGGTAGATCGAGTTGCCCAAGGGGCAGGACGCGCTTCTCAGGGATGATCCCGTGAAAGGGCACCGCACCAGCCCGGATCGTGGACAGATCGATCTCCAAGAACCCGAGGGTCTCGGCGTAGATGATGTTGAGGCTGCTGCCTCCGTCCATGAGGACCTTGGTGATCCTGGTGTTGCTGATGATGGGGTCGACAACGAGCGGGTACTTTCCTGGGCTCGGCACACAGTCAGGGTGGTCGCCTTGGTCGAAGGTGATGGGCTTGTCGGACCAATCTAGGTAGACTGGTGCCGCCACCTTTACCGAGCAGACCTCCCGGCGCTCCTGCTTGCGATGCCGAGCTGAGGCGTTCGCCACTTGCCCACCGTAGATCATGAAACAGTCGTGGACCTCGGGGAACTCCTCCGCTTTGTCGCCCTCCTTCTTGTCGTTGTCTTGGCCTCTGCCACCTTCCGCCAGGGGCCCGACCTTATGGAAGTAGCGCCGAAGCATGATGCATTCCTCAAGGGTGTGCTTGATGGGACCCTGGTGATAGGGGCACGACTCCTTGAGCATCTTGTCGAACAGGTTGGCCCCTCCAGGAGTCTTCCGAGGGTTCCTGTGCTCGACAGCAGGGACAAGATCTGTGTCGGCGGCGTTGCGTTTCGCTTGCGACCTCTTCTTAGCCTTCTTCTTCGTGCCGCGCTGGGCGGACGCCTCGGGGATGTCTTCCTGCTGGCATCCCAGAGGCTGCTTGTCCTTCCAGAAGATGGCCTCGACCGCCTCCTGACCAGAGGCGAACTTGGTGGCGATGTCCATCAACTCGCTCGCCTTGGTGGGAGTCTTGCGGCCCAGTTTGCTCACCAGGTCGCAGCAAGTGGTGCCGGCGAGGAACGCCCCGATGACATCCGAGTCGGTGATGTTGGGCAGCTTGGTGCGCTGCTTCGAAAACCGCCGGATGTAGTCTCGCAGGGATTCCCCTGGCTGCTGGCGGCAGCTTTGGAGATCCTAGGAGTTCCCAGGGCGCACGTATGTGCCCTGGAAGTTTCCAGTGAAGGCTTTGACCAGGTCGTCCCAGTTGGAGATCTGCGCAGGAGGCAGATGCTCCAGCCAGGCATGGGTGGCGTCAGAGAGGAACAGGGGGAGGTTGCGAATGATGAGGTTGTCATCATCCGTTCCACCCAACTGGCAGACCAGCCGGTAGTCCGCAAGCCACAGTTCCGGCCTTGTTTCCCCCGAGTACTTAGTGATGGTAGTCGGGGCTCGGAACCGGGTCGGGAACGGCGCCCGTCGTATAGCTCGGCTGAAAGCTTGCGGACCTGGTGGTTCGGGCGAGGGGCTCCGGTCCTCTTCGCTGTCGTAACGTCCCCCACGCCTTGGGTGGTAGCCTCGTCGCACCTTCTCGTCGAGGCGGGCTCGACAGTCGCGGCGGTGGTGCTCGTTGCCGAGGCGACCCGGGGCCGCAGGCGTCGCGTCCCGCGTGCGCCCGGTGTGGACCGAGGCTTCCCGCATGAATCGGGAAGTTGCTGCGCGATGCTCCGGGGGTACCCTTGCCTTCGGGAGGCAGAGCTTTCGGCCCGTCGGACTGTGGCATCCTCCAGGAGATTCTTGAGTTCTCCCTGGATACGCCGCCCCTCGGTGGTGGATGGCTCTGGCATCGCTCGGAGCAGCATTGCCGCTGCAGCCAGATTCTGGCTGACCCCGCTAGAGGCCGGGGGCAGCCTTGCTCTGGCATCGTCAGCGATACGGCGCTGGTCGTCCCGGGCCTGATGACGCGCTTCTCCGACCAGTGCTCGGCCTGCCCACTCCTGCTCGATGTTTTGCCGGAGCCGCACAAGTTGTCCTGCTTCCTCGTCGAGCTTGGCCTGCATCTCGCGGATTTGCTCGAGCTGTGTGTCCTGACCCCCCGCAGGGACTGGGACCACAGCTAGCTCCTGCAGGATGTCAACGTGAGGCACAGGCCCAGAGGGGTCGTCATCCTCTGGCATACCAAGGTGGTTGCCTTCTGTCGTGACCCCCTAGATCAACGTGGAAACATTCGCGACTTGGGCCACAACCCTCGTTGTCAAGGCTGTGGCCATCATCGGAGCAATCGGAGAGGCAGTAGTCACATGCGGTCATGAAGTCTCGCATGGCACTGGGATTACCGAGCCCGGAGAAATCCCAACCAGAGTCGGGCTCGTCTTCTTCCTCGGAACCCGGGGGCCCGTAGGTCGAGACAGCCGTCAGTCGGTCCCAGGTTGACCACATATGGTACCTCGGAGGGTTAGGATATGCCTTTATGAAAGCACTCACCGAAGCGGGGTCGCTTGGTGGATCGAAGATGAATATAAAAGGCACAAGGTGGAAAACGGACGGTACCTCTCGATCGACGGACGGTGACAAAGTCGCGTCGGGGACGGACTGCACCGTTATCTCAGGTACGAGGCTAACACCCAGCAAGTCCTTTGCGAGTGTGTTGGCGTCATCTGTCCGCTTGGGGTTGGCACGTTGCGGGGAAACGACACTCGTCGTCGTCTCATGCGCGAGGTCAACGCCCGACATGTCCCCCGCTGGGGTGCCAGCGTCGTCAACTCGCTTGACAGCCGACGAGGTGCCGCCTCCTGCCTGGCCACGGTTGTCCCGCCTCCTTCTCCTGCGGCGAGGAAGGTGGCGGGACAAAACCAGATGCTGCTCTTCCACCACGGGGGGTAGACGTCGTCGAGTCAACCGCCGCCGGGCGAGCTGACGGCCGTCGTTGTCGCTGTCGTGCTGCGGGGGAAGGAGTACCATGTCGTAGCTACCGTCGAGGGACATGAACTCGAGACTCCCAAAACGGAGCAGCGTCCTGGGCTGAAGAGGTTGCTGGAGACTACCCATCTGGAACTCAACGGGAAGTTATTCGTCAACACGCAGCAGGCCCCTACTAGCGCGCAAACTGTCGGCGTTTCGACCCCGGGGGGTCCCTGGACCAACGAGTAAAATTGTCACTGCGTGCCCCAGCCCAGTTGGGTTGGCGCGAGACAGAACACAAGGGGGGAAATCGCGGGTCGTGTTATCCTGCGCTAAGGGGGGATGCACTTGCAGTAGGGGTTATAAGCGTTCGCGAGGGAGAGAGAGAGAGAGCCGGTTTGTCAGCCCGTCCTCCCTCGCAACCACCCCTCCCGCGTGAGGGCCCTGGACCTTCCTTTTATAGATGCAAGGAGAGGGTCGAGGTGTACAATGGGGGTGTAGCTATGCGCTAACGTGTCCGGTAGAGAGGTGCTAGAGCCCTGAGTACATGCCAACGTGGCTGCCGGAGAGGTGCTAGAGCCCTGTGTACGCGGTGTCGTGGCCGTCGGAGGAGCGCTTGAGCCCTGTAGAAGAACAGCTGTCGGGGCTGCTGGGACCTTGCTGGCGTCTCCTTGCTTCCGTAGGGGGCTGAGAACCGCCGTCGTCATGGACGCACGTGGGGAGCCATCATTACTTGTTACCGGGGCGAGCCTGGATGGGACGCCGGTCTTGTTCCCCTGTAGCCTGAGCTAGCTAGGGGTAGGGTAATGACGTATCCCCTATGGCGCGGTCGGTCCGAGCCCAAGGTCGGGCGAGGCGGAGACTCCTCCTGAGGCCGAGGTCGGGTGAGGACGCGATTCCTCCCGAGGTCGAGGTCGAGGCCGAGCCCTGGGGTCGGGCGAGGCGGAGACCACCTTCTGAGGTCGAGGTTGAGGCCGAGCCCTGGGGTCGGGCGAGGCAGAGACCACCTTCCGAGGCCAAGGCGGGGGCCGAGCTCTGGGGTCGGGCGAGGCGGAGACCACCTTCCGAGGCCGAGGGTGAGGCCGAGGCCTAAGGTCGGGCGAGGCAGAGCTTCCTGTTGCGCCTGAGGCTGGACTTAGCTGTTGTCAGCCTCACCCTAGTGGGTGGCACAGCAGTCGGAGAGGGGCGAGCGGTGCTGTTTTCCTGTCAGGTCAGTCAGTGGAAGGGCGAAGCGACTATGGTCACTTCGACCTTGCCGACTGAGGCGCATGTGTCAGGATAAGATGTCAGGCGATCCTCGCATTGAATGCGCCTGTAATACGGTCGGTTGGTGAGGCGATTTGGCCAAGGTTGCTTCACAACGAAGCCTACCCGAGCTGGGCTTCGAGCAAGTCGAGGGTGCGTCCGTTGCTTAAGGAGGCCCTCGGGCGAGGCGTGAATTCGCCTGGGATACTGTTCACGCCCGAGGCTGGGCTTGGGCGAGGCGAGATCGCGTCCCTTAAGTAGACAAAGCCTTGACCTGAATTGCGCCCATCAGTTTCTGCAGCTTGTGCTGATGGTGGTTACCAGCCGTGTTTAGGAGTGTTGGGGGTACCCCTAATTACGGTACCCGACAGCCGGGTTGGCGTTCCCTTGACTCCGAGACTATTGGATTCAGAACGGACGACACCACCGAGGCGGCAGCTATGAAGACCCTGACGACTTTCTGCGGCTACCATCCCTTGGAGATGGTGATGCACTCACTGGGACTCTTCCCCACTAAGAAGAGGGATGACCCCATGTGGTGCAACCGTGTGAGCCATGTGAAGGACATGTGGGCTATGTATCCCGACTTAGTTGGGAGGATCACTGTTCAGTGCATGAGCGCACTGTACCGCCTATAGACCCTACAGAGCGACGCTATGGCACACCTTGCTAACCTTACTCAGACCACTAAGCTCACCCTAGATAGCCGAGAGGACTTCGTGGTCGACCCGTCTTCAAAGTTGGTGGAGAAGGACCTATAGGTGGAACAGCTGAGCCAGCGCATCACTACCCTGGAGCAGCAGGTGGAGATCCGTGATAACACCATTGATGTCCTAGAAAACCAGCTCCACGATGTGCAGCAAGAGCTTGAGGAAGCTAACGACCACCTGGACATGCACCACCAGGAGATGGAGGCAAATGAGGCTGAAAGCGAGGGAGAGGAGGCTCCCGAGGAGTTAGGACCAACCCCTGGTACCAATGCGACTCACTCTGCGATGCCCCCTTCACCCGTATCCAATGTCGCTTCCACTACTCAGGGTTGATGGTTTAATTTGATGCATTAGGAGGATAGAAACCCACGCGAGCTTAGTTGGCATCAAATTTTGGAATAGGCTTATGGGTACTTTCCCCTAAATTGTTGTAACCTAGGAGAACTTTTGCGAGTAATGAAATGAATGTAATCATGTTATCCTCGTTCGAGTTGATGTTATGTTATGGAATTTTCTTTTCGTATGATATAAAGCATATTGTTCGGACTTGTGAATTGGGATAACAATGGCAAAAATCTCTATTTTCAGATGGCAGCTAGGCAGCGTCGCGGGCAGAACGAGCAAGTTCCCCCGCCACCTCCCCCAGCTCCCACGGTGCAGGAGCTGATGGCTCAGCAGAATGAAATTCTATGACAACTTTTGCAGCTCCAGCCCCACCCTCAGCAATATGGTGGAGGCCAGCCGCAGCGACCTCCAGCCGCGGCGACCTATCAGGAGTTCCTGAGCATGCAGCCACCCTTGTTCACCAAGGCAGAGGATCCATTGGACGCCGACGTGTGGCTACGCGTCGTGGAGTCCAAGTTTCCCCTCCTCACGGGAGACTGCCCTGATGACACCAAGGCTTGCTTCGTCGCGCAGCAGCTTTGCGGACCTACTCGGACATGGTGGGACCACTTCCGCGCCATGCTACCTGCTGAAAATGAAGTGACTTGGGAGGAGTTCAAGACTGCATTCAGGGGTCATCACATTCCAGTAGGGATTCTGGATCGCAAGCTGAATGAGTTTATGGCACTAACTCAAGGGACCCGTACTATATTGCAGTATGCCCAGGCCTTCAATGACCTATGCCAGTATGCAGGTTATCATGCTAGCTCTGATGAAAAGAAGAGAGACCGCTTCCTTAGAGGTCTCAACACCAAGTTGCGTGAGCGTCTCAACACTTTTCGGGCTGATAGCTTCAATGAGTTGGTCAACCTGGTCATATCACAGGAGGACTGTATTGTAGCTCACCGGGCAAAGAAGAGGAAGGCACCAATGTCAGGACCCTCCGCTCCACCCTAGAGGTTCAGGATTGTTTACAACAATTAGAGCAGAGGATTTCAGTAGCAGGCAGGCAGATGGGTGATCAGGCCACCTCAGCAGCAGCAAGCACCCAACCGCTTTCCAGCTCCTGCTCCAAGGAACAATCAACCCCAACAGCAGCAGTTCCGCCAGGGAAATGGGAACAAGTGCTTCACTTGTGGCAATGTGGGCCATTATGCCAAGAATTGCCCAAGGAATCAGAAGAGGCAGATGCCAGCACCAAATCAAGATAAAGGAAGAAAGCATAAGGTGCAAGTCAGGCAAGGGAAGCTCAACTTCACTACTCTGGAGGAGTTACCAGAAGGAGCCCCCATAATGACTGGTATCTTTTCAGTTTTTAATCAACCTGCATTAATTCTGTTTGATTCTGGTGCATTTCATAGCTTCATTAGCCAGAAATTTAGCGTTAAATGCCAACTGCCTTTCTATCATAGAAAAGGGTCTTTCATGATAGCAACGCCTGGGGGCAAAATTACAACAAACCAATTAAATCGAAGTGTGCCTATCTCACTGGGAAGTAAAATCTTCAAAACCACACTCCTAATTTTGGGATTAGAAGGTATGGATATCATTCTCAGAGCTGACTAGATGACTCAACACCAAGTGGTGTTGGATGTAGTTGCCAGAGCTCTGGAAATTCGTTCTCCTAACTTCGGAGACCTTGCATTGTATCTACCCAACCAACACTCTACTCGATCATGTGCTTTTGCTATGATAGAATTACCCTTGAAGAAGATTCCAGTGGTCTGTGAGTATGCAGATGTTTTTCCTGATGAATTACCAGGAATGCCACCAGACCGGGATATTGAATTCGCCATCGAGTTACAACCGGGAATGGCACCTATTTCCAAGAAGCCTTACCGTATGCCACCCGCTGAATTGGCAGAATTGAAGAAACAATTGCAAGAGTTGTTAGACAAGGGTTTCATCCGCCCAAGTACTTCACCTTGGGGATGTTCAGCCTTGTTTGTGAAGAAGAAAGATGAAAGCTTGAGGCTATGTATAGATTACCTCCCACTCAATGCGGTGACTATCAAGAAGTATCCTTTGCTCCGGCTAAAGTGTTTTCCAAAATAGACCTTTGCTCCGGCTATCATCAAATCAAGATACGAGCAAGTGATATTCCAAAGACTGCCTTCTCAACCAGATATGGGCTATATGAGTATTTGGTGATGTCATTTGTGTGGCGGAACCGCCCGAATTATTCCAGCTTAAGTGCCCAAGTCGCACCCTTAAGGGCAGCAACACACTTAAACAGGAATAACCCGTCAGTCCCTCGGATCTAGTCCGATAAAGCCACTTACCAGGATCGAATACCACTAGCTCACTCGAAGGTGAGGCACAGAGAAATACAATAAAGCATAATACCACAAATTTAAGGAGTACCATTAGTGATTACATTATCGGAGTTTCAGAAATAATAACCACAAATTTTTAATGCAGCAGAAATAACTAACAGAGAAAACCCGAGTAACATGGCGAAGCCTGGCCACGCTACTCCTCCTGGTCCTCTCCTGCGGAAGCAGTAACCCTCTTGACCATCTATCCCGGTGGCAGGGATGAAGGCCAAGTCACACCAGCAACCAATCATCCTAAAGAGTACCTGCAAAAATTATGCCACAAGCAAGGCTGAGTATACTAATACTCAGCTAGACTTACCCGGTGTGAGGAGTCTACTCCTCTACCTCTAGACATGCAGCTGTTTGGCTGAGGGGTTTGGTTTGCCAAAAGCACTAGCTGAGTCTAAAATCAAGTTTTAGCTTTTCAAGTTTTAGTATGTTCCTTTTAACTAGATGTGTACCTAGCTATTCATACATGGTATCAAACATTTTATCAATCAACATCATTTTGCCAGTCACCTCATTTCCACTTATTACTCAATGTAGCAGCATGGATCAAGCAGTCTCATTAGCTGCGAGAAGCAGACGATTCGAATCGAGTTTTTATCCTTGCAAGGTAAACCTAAACACACGACGTGGCGAGGCACTCCATCCCCACACACATCAACCGTCCCCATCGATTCCCTGGCAACAGAAAGGGGCTCACCGCCTTGGCGTACAATGCCTCACTGACCCCGACTGCCGTCGTGCAGTGACCGCACTTGTACCCACCATAACCGGAATGGGAGACCACGTCTCAGGTCGCGTGAGGAGGGCAATCTGCGGGCAGGTTCACTCAGGTACTAGGCTTACCGATTTACCATATTTCTCGGCATATGTTTAGTACGTTCAAACGCTTGACTCACGGTTCCATGGACCGTTGTCCACAGACCACCATCATTACGATATCAAAATGGATACAACCAATTCCTTACCTCGCGCGAGTGCTAGAAAAATCACTCGACTTCTACCAAGATCCCTAATTAGTAAAGCAGCTACTCGACCTAGCATACTAGTATCCATCTCAAAAGGAATCCTGAGTTCATGCAACTAGGGTTTCAGTCAACTCCTACACTTAAGTGCACAGTACAAGCCTACAAATATTAAGTGTAGTAAAATAGCATATATAACGGTTATGCATAAAACCGGGGCTTGCCTTTAATTTAACACTTAGATAGTGTTTGCTGGGCGGTACTCGCTTGGCGAGCATCCACTGGTTATGTCCATCCTTCCTTGGGTCGTCCACCAACTGCATCTTGTGGTTGGCACCACGTCACGTGCACGATCAGCATCTCTCGGTCCTAAATGAGATGCAAGATGCATATGGATGAATATAATGAAAGTAGCACAAAGTAGCACAAGATATACAAAGACACGGTGGCGAACTAAACATTAAATTGGAAGACGCCGCAGACATCCACATGTTCGCTTTACTTATCTACATGTCGTCGGGCATACGTAGTTACTACCACTGGAAAGATGACGACGCTTACTTTACTTAACCAATACAAACATTTTGGATATTTACGCAACACAATACTACATCACAATTTACTAGAGAAAGAAACGTATAAAAACATGACACATATGTTATCTCAAGCTTAGCCATGGTAATTCTATATGAATTTAGTGCTAACCAACCATTTTTAGCCAAAAGGGTGAACTAACAATTAATTGAGCACATGCAGATTTTTAGGACAGCAATACAGCAGTCACTTGTTTTAATCATAACTCTTCAATTATTAGTCCAAAAATACCAAACTAGGACTTTCTGGAAAGTTTAGAAAGTGCTCTACAAATTTGGTATTTTGACCTTAACACGATTCAAAACTTAGCAAGGTCAAAATGTGCTAATACATCAGCTCTGTCCGGATTTGGACAGATTCAGACTTGCAGCTTAAAAAATGCACAACTAAAGATTCAGACATCCAAATAAAGTGATTTTAGACTTTCTGGAAAGCTAATTTAATGTTCTACAATTTATTTATAAACATCTCAAGGTGATTCAGTATTTAACTAAGGATAATATACACTAGAAGACCTTGTTGTCTAGAACTGGACAGATCTAGTCTTCATATTTGAAACATTCATAACTTAAGCTTCAGACCACCATAAAGAGTGATCTAAGACTTTTTGAAAAGCTCAGCAAAAGCACCACATAACTCTTAAACTATCAGGCCTGTGGTTATGAAATTTTAACACAAGCAAGATCAGAAAAGCATCTACAATTTTCTTATAATGACTATGAACTGATTGCAACATTAAATGGAGCAAACAATACAGTTTCTGAAATCTGCACAGAATTTGGACAGATTCAGTTACTGAATTTGTAAAAAGCATAACTCCTAAACGATCAGACTTATGCCTGTCAAATTTTAACACCAGCAAGATAATAAAGTTATCTACCACTTTTCTATAGCACATATCTACAGTAAACACAATTTGGTTCATCAAACATACAGCACAACTAAAACAGTGCGTGCAGCCCAAAACAGAAATTAATAAATTTCAGCTCCTATACAATTCAAGAATTGCCATGTTCTAGAGACTTAAATTATTCTAACACTTTGACAATGGTTAGAGTTAAAATAACTAAGTGAGAACTAACATGTATACTTACTAATTTTTATACAAGTTATTTCGCGCGCTAGAACTAACATACACATTTAATCAACGCATTCACCACAATCATCAATTTCGGCATACATGTATATCAAAGCGCTTTTCACCCACTAGTTTGCATTTTAGTTTAGACACCACATGAGCACTACAGATTTTTACCCGCAATCATAACCATGCGCATTTAGACTACAACAAGTAAATCAATGTGACTACGAGCTTAGCCCAAAATCATCTACAAGTCTTCTAACCCATTATTATAGCACTCTGAGACACAATATGTATATAGCAATCACTTAACGAAATCGACTCCTACTTAACATGAGTTGGCTAATCACAGTATTAGACTTAGCGAACCATTTTAGACATCACAACTCAAAAAAATGGGTTGGAGCAGATTAATTAGTTCTTCTTAACCCTTTTCTCAACTCAAATTAGTTAACACACCAGTCACCCAAAATAGCACATTGTTGGGGTCTAACATAGATGCATTTACATATGGCGTAAAACCCCATAAGACTTACATTTGCTACTAAAGGACCTAAAGCACTCATGTGCATATGTTATCAGATTGTTCTTCAATGTTTTGCAAGGACTGACTCATGAACGCTACTCGCCTCCAATAATTATTGGGCTGTGATAACGCTCATATAAGCCTTCTAATCGATCAACAAGACATTTATCTATCCAAAGGGAATGGAATGCAATAATTTACCAAGCAAGGCATCGATCTTATCATGCACATAAAAGCATCACAAGCATATTTACGCCACCTATCGGTTAACTTGATTGACACACTACACATGTTCTTCGCCCTTCAAAATTTATCGCACAACCAAATTTATCCCACTTGCTAATGACACCGACAAGACCTACTGATATGTTATTTACATCACGAGCACAGTTACACGCCGCAGACTAGTTTCTAACATAATCGTCATATAACTCGTAATTCAAACTACTCTCCAACAATAAATCACGCACGACAGATTTCGCCTTAACTGGTTAATTTATTTGGAGCACCGCTTAGCGTACCACTAGTACCCCGCATTTTGACTCGACATATAAACATAGAGGAAGCGATGACTACTTCGACATGTCACCACCTCTCTATTTAAGCAAAGACAATTTCCACCTACAACGACTGATCATCCCCATCGAGCACACCTTATTTTACTATGTCTCGCATACAACCATATTATGGCGTGCACTCGAGACACTATCAATTAACTTAACGCAATTACCACTATAATGCACTCCGGTATACACATGTTTAATAACTCACCTTTCTAAATTAACCTATCTCACCTTCCGACACCAAATAAATGTCACTTAATTTACATTTTCACCTAATTTAACCCACACCAACGATGAATACATAAATATAATTATCCTAGACCAACTCATTAGCCGATTGCGGAAACCACCAAGTATGCTTTACGCTTCATTAACTTTGCCGCACAAACACATTATTTTACGACGAAGCATTTTAACAATCAATTAATATATCGGCGAACTACCCTCGCGACACGTAAATGAACTATCGTAGTCACGCATATTCAATCACCAATATACACCATATCTATATACATGCCATCAACCGAATCACATCAATAGTAAATTATAAATCCATCAACCTGTCATCTCGGATTCGCGTCGCGCATGCGTCCATGGTTTAGGTGCTTCACCGAATCATGCATCGCGTGAGAAGCCGCGGCAACATCTAGCTGCGATTAACATCACTCAATGGTTCAAACATTTTTATCAAGCACTTGAGATCCAAAAACAATGGAATACTAGCGAGGGGCTCACTAAGGATTTTTTATGACGGCTCGCAAGCGATGCGCAGATCGACGACACGACACGGGGTTGTCTCAAACACCATCGCGATGGCGCGGGTCGGGACTGCGCAGATCGAGCGAGCACGCGATGCGGAGGGGATCCGGGGCTGCTGTTTTTGGACCGGCATCGCTGCGCAGAAGAAATCATGGCGCCATGGCTGCTGTCCGAGCAGGGGCCCCTTGCTGCCGCACTAGGGAAAAAGAGGAAGGGGCGAGCAGGGCTGCTGGCCACCTGTGCGTCGTCCATGGAGAGGCTTCTTGCAACCATGGAGCAGAAGGGGGCGCTGGGAGGGAGCTGGAAACCAGGGCGCCATGGACAGGGATAGCAGAGCTGCTGCTGGGCACCATGGGAGAAGAGCTGAGCCCCCAGCTTGCTGCACGCCAGGGACAGTAGAGGGAGGAAGAAGCGGCTGGAGCAGGCTTGCGCAGAGGAGGGAGGAAGGGCGAGAAGCAGCCGGGGAGGGAGCTTGTCCGCGCCTGGGAGAGGAAGGGGCGCCATGGGGAGCTGCTGCGTCGCCAGGACATGGACCTCGCCGAGGTCGATCCAAGAAGCTCCAGCGCGCAGGGTAGAAAGGCTCCCTGTTGCAGCCGCTTTCCAGGAGGAGGAGCAGGGAGGACGCTCGACCTGCAACAGAGGGGCGCCGCGTCGGGTACCGGCAGCTTGAGCTCAGCCATGGGAAAGGGGCGTCCGCACCATGGCTGGAAATGGAGCTGCCGTGGGGAAGAAGAGGGTGGCGTGGGGGAGATGGCTGATGGCGGCTAGGGGTAGGGAGTGGTAATTTTCTCCAACTTGCAAGGGGAGACCTCATATTTATAGACAAGGAATGGCTAGGGTTTCAAATGGGCCAAACGGGCTGGGCTGGATTCGGCCCAAAACACTTAATCGGGCTGCGCTAAAATATTTCTCGGAATAAAAAAATGCTCGCGCGAAAGTCGTCTGTGTAAAAACGGAGCGAGCTGGAGTTTGGACGAACGGAAGATTGAGCGGTTAATTCGACCGAGAGTCTAATTTGATTTCGCTTGAAAATAATTCCCTACGCGTGATTCGAAAATAAAACGTCCTGAGATTTGATCGGCATTCGGATTTTTAGTCGGAGAAGGTGAATCGTGGCATTTTAAAATCGATGTCGATATGGGGTTTTGAATTCGGTTCGGACATGAGATATTTGGCTGAGTCGAGTAAGAATTATTTAGAGGACGACATACTGAGTATCCCGTTGGAGAATACAGACCCGAATAAAATAGTCGAACATAGATCAAAGTTTCGAGGAATTAGATTCGGGCTCAGATTAGATAACAATCGTCGAGAGTTTGATTTAAAGAGCTTCGGATGAGATTTATAATTCGAGAATGATCTTTGAGTCTGCATTAGTTCCGAGAATTAAAAGTTTTAACAGGCTCTAAATTCGGCCTTCTGTGAGATTGAATAATTCCGAATTCGGTGAAATGTGAATGAATAATCTGGATAGTCAGAGACATACGCGAGCGAGAAATAGAAATTTCACTGAGCATCTGAGATTAGGATAATTCTTTCGACATAACCCGAAATAGACACCTAGGGTGTCACAGCCTTCCCCCTTAAAAAGAATCTCGTCCTGAGATTCGAATGAGGATATTTAAGGGTGGACAAGCATGTAACTCCCAGGCTGGAGATAGATGCAAATTCATGAGATGGGATTTGACAAGATAATGAAGATAGATTTGGATAGAATACCGCGGCATGTTGAGACAAAATACAACGATCATTCTGAGAGTGTCCACAAAAGATAGCACATCAGTGTAGTCTTATAATGGATCACAACTATTAACCCTGATACCAGCGCGTGCCGAGCAGCTCAACCATGTGTGCACCATAGTAGGCTCTCGGTTTCGTCGCGGCACCATCAGTCGTTAGTCATGACACCATTACCAAACATAACCAATGAAAAATTCATGTGGCTTAAATAAATGGAGCCCATGAGAGTATGGCTCAGAAAATAAGAATGTGACCGGAGTTGAAACATAGATTTTTGGTAAAAAGAGCAACACATGAGAATCTTCTTCAACTCCATATACTCTTTTATGATCATCAAGGAGATTATCAGGCCAGAGATTAGTACGAGATTTGATATGAGAAGGAACCAACCATGAGATCAAGATTGGAAACACGCTGAGACATGAGAGAACTAAAGGCAACAACATAATCCATCAAACCAAAGGGATACACTGCTTAGATAAAACATCGTCATGATCCTCGGAGAAGGAGTATGAGAATGATCAGAAATGAGAGATTTAGGCAGATCAACATCCGATGCTTGAGAACGGGTTATAGGAGATAACCAGATAATAGGGCAGAATCATAGGGGATCCCGAGATTCGGATGATAAAGCCAACATGATTCACAAGAAAAAGGGTTACCAGATTCAGGTGAAAAAGAGAGGTCATCAAACAAGATCAGTTAGGATGATCAACAGAAATGCTATGAAGTTTTAGGAGCAAGGATTTATGGAAAGAAACATGGCCTTGATAGGGTTTGCGAACTAGGCCCAACAACAAATTTTTTTTTGACACAACAAGTGCACAAGGAGACTTGGGTTGGTCTAGCGGTCAAGCTATGGGGTTCTATAAGCTATGCAGGTGTAACTTCAAGGATAAAACACTCAAGGGCTAGGAAATGCCAACACAAGCATGAATTTTTTTAAAGAGGTTTCACTTGCTAAGCTCAAGGTTGTTTGGGCGGGGGTCTTTTCATGAGCGAAACAAACAACATTTTATATATATTAAAAAAAAGGTTTGAACAACTAAAACATTTCCTAGATAGCAAGACAAGAGAAGCACATAACACAACCTAGTCAAGACTATCATGACACACAGGATAAGACATTTTTTTGCAGTTCATGGCAATACACACATTATTCACATTTTCTTATTATTGGAATAAAGGTGAGAGAAGCATGTTGGTGCACAAGAGACATTTATAATGCGACAATCATGATGCATGCTTATTCTAGTCGTCTTCTCAGACCTAACTAATTTTTCAGATGCTTCTACAGCATCCTTATTAATAGTAGTAGCCTTTATGGCCTATATAAATATAGCCACCTAGCTACCCATCTATTTTCCAAAGGCCTCACGTCCTAGATCTATCCTTAACGTCCTGACGATCTATCCAACTTTGTTTCTAAGCAAGTTTTACTTTAGAAAAGGTTGGAAATTATGACTTATTGACTTCTCTGTAATGGTATTCGCTCCGATACCAGCTGTGGCGGAACCGCCCGAATTATTCCAGCTTAAGTGCCCAAGTCGCACCCTTAAGGGCAGCAACACACTTAAACATGAATAACCCGTCAGTCCCTCGGATCTAGTCCGATAAAGCCACTTACCAGGATCGAATACCACTAGCTCACTCGAAGGTGAGGCACAGAGAAATACAATAAAGCATAATACCACAAATTTAAGGAGTACCATTAGTGATTACATTATCGGAGTTTCAGAAATAATAACCATAAATTTTTAATGCAGTGGAAATAACTAACAGAGAAAACCCGAGTAACATGGCGAAGCCTGACCACGCTACTCCTCCTAGTCCTCTCCTGCGGAAGCAGTAACCCTCTTGACCATCTATCCCGGTGGCAGGGATGAAGGCCAAGTCACACCAGCAACCAATCATCCTAAAGAGTACCTGCAAAAATTATGCCACAAGCAAGGCTGAGTATACTAATACTCAGCTAGACTTACCCGGTGTGAGGAGTCTACTCCTCTACCTCTAGACATGCAGCTATTTGGCTGAGGGGTTTGGTTTGCCAAAAGCACTAGCTGAGTCTAAAATCAAGTTTTAGCTTTTCAAGTTTTAGTATGATCCTTTTAACTAGATGTGTACCTAGCTATTCATACATGGTATCAAACATTTTATCAATCAACATCATTTTGCCAGTCACCTCATTTCCACTTATTACTCAATGTAGCAGCATGGATCAAGCAGTCTCATTAGCTGCGAGAAGCAGACGATTCGAATCGAGTTTTTATCCTTGCAAGGTAAACCTAAACACACGACGTGGCGAGGCACTCCATCCCCACACACATCAACCGTCCCCATCGATTCCCTGGCAACAGAAAGGGGCTCACCGCCTTGGCGTACAATGCCTCACTGACCCCGACTGCCGTCGTGCAGTGACCGCACTTGTACCCACCATAACCGGAATGGGAGACCACGTCTCAGGTCACGTGAGGAGGGCAATCTGCGGGCAGGTTCACTCAGGTACTAGGCTTACCGATTTACCATATTTCTCGGCATATGTTTAGTACGTTCAAATGCTTGACTCACGGTACCACACCTTAATCCTTATTCCAATTTCCGTCTCGTAGACAACGCATCCCCATGGACCGTTGTCCACAGACCACCATCATTACGATATCAAAATGGATACAACCAATTCCTTACCTCGCGCGAGTGCTAGAAAAATCACTCGACTTCTACCGAGATCCCTAATTAGTAAAGCAGCTACTCGACCTAGCATACTAGTATCCATCTTAAAAGGAATCCTGAGTTCATGCAACTAGGGTTTCAGTCAACTCCTACACTTAAGTGCACAGTACAAACCTACAAACATTAAGTGTAGTAAAATAACATATATAACGGTTATGCATAAAACCGGGGCTTGCCTTTAATTTAACACTTAGATAGTGTTTGCTGGGCGGTACTCGCTTGGCGAGCATCCACTGGTTATGTCCATCCTTCCTTCGGTCGTCCACCAACTGCATCTTGTGGTTGGCACCACGTCACGTGCATGATCAGCATCTCTCGGTCCTAAATGAGATGCAAGATGCATATGGATGAATATAATGAAAGTAGCACAAAGTAGCACAAGATATACAAAGACACGGTGGCGAACTAAACATTAAATTGGAAGACGCCGCAGACATCCACATGTTCGCTTTACTTATCTACACGTCGTCGGGCATACGTAGTTACTACCACTGGAAAGATGACGACGCTTACTTTACTTAACCAATACAAACATTTTGGGTATTTACGCAACACAATACTACATCACAATTTACTAGAGAAAGAAACGTATAAAAACATGACACATATGTTATCTCAAGCTTAGCCATGGTAATTCTATATGAATTTAGTGCTAACCAACCATTTTTAGCCAAAAGGGTGAACTAACAATTAATTGAGCACATGCAGATTTTTAGGACAGCAATACAGCAGTCACTTGTTTTAATCATAACTCTTCAATTATTAGTCCAAAAATACCAAACTAGGACTTTCTGGAAAGTTTAGAAAGTGCTCTACAACTTTGGTATTTTGACCTTAACACGATTCAATACTTAGCAAGGTCAAAATATGCTAATACATCAGCTCTGTCCGGATTTGGACAGATTCAGACTTGCAGCTTCAAAAATGCACAACTAAAGATTCAGACATCCAAATAAAGTGATTTTAGACTTTCTGGAAAGCTAATTTAATGTTCTACAATTTATTTATAAACATCTCAAGGTGATTCAGTATTTAACTAAGGATAATATACACTAGAAGACCTTGCTGTCCAGAACTGGACAGATCCAGTCTTCATATTTGAAACATTCATAACTTAAGCTTCAGACCACCATAAAGAGTGATCTAAGACTTTTTGGAAAGCTCAGCAAAAGCACCACATAACTTTTATAATCACTAAGAAGTGATTCAATGTTTAACTAAATCAAACAACACAGTTTTCGAAATCTGTTCTGACAGTGGACAGAACACATCAAGCAGTTTGTAAAATTCATAACTCTTAAACTATCAGGCCTGTGGTTATGAAATTTTAACACAAGCAAGATCAGAAAAGCATCTACAACTTTCTTATAACGACTATGAACTGATTGCAACATTAAATGGAGCAAACAATACAGTTTCTGAAATCTGTACAGAATTTGGACAGATTCAGTTACTGAATTTGTAAAAAGCATAACTGCTAAACGATCAGACTTATGCCTGTCAAATTTTAACACCAGCAAGATAATAAAGTTATCTACCACTTTTCTATAGCACATATCTACAGAAAACACAATTTGGTTGATCAAACATACAGCACAACTAAAACAGTGCGTGCAGCCCAAAACAGAAATTAATAAATTTCAGCTCCTATACAATTCAAGAATTGCCATGTTCTAGAGACTTAAATTATTCTAACACTTTGACAATGGTTAGAGTTAAAATAACTAAGTGAGAACTAACATGTAGACTTACTAATTTTTATACAAGTTATTTCGCGCGCTAGAACTAACATACACATTTAATCAACACATTCACCACAATCATCAATTTCGGCATACATGTATATCAAAGCGCTTTTCACCCACTAGTTTGCATTTTAGTTTAGACACCACATGAGCACTACAGATTTTTACCCGCGATCATAACCATGCACATTTAGACTACAACAAGTAAATCAATGTGACTACGAGCTTAGCCCAAAATCATCTACAAGTCTTCTAACCCATTATTATAGCACTCTGAGACACAATATGTATATAGCAATCACTTAACGAAATCGACTCCTACTTAACATGAGTTGGCTAATCACAGTATTAGACTTAGCGAACCATTTTAGACATCACAACTCAAAAATATGGGTTGGAGCAGATTAATTAGTTCTTCTTAACCCTTTTCTCAACTCAAATTAGTTAACACACCAGTCACCCAAAATAGCACATTGTTGGGGTCTAACATAGATGCATTTACATATGGCGTAAAACCCCATAAGACTTACATTTGCTACTAAAGGACCTAAAGCACTCATGTGCATATGTTATCAGATTGTTCTTCAATGTTTTGCAAGGACTGACTAATGAACGCTACTCGCCTCCAATAATTATTGGGCTGTGATAACGCTCATATAAGCCTTCTAATCGATCAACAAGACATTTATCTATCCAAAGGGAATGGAATGCAATAATTGACCAAGCAAGGCATCAATCTTATCATGCACATAAAAGCATCACAAGCATATTTACGCCACCTATCGGTTAACTTGATCGACACACTACACATGTTCTTCGCCCTTCAAAATTTATCGCACAACCGAATTTATCCCACCTGCTAATGACACCGACAAGACCTACTGATATGTTATTTACATCACGAGCACAGTTACACGCCGCAGACTAGTTTCTAACATAATCCTCATATAACTCGTAATTCAAACTACTCTCCAACAATAAATCACGCACGACAGATTTTGCCTTAACTGGTTAATTTATTTGGAGCACCGCTTAGCGTACCACTAGTACCCCGCATTTTGACTCGACATATAAACATAGAGGAAGCGATGACTACTTCGGCATGTCACCACCTCTCTATTTAAGCAAAGACAATTTCCACCTACAACGACTGATCATCCCCATCGAGCACACCTTATTTTACTATGTCTCGCATACAACCATATTATGGCGTGCACTCGAGACACTACCAATTAACTTAACGCAATTACCACTATAATGCACTCTGGTATACACATGTTTAATAACTCACCTTTCTAAATTAATCTATCTCACCTTCCGACACCAAATAAATGTCACTTAATTTACATGTTCACATAATTTAACCCACACCAACGATGAATACATAAATATAATTATCCTAGACCAACTCATTAGCCGATTGCGGAAACCACCAAGTATGCTTTACGCTTCATTAACTTTGCCGCACAAACACATTATTTTACGACGAAGCATTTTAACAATCAATTAATATATCGGCGAACTACCCTCGCGATACGTAAATGAACTATCGCAGTCACGCATATTCAATCACCAATATACACCATATCTATATACATGCCATCAACCGAATCACATCAATAGTAAATTATAAATCCATCAACCTGTCATCTCGGATTCGCGTCGCGCATGCGTCCATGGTTTAGGTGCTTCACCGAATCATGCATCGCGTGAGACGCCGCGACAACATCTAGCTGCGATTAACATCACTCAATGGTTCAAACATTTTTATCAAGCACTTGAGATCCAAAAACAATGGAATACTAGCGAGGGGCTCACCAAGGATTTTTGACGACGGCTCGCAAGCGCTGCGCAGATCGACGACACGACACGGGGTTGTCTCAAACACCATCGCGACGGTGTGGGTCGGGACTGCGCAGATCGAGCGAGCACGCGATGCGGAGGGGATCCGGGGCTGCTGTTTTTGGACCGGCATCGCTGCGCAGAGGAAATCATGGCGCCATGGCTGCTGTCCGAGCAGGGGCCCCTTTGCTGCTGCACTAGGGAAAAAGAGGAAGGGGCGAGCAGGGCTGCTGGCCACCTGTGCGTCGGCCATGGAGAGGCTTCTTGCAACCATGGAGAAGAAGGGGGCGCTGGGAGAAAGCTGGAAACCAGGGCGCCATGGACAGGGATAGCAGAGCTGCTGCTCGGCGCCATGGGAGAAGAGCTGAGCCCCCAGCTTGCTGCACGCCAGGGACAGTAGAGGGAGGAAGAAGCGGCTGGAGCAGGCTTGCGCAGAGGAGGGAGGAAGGGCGAGAAGCAGTCGGGTAGGGAACTTGTCTGCGCCTGGGAGAGGAAGGGGCGCCATGGGGAGCTGCTGCGTCGCCAGGACATGGACCTCACCGAGGTCGATCCAAGAAGCTCCAGCGCGTAGGGGAGAAAGGCACCCTGTTGCAGCCGCTTTCCAGGAGGAGGAGCAGGGAGGACGCTCGACCTGCAACAGAGGGGCGCCGCGTCGGGTACCGGCAGCTTGAGCTCAGCCATGGGAAAGGGGCGTCCGCACCATGGCTGGAAATGGAGCTGCCGTGGGGAAGTGAAGGATTACGGGGAGGCTACACTAGCGCAAAACAAAATTTTCAACCCCATAATACCAAGAACTACTGCGGTTATAGGTCATGGAATTACCACTAGACGCGCAGAGCAGCGGAAGACGTCTCGATGTAGACGAACGCGTCGAGCAGTGCCGTGCAGTCGCCGGCGTCCTTCACGTCCTCGCACGGTTCGTCCAAGTGCTCCAGATGCAGCACCTCCGAGGTATCCACACGAACAGGGAGGAAGCGCCGCGTACCGAACTGCTAGGTTCGCGACGGCGGCTTGGCGAGGGCGAGAGGTGGGCGGTGGCTATTAGTTCGCTGGTGGCGAATTAGGTTATCACTTAACCGCGCCCCCGCCCCTCATTATATAGGCGTTATGGTGGGCTTCTGACGCCGAGGCCCATCATTAACCCTAAAGCCCAGTCTAATTTCGGATCTAATCCGAATTAGGCTTCCTTCCCCTTAAGTGTGTGACCCTATAGGTTCACGTACAAATAGACATAGCCCGAGTACTCTTACTTGGCCCAATAATTGACAGCGGCCTCTAGCAAGACATGTCAACTCCTATGTGTACGTAAAGATCATATCAGACGAACCATTGCGACATTACGTACATGTTGTTCCCTTTGTCTCACGATATTTGGTCTGGCTCTAAGCTGACCTCTCTTTCTCGATACTGTGAATTGGAATCCTTTCAATGGTTAACTCTTAACCCTAGCACGACCATGCATTTCTTGATCCAATCACTCGAGGGGCCCAGAGATATCTCTCTCACAAAGAGAGGGACAAATTCCATCTTGACTGACCATGCCTCATAGCATGCTTCCTGACAAACCCAAAACTACCTTTATAACTACCCAGTTACGGGATAGCGTTTGATAGTCCCTAAGTAAGTCAATTCACATCTTGAGAACATGCGACAATCTCAGGTCTAAGGATACAGTATTCATGTTGCAAGAAGAGAACTATATTACAATATCTCACATTGGGTCGGTCCAGCCTCATGTCATACATGCGCCCACATTATTAGTTTAACATCTCCATGTTCATGACTTGTGAAATGTAGTCATCAACTAATACATGTGCTAGTCATCGACTCTGACTAGGGACATCATTTAGAATAACCATATAAGTAAAGAATCTCACAAACAATTCACATAATTGCTAATCAATACAAGGTGCCTTCCATGGATATTCAATTAAGCAATATATATATCATGGATACAAAGAAATATGCTCATCTCTATGATTATCTCTAGGGCATATTTCTAACAGTCTCCCACTTGCACTAGAGTTAATCTAGAAGATATCTAATACCCATAGATCTCACGTGTGCCTCATGCTTAGGTTGTGGAAGAGGTTTTGTCAAAGGATCAGCAACATTCAAATCCATATGTATTTTGCATATCTTTATCTCACCCCGCCTAATGAATTCCCGTATGAGGTGAAACTTCCGCAGTACGTGTTTGTTTTTCTGGTGGTTCCTTGGCTCCTTAGCTTGCGCAATAGCCCCATTGTTGTCACAGTAGAGGTTCAATGGGCTAGATGCATTAGGAAACACACCAAGCTCGATGAGGAACTTTCTTATCCAAACACCTTCCTTCGCAGATTCAGAAGCTGCAATGTACTCGGCTTCTGTTGTAGAATCAGTCACAGTCTCCTGTTTGGAACTCTTCCAACTAACAGCACCACCATTTATTGTGAACACAAAACCTGATTGCGATTTTAACTCGTCTGGGTCAGTTTGGAAGCTAGCATCGGTGTAACCAGTTACAACGAGCTCCTCCTTACCCCCATATACCAGGAACATATCTTTAGTCCTTCTTAAGTACTTAAGAATGCCTTTTACCGCTGTCCAGTGATCCTCACCTGGATCAGCCTGGTATCTACTCGTTGCACTTATAGCGTATGAAACATCTGGGCGTGTACTTATCATGGCATACATGATTGAACCAATTGCTGAGGCGTATGGTACCTTACTCATGCGCTCCCGCTCATTAGCCGTTGCAGGACATTGCATCTGGCTAAGGTGTTTACCATGTGACATAGGTATGAACCCTTTCTTGGACTATTCCATGTTGAACCGTTTCAAAACCTTGTCAATGTACGTATCTTGACTTAATCCTATAAGCCTCTTCGACCTATCTCTATAGATCCTTATGCCCAAAATATATGCTGCTTCCCCTAAGTCCTTCATAGAAAAACTCTTTTTCAGTGAAGCCTTGACGGACTCCAGCATAGGAATGTCATTCCTGTTGGGGGCCTTCGTCCTCCGAAGGTCCTCAAAAACATGATTTGACAATGTTTTCCAAGTGGATTATGTGAACAGGTACCTTCGGACTCAGAATTACGAACATGAAGTGCGGTCAGGACGAAGCCTGAACCAGACGAAGGACGGGCTGATTACCAAGCTCCACGAAGGATGGTGCACAGCCGAAGCTGTGCGCAGGGAAGCTTCATCGCGATAGCAGAGAGGGGAACCGACTTAAAGATGAAAAGACTACGTGGGCCTTGTCAGATTTCCATAAGTCATTGACAAATGTAATGGACATAAATGTAATTTTACGTGGGCTGCGTCCCGCGTCTATAAATAGATGAACAGTACTCCCGTACTGTTCACGCGAACTTGGCATTTGCTTTTGCGTCACGCTTGTACTTTTTATCTTCTCTCAGGACCGAAGGTACATTTGTAATTTGAAATCATTTCTATTTTTCCATGTTAATAAAATAGAAATGATTCTATGATGATGCTTATATTATATTTCATGCTTTATATGAATCCTTCGTCATTACTTGTTATGTTTACGAAGGTATGTCTCTTATGACCTTCGTCCGAAACTCATTATTTCCCGAAGGGACATAATGCTTCGAAGGACGAAGGACTTTAACACTTAACACTTTTTATGTTGCCTTGTTCTTAACTCTTAGCATTTGAGAACAAGTCCCCAACATTGGCGCCCACCTCCGGTGAACTCACTTCCACTTCGAGTTTTTTGAACACCTTCGGAAGCTATAGACCCTCGCTATGGCGCCGAAGAAAGCTTCAGCGACTGGGGCTGCAGCACTGCAACCGCTGGACCCCAACCAGGAGACCGTCTCTCTTCGGGAGGCCCGAAACCAGAAGAGGAAGGCTGTCAGCCCGACGATTCAGGAGGATGAACTAGACCAAGAGATCAGGGACATGGAGATGCTACATCAACAGGTGCAGAGGAAGAAGGAGAAGATGGCCAGGCTAGCTGAGCTGCAGAGGCAGATAGACGAAGCTTCTGAAGAAGTCCGTCATCTTACCCACGATGAGCAGAACCGAAGGCCTCAACAAAAAGACCTTCATCAGGAGGGCTTCTTCAATGAAGATGACTGGTATGACAATTTCCATCATGGAAATTTTGTTTTCGACGATGCTTCTCCTCTGTCCGCTGATCTGCAGGCTACACCTTGGCCTCCGTCCTATAAGCCACCCCAGCTTCCCATGTTCGATGGCCATTCGGACCCGAAGCAGTTCTTGATGAGTTACGAAGCAACAGTGTCTTCGTATGGTGGCAATGCTGCAGTAATGGCAAAGTCTTTCGTTATGGCCGTCAGGAGTGTTGCTCAGACCTGGTATTCCTCCCTTCGGCCAGGAATGATCACTTCATGGCAGAAGCTGAAGGATATGTTATTGACCAGCTTTCAAGGATTTCAGACGAAGCCGGTCACTGCTCAAGCCTTGTTCCAGTGCACTCAGGATCATGAAGAATACCTTCAGGCGTATGTCAGAAGGTTCTTGCGTTTGAGGGCGCAGGCACCAACGGTGCCCAATGAAATTGTCATCGAAGCCATGATCAAGGGGCTTCGTCCTGGACCTGCTGCTCAATACTTTGCTAGGAAGCCTCCTCAGACCCTGGAGAAGCTGCTCCAAAAGATGGACGAGTACATTCGTGCTGACAATGACTTTCGCCAAAGAAGGGAGGAGGCCTTCAGATTTTCTGAAATGACCAGGGGCTTCGGAGGAAGATCCTATCCGAGGCATGTCAGGTCCATCCACAACTCTACTCAGAATGATGATAAGGGGAGTCAGCAGAACAGACCGCAGTGCTCCTCACAGGCTTCGGGGCAACAACAAACTTTCTTCCGGCCACCAGCTCCAAGAGGCAGAGGCGCCAGGGGCTTCGGCGGAAGATTCGGAGATCAACCAAGGAAACTGTTTTGCTTGTTCTGTGGAGAAAGCAAGGGCCATACCACCAGGACGTGCCATATTACAATCCAGAAGCAAAAGGAAATAGCCGAAGCTGCATCTCAACAAGCTCAGCCGAAGCAGGTCATGCATACTGCTTCGTATCATCCACCTTACATCCCACAATACATAGACAACCACCCTGCAGCTTCTGTAGCTTCGGCAAGTCAACCTCAAGCTTCCTGGCAGCAGCCTCCGCCTCCACCTCCACTGCAACAGGGTCAACAGCCAGAAGGGAGTCAATATGCCCCACACCAAAGGGACTTCAGAGAACAATCCGAAGCTCGCACAGTCAATAGCACTGTGCCAGAGTCGAAGCACATTTATTGACACATATCCTACCTTTGATAGCAGTCTTTTCTATTCAGTTTTATTTTCTGTGAAACAAAGAACATTGTTAGTTTTCATGTAATAATTTCGTTGTTTCCCACGAGGAAAACCCATTTTCTTCACAGGCTTAAGTCCCTGAAGCTTAAAATTTTTTTTGCGCTAACAAGGAGGACCTTCGAATTATTAAAAATCCTTCGAAGCAACAGAAAGTCGTTCTAAGGAACGCAGAGTAAGTTGATGAAGTCACAAAAAGCCGTTCCAAAGGGAGCGCAGTGTAAGTTTTCTGCTCAAAAGTCGTTCCTACGGGAATGCAGAGCTTACAGCGAAAAGTCAACGCTGATACCGCCTAAGTAAAAGGCGAAGAAGCTCCTAAGGGAGGCTTACAGCGAAAAGTCAACGCTGATACCACCTAAGTAAAAGGCGAAGAAGCTCCTAAGGGAGGCTTACAGCGAAAAGTCAACGCTGATACCGCCTAAGTAAAAGGCGAAGAAACTCCAAAGACGTTCCTAAGGGAATGCAGAGTTTACAGAGATATTTTGTGTGTATCTTCGGAACAAACGTCATTTGCATAACATAACATCATCACACCATTTTGCATAGCATAAGCATCATACATCATGTTGCATATGGCAAAAGAAGGGGACACCGTATCAACCTTCGAAAGGACGCTTTGAGAAAGTGAAAATTGTGTAAAGTCATGAGGAAATACAATGATAATCTTCGGAATACAGCTTCGGAGAATGTTTTTACGAAGCATGGATGAGCTTCATCAGAGTAATATCGAAATTGTACAGCTTCGGAGAATGTCTTCTTCACGAAGCATGAAAAGAAGGGAAGGTGTTTTTTCGCCGAAGGCTCAAAAATGGTATGTATGTAGAATTTCATGCATCGTAAAGAATTGAATAATGAAAAGGGACTTATATATTACATTCAAATGTACAAAATATTACATAGATCACACTTCAAATGTTTTTTCTAATAACATCTAGTCTTCTCTTAATACTACTTCGGCAGCCTCATTTAGAAGTTGTTCAACAACTTTATCCATGATAGCTTCGGCCATTTGTTTGATTTCGTCATCCTCTTTGATGTGAGGGTCAATAGACGATCCAGTAGGTTCTGAGGAAACAGAATATTTTTGCATTACTATTACAAACTGCGAGTAAAGTTTGAAATAAAAATTACAACACAATAAGTGCGACTAATTAATACCTATTTGCCCTTCGGCAACTTCTGCCACTTTCCTGGCATCATGGATGCCTTTTTCACTTCTTTGAATAATTTCTTGCGCCATTTCTCGGCCGCCGTTGTCCCAGATATCAGTGAAGAATTTACCGCCAACCATGCTTGCTTCGGCCGAGGGGTCTTTGATGTCTTCGGAGGATAAGGCAGCTTCGGACTGAGCTAAAGATTTTACATATTCACAACCTTTTTTCTCCAAGACAGTAGCAATTCCTCTGGCGCCCGAAAAAGCGCAGATGTCACCGCGGCTACTCAGGATTTCCTCGAAGGCCTCTGCTTCGTGACTGATCCATTCTATTGGACCTTCGGGATCGCCTCTCGAGAAGTTCTCTTCACTGGAAAATGCGCCCACGCTAGCGAAGCTGGTTTTGATTTTCTTTACGCCTTCCATGGATTTTTCGTAGCATTTTTTCTTAGAAGACCGAAGCTCTTCCACGGTTGCTTCCAAATGATCAGCCCATTGGTCGCTGCATTCACGTCTTGTTTCTTCAAGTATGCGTTCTTCTTTCGCCCGGGCCAATTGCTTCTGAAGGTCCTTAATTTCGCGTTTGTGAGCTTCGGCTTGAACCTTTGCAGCAGCTTCGTCCTTTTTTATCTTGTCTACTAATGTAACCAGAATTTTATCTTTTTCTAGAGCTTCGTTTCTCAGTTTAATAACTTCGGAGCGTAAATTGTTGAACGCAATTTCATGGCTTTCATCTTCGGTGCTTTTTTGTGCTCTTAATGCGTTGCTTAGGATTAAGCCCTATACGAAAAAGTATCCATATAAGAATAAAAGAATGAATTACGTATTAAAAAGTTTTTTCAAGCGACTAATTCCCATACCTTTAGGCTATTGTACGCAAGACTGTCCGCGAGATCCTCCTTTGTCATAGCACATAATCCAGCTTCGAGCTTCGGGAACCCCATACTCCTAGCCATCTCTCGGCAGACAGATAGTTCTTTATTATCAGGCAGGCAGTATAGGAAGTCATCCTCTTTTGTCCCGTTGAATACTACTGCCCCCTTCGGATATTTTAGCTCTCTGGCATAGTAGTTGGCTTCATAAGTCTCTTCTTCAGATAATTTCTTCCCCGAAGCATGTCGTATGATGTAATCGCATGTGCTGGCAGGAGCTTCGGGGACGGCAGTGTCAATTTCCTCAACCAAAAATGGTTCTGATGTTTTTATTTTTTCGGTTTCCAAAGATTGTTCCTTGGTGGGCTCTGAAGGCCCAGCTTCAGCTTGTTGCTTCGAAGCTTCAGTAGACGCTTCAGCAAGATCAATAGTCTTCTTTGGAGTTGTGCTTGAAGACTTAATTGTCTCCAAGACATCTAGTACGTTCACCATTCTTTTCCTTTTTGGGGTCACCAATGGGCCCTTTTGGATTTTTCTTGTTTCGACATTTGCTGAAGGACTTAAGATTTCCAATATTTTTTGTCCTTCAATTCTCGGTTTTTCTGCCTTCTCTGCTGAAGGCGCTTCAGATTTCTCTTCTATCTTCGGCACTGGAGCTGGTTCTATAGCTTCAGAGGCCAAAGAGACTTCACCAATAAATTCTGGCACTGTGGCCGGCTCAATAAAACGCGCTCGGTGGGTGAGCACCTTCATCTTTGTCCTTTGCGGCGCTGGCTCACTAGTGGCACTTGTGGTAGCTTCTGTTGCAAGAGAAGTATTCTTTCTTTTGCAACCCAGTATCGGATAGTGATAATCAGGGTAGACAAACCCGACTGCGTCAAATACCCGGTTGAGTCTTTTCTTCTTTCGGCCTCCGAAGGCTGCTGATAACGCAGTGTTCTCGGCCTTCGAATATGCCCCAAGCAGTTCGTCACTTAATGTTTCAATGTTTTTCAACCAGTCGTCATCGGGTTCAACAAATTTATCCCCGTATTTGAATGTGTATTTCAGTCTGACCAGTCCGCCTTCGTCGGACTCTTTGATGGTCTCCTTCGGCATCTCCCACTTTCCTGCAAGTGGCCACACCCTGAAGGCAATATGTTCTTGAATCAAGTCCCTTGTCCCAATAAAAGAGCAGACTACGCCGAAGGCTCTTTGGCATTCCTCGGCCGCTTCATCCATTTCAACCTTCGGCCTTCGAAGTCCGAAGCGTTGCCAGATGGGGAGCATAATGATACTCTTGACATTTTCTTGCGCTGTTAAGTCATTCTTTACATAGAACCATTCAGTCATCCAGGCTCCGGGCCACCTCTTCCGAAAAGTTGGCACAGGGCGGCTTGACCCGGAGCGGGCACCGAAGCTGTAGCACCCAAAGTTGTTGTGATATTGTTCCTTCCCCCAGGGCTTCGTCTCATATAACAACTCATGAATGTTGCAAAAGCTTTTAGCATTTGGTTCTAAACTTTGGCTTCTCGCAGCCCAGACAAACATCCCCATTCTTATGATAGCTTCGGGAGTAAGTTGATGAAGGTAGACTTGAAATGTCTTCAGGACTTCAATGACAAAGTTGCTTAGGGGGAATCGAAGCCCTGCCTTGAGAAAGCTTCGGAAGATCACGACTTCATCTTCTTCGGGGGTGGGAGAAGTCTTTTCTCCAGCATCAACCCTCACGATAGATATATCACGAAAATATCTCCCTCTCATGTTATCAATGTGACTCTGCTTAATGGTGGTTTTCCCGAAAACCGTATGACTTGGCCGCCATGGTCGATCTTCGGATTCTTCCCCTCCACTTTCTATATCATAACTGTCGCTGTCACCAGTATCTTCGGACAAACCTTCAAGAATCTCCTTGGTGATTTTCTCCGTATTAGTCTCCGCCATCGCTATAAGGAATCCCAAGTTCTTCTCCTCGTCGAGACTCAGCTTCGTATCAGCAGGGATCTTCTTACCTTCAGACATCTTCGGAAACACTAAAAAACTGTTTTCAAGGCCGAAGCTTCAAAATCAAAAAGATCAGCAAGTCTTAGTGCACAAGAGCTAAAAATTTAGTGGGCCGAAGCAGATGGCAAGTGTGCGTACCAAATGAGTTTGCGGTATGATCTTATTTATACGCCCAGGGCGTTGAAAATTGAAAGACCCCGCTTATCAGTGAAAGTTGCTATTCTAGCAAAGGGAAGGTGTTTTTTCGGACCTTCGGCTCAAGGCCTTCGTCCATATCGCAATCTGAATTTATCATTAACAAATTAATATTGCGAGGGGCTACTGTTGGGGGCCTTCGTCCTCCGAAGGTCCTCAAAAACATGATTTGACAATGTTTTCCAAGTGGATTATGTGAACAGGTACCTTCGGACTCAGAATTACGAACATGAAGTGCGGTCAGGACGAAGCCTGAACCAGACGAAGGACGGGCTGATTACCAAGCTCCACGAAGGATGGTGCACAGCCGAAGCTGTGCGCAGGGAAGCTTCGTCGCGATAGCAGAGAGGGGAACCGACTTAAAGATGAAAAGACTACGTGGGCCTTGTCAGATTTCCATAAGTCATTGACAAATGTAATGGACATAAATGTAATTTTACGTGGGCTGCGTCCCGCGTCTATAAATAGATGAACAGTACTCCCGTACTGTTCACGCGAACTTGGCATTTGCTTTTGCGTCACGCTTGTACTTTTTATCTTCTCTCAGGACCGAAGGTACATTTGTAATTTGAAATCATTTCTATTTTTCCATGTTAATAAAATAGAAATGATTCTATGATGATGCTTATATTATATTTCATGCTTTATATGAATCCTTCGTCATTACTTGTTATGTTTACGAAGGTATGTCTCTTATGACCTTCGTCCGAAACTCATTATTTCCCGAAGGGACATAATGCTTCGAAGGACGAAGGACTTTAACACTTAACACTTTTTATGTTGCCTTGTTCTTAACTCTTAGCATTTGAGAACAAGTCCCCAACAATTCCCAATCAATAATATGTCATCCACATACAAGATCAGAAATACAATAGCGCTCCCACTTTCCTTCTTGTAAACACAAGCTTCTTCTTCATTCTGATGAAAACCAAGCCCTTTGATCACTTCATCAAAACGAATGTTCCAACTCCGAGATGCTTGCTTCAACCCATAAATGGATTTCTGAAGTTTGCATATCTTTCCAGCATTGATCGGATCGACAAAACCCTCGGGCTGTATCATATACACGTCCTCATCTAGGTTTCCATTAAGGAAAGCTGTTTTGACATCCATCTGCCAAATCTCATAATCGAAATATGCGGCAATAGCTAGAATGATCCGAATAGATTTAAGCATCGCTACTGGCGAGAATGTCTCGTCATAGTCAACTCCTTGAACTTGTCGAAAACCCTTTGCAACAAGTCGAGCCTTATAGATGTGAACATTTCCATCCATGTCTTTCTTCTTCTTATAGATCCATTTGCATTCTATAGGTCTAACACCATCAGGCGGGTCAACCAAGTTCCAAACTTGATTTTCTCCCATGGAATCTATCTCGGATCTCATGGCGACATGCCATTTCTCGGAATCTGGGTCCATCATCGCTTCTAAATATGTTGCAGGTTCGTCGTTGTCTAACAACAACACTTCCCCATTGCCCAACAATAGCACTTCTCCTCGTGCCTCGCGAAGCCTTGCTGACCTTCGTGGTTGTGGTGGTGATTCTCTTGCCATAGACGTCTCAACTTGTTCTGCTACATTAGCATCACTTGTTGAATCTTGTCCCACTGGCTCATCCTGAACTTCTTCAAGATACACCTTTTGTTTACTTTTCTCTCTTTTGAGAAACTCTTTCTCTAAGAACACACCGTTCCGGGCGACAAACACTTTTCCCTCTGACCGGTGGTAAAAGTAATATCCTAAAGTTTCCTTTGGATATCCCACGAACATGCACTTGTCCGATTTTGGAGTGAGTTTATCCGACTGTAGTCTCTTAACGTAAACCTCACAACCCCAAATCTTCAGAAAAGACAAACTGGGAGTCTTCCCAGTCCACATCTCATATGGTGTCTTAACTACGGACTTAGATGGTACCCTATTTAGTGTGAAAGCTGCTGTTTCTAGAGCGTATCCCCAAAACGACAAAGGTAGGTCCGACTGGCTCATCATTGATCGAACCATATCCAATAAAGTCCGATTACGTCGCTCAGACACGCCATTCCTCTGAGGCGTTCCAGGCGACGTAAGCTGTGGAACAATTCCACAACTCTTTAGATGATTGCTAAACTCATGACTCAAATATTCACCACCGCGATCTGATCGCAGTGCTTTAATTTTCTTGCCACGCTGATTTTCTACTTCATTCTGAAACTCTTTGAACTTTTCTAAGGATTCAGACTTGTGTTTCATTAAGTAGACATACCCATATCTACTAAAATCATCAGTGAAGGTTATGAAGTATTGGAATCCTCCCCTAGCTGTCGTACTCATTGGTCCGCACACATCAGTATGTATGAGTTCCAATAAATCTAATGTCCTCTCCGGTAAACCCGTGAAAGGCGCCTTGGTCATCTTACCAAGTAAGCAAGCTTCACATGTCTCGTATGATTCAAAATCAAACGAAGTTAAAAGCCCATCAGAATGAAGCTTCTTCATGCGATTCTCACTTATATGACCCAAACGACAGTGCCACATGTAGGTAGGACTTAAATCATTAGGCCGAGGCCTTTTAGCACTAATATTACAGATAGGTGCATCATCAAGATTTAAAATGAATAACCCATTCATAATGGATGCAAAAGCCACAAACATGCCATTCTTAGAGATCACACAACCATTGTTTTCACTCGCAAATGAATAACCATCCTTCATCAAACATGAAGGAGACATAATGTTTCGACTCATACTAGGAACTAGATAACAATTATTTAACTCCAAAATAAATCCTGATGGGAGGTGGAGTTGCATCGTCCCGACGGTCAACGCAGCAACTCTTGCATTATTGCCTACCCGGAAATCAACTTCTCCTCTTTTCACGCTTCTACTTCTTATCATTCCCTGCATCGAATTGCAAATATGGGCAACCGATCCGGTATCAAATACCCAAGAATTAATATAAGAATCAGCAAGAAAAATTTCTGTAATGTGAATAGCAAGTGTACCTGCTGCGGCTGTACCCTTACCGCCGCGATCCTTAATAGAGGCCAAGTACTGCTTGCAATTCCTTTTCCAGTGACCAAGTTCTTTGCAATAAAAGCACTCTGCATCTGCAGCTGGTCCAGCCTTGGGCTTTTGATTTGGCTTGGATACTGTATCCTTTGCCTTGCCCTTCTTCTTTTGAGTTTTACCCTTCTTCTTAAAGTTGGGTTTGTTTTGGACCGCCATCACATGGCCGCTGCTGCCAGCGCTTTTCTTTATATCCCCCTCTGCAGTTTTCAGCATGCCACATAGTTCATTGAGGCCCCTCTCCGCCCCATGCATATGGTAGTTCGTGATGAAGTTTCCATAGCTGGGCGGAAGAGATGCCAAAATGAAGTCAGTGGCCAACTCTTGGCTTATTGGGAAGCCTAGCTTCTCCAACCTCTGACTGTAACCAACCATTTTGATTACGTGTGGCCCAACTGCTGCGCCTTCTGCTAGCTTGCATTCCAGAAAGGCTTTGGACACATTGAACCTTTCAGTCCTAGCCTGGGTCTGGAACATATCCTTGAGCGCCACGATCATATCGTGTACCTCATGGTTTGTCTCAAACTGCATCTGCAGCTCAGGCTCCATGCAAGCAAGCATTAGGCAACTCACTTCAAGATTAGTATCCATTGCTTTCTTGTAAGCGGTTTTAGCTGCAGCAGTTGCATTTTCACCAGGATCCTCTGGTAGTGGGGTGTCTAGAACGTCTTCCTTTTTTTCAGCCCTGAGAACAATTCTCAGGTTACGGATCCAATCCGTATAGTTTGTTCCATTTAACTTATCCTTTTCAAGAATTGATCGCAAAGTAAATGTTGGTGTGCTAGGTGCCATTTATCTACAACAAAATAATGCAAAATACTAAGACAAAAATATCCATGACAGAGTAAATCATATTAAACATTTAATAGTCTACTCCCACTAAAATCAATATCCCTCGATTGATACTTAGTGATTCAGAACCCACAACTAACAAGTCTACTAGTGAGCTTTAGCATCACCGCTAGAAGACAAGGTAGATCGGTAAGCAACTCCTTGCTAATCATATCATATATATGACTCCTGTTGTTGGGTGACATCTCTATGTCTCGGCTCCCAACCTTATGCCTCAAAGTCCTTAACCATTAAGCTGACTTTGTTTAAGTTAACCAACCCTTTCTGCAGTTCGTATCCGATACAAACCTATCTAGTCAAGGAAAACTGGTGGCACCCTAATTTCATAGACCCACCACCAATTGTACAAGACTTATGATAGTGCAAGGTTTGGAGAGGCATTAAAACTTAAACATTTATGAGGGATCGTCCTACTTATAACATCGCAAGCAAAGAATTATATGCAATATAAACAAGTAGAACAATAAGAATGGCATTCACACAACAGTTGTGATTCAGTATGGCTTGTTTTCACATGGTGATCTCCATCTCCAATAATCTGTCCATCACGATGATCTCCATCTCCATGATATAGGTATGCCATCCTCCAGGTGATGAGTCCTTCAAGACCTATCTAACGTATGCTGGTAAACAAAATTACATATACGCTTTGGATCATCACATGTTGACACGCAGGTCATTACATTAAATTTGGACAATACATGTGGCTCCAGCCGTATTGCCCTGGTCACGACACGCAGGTCATGAATAATTTATTAACATGCATCACATACACATAATAGCCATACCGATCACATGTCCTGCAAAAACAGGTTAGACAAACACGTTTCTATACGTTCGCCACTACAGCAGATAGCCCTGAAAACCTCACAGGATTCCATGCATCGTATGTATGGAAATTCCACTGGAAATCTCATGCGGTTGATCAAATCAACCCAAATCTGAGACTTTCGACCCGAAGAAGATTACACTCATGACGTCGATCTGTTACGTCAATCTGCTGGTTGTGTACGCAGTTAGCCCCGATGGTGATTCCAGCCGGTAGGGGCAAGTCGCGCATACAACAGAGAAGGACGAACTGATCTCTCCAGTCATATCCGATGTAATCTACTTCAACCCTTTATTAACAATTGATCTAATCAAACCGTGCATCAAGTAGATCCATCACATGAACCTAGATCCAGACCTAAAACTTACGCAGAACCTGCCTCTGATACCACTGAAGGATTACGGGGAGGCTACACTAGCGCAAAACAAAATTTTCAACCCCATAATACCAAGAACTACTGCGGTTATAGGTCATGGAATTACCACTAGACGCGCAGAGCAGCGGAAGACGTCTCGATGTAGACGAACGCGTCGAGCAGTGCCGTGCAGTCGCCGGCGTCCTTCACGTCCTCGCACGGTTCGTCCAAGTGCTCCAGATGCAGCACCTCCGAGGTATCCACACGTACAGGGAGGAAGCGCCGCGTACCGAACTGCTAGGTTCGCGACGGCGGCTTGGCGAGGGCGAGAGGTGGGCGGCGGCTGTTAGTTCGCTGGTGGCGAATTAGGTTATCACTTAACCGCGCCCCCGCCCCTCATTATATAGGCGTTATGGTGGGCTTCTGACGCCGAGGCCCATCATTAACCCTAAAGCCCAGTCTAATTTCGGATCTAATCCGAATTAGGCTTCCTTCCCCTTAAGTGTGTGACCCTATAGGTTCACGTACAAATAGACATAGCCCGAGTACTCTTACTTGGCCCAATAATTGACAGCGGCCTCTAGCAAGACATGTCAACTCCTATGTGTATGTAAAGATCATATCAGACGAACCATTGCGACATTACGTACATGTTGTTCCCTTTGTCTCACGATATTTGGTCTGGCTCTAAGCTGACCTCTCTTTCTCGATACTGTGAATTGGAATCCTTTCAATGGTTAACTCTTAACCCTAGCACGACCATGCATTTCTTGATCCAATCACTCGAGGGGCCCAGAGATATCTCTCTCACAAAGAGAGGGACAAATTCCATCTTGACTGACCATGCCTCATAGCATGCTTCCTGACAAACCCAAAACTACCTTTATAACTACCCAGTTACGGGATAGCGTTTGATAGTCCCTAAGTAAGTCAATTCACATCTTGAGAACATGCGACAATCTCAGGTCTAAGGATACAGTATTCATGTTGCAAGAAGAGAACTATATTACAATATCTCACATTGGGTCGGTCCAGCCTCATGTCATACATGCACCCACATTATTAGTTTAACATCTCCATGTTCATGACTTGTGAAATGTAGTCATCAACTAATACATGTGCTAGTCATCGACTCTGACTAGGGACATCATTTAGAATAACCATATAAGTAAAGAATCTCACAAACAATTCACATAATTGCTAATCAATACAAGGTGCCTTCCATGGATATTCAATTAAGCAATATATATATCATGGATACAAAGAAATATGCTCATCTCTATGATTATCTCTAGGGCATATTTCTAACAGGAAGAAGAGGGTGGCGTGGGGGAGATGGCTGATGGCGGCTAGGGGTAGGGAGTGGTAATTTTCTCCAACTTGCAAGGGGAGACCTAATATTTATAGACAAGGAATGGCTAGGGTTTCAAATGGGCCAAACGGGCTGGGCTGGATTCGGCCCAAAATACTTAATCGGGCTGCACTAAAATATTTCTCGGAATAAAAAAATGCTCGTGCGAAAGTCGTCTGTGTAAAAACGGAGCGAGCTGGAGTTTGGACGAACGGAAGATTGAGCGGTTAATTCGACCGAGAGTCTAATTTGATTTCGCTTGAAAATAATTCCCTACGCGTGATTCGAAAATAAAACGTCCTGAGATTTGATCGGCATTCGGATTTTTAGTCGGAGAAGGTGAATCGTGGCATTTTAAAATCGCTGTCGATACGGTGTTTTGAATTCGGTTCGGACATGAGATATTTGGCTGAGTCGAGTAAGAATTATTTAGAGGACGACATACTGAGTATCCCGTTGGAGAATACAGACCCGAATAAAATAGTCGAACATAGATCAAAGTTTCGAGGAATTAGATTCGGGCTCAGATTAGATAACAATCGTCGAGAGTTTGATTTAAAGAGCTTCGGACGAGATTTATAATTTGAGAATGATCTTTGAGTCTGCATTAGTTCCGAGAATTAAAAGTTTTAACAGGCTCTAAATTCGGCCTTCTGTGAGATTGAATAATTCCGAATTCGGTGAAATGTGAATGAATAATTTGGATAGTCAGACACATACGCGAGCGAGAAATAGAAATTTTCACTGAGCATCCGAGATTAGGATAATTCTTTCGACATAACCCGAAATAGACACCTGGGGTGTCACAATTTGGGCTGACTAATGCGCCAGCATACTTCATATATCTGATGAATTCTGTCTTCAAGCCTGAACTCGACAAGTTGGTGGTGGTTTTCATCGACGATATCTTGGTGTACTCAAAGAATGAAGAAGAGCATGTCAGTCACCTGCATGTAGTGATTCAACGTCTGCGAGAGCACCGTCTTTATGCCAAACTGTCTAAATGTGATTTTTGCTAAAAGAAATCAAATTCTTGGGTCACACTATCTCTCAGGCTGGTATAGCTATTGATCCAGATAAAGTGCAAGAGGTGATGAACTAGAAGTCGCCAACAACTATCCGTCAGATTCGAAGCTTTTTGGGATTGGCTGGTTATTATCGAAGATTCATTCGAGACTTCTCTCAAATTACGAAGCCCATGAATGATTTGTTGAAGAAGGGAGCCAAGTTTGATTGGGGTCAGAAGTGCGAAGATGCTTTCCACATCTTGAGGCAGCATCTGACCACAGCACCAGTGTTAGCACAACCCGACAACAACAAGCCATTTGATGTGTACTGTGATGCCTCTGGCACTGGACTGGGTTGTGTTTTGATGCAAGACAACCGGGTCATTGCCTACGCATCAAGGGCACTCAGGCCTCATGAGCAAAATTATCCCACTCATGACTTGGAGTTAGCAGCCATGGTTCATGCATTTAAGATGTGGAGGTACTATTTGATGGGAACCCACTGCAACATCTTCACAGATCATAAGAGCCTCAAGTACATTTTTACTTAGGCTGATTTCAACATGAGACAGAGAAGATGGCTAGAGCTGATCAAGGACTACGACCTGGAGGTACACTACCACCCAGGGAAAGCCAATGTAGTGGCTGATGCCTTAAGTCGGAAGTCACAATGCAACTGTGTTATGATGGATTCTCGCATCAATACCCTGTGTGATGAGTTGAGCAAGATGAAAATCGAAGTGATTACTTCTGGTGCTTTGTCTCACCTTTCCATTGAGCCAACTTTGCAAGATCAGATAATCATGGCCCAACTCAGTGACAAGGGAGTGCAAATTATTAAGGAGCTCCATCAGAAGACAGAGAAGTATAAATGTTTCTGCCAAGATGGGAAGGGTATATTGTGGTTTGAAGACAGATTAGTGGTTCATAAAAGCAGGGATCTCAAGAAGAAAATCTTGGATGAGGCTCATCTCTCCAAATTCCCCATGCATCCGGGAAGCACCAAGATGTACCATGATCTGAAACCCTTACATTGGTGGACCGGAATGAAGAGGGAGATAGCCCAGTATGTGTCGGAATGTGAAACCTGTCAGAGGATAAAGGCAAGCCACTTAAAATCAGCTGGTGCCTTGTAGCCCCTATCAATACCTTCATGGAAATGGGATGACATCAGCATGGATTTCATTGTGGGTCTGCCCAACACCCCTCGGCATCATGATTCGATTTGGGTCATTGTGGACCGATTAACAAAAGTGGCACATTTTCTTCCAGCGCACACCACCGATAAGGCTCAGAATTATGCAGATATGTATATTGACTGAATCGTGTGTTTGCACGGGTTACCCCGAACCATTATTTCTGACCGAGGAGCTCAATTCGTTGCCAGATTTTGGGAGCAATTGCAAGAGCGCGTGTCAGAGCTACACCTCGGCTGTGCTCGCTCGTGCCGTTAAAGACCACCCTCGGACGTGCCTCATCTCACTCCATGCTCACCCTCGCTGACCAAACCCTGTCCTTAGCTCCGGTGAGCTCTGCGCCGTCCGCCCGAGCCACCCGAGCGCCGACCACCGCGGCCAGCCATTTCCAGAGAACCCTAGCCTCACCCGAGCCTCTGGGCAGCTTCCCCGTGAAGCCGTGAAGCTTCTCCAAGCAAGGATTGAGGCCCTGCCTCACCGGAACAACGAGATCACCGTCGCCGGACTTCGCCCGCCCGCCACCGCGTGTAGACCGAGCTATCAAGTGAGCCATTCTTCAATTCCTCGCGTCCATGCCTTCCCTGATACCTAGTGAAGCTCACCGATCGGTTTAATTGAACTCTAACGCCCTAGATAGGCCGGAGTCCTCGCCTCCGACGAGCTCCCTCGCCTGCGCACGTGGACCGGCCAACTCCGACTATCCCCAAAGACGATCCGCACATCGGTGTGACCGTCATGACCTCCCCTACGCGCTTGACCACCTCACCGGAGCAATCTCGCCGCTGGTAAGCCCCTCCGCCCTTTCCTTCGCCACGGGTACTGTTTAATTGGGAGAAGGACCTCGGATTAGGTTTAGTAAAACCCAGGGGGGTTTTCTAAAATGTTAGTGGCACATGTGAATAGTGACCCGAGGACTAGTGTGTAAGGAAACTTAAAAACATTCGCCAGGTACCCCGATGCAAAGTTAGTTTCCATTTAACCATTTCTGATTAATTCTTTTTAATGAACAGAAAACTTAGGAAATTCATAACTTGAGAAATATTTAACCAAAAGTTGTCAAACCAATTTTGTTGGATTCAAAATAATATGAACTATCAGGCAAAAATAGTAAACCTCATGGTTTCTGCAATAATGTTTAGAGTTTTGAATTAAATAAGGAAACTGCCCAAACCTTATTAATCCATAGAAAAATAGAAATACTCCTGTGCTAGGCTTAAGAAAATATTGGAGATACATACCCAACTTGTGCATTGTTTAAAAATACTAAGCACCCCAATATACAAGATTAACTCAAGTTTTGCTATTAAAGACTATATCTGTCGAAAACTTAGGAAATTAAGAAAGGCAGTAGAAAACAATAAACAGAGGATGAACATATTTTTCCTAGTATACTTAAGTGATAAAGAACATAGGAAAAATACAGAGAGACCTAGTCCAGAGCTAATCTATGGTTAATTATTTTATTAGGCACTAAGAAATCCAGAAAAGCCATAATTAAAAATATAAGGACCATTTCAAAAATGGTAAGAAAAATTCAGTAGACTCCTAACTGCTAGAACACCATTATAAAAATAGTAGATACCCCAACCCATCAAAATAAGTGGGTTGAACAATTTAAACTTAATTTTGGCCCAAGTTCTAATTAAATCATAAGAAAGCCAAAATTGTGCAACATTGGGCAAATAAAATTTTACCCAACTACTGATGGAGTAGACCACCAGAGAAAAATATGAGACCTATTTAAAAATGTAAGGTAACACCCATTACCCCCTACCCCATGAAAAAGGCCATATAATCCAAGAATTTCTACCACCCTTTCCCTTAAGAAAAAAGTTGCCAAATTCTAGAATGATTGCTCTTGCACAAAGAAGAAGATGGGAAAAATTAGAAATCTGTTGTTTGACATTTTTCAAGTATAGTGGTAGTAGAAAGCACCCCTTGGCCAAGAACTTTAGAAAATCACAGTAAAATACCCAATAAGTATCAGTGGCTAAAACTTGGTACAAAGTCATGTTATTACACCTAAATGCCAGCAAAAATAAACCTTAAGGAAAAATACACTGTTTAAGGAGAGTTGTAGTTCAAAGCAACCCTCTACCCCACAACTTGATAAATTTGTACAGAGAGAACCCTTAACTTTTTAAGCCCCACTTTTTGAGACAGAGAGTTACTCACTAGTGAGAGGCTACTGTAATTTTTATAGAATTGTTGGAAATTTATAAAGATAGGTTATAGTTCAAGCCCACCTTAAAAGCATAAAAGAAAAGGAGAAGAAAGAAATTGGGAAAGAATAATGAATCTCACCCCAATGAATTCAGCTAGGAATCTTAATAAACTTTCACTAAAACACTAAAAGGAAATCAATGGAACACTAAAATAATCTGACCAGTTAGCATAACCAAATTTGACCCTAATTGGCTAAGTGTACCACTAAAATCTTCAGTAGTAAGATTAAACTCTACCTTATTAACTTAATCATTTCACCCTACTATTATCATTGCTAAGTTGCATGTCATGGCATACATATATCTCACTCATTGCATTCATTAGATTGCAACCTCGCTGAAGGAGAGTACGTGCTCATTCCCGAGCAAGGAGTTGTCCACGAGGAAGACCAGGAGCCAGCTCCCGAGCCTGCCACAGAGGATATCCCCGCAGCCCCAGCATTTGAAGGCAAGCCCCGGTTTTATGCATAACCGTTTATATATGCTATTTTACTACACTTAATGTTTGTAGGTTTGTAATGTGCACTTAAGTGTAGGAGTTGCTTGAAACCCTTAGTAGCATGAACTCAGGATTCCTTTTTGAGATGGATACTAGTATGCTAGGTCGAGTAGCTGCTTTGCTAATTAGGATCTCGGTAGAAGTCGAGTGATTTTTCTAGCACTCGCGCGAGGTCAGGAATTGATTGTATTCATCTTGATAACGAGATCTATGATGGTCTATGGACTTGGATCCAGGGTGGATGTCATGTTCATGAGACGGAAAATGAATTAAGGATTAATGTGTGGTACATGAGTCAAGCGTTTGAACGTACTAAACACATGTCGGGAAATATGGTAACCGATAAACCTAGTACCTAAGTGAAGCCGGGCGCGGACTTCCCCCTCACTTGTCCTGAGACTGGGTCTCCCATGCTAGCTATTGTGGGTACAAGTGCGGTCACTGCACGGCGGCAGCCGAGGTCAGTGGTGCATTATATGCCAAGGCGGTGAGCCGTGGCTGCGAATGGGGAATCGATGGGGACGGTTGACGTGTGTGGGGACGGAGTGCCCCTACATGTCGTGTGTTTAGGTTTACCTTGCTAGGTTAAAACTCGATTCGAATTGTCTGCTTCTCGCAGCTAATGAGATTATTGCTTGTGTGACGTAACCTCCCAAGGTATTAGGCCCACCTACAGTTGTCCTTGTCCTAAGGACCTTGGACAACCCTGTAGATGCAGTTAATCACTCGACAAGTTTGGTACTGTATCTTCGACATTCTGCCCAAGAGTGTTTCACCTGTCACGCAGATATTACATCACATCGGTGAAAAGAATAAGTGGAAGCAAATTACAATAACTTAATTTACATTCATAGAGAGAGATTATTGTTATTACAGTACCAGGGTATTATGAGTGCATAAAGTATTTACAAACCTAGGAGGCAAAACACCCTCTCGCACAGAAGATTAGTGTTTTTAAAGGGGGAGGCCAACGTCCTCCCGTGACTGACTTCATTGCTGGGGCTCATGCTTGGGTACCACCTTTGAACAAAAACAACAAAAGTCTGTCGTTTCCTCACCTACAACAACATGGGTTCGAAAACCCTGAGTACAGAGTGTACTTTCGCAAGTCTTACCCGTCAAAAAAAATGACTCTCAAGGATATGCTGGCTTGAGGGAGTCAAGGTAAGGCCATTCAAGATTCAAACACTCTGTTTGCAGAAATGCTTACTAACAGTGGATCCTTAAAAATCTAGTTTTATTATCCAATTAAGTAATTACCTGCAACTAGAGTTCTTTCTACCCTAGTTCAAGCACTTGACCTGCACTAGCCATCTTTTATCAACCCTTAAGTTTACTGGAATGCTACGTGTAAGTCAGTGACCAAGTCTTCATATCGAGAAGTAACGGCGATCCGAATCGATTAATACCCAGCTGGGGATCTCCAATCACACGACATATGTAGCACTTAACCCTTGCATATGTCAACTCGCCACCGGGTTTCTTAAGACCAGACCGGGTTCACGCCAACCGAGAGCACAGATACACCACCGTCTAGCCTCTTGCCACGGAGGGTACAAGCTACTCTCGCCATCTCTCCACTCCCATTGCATGTTGGCCTTTCTGGTATTAGTCTGCCCGAGGCAAAGCTTACCCATGATGAGGCATGTGATCAGTTAAAAGGTCCTCAGTCATCAAGCCTACATCGGTACGGTCCTTAATTGACTCAGACGGAGACACTACACCGAGACTTCCTTCTCGTGCAAGTCACTCGCCCGGTCTTAGCTTTATCATTCAAAAACCAAAGTTTGGTACCTGTCAGAGGTACATCCTTTTCGATGTTGAACCCATCACGACCATGATGGATCCACCATCAAGTTTTATTTTTGAAATCATCCCATTCCATTTGAAGCATCATCTTTGGTTTAAAACAAAACCTTTTTGTTTTCTAAAGCAAGACTAAGCATTAGAAAACCTTTTAATAAAACAAGTAATCAAGGAATGGTAAACAGTTCCAAGGAAGGAAATGCAGCAATTGGTTTAGCACACCACTCCTATCACTTAATGCATCATTCAAGTGATAAAAAGTTTTAAAACCACAAGGAAAGGTAAATGCATCGGGGCTTGCCTTGTGTTGTAGGGGATTCGGGATCTGTTCCACAGATATCAAAGTAAAAACAATTCCCAGCAGGTGGAGTCTCAGTTGGTGGTGCAGTCTCTTCTTCTTCGACACTTACTTCTTCTTCGTTTTCTATACATAACCATACATATACATGAATGCTCATGTTATGCTATGAATATGCAATTATAATAGAGATACATTAAGTTGTATCTTGAATACAACTTTCCTTGACGGTACATCACAAATACTAGGTTTTTCTAAGTCATTATTCTACTAGGATAAGGCAATTATTACATATAAAGCTAGGGTTTTGGGCTTTGGGGATCAAACAATGTCCAAAACATGTCAACCTTCACCCATGGGCTCTAATTGTCAAAGTAAGTTCACCCAAAAAATTTTATGATTTTTGGAGCTTTCTAGTAATTTATAAAATTCCAAAAGACTAGGTTTAGGCCTTCTTAAATACTACATAATTCCTGGTTTGGACTAAAAATCTTGGAACTATTTTTATTAAATACTAGTGGAATTTAGGAGTCTAGTAAAATTGGTCTCATATTTTTATCATTTTCCTAGAATTTTCTATAAATTCCCTAAGCCTGACAGAAAAAAAGAGAAAGAATGAATAGTAACGGGCTCAAACCAGTCCGAGCCGGCCCACGAATAGGGAAACGTGCCCGCGCGCGCCCACGTTGTTCGCTTTGCACAGAGTTCCCTGACTGTTTGAATAACTAATTAAGAATCCTGCGCACTATTCACATGTGTCTCTGATATTTACACTGAGGCCCCTCCCTTTTTGTTTCATCGCAAGGTTAGGTCCCCGACCACGGACGGCGGAGCAGGGGCTCCGGTGAGCTTGTATCGGCTAGAAAACACAACGACTAGGCTTCTTACTTGGTTAACATCGAATTCCACCTCGAGCGACCCTAATCCCTCTATCAATTGCGAAGTTCTAGCTCAAAATCTCTCGGTCCATGGTGATGGCACAAACTGAGGACAACCCGAGGTGTTCCCGGCGATCTAACGTGGTCTAGTTCAATTGGCTGGGTCGATAAGCATCTATGGCACACAAGGGTGCTGAAACGAGGGCAAGGAGGGTATGAACGGACCTGGGAACGGTGGTCCACGACGCGACGACTCACGGCAGTGCGGAGAACCGAATTGGGGGAAGAAAGAAATTAGATCGCTATGGTGGCTAATCGGAGGTAAGGGCGGGTGCTCTGGCTTCGTGACAACCTAACGGAGCTCACTGGGGCATCAATTTATAGTGTCCATCAGCGGTGCCACCCAATTTCGAAAGAGAAAGCTCGCGGTCGGAGAGAGAGGTGAGTCACCGGAGCCACGTAACGTGGCATTTATCGGGGCTGTGTCTCAGGCGACGAACAAGCTACCTAAGGCGGTCTACTGCGACGTGGTAAGGCTTTGAGGCACGTAGCTTGGCCAGATAATAGTGAACTCCGGTGATGCCAACGCGATTGACCGCGGCGGGACACGACGGCCGGTCCGGCCAGCGACCAGATTCACCCCGCACTGGATATTTTCACCTTGCCCCAACGTTATCTACTCTTCCCGTGGCACGAATCTCCTAGGCGGGCGCGAATTGTGGCGGCGGATCACCGGCATTGAGCTCACAGCACCGGAGATCTTTATGGTCACTGTACCATGGCGATCATGTTCAATCGTTCTGACAGCGTGATTTGAGGAGCCTTGTTCTCCATTTTCCATGTGACAACTTACTAATCTTCCTGTACCAAAGTTATTGTCCTATAATCCAGCTTTAACTTTGTTATAGTAACCATACCTAATCAACCACTGGATCCTACTTCAATTCGACGTCAAAGTTCTGCCAAGGTCACTAGTGGCCATAGTTCAGTCGTTAGGGTTGACTGACAGCCAAACTTTAAGTCTATTTTACTCCAAATTTTGTATGTCACCAGGGCTTAGTCACTTAAGCAAGATTGTACTCCTATCATAGCTCTACAAATTTGGTATGTTGACCTAGGGCAAATTTCTTATAGATTTAGAGATATAGAGCTCCAAAGTTGACCCTATTCAACTGAATTTCAGACATAACTATATAGTGTTCATGGGGTTCTTTTGCAATTAAGTCAAAATTCCTCCATACTACTTGAAAATCTTCCAATGTAAAAGTTACTTGGTTTGTGATGCTTTATCACTTTTCTATTTGCACTTTGGTCCAAAAGTGTCTAGAATTTACATTTAACACCCTAGGGTTCCAATTAGGGTTTTCTAGGGTTTCTTTTTAGGGTTTTGAGTAGTTTAGGGTTTTTGTGCCACCCAAACCCAACACTCTAGATATCTTATGAAAATTTCTCATGGCTTATGAGATTATTACTTATTTGGGCTTCACTTTCATCCAACAGCCTAACTCAGGGTTAAGTTTCCTACCCTAGGGTTGATCAGTCTTTAAGTCACCTCATCACAACTTATTTTGAAATTTTACCTAGTGAATGCATTCTAGGTGTAACAAACACATGATATGTCAATGCACATGATGTTATGCTCAAATTTTAGTGCCAGTAACACCAGGGGTGTTACAACTTGACCCCTTGTACTGCATTGAGTAAGAAGTGAAATGAGGTTTTACTTGAGATAACATGTTGATTGCACTAAATGATTGTTACCATGAATGCTTAGAAAGGAGCAAACCTGGCTAATTTAATTATGCTAGAACTGGAAAAGCTAAAATTTATTTTAGACTCAGCTAGTGCATTTGGCAAACCAAACCCCTCAGCCAAACAGCTGCATGGTCTAGAGGTAGAGGAGTAGATTCCTATGTCTAGCTGAGTATTAGTATACTCAGCCTTGCTTGTGGCACCATTTTTTGCAGGTACGCTTCAGGACATGGTTGATGGTGTGACTTGGCCTTCCACCCTGCCACTGGGTTGGACGGTTGAGTGGGATGCTGCTCCAGCAGGAGAGGTGCAGGAGGAGTAGTGGGCTAGGCCTTGCCCTATTCCTCACCATTCGACGTGATCGACTATCTGCTGCAATTTAAATTATGAACTCATTTCAGTTACTTGAAAAACTCCGATTCATGTAATAACTCCAGTACTTTAATTTGAGGTTTCCTTCTTTATTGTATTTTTCTCTGTGACTCACCATCGAGTGAGTTAGTGGTATTTGATCCCGGGAAGTGGCTTTATCAGACTAGATCTGAGGGACTAACGAGTTATTCCGATTTATGTGTGTTGCGGCCTCTAAGGCGTGACTTGGGCACTTAAGCTGGAATAATTCGGGCGGTTCGGCCATAAAAATTGGGGTCCAGTTGGGCCTATGTACAACAACCAAGCGTCACCGCAGAGCTTGCTGAAGAATGCAACACCATAGACCAAGCAGAAATAGATCCCAACGAGTGGAGGGAGCCAATTATCAGGTACATAAAAAACAAGGAAGAACCGGATGACAAGGCCACAACAGAATGTATCGCAAGGAAGTCGGCTCACTATACCATCACAGGGGGTTTGCTATATAGAAGAGGTATAGGAGGAGTCCTCATGAAATGTATGCATTCAGCTACAGGAAGGCAGCTACTGGATGAAATCCACGCAGGACAATGTGGCATACATGCAGCATCAAAAATATTGGTAGGGAAAGCCTCATGTCCGGGTTCTATTGGCCAACAACAAAGAATGATGTGGTAGATTTGGTTCAGAAATGTGAAGCATGCCAGTTCTGAAAGTGAAATGTGCCCTTGGGCCATTTCTATTATATTTTGGTGATTAAGTATCCAACACATAGTGAGTAAGTTATTATGTGCCAAATGAAGAGAAAAGTGCAAATCATGTAACAAGGTACATTTCCAGACTTAGTACATTGGTTTGAGTACTAACATGTTTTGTCTAAGTGCTAGAAACAGAGAAAAGAGAAGAAGAAAATGACTTGGCTCTAAGCAGCCAACACTCAGCACAGTCTGGCACACCGGACTGTCCGGTGGTGCACCAGGCAGTGTCTGGTGTGCCAGGCTGGCTTCCGGCGAACTGGCCGCTCTTGGGAGATTTTGGCGGCGTATGGCTATAATTCACCGGACTGTCCGGTGAGACATCGGCCGCCAGCACAACGGTCGGCCACGCAATCCGCGGGCGACGCGTGGCCCGCACCAACGGTCGGCTAGGGGCATCGGACTGTCCGGTGTGCACCGCACAGTGTCCGGTGCGCCAACTAGCCCGGAGTTGCAATGGTCGGCTACGCCAAATTAGGAAGGAGATCTGCACCGGACTGTCCGGTGCACCACCCGACAGGAGGAAACTTTGGCCTTCCTTGTTGGCTTCCAACGGCTCCTAGCTGCCTTGGGGCTATAAAAGGGCCCCTAGGCGCATGGAGGAGCGACCCAAGCATTCACTAAGCAATCTAATACTCCCACACTCTGTCTCCGCGCACTTGATCGATCGTGTTATTGATTTGAGCTTCGTTCTAGTTGTGAACTCTCTATGTTTCATTTTGAGCTCAAGTATTGGCTTGTGTGCATGCGTGTGCTGCGGATTTGTGTGTGTTGCTCCCCAACCTTACTCTGTGCCTTCTTTGTGATCAATCTTTTAAGGGCGAGAGGCTCCAACTTGTGGAGATTCCTCGCAAACGGGAAAAGATATAAGGAAGAATACCATGGTATTCAAGTTGATCATTGGATCACTTGAAAGGGGTTGAGTGCAACCCTCGTCCATTGGGACGCCACAACGTGGAGGTAGGCAATTGTTATACTTGGCCGAACCACGGGATAAACCATTGTGTCTCTTGTGTTGTCTTTCTTTGTGATTATTGTGATTCGCAAGAGCTCGCTCTATAGCCACTTGGTTCTATTGCACTAACATCTTTATAATCAAGTTTTGTGGCTATTAGTTGTGAATTTCACAGGATCACCTATTCACCCCCCCCTCTAGGTGCTCTCAATTGGTGTTGGAGCCATTCTCTTCACGTAAGGGACTAATCGCCTGAAGAGATGGATCCTAAGGGAAAGGGGATGGTGATCAACGATAAGGAGAAGGAGTCCATCTTCAACGAGCCAAGAGATGACAAGCTCACTGACTCTGGCTCGAGTCACAAGAAGAAGGACGGGAAGAAGAAAAGACGCATCAAGAAGATCGTCTACTACGACAGCGATGAATCTTCTTCTTCACCAAGAGATGACGACGACGAGAAAAAGAAACCGGTTAATTCAAATTTTTCATTTGATTATTGAGAGCACCTAGAGGAAGTGAATAGGTGATCCTGTAAAATTCAACAACTAATAGCCAATAAAACTTGGTTAAGTGTTAGTATGGCTAAGTAGCGAGCTCTTACGAACACACAAGTAATCACAGAGAAGCAATCACAAGAGACACGGGAGTTATCTCGTGGTTCGGCCAAGTATAACACTTGCCTACTTCCATGTTGTGCCGTCCCAATGGACGAGGGTTCACTCAACCCCTTTCAAGTGATCCAATGATCAACTTGAATACCACGGTGTTCTTCTTTCTTATCTCTTTTCCCGTTCGCGAGGAATCTCCACAACTTGGAGTCTCTCGCCCTTAAAATTGATGATCACAAAGAAGCACGGAAGTAAGGGAGGGAAGAGCAACACACAAGACTCAAAACCAGAGCACAATCATGCACACAAGCCACAACTTGAGCTCAAAACACAACTCAAGGAGTTCTCTACTCAATTGGAGCTCAAGTCACTATCTCAAAGAATCGAATGCGCGAGAATGGAGTCTTGGTGCTTAGGAATGATCAAAGAATGCTTGGATGCCTCCTCCATGCGCCTAGGGGTCCCTTTTATAGCCCCAAGGCAGCTAGGAGCCGTTGGAGGCAATCTTGGAAGGCAAATCTTGCCTTCTGTCGGGTGGCGCACCGAACAGTCCGGTGCACCACCGGACAGGCACTGTAGAATGTCCGGTGCGGATCTCCTTCTAATTTGGCGCAGCCGACCGTTGCAACTCTGGCGTCGGTTGGTGCACCGGACACTGTCCGGTGCACACCGAATAGTCTGGTGCCCCTTCCGACCGTTGGTGCGAGCCACGTGTCGCCCGCAGATCACACTGCCGACCGTTGCGAAGTTGACCGTTGGCTCACCAGACAATCCGATGCCTCACCGGACAGTCCGGTGAATTTTAGTCGTACGCCGTTGAACTTTTCCCGAGAGCGACGACTTTGCCGCGGACGACTCACCGGACAGTCCGGTGCACCACCAAACAGTCTGGTGATTTATAGTCGTACGCTGCCGTCGAGTCTGAGAGCGGCCAGTTCACCTTGAACTCGTCTGGCGCACCGGACACTGCCCGGTGCACCCAGACCGAGCAGCAGTTGGCTGTACATAGCCAACTCTTTTCCAATCTTTTTCTTTTCCTGTTTCTAGCACTTAGGTAACTTCATTAGTACCCAAAACAAATGAACTAAGTCTAGAAACATACCTTCTTGTTGATTTGCACTTCGTTCATCCTTTGGCATATAATAACTCACTTAATATGTGTTGGACACTTAATCACCAAAATATACTAGAAATGGCCCAAGGGCACATTTCCCTTTCAATCTCCCCCTTTTTGGTTATTTATGCCAACACATCAAAAAGCAACAAATAGAAGTGCCACATCAATGCAATTGAGAACAAAATAGTCTTTGATTCAAATTTGGCATATCTGGATCATTCTTTGCCACCACTTCGTTTGTTTTTGAAATCAAACTCATTTTCCTATCTCTAAGTCAAACACACTTGTTTAGGCATAAAGAGAGGTATTCCAAGAGAAAAATTTATCAAGAGCCAAAAACTCCCCCTTTTTCCCATAATCAAACATTCTCCCCACAGGAGACCAAATTTTGACAATAAATTTATCAAGAGCCAAAAACTCCCCCCTTTTTCCCATAATCAAACATTCTCCCCAAAGGAGACCAAATTTTGACAATAAGAGTATTTTGACAAATCAAAAGTTCTAACTCTATTATTTTCAAAATTCTCAAGTGGTAGCTGATCCATTTGCTTTGGCCTTAATTTCTCCCCTTTTGGCATTAAGCACCAAAACAGGATCACTATTAGCCCTTTAACCCCATTACCTCACCAAAATTGTCAATTAAGAGCAAAAAGGCAATAAGAGCTTAAGAATGAACTTGGAGGTTTGTACACTAATACCAGAGTGCAGTGGAAGTCTTTGCATGGTCCAAGTTCACCTTTCCCTTCAATTCACTTTTGAGACTACATCAAGTAAACTCAAGCACAAATGTTAGTCTCAAAAGGGTCAAGTTGTAGCACTTCTCCCCCTAAATATGTGCACTATTCACATATGGACTTGTGAGGTCCGGGGATCCCTTGCACAACTTGAGCACCATAAATAAACAATAAATCTCATAAATGCATAAAGTAACGTGATCAAGGCATAAAACACATGTATGCTATAGATCAATCCAAGTTACGCGAATCTAAGACATTTAGCTCACTACGCAGCCTGCAAAAAGTCTTCTCATCTAAAGGCTTGGTAAAGATATCGGCTAGCTGGTTCTCGGTGCTAACATAAAACACTTCGATATCTCCCTTTTGCTGGTGGTATCTCAAAAAGTGATGTCGGATGTCTATGTGCTTAGTGCGGCTGTGTTCAACAGGATTATCCGCCATGCGGATTGCACTTTCATTGTCACATAGGAGTGGGACTTTGCTCAGATTGTGGCCAAAGTCCCGGAGGGTTTGTCTCATCCAAAGTAGTTGCGCGCAACACTGTCCTGCGGCAACGTACTCGGCCTCAGCGGTGGATAGGGCATCGGAGGTTTGTTTCTTAGAACTCCAAGACACCAGGGACCTTCCTTGGAATTGGCACGTCCCTGATGTACTCTTCCTATCAACCTTGCATCCGGCATAATCGGAGTCTGAGTATCCAATCAAGTCAAAGGTAGACCCCTTTGGATACCAGATCCCGAAGCAAGGCGTAGCCACTAAATATCTAAGAATTCGCTTAATGGCCACAAGGTGACACTCCCTTAGATCGGATTGAAATCTAGCACACATGCATACACTAAGCATAATATCCGGTCTACTAGCACATAAATAAAGCAAGGATCCTATCATAGACCGATATGCCTTTTGATCAACGAACTTACCTCCTTTGTTGAGGCCGACGTGTCCGTCGGTTCCCATTGGCGTTGTGGCGGGCTTGGCGTCCTTCATCCCAAACCGCTTGAGAAGGTCTTGCGTGTACTTCATTTGTGAGATGAAGGTGCCATCCTTGAGTTGCTTCACTTGGAACCCAAGGAAGTAGTTCAACTCGCCCATCATTGACATCTCAAATTTCTGTGTCATCACCCTGCTAAACACCTCACAAGACTTTTGGTTAGTAGAACCAAATATTATGTCATCGACATAAATTTGGCACACAAATAGGTCACCATCACAAGTCTTAGTGAAAAGAGTTGGATCGGCTTTCCCAACCTTGAAAGCATTAGCAATTAGGAAATCTCTAAGGCATTCATACCATGCTCTTGGGGCTTGCTTAAGTCCATACAGCGCCTTAGAGAGCTTACACACATGGTCGGGGTATCGTTCATCCTCAAAGCCAGGGGGTTGCTCCACATACACCTCCTCCTTGATTGGCCCGTTGAGGAAAGCGCTCTTCACATCCATTTGGAACAACCTGAAAGAGTGGTGAGCGGCATAGGCTAACAAAATGCGAATAGACTCTAGCCTAGCCACAGGAGCAAAAGTCTCCTCGAAGTCCAAACCTGTGACTTGGGCATCACCTTTTGCCACAAGTCGAGCCTTGTTCCTTGTCACCACTCCGTGCTCGTCTTGCTTGTTGTGGAACACCCACTTGGTTCCCACAACATTTTGCTTGGGACGTGGCACCAGGCTCCAAACTTCATTTCTCTTGAAGTTGTTGAGCTCTTCATGCATGGCCAACACCCAGTCCGGATCTTGCAAGGCCTCTTCTACCCTGAAAGGTTCAATAGAAGAGACAAACGAGTAATGCTCATAGAACTTAGCTAATCTTGAGCGAGTAGTTACTCCCTTGCTTATATCACCCAGAATCTGATCGACGGGATGATTCCTTTGAATCGTCGCTCGGATTTGAGTTGGAGGGGCCCGTGGTGCTTCTTCCTCCATAACTTGATCATCTTGTGCTCCCCCTTGATCACACGCCTCTTCTTGATGAGCCTGTGCATCTTCTAGAGTTGGGAGGTTTACCATTGTTGAGGAAGAAGGTTGATCCTGCACTTGGTCTTCCTGTGGTCGCACATCTCCAATTGCCATGGTGCGAATTGCGTCCGTTGGAACATCATCTTCATCTACATCATCAAGATCAACTTGCTCTCTTGGAGAGCCATTAGTCTCATTAAATACAACGTCGCTAGAGACTTCAACCAAACCCGATGATTTGATGAAGACTCTATACGCCTTTGTATTTGAGTCATAACCTAGTAAAAACCCTTCTACGGCTTTGGGAGCAAATTTGGAATTTCTACCTTTCTTCACCAAAATGTAACATTTGCTTCCAAATACACGAAAGTACGAAACGTTGGGTTTGTTACCAGTCAGAAGTTCATACGAGGTCTTCTTGAGGAGGTGATGAAGGTAGAGCCGGTTTATGGCATGGCAAGCTGTGTTCACAGCTTCCGACCAAAACCGCTCGGGTGTCTTGAATTCTCCAAGCATCGTCCTCGCCATGTCTATGAGCGTCCTGTTCTTCCTCTCTACCACACCGTTTTGCTGTGGTGTGTAGGGAGCAGAGAACTCGTGCTTGATTCCTTCCTCCTCAAGGTACTCCTCCACTTGTAAGTTTTTGAACTCAGGCCTGTTGTCGCTTCTTAACTTTTTCACCTTGATCTCAAATTCATTTTGAGCTCTCCTTAGAAAGCGCTTCAGGGTCCCTTGGGTTTCTGATTTATCCTACAAAAAGAATACCCAAGTGAAGCAGGAAAAATCATCAACAATAACAAGGCCATACTTACTTCCCCCGATGCTAAGGTAGGCGACGGGTCCGAAGAGGTCCATATGAAGTAGCTCCAGAGGTCTTGATGTGGTCATCACATTCTTGCTGTGATGAGTACTTCCCACCTGTTTACCTGCTTGACAAGTTGCACAAGGTCTATCTTTTTTGAAAGATACATTGGTTAGACCTAACACATGTTCTCCTTTAGAAGTTTATGAAGGTTCTTCATCCCAACATGTGCTAGACGGCGATGCCACAGCCAGCCCATGCTAGTCTTAGCAAGTAAACATGCATCTAGATCGGCCTCCTCCTTCGAAAAATCAACTAAATAGAGTTTGTCGTCTAGTACACCCTTAAAAGCTAATGAACCATCACTCCTTCTATAGACAGAAACATCTATATTGGTAAATAGACAATTATAACCCATATTACATAGTTAACTAACAGACAATAAGTTGTATCCGAGCGATTCAACTAAGAACACATTAGATATGGAATGCTCGGATGAAATAGCTATCTTTCCTAGACCTTTAACCTTGCCTTGGTTCCCATCTCCAAAGATGATCGACTCTTGGGAATCTTTGCTCTTGACGTAGGAGGTGAACATCTTCTCCCCCATCATGTGGTTTGTGCATCCACTATCGATAATCCAGCTTGAGCCCCCAGATGCATAAACCTGCAAGGCAAATTAGGCTTGGGTCTTAGGTACCCAACTCTTGTTGGGTCCTACAAGGTTAGTCACAATATCCTTTGGGACCCAAATGCAAGTCTTGTCTCCCTTGCATTTGGCCCCCAACTTCCTAGCAACCACTTTCTTAATTTTGCATGAAAGTACAAAATCAGTGTTGCAGGCATGAAAAACAGTAGCAGATTCATTATGCATTTTCCTAGGCACATGATGAATAACATTTCCCTTCCTAGGCCTATTTCTACCATGCACAAAAGTAGAACTTGAAGCAATCATAGCATGTGAATCATAAGCATCATAACTCCTATTATAACGAGCATTCCTAGAAAATTTTCTATCATAAATGAACGCATGATTTCTTTGAATGCTACTAGCCATAGGGGCCTTCTCTTTCTCCTTGTTGGGAATGGGAGCCCTTTGGCTTGTTAAGTTCTTGGCTTCCTTGTGAAAGCCAAGCCCATCCTTAATTGAGGGGTGTCTACCAACAGTGTAGGCATCCCTAGCAAATTTTAATTTATCAAAGTCACTTTTGCAAGTCTTAAGTTGAGCATTAAGACTTGCTACTTCATCGTTTAATTTATAAATGGAAATTAAATGTTCATCACAAGCATCAACATTAAAATCCTTGCATCTATTGCAAATTACAACATGTTCTACACATGAACTAGATTTATTAGGTACTTCTAGCTTAGCATTTAATTCATCATTAACACTCTTTAAGTTAGATATAGACTCATGGCAGGCAGATATTTCAGAAGATAGAATTTCATTTCTTTTAGTTTCTAAAGCAAGATATTTTTGTACACTAACAAATTTGTCATACTCTTCATACAAAATGTCTTCTTGCTTCTCTAAAAGTCTATCCTTTTCATTTAAGGCATCAATTAATTCATTAATTTTATCTACCTTTGCTCTATCTAAGCCTTTAAATAAATCGGTATAATCTACTTCATCATTGCTAGAGTCATCATCGCTTGAAGTAGTATACTTAGGAGTGTTTTGAACGCTTACCTTTTTCTCCTTTGCCATGAGGCAGGTGTGACGTTCGTTGGGGAAGAGAGAGGACTTGTTGAAGGCTGAGGCAGCGAGTCCTTCGTCGTCGGAATCAGAAGATGAGCAGTCCGAGTCCCATTCCTTTCCGATGTGTGCCTCACCCTTTGCCTTCCTATAGCTCTTTTTCTTCTCTTTCTTCCGACCCTTTCCTTGTTCCTGGTCATTAGAGTTATCAGGACAATTTGCTATAAAATGACCAGTCTTACCGCACTTGAAGCAGGAGCGCTTTCCCTTTGCTTTGTTTTTGTTAGGGTACTCCTTGCGTCCTTTCAATGCGGTCTTGAAGCGCTTTATGATTAGTGCCATCTCATCCTCGTTTAGCCTGGCCGCCTCAACTTGTGCTACCTTGCTAGGTAGTGCCTCCCTGCTGCTTGTTGCTTTGAGAGCAACCGGTTGAGGCTCGTAGACAGGTAGAGGGCCGTTGAGAGCATCATCAAAGTATCACGCTTCCTTCACCATCATTCGCCCGCTCACAAATTTCCCAAGAATCTCCTCGGGAGTCATCTTTTTGTACCTGGGATTTTCACGGATGAGGTTCACAAGATGAGGATCAATAATAGTGAAGGACCTGAGCATAAGTCGGACGACATCATGGTCCATCCATCTCGTGCTTCCATAGCTCCTGACCTTGTTGACCAGTGTCTTGAGCCTGTTGTACGTTTGTGTTGGCTCTTCTCCCCTGATCATTGCGAACCTTCCCAACTCGCCTTCCACCAACTCCATCTTGGTGATCATTGTGGCGTCGTTCCCCTCATGAGAAATCTTGAGGGTGTCCCAGATTTGCTTGGCGTTGTCCAAGCCACTCACCTTATTGTACTCGTCCCTGCACAAGGATGCTAGCAAAACAGTGGTAGCTTGTGCATTTTTATGGATTTGCTCATTAATGAAAATGGGGTTGTCAGTACTATCAAAATGCATTCTGTTCTCAACTACCTCCCAAATACTAGGATGAAGAGAGAAAAGGTGACTACGCATTTTGTGACTCCAAAAAGCGTAGTCCTCTCCATCAAAGTTTGGAGGTTTACCAAGAGGAATAGAAAGCAAATGGGCATTGGAGTTATACGGAATACGAGAGTAATCAAATGAAAAGTTTGAGTTAACCGGTTTCTTTTTCTCGTCGTAGTCATCATCTCTTGGGGAAGAAGAGGATTCGTCGTTGTCGTAGTAGACTATCTTCTTGATGCGCCTCTTCTTCTTCTCATCCTTCTTCTTATGACTTGAGCCAGAGTCAGTGGGCTTGTCGTCCCTTGGCTCGTTGAGGAAGGACTCCTTCTCCTTGTCGTTGACCACCATCCCCTTTCCCTTAGGATCCATCCCTTCGGGTGATTAGTCCCTTTCGTAAAGAGAACGGCTCCGATACCAATTGAGAGCACCTAGAGGGGGGTGAATAGGTGATCCTGTAAAATTCAACAACTAATAGCCAATAAAACTTGGTTAAGTGTTAGTATGGCTAAGTAGCGAGCTCTTACGAACACACAAGTAATCACAGAGAAGCAATCACAAGAGACACGCGAGTTATCCTGTGGTTCGGCCAAGTATAACACTTGCCTACTTCCACATTGTGGCGTCCCAATGGACGAGGGTTGCACTCAACCCCTTTCAAGTGATCCAATGATCAACTTGAATACCACGGTGTTCTTCTTTCTTATCTCTTTTCCCGTTCACGAGGAATCTCCACAACTTGGAGCCTCTCGCCCTTACAATTGATGATCACAAAGAAGCATGGAAGTAAGGGAGGAAAGAGCAACACACACAAGACTCAAAACCAGAGCACAATCACGCACACAAGCCACAACTTGATCTCAAAACACAACTCAAGGAGTTCTCTACTCAATTGGAGCTCAAGTCACTATCTCAAAGAATCGAATGCGCGAGAATGGAGTCTTGGTGCTTAGGGATGATCAAAGAATGCTTGGATGACTCTTCCAAGCGCCTAGGGGTCCCTTTTATAGCCCCAAGGCAGCTAGGAGCCGTTGGAGGCAATCTTGGAAGGCAAATCTTGCCTTCTGTCGGGTGGCGCACCGGACAGTCCGCTGCACCATCGGACATGCACTGTAGCATGTCCGGTGCGGATCTCCTTCCTAATTTGGCGCAGCCGACCGTTGCAACTCTAGTGTCGGTTGGCGCACCGAACACTGTCCGGTGCACACCGTACAGTCCGGTGCCCCTTCCGACCGTTGGTGCGGGCCACGTGTCGCTCGCAGATCACGATGTCGACCGTTGTGAAGTTGACCGTTGGCTCACCGGACAGTTCGGTGCCTCACCGGACAGTCCGGTGAATTTTAGCCGTACGCCGTTGAACTTTTCCCGAGAGCGACGACTTTGCCGTGGACGACTCACCGGACAATCCGGTGCACCACCGGACAGTCCGGTGATTTATAGCCGTACGCCGCCGTCGAGTCCGAGAGCAGCCAGTTCACCTTGAACTCGTCTGGCGCACCGGACACTGTCTGGTGCACCCAAACCGAGCAGCAGTTGGTTGTACATAGCCAACTCTTTTCCAAACTTTTTCTTTTCCTGTTTCTAACACTTAGGTAACTTCATTAGTACCCAAAACAAATGAACTAAGTCTAGAAACATACCTTATTGTTGATTTGCACTTCATTCATCCTTTGGCATATAATAACTCACTAAATATGTGTTGACACTTAATCACCAAAATATACTATAAATGGACCAAGGGCACATTTCCCTTTCATTGACTATTCTCGTACTCCTTTCAATTCCAATGCTCATTTGCTTTCAATTCCTCTTGGTAAACCTCCACACCTTGATGGAGAGGACTACTCTTTTTGGAGTCACAAAATGCATAGTCATCTATTCTCTCTCCATCCTAGTATTTGGGAGATAGTTGAAAATGGAATGCAATTTGATAGTACGGATAACCCTGTGTTTATTAACGAGCAAATTCATAAAAATGCACAAGCTACCACTGTTTTGCTAGCATCTTTGTGCAGGGACGAGTACAACAAGGTGAGCGGCTTGGACAACGCCAAGCAAATCTGGGACACTCTCAAAATATCACATGAGGGAAACGATGCCACCATGATCACCAAAATGGAGTTTGTGGAAGGAGAGCTGGGAAGGTTCGCTATGATCAGGGGAGAGGAGCCAACACAGACGTACAACAGGCTCAAGACCCTGGTCAACAAGATTAGGAGCTATGGGAGCACGAGATGGACGGGCCATGACGTCGTCCGACTTATGCTTATGTCTTTTACTGTTATTGATCCTCATCTTGTGAACCTCATCCGTCAAAATCCCAGGTACACAAAGATGACGCCCAAGGAGATACTCGAAAAGTTTGTAAGCGGGCGCATGATGGTGAAAGAATCCCGATATGTAGACGACACGCTTAATGGTCCATTACCCATCTACGAGCTTCAACCCGTTGCTCTCAAAGCAATAAGCAGCAGGGAGGCGCTACCAAGCAAGGTGGCACAAGTTGAGGCGGTCGGGCTAAATGAAGATGAGATGGCTCTCATCATCTAGCGCTTCAAAACCGCATTAAAAGGATGCAAGGAGTACCCCAACAAGAATAAAGCAAGGGGAAAGTGCTCCTGCTTCAAATGTGGTAAGACAGGTCATTTTATTGCTCAATGTCCCGATAATGAAAATGACCAGGGGGAAGAAAGACATGGGAAGAAGGAGAAGAAGAAAAGCTATAGGAAGGCTAAAGGCGAGGCGCATCTTGGCAAGGAATGGGACTCGGACTGCTCGTCATCCGACTCCGATGATGAAGGACTGGCAGCCTCGGCCTTCAACAAATCTTCTCTCTTCCCCAATGAACGCCACACTTGTCTCATGGCAAAGGAGAAAAAGGTAAGCGTTCGAGAAACCCCTAAGTATACTACTTCAAGCGATGATTCTAGTGATGATGAAGTAGATTATTCTAACTTATTCAAAGGTTTAGATAGAGCAAAGGTAGAAAAGATCAATGAATTTATTGATGCTTTAAATGAAAAGGATAGACTGCTATAGAGAGGCAAGAGGACATTTTGTATGAGGAACATGACAAATTTGTTAGTGTTCAAAAGTCTCTTGCCTTAGAGATTAAAAGAAATGAATTACTATCTTCTGAGTTATCCACTTGCAATGAATCTATCTCTAGTTTAAAGACCTTGAATAATGATTTAAGTGCTAAGCTAGAGGTAGCTAATAAATCAAGTTCATGTGTAGAACATGTTGTAATTTGCAATAGATGCAAGGATTTTGATATCAATGCTTGTGATGAACATCTTGCTTCTATTGCTAAATTAAATGATGAGGTGGCAAGTCTTAATGCTCAACTTAAGACTTGCAAGGTTGATCTTGATAAGCTAAAATTTGCTAGGGATGCCTACACTATTGGTAGACACCCCTCAATTATGGATGGACTTGGCTTTCGAAAGGAAGCCAAGAACTTAACAAGCCAAAGGGCTCCCATTTCCAACAAAGAGAAAGGGAAGGCCCACATGGCTAGTAGCGTTCAAAAGAATTATGCTTTCATGTATAATAGAAAAATTGCTAGTCATAATAAGAGATATGATTATGATGTTTATGATTCACATGCTATGTTCGCTTCAAGTTCCAATTTTAATGGTAGGCCTAGGAGAAATTTTGTGTCTCATACTCCTAGGAAAATGTGTAATAGACCTACTACTGTCTTTCATGCTTGCAACACTACGTTTGTACTTTCATGTAAAAATGAAAAAGTAGTTGCTAAAAAATTGGGACCCAAATGCAAAGGAGACAAGGCTTGCATTTGGGTACCAAAAGCTATTATAACTAACCTTGTAGGACCCAACAAGAGTTGGGTACCTAAAACCCAAGCGTAAATTGTCTTGCAGGTTTATGCATCCGGGGGCTCAAGCTGGATTATCGATAGTGGATGCACAAACCACATGACGGGGGAGAAGAAGATGTTCACCTCCTACGTCAAGAACAAGGATTCCCAGGATACGATTATCTTTGGAACCAAAACAATGTCAAAGCCTTGGGCAAGATAGCCATCGCAAATGAGCACTCTATTTCTAATGTATTTTTAGTAGAGTCGCTAGGCTATAATCTCCTATCTGTTAGTCAATTGTGCCACATGGGCTACAATTGTTTGTTTACAAATGTTGATGTATCTGTCTTTAGAAAGAGTGATGGTTCATTAGCGTTTAAGGGTGTACTAGATGGCAAACTCTACTTAGTTGATTTTTCGAAAGAGGAGGCCGATCAGATGCATGCTTAATCGCTAAGACTAGTATGGGCTGGCTGTGGCATCGCCGTCTAGCACATGTTGGGATGAAAAACCTTCACCAACTTCTAAAGGGAGAGCATGTGTTAGGACTAACCAATGTATGTTTCGAAAAAGATAGACCTTGTGCAGCTTGTCAGGCAGGGAAACAGATGGGAAGCACTCATCACAACAAGAATGTGATGACAACATCAAGGCCACTGGAGCTACTACATATGGACCTCTTCAGACCTGTCGCCTACCTGAGCATCGGGGGAAGTAAGTATGGTTTAGTAATTGTTGATGATTTTTCCCGCTTCACTTGGGTATTCTTTTTGCAGGATAAATCAGAAACCCAAGGGACCCTTAATCGCTCTCTAAGGCAGGCTCAAAACGAATTTGAGCTCAAGGTGAAAAAGATAAGAAGCGACAACGGGTCCGAGTTCAAGAATCTGCAAGTGGAGGAGTACCTTGAGGAGGAAGGCATCAAGCACGAGTTCTCCGCTCCCTACACACCACAGCAAAATGGTGTGGTAGAGAGGAAGACCAGGACACTTATCGACATGGCAAGGACGATGCTTGGAGAGTTCAAGACGCCTGAGCGGTTTTGGTCGGAAGCCGTGAACACAGCTTGCCATGCCATAAATCGACTCTACCTTCATCGCCTCCTCAAGAATACCTCGTATGAACTTCTTACCGGTAACAAACCCAACGTCTCATACTTTCGTGTATTTGGGAGCAAATGTTACATTCTAGTGAAGAAAGGTAGAAATTCTAAATTTGCCCCCAAAGCTGTAGAATGGTTTTTACTAGGGTATGACTCAAATACAAGGGCGTATAGAGTCTTCAAGAAATCATCAGGTTTGGTTGAAGTCTCTAGCGACGTTGTATTTGATGAGACTAATGGCTCTCCAAGAGAGCAAGTTGATCTTGATGATGTAGATGAAGATGATGTTCCAACGGCCGCCATACGTACCATGGCGATTGGAGATGTGCGACCACAGGGACAACAAGAGCAAGATCAACCTTCTTCCTCAACGATGGTGCATCCCCAAACTCAAGATGATGAACAGGTTCCTCAAGAAGAGGCATGTGATCAAGGGGGAGCACAAGAAGAACCAGCTATGGAGGAAGAAGCACCACAGACACCTCCAACTCAAGTCCGAGCGACGATCCAACGGAATCACCCCATTGACCAGATTCTAGGTGACATAAGCAAGGGAGTAACTACTTGCTCAAGATTAGCTAATTTTTGTGAGCATCATTACTCGTTTGTCTCTTCTATTGAGCCTTTCAGGGTAGAAGAGGCCTTGCAAGATCCGGACTGGGTGTTGGCCATGCAGGAAGAGCTCAACAACTTCAAGAGGAATGAAGTTTGGAGCCTGGTGCCACGTCCCAAGCAAAATGTTGTGGGAACCAAGTGGGTGTTCCGCAACAAGCAAGACTAGCACGGGGTGGTGACAAGAAACAAGGCTTGACTTGTGGCAAAAGGTTATGCCCAAGTCGCAGGTTTGGATTTCGAGGAGACATTTGCTCCTATAGCTATGCTAGAATCAATTAGAATATTATTAGCCTATGCCGCTCACCACTCTTTCAGGTTGTTTCAAATGGATGTGAAGAGCGCTTTCCTCAACAGGCCAATAAAAGAGAAGGTGTACGTGGAACAACCCCCTGGCTTTGAGGATGACAGGTATCCCGACCACGTCTTTAAGCTCTCTAAGGCGCTCTTTGGACTTAAGCAAGCCCCAAGAGCATGGTATGAATGACTTAGAGATTTCTTAATTGCTAATGCTTTCAAGGTTGGAAAAGCCGATCCCACCCTTTTCACTAAGACTTGTGACGGTGACCTTTTTGTGTGCCAAATTTATGTCGATGACATAATATTTGGTTCTACTAATCAATAGTCTTGTGAGGAGTTTAGCAGGGTGATGACACAGAAATTTGAGATGTCGATGATGGGCGAGTTGACATACTTTCTTGAGTTCCAAGTGCGACAACTCAAGGACGGCACCTTCCTCTCCCAAATGAAGTACACTCAAGATCTTCTCAAGAGGTTTGGGATGAAGGACGCCAAGCCCGCGAAGACGCCAATGAGAACCGACGGACATGTCAACCTCAACAAAGGAGGTAAGTCCGTTGATCAAAAGGCATACCGGTCTATGATAGGTTCCTTGCTTTATTTATGTGCTAGTAGACCGGACATTATGCTTAGTGTATGCATGTGTGCTAGATTTCAATCTGATCCAAGGGAATGCCACCTTGTGGCCGTTAAGCGGATTCTTAGATATTTAGTTGCTACGCCTTGCTTCGGGATCTGGTATCCAAAGGGGTCTACTTTTGACTTGATTGGATATTCAGACTCCGATTATGCTGGATGCAAGGTTGATAGGAAGAGTACATCAGGGACGTGCCAATTCCTAGGAAGGTCCCTGGTGTCTTGGAGTTCTAAGAAACAAACCTCCGTTGCCCTATCCACCGCTGAGGCCGAGTATGTTGCCGCAGGACAGTGTTGCGCGCAACTACTTTGGATGAGGGAAACCCTTCGGGACTTTGGCTACAATCTGAGCAAAGTCCCACTCCTATGTGACAATGAGAGTGCAATCCGCATGGCGGATAATCCTGTTGAACACAGCCGCACTAAGCACATAGACATCCGGCATCACTTTTTGAGAGACCACCAGCAAAAGGGAGATATCGAAGTGTTCTATATTAGCACCGAGAACTAGCTAGCCGATATCTTTACCAAGCCTTTAGATGAGAAAACCTTTTGCAGGCTGCGTAGTGAGCTAAATGTCTTAGATTCGCGTAACTTGGATTGATCTATAGCATACATGTGTTTTATGCCTTTGATCATGTTAATTTATACATTTATGAGATTTGTTTATGGTGCTCAAGTTGTGCAAGGGATCCTTGGACCTCACAAGTCCATGTGTGAGTGATGCACATATTTAGGGAAAAAGTGCTACAACTTGACCCTTTGAGACTAACATTTGAGTTTGAGTTTACTTAATGTAGTCTCAAAGGTGAATTGAAAGGGAAAGGTGAACTTGGACAATGCAAAGACTTCCACTGCACTCCGGTATTAGTGTACTCACCTCCAAGTTCATTCTTATGCTCCTATTGCCTTTTTGCTCTTAATTGACATTTTTGGTAAGGCAATGGGGTTAAGGGCCAATAATGATCCCGTTTTGGTGCTTAATGCCAAAGGGGGAGAAATTAAGGCCAAAGCAAATGGATCAGCTACCACTTGAGAATTTTGAAAATAGTAGAGGTAGAATTTTTGATTTGTCCAAAATACTCTTATTGCAAAATTTGGTCTCTTATGGGGAGAATATTTGATTATGGGAAAAAGGGGGATGTCGGCGTTTCGACCCCGGGGGGTCCCTGGACCGACGAGTAAAATTGTCGCTGCGTGCCCCAGCCCAGATGGGTTGGCGCGAGACGGAACACAAGGGGGGAAAATCGCGGCTCGTGTTATCCTGCGCCAAGGGGGGATGCGCTTGCAGTAGGGGTTACAAGCGTTCGTGAGGGAGAGAGAGAGAGACGGTTCGTCAGTCCATCCTCCCGCGCGACCACCCCTCCCGCGTGAGGGCCCTGGACCTTCCTTTTATAGATGCAAGGAGAGGGTCCAGGTGTACAATGGGGGTGTAGCTATGTGCTAACGTGTCCGGCAGAGAGGTGCCAGAGCCCTGAGTACATGCCAACGTGGCTGCCGGAGAGGTGCTAGAGCCCTGTGTACGCGGTGTCATGGCCGTCGGAGGAGCGCTTGAGCCCTGTAGAAGCACAGCTGTCGGGGCTGCTGGGACCTTGCTGACATCTCCTTGCTTCCGTAGGGGGCTGAGAACCGCTGTCGTCATGGACGCACGCGGGGAGCCATCATTACTTGTTACTGGGCGAGCCTGGATGGGACGCCAGTCTTGTTCCCCCGTAGCCTGAGCTAGCTAGGGGTAGGGTAATGACGTATCCCCTGTGGCACGGTCGGTCCGAGCCCAAGGTTGGGCGAGGCGGAGACTCCTCTTGAGGCCAAGGTCGGGTGAGGACGCGATTCCTCCAGAGGTCGAGGTCGAGGCCGAGCCCTGGGGTCGGGCGAGGCGGAGACCACCTTCCGAGGCCGAGGCAGGGGTCGAGCCCTGGGGTCGGGCAAGGCGAAGACCACCTTCCGAGGCTGAGGGTGAGCCCGAGGCCTAAGGTCGGGCGAGGCGGAGCTTCCTATTGCGCCTGAGGCTGGACTTAGCTGTTGTCAGCCTCACCCTGGTGGGTGGCACAACAGTCGGAGAGGGGCGAGCGGCGCTGTTTTCCTATCAGTTCGGTCAGTGGAAGGGTGAAGTGACTGCGGTCACTTCGACCTTGCCGACTGAGGCGTGTGTGTCGGGATAAGGTGTCAGGCGATCCTCGCATTGAATGCGCCTGCGATACGGTCGGTTGGTGAGGCGATTTGGCCAAGGTTGCTTCACAACGAAGCCTGCCCGAGCTGGGCTTCGGGCAAGTTGAGGGTGCGCCCGTTGCTTGAGGAGGCCCTCGGGCGAGGCGTGAATTCGCCTGGGATACTGTTCCCGCTCGAGGCTGGGCTCGGGCGAGGCGAGATCGCGTCCCTTGAGTAGACGAAGCCTTGACCTGAATTGCGCCCATCAGTTTCTGCAGCTTGTGCTGATGGTGGTTACCAGCCGTGTTTAGGAGTGTTGGGGGTACCCCTAATTACGGTACCCGACAGTAGCCCCCGAGCCTCAAAGGGAGTGTTGGTACTCGCTTGGAGGCTTTACCGCACTTTTTTGCAAGGGGACCGGCCCTTCTCGGTTACACTTTGTTCCGGTGGGTGCGCGCGAGCGCACTCGCCTGTTGTAGCCCCCGAGGCCTCAGAGGCGTGGTTTGACTCCTCTGAGGTCTTAATGCCTTTCGTGATGCCACGGTCGATCTGGTTTTCCCTCATGCGACCTGATCGTAGCCCGGGTGCTTGGTCGGGTTCCGAGTTTTCAGGCTGGTTTGTTGACGCTGTCAACGGTTTGGCCGTAGCCGGGTTTGCGAGAGCAGCCCCCGAGCCTCTGCACGGAGCGAGAGGACGATCAAGGACTGACTCGACTTTTATCATATGCCCCTTCGTCACCTTTCCACAAGGAGGAAGGGGGGAAAGCGCCATGTTGCCCTCGGAGGGCGCCGAACATGGTGTCTCCAGTGAGTTGCTAACGGGTGATCCGAGTGGACGCCCGTGCCCCGTTCGATAAGGGTCGGCTAGTGGCCAAGAGGCGCGCTCCAAAAGTACCTGCAGGTGATTTGCTGGACCTGGTCCCGTTCGATAGGGTCCGAGGGCTCGATGCCTCCCTCTGATGGGATTTCGTTACAAAATCGCTCCTGCTAGTCTCGGAAATGTCCTAGGGTACCTCGGGAGCGTAGCCCGATCCTCAGCCATGTATCGGACGTACCCAGAGTCATCCCTCGCTCTGCGTGCTCTGGGGTGGCTGTCGAACCCTTCCGAGGGGCCAGCCTTCGAACCCCTAATCAGTAGTGGGCGCGGAGCCCGAGTGCTCTGAGGCGGTTGTCGAACCCTTTCGAGGGGCCAGCCTTCGAACCTCTGATCAGTAATGAGCATGAAGCCCGAGTGCTCTAGGGCGGCTGTCGAACCCTTCCGAGGGGCCAGCCTTCGAACCACTGATCAGTAGGAGGGCTCGGGGCCCGCTTCCTTCGCGGAGAAGGATCCCTTTCGGAATTTCCCCTTTCCCGGTCCCTATAGCAAGAGAGAGAAAGGGGAAGAGGAAAAGGATATGAATTTAAACAGTGTGGCGCACCATTTTTGATGTGGTCATCATGGCGGAGGTGAAACGACGCCTACTTCGCCTACCAAAGGTGGTGCTTGCCTTGCCGTGGAGTTAATGCGACAGGACGGGTGGTTCGCGGGGCGGCTGTTGCGCGAGCCGTTCGAGGAACGAAACAAGGGTGCATCGTCTTCACGCCGTGGGAGAGGGCTCCCCTGCTGCTTCAGGAAGGGACATGAGCCTGCAGACGATTTGACCGCCGCTTCCGCTCGTCTGCTGCCGCCATTACTGCCGATCCACTTTTGGCCATATCAACCGTCACGCCTCCTCCCGCGGCAGACTGACCCGTGATCGATGTGCTCGATTGGCACTGTTGGGCCATGCGCAGGGTCGCCTCGAGTCGTGGCACCGGTTCTGCAGTCGAGGGGGCACGGGATTGGCGTAAGTGGCGGTGCAGTTTTCTTGCACGTAGTAACCGGCGCGCCTGTTACATGACATGTGGGCCTGGGCCTCCATGCTGGATGCGACGAAGTCGAAGGGGTGCGCCCCCGTGGTGCGGTGTTGGTGGGTAGGTGGTCGCCGTCGTCGGTGCTGAGGTGGTGGCAGCCGGAGAAGGTTTCTCCGCCGACGGGACCGTCGGCGCCACCCGCGGACAGACCTCCGGATCTTTGGCTTTGATAGCTTGTCCTCGCCCCTCGAGTAGGGGCGTGGGCGAGGGCCTTGTCACAGCAGCGTCTGCCCTGAGGTCATCGCTACTGTTGTTTAGCCGCCCGAAGCGGAGGTCATTGTCGCTGCTGCTGTAGTGGTCGGCGGTGAGCCAACTGGAGTTTGTCGTCCCACAGGCCCTCCGATGTGGAGGTTGTTCATACCCGCGGGAATGGAACCGGAGTTCCATTTGTAAGGGCACCTTGAGTGCCGGTGTATGTTCATTGTGGCTGTCGAGGCCTGAACATCTGGGTATTTTGGCGTGAAGTCGTGTTTCTTCCTCATTTCGAGCACCAGGACTCGCCTGTCGGCTAGCTGAACCGCTTAACCGAGTGTGAGTTGCCCTGCGCGAAAGGCGACGAGTGAGGTATCCGTATCACGGAGGCGTAGGAGTCCCTTGGCTCGGTCGGCCTTGCCGCTCAAGGCTTCCCTTGCTCAGTTTAAGAACCCTCGACTGCTCTACGATGAACTAGAGCCGGAGGCAGCGGTGTCGGCTCGAGAAGAGGCTTCGTCGACCCAGGAGCAGGTGGCTTCCCAGGCCGAGGAGGTGCAGCGGCGGCGGCTAGAGCTTGGCCAGGTCGTCCGCCAGCAGGACCAACCTCGGAGTCACGCTGCCGAGGCCGTGAGCCGGGCTGATGTCCTCGGGGGACAGCTGGCTGAGGCTACGGAGCGGCCGGTCGAGGTGTCTGCTTGGGCCAGAACCCTTGCGGAGACCCTAGCTACGATGGCCCAAGCACGGTGCTGGCGTCCTCCTTCGAGATGGAGATCCTTCCGCCTGTGTCGCCGTCCGAGGCCGGGCCAGATCCCGCCGAAGGCAGAAACGACGCCGAAGGTGCTGCTGCTCCCTCTATCGATGTCTGAACCTGCAAGAACAGTTTGTCTGTAGTATGCGTATGTTTTTTGCGGCCGCCGAGGCCTAAACACTTTGTTGTCGTGTTATAAAGCTGTGTTTCCTTTCCTCTTGTTTCGAGTATCAGGACTTGTTCGTCGGTAGCAGAATCATTTATTCGAGCGAGAGTTACTTTTCGCGGAAGGTGATGAGTGAGGTATCCGTATCCCGGAGGCGTAGGAGTCCCTCGGCTCGGTCGGCCTCGTCGCTTACGTGCACTCTTACTCGTTCGTTGGATTCTGTTATCGATATAGTCGAGAAGGCACGAAAATTGTTCTGGCAGAAAAGTTTTCGAGCGTTAAGACTTGTTTGGCAGCAGAATCGCTTATCCGGGCGTGAGTTACTTATCGCGGAAGGTGATGAGTGAGGTATCCGTATCCCGGAGGCGTAGGAGTCCCTTGGCTCGGTCGGCCTTGCCGCTTACGTGTACTCCATCGTTTTCAGGTTCCACTATCGAAGCAGTCGAAAAGCGCGAAAGACGTTCTGGCAGAAAGACTTTTTCCGAGGAAAATTTTGACGCGCAGAGGGGGTTCCCCCTTCTAGCCCCCGAGGGAGGGTTGGGCTTTGCCGAGGCAAGGCTGACCCTTCCTTGACGGTTAGACTTTATTTGTGTATGTATAGAAAATGAGGTATATGAACGACTTGAAGACATCTTAAGGGTAAAAGCGACGTAGCTGTTGGATGTTCCAAGCGTTGTTGTAGACCTCGCCTTGATTGTTGGCCAGCTTGTATGTTCCGGGCTTCAAAATCTTGGCGATGATGAACGGCCCTTACCAGGGAGGAGTAAGCTTGTGGTGCCCTCGGGCGTCCTGCCACAGCCGAAGTACCAAGTCTCTCACCTGGAAGCCTCGGGGCCGAACCCCTCGGTCGTGGTAGTGTCGCAGAGACTGCTGATACCGCGTCGAGTGTAGTAAGGCCACGTCCTGAGCCTCTTCGAGCTGGTCCAGTGAGTCTTCTCGACTGGTCTGGTTGCTTCAGTCGTCGTACGCCTTTGTCCTCGGGGAACCGTATTCTAAGTCTGTGGGCAAGATAGCCTCGGCCCCATAGACTAGAAAGAACGGCGAGAAACTCGTGGCTCGGCTTGGCGTCGTTCTCAGACTCCAGACCACCGAGGGTAGCTCTTTCATCCATCACTTGCCAAACTTGTTGAGGTCGTTGTAGATCCTCGGTTTAAGTCCCTGTAGAAGCATGCCGTTGGCACGCTCCACCTGCCCATTCGTCATGGGGTGAGCCACGGCGGCCCAGTCCACACGGATGTGGTGGTCCTCGCAGAAGTCCAGGAACTTCTTCCCAGTGAACTGGGTGCCATTGTCGTTGATGATGGAGTTTGGGACCCCAAAGCGATGGATGATGTTGGTGAAGAACGCCACCGCCTGCTCGGACCTGATGCTTGTTAGGGGTCGGACCTCGATCCACTTGGAGAATTTGTCGATGGTGACCAGCAGGTGCGAGAAGCCCCCGGGTGCCCTCTGCAAGGGATTGACGAGGTCCAGACCCCACACAGCAAACGGCCAGGTGATGGGTATTGTCTGCAGGGCCTGAGCGGGCAGGTGCGTCTGTCTTGCGTTGAATTGACACCCTTGGCAGGAGCGTACAATCATAGTGGCGTCGGCCACTGCGGTCGGCCAGTAGAAGCCTTGTCGGAAGGCGTTCCCGACGAGGGCTCGAGGTGCTGCGTGGTGATCGCAAGCCCCCGAGTGTATCTCTTGCAATAGCTCCTGTCCTTCGGCGACAGATATGCATCGTTGGAGAATGCCTGAGGGGCTGTGGTGGTAGAGCTCCTTTTCATCTCCCAGTAAAACGAACAACTTGGCGCGCCGTGCCAGTCGCCGAGCTTCGGCCTTGTCGAGGGGTAGCTCTCCTCGGTGGAGATGTTGTAGGTACGGGGTCTGCCAGTTTCGATTAGGCGTGACCCCATTCCGCTCTCCCTCGACACGCAGTGCCTCACCCTCGGCGGCCGAGGATACCTCGGGCTGGGCCGAGGCCTCCTCGGGCTCGGGCGTGTCGTCGGTCTTAACGGAGGGTTGATGTATGTCCCTGGAGAAGACGTCCGGGGGAATCGTTGTCTGCCCCGAGGCTATTTTAGCCAGCTCATCCACAGTCTCGTTGTACCGTCGAGCGACGTGGTTGAGCTCGAGCCCGTAGAACTTGTCTTCCAAGCGCCTAACCTCATCGCAGTAGGCCTCCATCTTCTGGTCGTGGCAGAGGGAGTTCTTCATGACTTGGTCAATAACAAGCTGCGAGTCGCCACGAGCGTCAAGGCGCCGAACCCCTAGCTCGATGGCGATGCGCAACCCGTTAATTAGAGCCTCGTACTCGGCCACGTTGTTTGACGTCGGGAAATGGAGGCGCAGCACGTAGCGGAGGTGCTTCCCAAGGGGTGAGATGAAGAGCAGGCCCGCACCTGCTCCTGTTTTCATCAGCAACCCATCGAAGTACATGGTCCAGAGTTCCGGTTGGATCAGAGCTGTTGGTAGCTGGGTGTCGACCCATTCAGCCACGAAGTCTGCCAAGACTTGGGACTTGATGGCCTTCCGAGGAGCGAACGAGATTGTCTCGCCCATGATCTCCACCGCCCACTTTGCTATCCTACCCGAGGCCTCTCGGCACTAGATGATCTCCCCTAGTGGGAAGGATGACACCACAGTCACCGGATGAGACTCGAAGTAGTGTCGCAACTTTCGCCGCGTCAGAATTACTGCGTACAGTAGCTTCTGAATTTGCGGGTAGCAGATCTTGGTCTCGGATAGCACTTCACTGATGAAGTAGACCGGCCTCTGGACGAGTAGTGCATGTCCTTCCCGTCTCTCGACTACGATCGCGGCGCTGACCACCTAAGTGGTTGCGGCTACGTAGATCAAGAGGGCTTCTCCCGCAGCAGGGGGCACCAAGATGGGCACGTTTGAAAGGAGCGCCTTTAAGTTTCCGAGGGCTTCCTCGGCCTCGGGGGTCCAAGTGAAGCGCTCAGTCTTCCTTAAGAGGCGGTACGAGGGTAGGCCTTTTTCGCTGAGGTGTGAGATGAAACGGCTCAGAGCCGCAAGGCATCCCATGACCCTCTGTACTCCTTTCAAGTCTTTGATAGGCCCCATGTTGGTGATGGCCACGATTTTCTCCGGGTTGGCCTTGATGCCCCGTTCGTGTGACACCCCAGTGTCACTCAGGGTTTTTCTTAAATACCAAACCAAGAACCATCATTTTATGTGAACCAAAGTAAGCATAAGCATCAAATTAACTTAAGTAATAAAGAATTCACCAAGTATATACTTAAAAGTGTCATGATCAAAACAATTGAGACTTTTGAAAGATAAGAATGTGTAACCCTAGTCTAGAACTCTAAGTGAGCCCCATGAACAAAATTCAAGAAAATAAGGAAAAGGGAATGAAAAATTTAAAATTTTGAGTTGAGCCAATTATATAAGTTAAAGTATATTTATTAAGAAACAAGAAAGATTGAGAAAGATTAGCCAAAATAATTCAAATAAAACCCCAAATCAAGCTTCTCATGTAGGGACTCATTGGGAATTCTGAATTTCAGAATTCTGAAATTCAGACCTTGAGACAAAGATCAGGGATGTTCACCTTGATCCCTAACTCGAATCCTAATGGCCCCATTGACAAAATTGTGTCTAACTAACCCCTCTGTCGTGTGCCAGAAGATGGCATTGGGACGCGAGCCCTAGACACGACAAAACCTGGGATTTGCCTCGGGTTTGGGCAGGGAGACAGACCAGATTTCCTGGCTCCATATCTCTGCAACCAGTAGGCAAAATCCTATGACCCCCACACAAGAATGGTAGCTTGTAGGGAGGAGAAGAGGTTTTGTGCACTGACCAAGGCGAGAGCAGGCTCGGATGAGCGACCACACGCGCCAGAACTTGGGCAGAACGCACGGGCACACGTGTTCGACCCTGGTCGGCACGCCAGAGCTCGCCCAACCCGCGCGCGCGCTCACCCCGGCGTCCGGTCAAGTCCGCCGCGCGCCCACGCCCTCGGCCGTGCCCGCCCGCGCCTATAAAGCCTCCCCGGGCGCACCTCTCTTCGCCCCGCACTCACCCTCTCCGGCCAGCCACCTCCCCTTAGCTCCGGCGAGCTTAATTCCGCCCGCCATTGTCGCCAGAGCTTCGGCCGTCGTGGCCAGCCCGCTCCAGCCACCCTCAAGCCCAGCCAGTGCTTCGGCTAGCTCCGCCAGTAGCCCGTGAAGCTTGCCAAGCCCTCGGACCCGACCGGACTTCACCGGAGGCCCGAGATCGACCTCACCGGACTTCGGTCTTCCGCCGCCGCGCGTGGACCGAGCTATCCAGTGAGTCTCCGCCCGATTCCTTTCGCTCATATCTTCTCTGGCATCCCGTGGACCTCCCTGACCTAGTTGATTGAACTATCTCGCCGTGACCAGGCCGGTCTCCTCGCCGCCGACGAGCATCCCCGCCTGCGCGCGTGGACCGACCGACTCCGGCCATCTCCGACGGCGTTCCGCACACCGTTGTGATCCCCGCGACCTCCCCTTCATCCTCGACCACTTCACCGGAACAGTCTCGCCGCCGGTAAGCCCCTCCGCCCTTTTCTTCGCCGCGGCTACTGTTTAAGGTAGAAGAAGGACCTCGGGTTAGGTTCTGTAGAACCCGAGGGGTTTTCTGTAATGTCAGCGACTCATGTGAATAGTAACCTAAGGACTGATTCGCGTAGGAAACTTAGAAAACCGCCAGGGACCCCAGTGCAAAGTGGATTTCCATTTAATCAATTCTGTTATTCTTTTTAAAATGACCAGAGAACTTAGAAAATCCATAACTTGATGAAATCTTAATAAAAAGTTGTCAAACCAATTTTGCTAGCTTTGGAATATTATAATCTGTCATTTAAAAATAGTAAACCATATGCTTTCTGTTCTAAATTTTAGAGTTTAAAATTAAAAACAGAAACCCCCTAAACCTTGTTTAATTAAGGAAAATTAGTTTTTCTTTTGTGCTGAGCTTAAGAAAATTTGTAGATGTTTATACCTTATTTAGACACTGTTTAAAAATAGTAGGAACCCCAGCATTGGAAATTATGATGTAGTTATTCATTTAAAGCTATTTTGCCCCAAAACTTAGGGAAAATCAGAAAGGCCTTAGAAATTAATGAACAATGATTAATAATATTTTTCCTAGTTTACTTATGCAACAGAGAACCTAGGAAAAATACAGAGACCATTAATTTGGACCAGTTTTTAGTTAAGATGATTTAATTAGCCTTATATAGACTGAAAATCAATTACTATAATTGCAAAACTATAACCAAAGTGGTTAGTAAAAATCCAGTGAACTTATAACCACCAGAGTCCCACTACAAAAATACAGAACACCCCAGCCCAACTTTTTAAGTAGGGAAAATAAATACAGAGTGATAATAAGGCATTTTCCAATTAAATCATGAACAACCCCAAATAATGTGATAATGGGAAACCAAAAATTAGCTAAGTCCATGATGAGACAATCTACCAGAGAAAAATGCAAACCCATGAAGAAGAAGTAAACTCATACCTTTTGCTAGTGACTAAAGAGAAAGGCCATTTAATTCAAATAATGCAAACCACCCCTTCCCTTAAGCAAAAAGATGCCAAACTTCAGAATGATTGCTCTTGCACAGAATACCAACTAAGAAAAATAAGAACTCTGTTGTTTGATGTTTTTCAAATATAGTGGTAGTAGAAAGCATCCCTTTGGCTAGAAACCTTAAGAAAACCATAGGAAAAGAATTAAAAGGTATTAATGACTAGAAATTTGTATCAAGTCATGTTATAACACCTAAAAGCCAGCAAAAATAAGTTTTAGAGAATTACCCACTGTTAAATAATAGTTGTAGTTCAAAGTACCCCTTCTTCCCTAAAATTTGGTAATTTTGTCCAGAGAAAACCATCCACTTTCTGACCCCCAAATTTTGAGACAGAGAATCATACATCAGTAACAAGCCACTGTAATTTTTGCAGAATTTTTGAAATTTTATAAAAGCAACTTGTAGTTCAAACCTACTCCAAAACATTAAAAGAATAAAAGAAAAGAAAAGAAGAAATAAACCCCACCTCAATAAGTCTAACTTGAGAACTTATCATTTATCACTAAGACTTAAAAAGAATTCAGTGGAACCCCAAAAATAAACCTACCCCTTACCTTAGCTAAGTTTAACCCAATTTACCAAGTATACCACTAAGGGTTTTACATAAGTAAAGTTAACTTGTTTTAACTCAAAAGATCATACACCTTTAAAGTGGTAAATTTTAAAAGCACATATCGTATCATGCATATATCTTACGCCTTGCATTCATTAGATTGTAATCTTGCCGACGGAGAGTACGTGCTCATCCCCGAGCAAGGACCTGTCCAAGAGGAGGACCAGGAGCAGGCTCCAGAGGCTGCTATTGAGGATCTCCCCGCAGCCCCAGCAATTGAAGGCAAGCCCCGGTTTTATGCATAACCGTATTATTATATGCTACTTTACTACACTTAATGCTTGTAGGTTTGTAATGTGCACTTAAGTGTAGGAGTTGCTTGAAACCTCTAGTTGCATGAACTTAGGATTCCTTTTTGAGATGAATACTAGTATGCTAGGTCGAGTAGCTGCTTGCTAATCAGGATCTCGGTAGAAGTCGAGTGATTTTTCTAGCACTCGCGCGAGGTCAGGAATTGATTGTATTCATCTTGATAACGGGATCTATGTTGGTCTATGGATTTGGATCCAGGGAGGATGCCTTGTCCATGAGACGGGAAAAATGAATTAAGGATTAATGTGTGGATACCTGAGTCAAGCTTTTGAACGTACTAAGCACATGCCGGGAAAAATGGTAACCGGTAAACCTAGTACCTGAGTGAAGCCGGGCGCGGACTTTATCCCTCATGCGACCTGAGACAGGGTCTCCCATGCTAGCTATGGTGGGTACAAGTGCGGTCACTGCACGGCGGCAGCCGGGGTCAGTGGAGCATTGTATGCCAAGGCGGTGAGGCCTGGACGCGAACGGGGAATCGATGGGGACGGTTGTCATGTGCGGGGTCGGAGTACCCTGACATGCCGTGTGTTTAGGTTTACCTTGCAAGGTTTAAAACTCGATTCGAATCGTCTGCTTCTCGCAGCTAATGAGACTGCTTGATTCCTTGTACTGCATCGAGTAAGAAGTGAAATGTGGATTATATGAGATAACTTGTTGGTTGAACTAATTGGTTGTTACCATGTATGCTTAGAAGGAGCAAATCTAGCTAAGTTAATGATGGTAGAACTTGAAAAGCTAAAAATTGATTTTAGAAACAGCTAGTGCTTTTGGCAAACCAAACCCCTCAGCCAAACAGCTGCATAGTCTAGAGGTAGAGGAGTAGACTCCTCACACCGGTTAAGTCTAGCTGAGTATTAGTATACTCAGCCTTGCTTGTGGCACCATTTTTGCAGGTACCATGCAGGATTTGGTTGATGGTGTGACTTGGCCTACCACCCTGCCACCGGGTTGGACGGTCGAGTGGGATGTTGCTCCAGCAGGAGAGGAGCACGAGGAGTAGTGGGCTAGGCCTTGCCCATCTCCTCAATTACCGACGACATCGATTATCCGCTGCACTTTAATTTATGAACTTTATTTGCTACTCAAAACTCCGATCTATGTAATAACCCAGTACTTAATTTGAGGTTTCCTGTTTTATTGTATTTCTTCTGTGACTCACCTTCGAGTGGGATTGTGGAATTTGATCCTGGTTAAGTGGCTCTATCAGACGAGATCTGAGGGACTGACGGGTTATTCCGATTTAAGTGTGTTACGGCCCCTGAGGCGTGACTTAGGCACTTAAGCCGGAATAATTCAGGTGGTTCTGCCACAGCTGGTATCGGAGCAAATTCCACCACAGAGAAGGACAATAAACCATGAATACCAATTTTTAAAACCTAAAACTTGCTTAGAAACTGTTACGGATCGTCAGGACTAGATCGCTAGACCTAGGACGAAAGGCCTTAGGCATAGAGGGAGAAATAGGTGGCTAATTAATTAGGCCCTGTGGGCCAATACTTATATCTTTAAGGATGCCCTAAAAAGGCACCCTATTTTCTTTTGAGAGGCAACGTTTCTTACAGCATGCATGCATTATAAAACACAAAGAGGAAACTAAAATTTGAGCTAACCCCCTTTCTTTAAAACCATCCGGGCTCTCTTTTTCTTTTTTCCTTCCACCATAATCTTTATCTTTGATTCCCTTCCGCAGATGAATTCACCCACCCCCGCCAGTGGAGGAGACTCTCGTTTCAGTTCTGACTTCCTTTCTCGCGATGGCTTTCCCTCCATCTTGTGGGAAGTGCTTAACTCCGCCGGTTACCCAACGCCCCCTTTGTACACGGTGCAGTTGTATGAGGAGCATCGGGTACCTCGTTGTCGGGTCTGGCTGACTTTGGAGGCTCATCCCCTTCAGCCGGGTTGGCGTTCTCTTGACTCTGAGACGATTGGACTCAGGACGGACGACACCGTTGAGGCAGCGGCCATGAAGACCCTGACGACTTTCTGTGGCTACCATCCCCTGGAGATGGTGATGCACCCTTTGGGACTCTTCCCTGCTGAGAAGAAGGATGATCCCATGTGGTGTAACCGCATGAGCCATGTGAAGGATGTGTGGGCAATGTATCCTGACTTGGTTGGGAGGGTCACTATTCAGTGCATGAGTGCGCTGTACCGCCTTCAGGCCCTTCAGAGCGATGCTATGACACTTCTTGCTAACACCGCTCAGGCTGCCAAGCTCACTCTCGACAGTCGGGAAGATTTTGTGGTCGACCTATCCACAGAGTTGGTGGAGAAGGATCTGCAGGTGGAAAGGCTGAGCCAGCGTATCACCACCCTGGAGCAGCAAGTGGAGATCCGAGACAACACTATTGATGTCTTGGAGAACCAGCTTCACGATGTGCAGAGGGAACTCGAGGAAGCAAATGACCACTTGGACATGCACCACCTGGAGATGGAGGCCAATGAAGCAGGAAGCGAGGGAGAAGAGGCTCCCGAGGAGCTAGGACCAGCCCCTGGTGCCAATGGGACTACCTCCGCGATGCCTCCTTCACCCGTATCCAGTGTCGCTTCCACCGCTCAGGGTTAAGCAGTCACTTCGACGTTTTTAGGAGGATAGAAACCTATGCGAGCTTAGTAGTATCACATTTTGGACTAGGCTTATGGGTACTTCCCCCTGATTAATGTAACCCTGTGAACTTTTGATATCTGTGGGATCCTTGTCACCATGTTATCTTCATTTCGAACCTAATATTATGATTATGGCATTTTCCTTCCATATGAGATGATATCTTGACGTTCGGAAATGTGAGTTGGGATAACAATGGCGACAATCTCTGTTTTCAGATGGCAGCGAGGCAGCGTCGCCGGCAGAATGAGCAAGCTCCCCCACCACCTCCTCCAGCTCCCACAGTGCAGGAGCTGATGGCCCAGCAGAATGAGATTCTACGATAGCTCTTGCAGCGCCAGCCCCACCAACAGCATCATGGTGGAGGCTAGCATCAGCGACCTCCGGCTATGGCAACATACCAGGAATTTCTGAGCACGCAGCCGCCCTTGTTCACCAAGGCAGAGGATCCGTTGGACGCCGACGTGTGGCTTCGCGTCGTCGAGTCCAAGTTTCCCCTCCTCACGGGAGACTGCCCTGATGAGGCCAAGGCTCGCTTCGCCGCACAGCAGCTTCGCGGCCCTGCTCGGACTTGGTGGGACCACTTCCGTGCTATGCTCCCCGCTGATCGTGAAGTATCTTGGGAGGAATTCAAGACTGCCTTCAGAGGGCACCACATTCCAGCTGGCATTCTTGATCGGAAGTTGAATGAATTCCTGGCCCTCAATCAAGGAACCCGCACGGTACTGCAGTATGCGCAAGCCTTCAACGACTTATGCCAGTATGCAGGGTATCATGCTGATTCTGATGAGAAGAAGAGGGATCGCTTCCGCAGGGGTCTCAATACCAAGCTGCGGGAACGACTCAATACTGTCCGGGCTGATAGCTTCAATGAGTTGGTCAACATGGCCATCTCTCAGGAGGATTGCATTGTCGCTCACCGGGCAGAGAAGAAGAGAAAGGCACCAATGGCAGCACCATCCGCTCAGGCTCAGAGGTTCCGGATTGTTTCTCACAATCAGAGCAGGGGTTTCCAGCAGCAGGCAGGTAGATGGGTGATCAGGCCACCTCAGCAGCAGCAGCAGCCGGCACCCAACCGCTATCCAGCTCCCGCCCCAAGGAACAATCAGCCTCCGCAGCAGCAGCAGTTCCGCCAAGGCAATGGGAACAAGTGTTTCACTTGTGGCAATGTGGGCCACTATGCCAAGAATTGTCCCAGGAACCAGCAGAGGCAGATGCCAGCACCAAATCAAGACAAGGGAAGAAAGCAGAAGGTGCAAGTCAGGCAAGGGAAGCTCAACTTCACTGCTCTAGAGGAAGTGCCAGAAGGAGCTCCTATCATGACCGGTACCTTTTCAGTTTATAATCAACCTGCTTTAATTCTGTTTGATTCTGGTGCATCTCATAGTTTCATTAGCCAAAAGTTCAGTGCTAAATGCAAACTGCCACTCTCTCACTCAAAAGGGTCATTCGTGATAGTCACACCTGGGGGTAAAATTGCAACTAATCAATTAAACCAAAGTGTGCCTATTCAACTGGGAAGCCACATTATCAAAACCACTCTTCTTGTGTTGGGATTGGAAAATGTGGACATTATTCTAGGAGCAAATTGGATGACCTTGCACCAAGTTGTGCTTGATGTAGCCAGCCGTACCGTGGAAGTTAATTCTCCTTTCTGCGGGAATTTCACTTTAATTCTGCCTAGTCAAGGTTCTTCTCAGTCATGTGCTTTCTCTATGACGGAGTTACCCCTGAAGAAGATCCCAGTGGTCTGTGAGTATGCAGATGTCTTTCCTGATGAATTGCCAGGAATGCCACCGGACCGGGATATTGAATTCGCCATCGAGTTGCAACCGGGAACGGCCCCAATTTCCAAGAGGCCCTACCGAATGCCACCCGCTGAGTTGGCAGAGTTGAAGAAGCAGTTGCAAGAGTTGCTAGATAAGGGTTTTATTCGCCCAAGCACTTCGCCTTGGGGATGTCCAGCACTATTTGTGAAGAAGAAGGATGAAAGCTTGAGGCTGTGTATAGATTACCGCCCTCTTAATGCGGTAACTATCAAGAACAAGTATCCTTTGCCTCGTATTGATGTTCTCTTTGACCAGTTGGTCGGGGCCAAGGTGTTTTCCAAGATAGACCTTCGCTCTGGCTACCATCCGATCAAAATACGAGCAAGTGATATTCCGAAGACAGCATTCTCAACCAGATATGGGCTGTATGAATTCTTGGTGATGTCATTCGGGCTGACAAATGCACCAGCATATTTCATGTATCTCATGAATTCTGTTTTCATGCCGGAATTGGACAAGTTCGTGGTGGTTTTCATCGATGATATTCTGGTGTACTCAAAGAACGAAGAAGAACATGCCGGGCATTTGCATGTAGTGCTTCAACGTCTGCGAGAGCACCACCTTTATGCCAAGCAATCCAAGTGTGATTTTTGGCTAAAGGAAATCAAATTCTTGGGTCACACTATCTCTCAGGCTGGGATAGCTGTTGATCCTGACAAAGTGCAAGAGGTGATGAACTGGAGGCCACCAACGACTGTTCGCCAGATTCGGAGTTTTCTGGGATTGGCTGGTTATTACCGAAGATTTATTCCGGACTTCTCTCGAATTGCGAAGCCTATTACTGAGTTGCTGAAGAAAGAAGTCAAATTTGTGTGGAGTCAGAAGTGCGAAGATGCCTTCCATGCGTTAAGGCAGCATCTGACCACAGCACCAGTATTGGCGCAACCCGACAGCAGCAAGCCTTTTGATGTGTATTGTGATGCCTCGGGCACCGGGTTAGGTTGTGTCTTGATGCAAGACAACCGAGTTATTGCTTATGCCTCAAGAGCACTCAGGCCTCATGAGCAAAATTATCCCACTCATGACCTTGAGTTAGCAGCAGTGGTTCATGCATTGAAGATGTGGAGGCACTATCTAATGGGAACCCACTGCAACATCTTCACTGATCATAAAAGCCTTAAGTACATTTTTACTCATGCTGATCTCAACATGAGGCAGAGAAGATGGCTAGAGCTGATCAAGGATTATGACCTGGAGGTACATTATCACCCAGGGAAAGCTAATGTGGTAGCTGATGCCTTGAGTCGGAAGTTGCAATGCAATTGTATTCTGATGGATTCTCGTGTTAACACCTTGTGTGATGAGTTGAGCAAGATGCAAATTGAAGTGATTCCTTCTGGTTCTTTGTCTCAAATGGCTGTTGAGCCAGCTTTGCAAGACCAGATTATCATGGCCCAGCTCAGTGACAAGGGAGTGCAGATTATCAAGAAGAATCTCCATCAGAAGGTTGAGAAGTATAATTGTTTCCGCCAGGATGAGAAAGGTGTGTTATGGTTTAAAAGCAGATTGGTAATTCCTAAGGATCAGGATCTCAAGAGGAAAATTTTGGATGAGGCTCATCTCTCCAAATTCTCTATGCATCCGGGAAGCACCAAGATGTACCATGATCTGAAGCTTTTGTACTGGTGGACCAGAATGAAGAGGGAGATAGCCCAGTACGTATCAGAGTGTGACACCTGTCAGAGGATTAAGGCAAGCCACTTGAAGTCCGCTGGAGCTTTGCAACCGCTGTCCGTACCTTCGTGGAAGTGGGACGACATCAGCATGGATTTCATTGTGGGTCTGCCCAACACCTCTCGTCATCATGATTCAATTTGGGTTATTGTGGACCGATTGACGAAAGTGGCACATTTCCTTCCTGTGCACACCACTGATATGGCTCAGAAGTATGCAGAATTATATATTGACCGGATCGTGTGTTTGCATGGATTACCTCGGACCATTGTTTCTGACCGAGGAGCCCAATTTGTTGCCAGATTTTGGGAACAATTGCAAGAGTCTCTGGGAACCAAGCTAATCAGGAGTTCAGCTTACCACCCACAGACTGATGGTCAGACGGAAAGGGTAAACCAGATTCTGGAAGATATGCTGAGAGCTTGTGCGATCGATTGTGGCAAGAACTGGGATAAGCACCTCTCCTTGGCAGAGTTTGCTTATAACAATAGTTACCAATCCAGCCTAAGGATGGCACCTTTTGAAGCTCTCTATGGAAGAAGGTGCAAGACACCACTCAATTGGTCTCAGCCTGGTGAAAGGGAAGTTTTTGGACCTGATTTGGTGACTGAAGCCGAAAGGAAGGTCAAGCTAATCAGGAAGAATCTAGAAGCTGCTCAGGCCAGGCAGAAGAGCTATCATGATAAAAGAAGGAAACCTCTCCAGTTCGAGGTGGGAAGTTTTGTATACCTCAAGGTATCACCCACCAAGGGAGTGCAGAGGTTTGGGATCAAAGGCAAGCTAGCCCATCGTTACATTGGACCTTATGAGATCATAGAAGCATGTGGACCCGTGGCATACAAGCTGAAGTTACCTTCAAAAATGTCTGCCATTCACAGTGTATTCCATGTATCTCAGCTGAAGAAGTGTGTTCGATTGCCGACTGAGATCATAGCAGAGCCAGAATTGGAGATAGAGCCAGATCTCTCGTACCAAGAGTACCCCTCCAAGATTCTGGATTGCAAGGAAAGATCAACTCGGGCTACATCGATCAAGATGTTCAAGGTCCAGTGGAGTAATCACTCAGAGGAGGAAGCTACTTGGGAAACCGAGGAATTCTTAAGATCCAACTTCCCCGGTTGCCTACCTAAGGAAGCTGGTATGAAATCACCCCCAACCCCTCCTCCTGCCTTTCGAATCTAATTTCCAAAAATATGATCTTAATTCAGAATGAAGTAACTATAAGGTAAAACTTAAAAGGACTTCCTTCTGAAGTTGCAAAGAGAATGACATTCGAAGAGCAGTTTTGCCCTAATAATAATAATCATCACCCTTTTCCTATCAGTCTCACCCTTCGCTTCACCCCGGGAGGACTCTGGCCCGAATCTCGGGACAAGATTCCTTTAAGGGGGGGAAGGCTGTGACACCCCAGTGTCACTCAGGGTTTTTCTTAAATACCAAACCAAGAACCATCATTTTATGTGAACCAAAGTAAGCATAAGCATCAAATTAACTTAAGTAATAAAGAATTCACCAAGTATATACTTAAAAGTGTCATGATCAAAACAATTGAGACTTTTGAAAGATAAGAATGTGTAACCCTAGTCTAGAACTCTAAGTGAGCCCCATGAACAAAATTCAAGAAAATAAGGAAAAGGGAATGAAAAATTTAAAATTTTGAGTTGAGCCAATTATATAAGTTAAAGTATATTTATTAAGCAACAAGAAAGATTGAGAAAGCTTAGCCAAAATAATTCAAATAAACCCCAAATCAAGCTTCTCATGTAGGGACTCATTGGGAATTCTGAATTTCAGAATTCTGAAATTCAGACCTTGAGCCAAAGATCAGGGATGTTCACCTTGATCCCTAACTCGAATCCTAATGGCCCCATTGACAAAATTGTGTCTAACTAACCCCTCTGTCGTGTGCCAGAAGATGGCATTGGGACGCGAGCCCTAGACACGACAAAACCTGGGATTTGCCTCGGGTTTGGGCAGGGAGACAGACCAGATTTCCTGGCTCCATATCTCTGCAACCAGTAGGAAAAATCCTATGACCCCCACACAAGAATGGTAGCTTGTAGGGAGGAGAAGAGGTTTTGTGCACTGACCAAGGCGAGAGCAGGCTCGGATGAGCGACCACACGCGCCAGAACTTGGGCAGAACGCACGGGCACACGTGTTCGACCCTGGTCGGCACGCCAGAGCTCGCCCAACCCGCGCGCGCGCTCACCCCGGCGTCCGGTCAAGTCCGCCGCGCGCCCACGCCCTCGGCCGTGCCCGCCCGCGCCTATAAAGCCTCCCCGGGCGCACCTCTCTTTGCCCCGCACTCACCCTCTCCGGCCAGCCACCTCCCCTTAGCTCCGGCGAGCTTAATTCCGCCCGCCATTGCCGCCAGAGCTTCGGCCGCCGTGGCCAGCCCGCTCCAGCCACCCTCAAGCCCAGCCAGTGCTTCAGCTAGCTCCGCCAGTAGCCCGTGAAGCTTGCCAAGCCCTCGGACCCGACCGGACTTCACCGGAGGCCCGAGATCGACCTCACCGGACTTCGGTCTTCCGCCGCCGCGCGTGGACCGAGCTATCCAGTGAGTCTCCGCCCGATTCCTTTCGCTCATATCTTCTCTGGCATCCCGTGGACCTCCCTGACCTAGTTGATTGAACTATCTCGCCGTGACCAGGCCGGTCTCCTCGCCGCCGACGAGCATCCCCGCCTGCGCGCGTGGACCGACCGACTCCGGCCATCTCCGACGGCGTTCCGCACACCGTTGTGATCCCCGCGACCTCCCCTTCATCCTCGACCACTTCACCGGAACAGTCTCGCCGCCGGTAAGCCCCTCCGCCCTTTTCTTCGCCGCGGCTACTGTTTAAGGTAGAAGAAGGACCTTGGGTTAGGTTCTGTAGAACCCGAGGGGTTTTCTGTAATGTCAGCGACTCATGTGAATAGTAACCTAAGGACTGATTCGCGTAGGAAACTTAGAAAACCGCCAGGGACCCCAGTGCAAAGTGGATTTCCATTTAATCAATTCTGTTATTCTTTTTAAAATGACCAGAGAACTTAGAAAATCCATAACTTGATGAAATCTTAATAAAAAGTTGTCAAACCAATTTTGCTAGCTTTGGAATATTATAATCTGTCATTTAAAAATAGTAAACCATATGCTTTCTGTTCTAAATTTTAGAGTTTAAAATTAAAAACAGAAACCCCCTAAACCTTGTTTAATTAAGGAAAATTAGTTTTTCTTTTGTGCTGAGCTTAAGAAAATTTGTAGATGTTTATACCTTATTTAGACACTGTTTAAAAATAGTAGGAACCCCAGCATTGGAAATTATGATGTAGTTATTCATTTAAAGCTATTTTGCCCCAAAACTTAGGGAAAATCAGAAAGGCCTTAGAAATTAATGAACAATGATTAATAATATTTTTCCTAGTTTACATATGCAACAGAGAACCTAGGAAAAATACAGAGACCATTAATTTGGACCAGTTTTTAGTTAAGATGATTTAATTAGCCTTATATAGACTGAAAATCAATTACTATAATTGCAAAACTATAACCAAAGTGGTTAGTAAAAATCCAGTGAACTTATAACCACCAGAGTCCCACTACAAAAATACAGAACACCCCAGCCCAACTTTTTAAGTAGGGAAAATAAATACAGAGTGATAATAAGGCATTTTCCAATTAAATCATGAACAACCCCAAATAATGTGATAATGGGCAACCAAAAATTAGCTAAGTCCATGATGAGACAATCTACCAGAGAAAAATGCAAACCCATGAAGAAGAAGTAAACTCATACCTTTTGCTAGTGACTAAAGAGAAAGGCCATTTAATTCAAATAATGCAAACCACCCCTTCCCTTAAGCAAAAAGAAGCCAAACTTCAGAATGATTGCTCTTGCACAGAATACCAACTAAGAAAAATAAGAACTCTGTTGTTTGATGTTTTTCAAATATAGTGGTAGTAGAAAGCATCCCTTTGGCTAGAAACCTTAAGAAAACCATAGGAAAAGAATTAAAAGGTATTAATGACTAGAAATTTGTATCAAGTCATGTTATAACACCTAAAAGCCAGCAAAAATAAGTTTTAGAGAATTACCCACTGTTAAATAATAGTTGTAGTTCAAAGTACCCCTTCTGCCCTAAAATTTGGTAATTTTGTCCAGAGAAAACCATTCACTTTCTGACCCCCAAATTTTGAGACAGAGAATCATACACCAGTAACAAGCCACTGTAATTTTTGCAGAATTTTTGGAATTTTATAAAAGCAACTTGTAGTTCAAACCTACTCCAAAACATTAAAAGAATAAAAGAAAAGAAAAGAAGAAATAAACCCCACCTCAATAAGTCTAACTTGAGAACTTATCATTTATCACTAAGACTTAAAAAGAATTCAGTGGAACCCCAAAAATAAACCTACCCCTTACCTTAGCTAAGTTTAACCCAATTTACCAAGTATACCACTAAGGGTTTTACATAAGTAAAGTTAACTTGTTTTAACTCAAAAGATCATACACCTTTAAAGTGGTAAATTTTAAAAGCACATATCGTATCATGCATATATCTTACGCCTTGCATTCATTAGATTGTAATCTTGCCGACGGAGAGTACGTGCTCATCCCCGAGCAAGGACCTGTCCAAGAGGAGGACCAGGAGCAGGCTCCAGAGGCTGCTATTGAGGATCTCCCCGCAACCCCAGCAATTGAAGGCAAGCCCCGGTTTTATGCATAACCGTATTATTATATGCTACTTTACTACACTTAATGCTTGTAGGTTTGTAATGTGCACTTAAGTGTAGGAGTTGCTTGAAACCTCTAGTTGCATGAACTTAGGATTCCTTTTTGAGATGAATACTAGTATGCTAGGTCGAGTAGCAGCTTGCTAATCAGGATCTCGGTAGAAGTCGAGTGATTTTTCTAGCACTCGCGCGAGGTCAGGAATTGATTGTATTCATCTTGATAACGGGATCTATGTTGGTCTATGGATTTGGATCCAGGGAGGATGCCTTGTCCATGAGACGGGAAAAATGAATTAAGGATTAATGTGTGGATACCTGAGTCAAGCTTTTGAACGTACTAAGCACATGCCGGGAAAAATGGTAACCGGTAAACCTAGTACCTGAGTGAAGTCGGGCGCGGACTTTATCCCTCATGCGACCTGAGACAGGGTCTCCCATGCTAGCTATGGTGGGTACAAGTGCGGTCACTGCACGGCGGCAGCCGGGGTCAGTGGAGCATTGTATGCCAAGGCGGTGAGGCCTGGACGCGAACGGGGAATCGATGGGGACGGTTGTCATGTGCGGGGTCGGAGTACCCTGACATGCCGTGTGTTTAGGTTTACCTTGCAAGGTTTAAAACTCGATTCGAATCGTCTGCTTCTCGCAGCTAATGAGACTGCTTGATTCCTTGTACTGCATCGAGTAAGAAGTGAAATGTGGATTATATGAGATAACTTGTTGGTTGAACTAATTGGTTGTTACCATGTATGCTTAGAAGGAGCAAATCTAGCTAAGTTAATGATGGTAGAACTTGAAAAGCTAAAAATTGATTTTAGAAACAGCTAGTGCTTTTGGCTAACCAAACCCCTCAGCCAAACAGCTGCATAGTCTAGAGGTAGAGGAGTAGACTCCTCACACCGGTTAAGTCTAGCTGAGTATTAGTATACTCAGCCTTGCTTGTGGCACCATTTTTGCAGGTACCATGCAGGATTTGGTTGATGGTGTGACTTGGCCTACCACCCTGCCACCGGGTTGGACGGTCGAGTGGGATGTTGCTCCGGCAGGAGAGGAGCACGAGGAGTAGTGGGCTAGGCCTTGCCCATCTCCTCAATTACCGACGACATCGATTATCCGCTGCACTTTAATTTATGAACTTTATTTGCTACTCAAAACTCCGATCTATGTAATAACCCAGTACTTAATTTGAGGTTTCCTGTTTTATTGTATTTCTTCTGTGACTCACCTTCGAGTGGGATTGTGGAATTTGATCCTGGTTAAGTGGCTCTATCAGACGAGATCTGAGGGACTGACGGGTTATTCCGATTTAAGTGTGTTACGGCCCCTGAGGCGTGACTTAGGCACTTAAGCCGGAATAATTCGGGTGGTTCTGCCACAGTTCGGAGACGATGAACCCTAGGAGCATGCCTCTGGGGACTCCGAAGACACACTTCTCGCGGTTGAGCTTCACGCCCTTCGCTCTCAGACACTTGAATGTCGTTTCAAGGTCAGAGAGAAGGTCGGAGGCTTTCCTCGTTTTGACTATGATGTCATCGACGTAAGCCTCGACCGTTCGACCGATGTGCTCTCCGAACACGTGGTTCATGCACCTTTGGTATGTCGCAGTATAGCAGTACATGCCAAAAGGTGTGATGAAAGAAGTCGCGAGCTAGTCGGTGCGTCGAGGAATGACAGGGTTTCGCACCCAGCAGTGGAATCCACAATTTGATCGATGCGAGGCAGAGGGTAGGGAACCTTCGGACATGCCTTGTTTAGACCGGTGTAGTCTACGCACATCCTCCATTTCCCACCTTTCTTTTTCACAAGCACAGGGTTGGCTAACCATTCAGGATGGAATACCTCTTTGATGAACCCTGCAGCCATCAGCTTGTGGATCTCCTCGCCTATGGCTCTGCGCTTTTCTTCGTCGAAACGGCGCAGAGGCTGCTTCACGGGTCGGGCTCCAGCTCGGATATCCAGCGAGTGCTCGGCGACATCCCTCGGTATGCCTGGCATGTCCGAGGGACTCCACGCAAAAACTCCAGCGTTTGCGCGGAGAAAGTCGACGAGCATTGCTTCCTATTTGGGGTCAAGCTCGAAGCCGATCCGGGCTTGCTTGCAGGCGCCGTTGTTGGGGTCGAGAGGGACGGACTTAACCGCCTCAGCTGGTTCGAAGTTGCCGGCGTGGCGCTTCGCATCTGGCACCTCCTTGGAGAGGCACTCCATGTCGGCGATGAGGGCCTCGGACTCGGCGAGGGCCTCAGCGTACTCCACGCACTCCACGTCGCATTCGTACGCGTGTCGGTGCATGGATCCGACGGTGATGACCCCGTTGGGGCCCGACATCTTGAGCTTGAGGTAGGTGTAGTTGGGGACGGCCATGAACTTGGCGTAGCATGGTCTCCCCAGCACTGCGTGGTAGGTTCCTCGGAACCCGACCACCTCGAACGTGAGGGTTTCCTTTCGGAAGTTGGAGGGAGTCCCGAAGCAGACGGGTAGATCGAGTTGTCCAAGGGGCTGGACGCGCTTCCCGGGGATGATCCCGTGAAAGGGCGCCACACCGGCCCGGATTGTGGACTGATCGATCTCCAAGAGCCCGAGGGTCTCGGCGTAGATGATGTTGAGGCTGCTGCCTCCGTCCATGAGGACCTTGGTGAGCCTGGTGTTGCCGATGACGGGGTCGACAACGAGCGGGTACTTTCCTAGGCTCGGCATGCAGTCGGGGTGGTCGCCTTGGTCGAAGGTGATGGGCTTGTCAGACCAGTCTAGGTAGACTGGCGCTGCCACCTTTACCGAGCAGACCTCTCGGCGCTCCTGCTTGCGGTGCCGAGCCGAGGCGTTCGCCACTTGCCCACCGTAGATCATGAAACAGTCGTGGACCTTGGGGAACTTCTCTGCTTTGTCGCCCTTCTTCTTGTCGTTGTCTTGGCCTCTGCCACCATCTGCCGGGGGCCCGGCCTTATGGAAGTAGCGCCGAAGCATGACGCATTCCTCAAGGGTGTGCTTGACGGGACCCTGGTGATAGGGGCATGACTCCTTAAGCATCTTGTCAAACAGGTTGGCCTCTTCGGGAGGCTTCCGAGGGTTCCTGTGCTCGACAGCAGCGACAAGATCTGCATCGGCGGCGTCGCGTTTCGCTTGCGACTTCTTCTTGGCCTTCTTCTTCGTGCCACGCTGGGCGGACGCCTCGGGGACGTCTTCCTGCTGGCGTCCCTGAGGTTGCTTGTCCTTCCAGAAGATGGCCTCGACCGCCTCCTGACTAGAGGCGAACTTGGTGGCGATGTCCATCAACTCGCTCGCCTTGGTGGGTGTTGGGGGCCTTCGGCTTACGAAGGTCCTCAAAAACAGGATTTAACAATATTTCTGGAGTTTAATGTGTGAGCAGGTATCTTCGGACTCAAGTCGGTATCACAGCAGACCAGAATAATACGAAGGTTGATACGGCGCCGAAGGTGTGAGCAGGAAAGCTTCGGCGTGATAGCAACAAAATGAAACCGACTTAAAGATGAAAAGGCTATTCAGACCTCGATAGATTACTATAGAATTATTATCAAATGTAAAGGGCATGAATGTAATTTTGCATAGGCTGTGACCTGTGTCTATAAATAGGTGAACAGTACCCCCGTACTGTTCACGCTGATTTGGCATTCACTTTTGCGTCACGCTTGTACTTTCATCTCCTTCAAGTTGAAGGTACATTTGTAATTCGATGTTATTTCTGTTTATATATGATAATATTATATAATGTATAATTATTTATGTTATCCTTTATATTTCTTACAATTCATTCTTCGTCATTGTATAATGTATTTATGAAGGTACGCCCTTCATAACCTTCGTCCGAAAACCATTATATCCTAAGGGGAATAATGCTTCGAAGGACGAAGGACTTTACCGATTAACATTTTCTATGTTGCCTTGTTCTTGACTTGAAGCATTTGAGAACAAGTCCCCAACATTGGCGCCCACCTCCGGTGAACTCACTTCCACTCTTTGAGTTTTTTGAACACCTTCGGCGATCATAAACCTTCGTTATGGCGCCGAAGAAAGCTTCAGCAACTGGAGCTGTAGCTCTGCAACCGCTGGACCACAATCAGGAGACAGTCTCCCTTCGGGAGGCCCGAAGCCAGAAAAGGAAGGCTGTTAGCCCGACACCACCAGAGGACGAGATAGATCAAGAAATCAGAGATATGGAGATGCTTCATCAACAAGTGCAGAGGAAGAAAGAAAAGATGGCCAGGCTAGCTGAACTGCAGAGGCAGATAGACGAAGCCTCTGAAGAAGTTCGTCACCTTGCCCAGGATGAGCAACACCGAAGGCCTCAGCACCAAGACCTTCATCAGGAGGGTTTTCCCAACGAAGATGACTGGTATGACAATTTCCATCATGGGAATTTTGTTTTTGACGATGCTTCTCCTCTGTCCGCTGAGCTGCAGGCTACACCTTGGCCTCTGTCCTACAAGCCGCCTCAGCTTCCCGTATTCGATGGCCACTCAGACCCGAAGCAGTTTTTGATGAGCTATGAAGCAACAGTATCTTCGTATGGTGGCAATGCTGCAGTCATGGCCAAATCTTTTGTTATGGCTGTCAGGAGTGTCACTCAAACTTGGTATTCCTCCCTTCGACCAGGAACGATCACTTCATGGCAGAAGCTGAAGGACTTGTTGTTAACTAGCTTCCAAGGGTTTCAGACGAAGCCGGTTACTGCTCAAGCTCTGTTCCAGTGCACCCAGGATCACGAAGAATACCTTCAGGCGTATGTCCGAAGGTTCTTGCGTTTGAGGGCACAGGCACCAACGGTGCCCAATGAAATTGTCATTGAGGCCATGATCAAGGGGCTTCGGCCAGGACCGTCAGCTCAGTACTTCGCTAGGAAGCCTCCTCAAACTTTGGAGAAGCTGCTCCAGAAGATGGACGAGTACATTCGGGCCGATAATGATTTTCGCCAAAGAAGGGAGGAGGCTTTCAGGTTTTCTGAAATGACCAGGGGCTTCGGAGGGAGGTTCTACCCGAGGCATGTTAGATCAATTCACAACTCTGCACAAAATGATGATAGAGGGAGCCAACAGCAAAGGCCACAATGTTCCTCACAGGCTTCGGGGCAACAGCAAGGCTCCTTCCGACCACCAGCTCCAAGAGGCAGAGGCGCCAGGGGCTTCGGAGGAAGATTTGGCGATCAACCGAGAAGAATCTTTTGTTTATTCTGTGGTGAGAACAAAGGTCATACCACCAGGATGTGCCATGTTACCATCCAGAAGCAAAAAGAAATAGCCGAAGCGGCAGCACAACAGGCTCAGCCGAAGCAGGTCATGCACACTGCTTCGTATCATTCGCCTTACATCCCAGAGTATGTAGGCAATCACCCTGCAGTTTCTGTTGCTTCGGCGAGTCAACCTCAGGCTTCCTGGCAACAACCTCCGCCTCCACCACCGCTGCAACAAGGTCAGCAGCCAGAAGGGAGCCAATATGCTCCACATCAAAGGGACTTCAGAGAACAGTCCGAAGCTCGCACAGTCAACAGCACTGTGCCAGAGTCAAAGCACATCTATTGACAAATATCCTACCTTAATAGCAATCTTTTTCATTCAGTTTTATATTCTGTAATAAAGGACATTGTTCAGGTTTCATGTAAATAGTTTCGTTGATTCCCACAAGGAAAATATATTTTCTTCACAGGCTTAAATTGTTGAAAGACTTGTGATAACAAAGAGGACCTTCGAACTATCGAAAATTCTTCGAAGCAACAAAAAGTCGTTCTAAGGAACGCAGAGTAAGTTTGCCGAAGTCACAAAAAAGTCGTTCCAAAGGGAGCGCAGTGTAAGTTTTCTGCTCCAAAGTCGTTCCAAAGGGAATGCAGAGCATACAGCGAAAAGTCAACGCTGATACCGCCTAAGTAAAAGGCGAAGCGCGAAAAGTCAACGCGAATACCGCTGAAAGTAAAAGGCGAAGAAGCTCCTAAGGGAGGCTTACAGCGAAAAATAAACGCTGATCCCGCTGAAGTAAAAGGCGAAGAAGCTCCTAAGGGAGGCTTATAGTAAAAAGACAATGCTGATTCAAAAGATTATGTGTTTTGTCGCAGGAATGTGTGTATCTTCGGAATAAACACCATCTTACACAGCATAACATCATCGCATCATTTCGCATAGCATAAGCATCATACATCATGTTGCATATGGCACAAGAGGTGGACATCATATTAATCTACAGAAGAACGTTTTTGAAAAAAGGGAAAAATCATAATGTCACAAGGAGATACGTTATTGATCTTCGGAAGTATAGCTTCGGAAAGTATCTTCACGAAGCCTTGATATTATTCATCAGAACACTGGATATTGTTGTGACAAAGAAAAATTCCTCTTCACGAAGCATGAAAAGAAGGGAAGGTGTTTTTTCGTCAAAGACTCAAAAGCGGTACGTGTAAAGTTTCATGCATCGTAAAGAATTGAGCAATAAAAATGGGTATATTACATTCAGGATTACAAAATGTTACAATATATTACATTTCAGAAGTTTAATTTACAATAGTATTTAATCTTCTCTCAGAACAACTTCTGCAGCCTCATTCAGGAGCCGATTGACGACTTCGTCCATAATGGCTTCAGCCATCTTTTTAATTTCGTCGTCTCCTTTCGGCTGAGGGCCCGGAGACGCTTTAGCAGGATCTGAAGAAGGACAGGATACGACTACATTGCTATTACAAATGGCAAACGAAGCTTAAAACCAAAAATTACAACACAATAAAAACTATTAGTTAATACCTAATTGACCTTCGGGCTCTGCGCTCTTTTCAGCAGCCTCAGCCACTTCTCTAGCATCGTGAATGCCCTTTTCACTTTTTTGAATAATTTCTCCGGCCATTTCTCGGCCACCATTATCCCAGATATCGGTGAAAAATTTTCCACCGATCATGCTAGCTTCGGCCGAAGGATCTCTTGCATCTTCAAAGGACAAAGCAGCTTCGGATTGTGCTAAAATTTTTACATGTTCGCAGCCCTTCTTCTCTAAAATGGTGGCAATTCCTCTGGCACCAGAGAAAGCGCATATATCTCCACGGCTATTTAAAATTTCTTCGAAGGCCTCAGCTTCGTGGTCGATCCATTCGATGGGACCTTCGGGATTGCCTCTCGTAAAGTTTTCTTCGCTTGAGAAGGCGCCGACCCTGGCGAAGCTAGCTTTTAGCTTCTTAACACACTCTATAGATTTGTTATAACATCTCTTCTTGGACGAACGAAGCTCTTCAACAGTTACTTCTAAGTGATCTGCCCATTGGTCGCTGAGTTCTCGCCTTGTTTCTTCAAGTATGCGTTCTTCCTTGGCTCTGGCCAGTTGTTTCCGAAGATCTTCAATTTCGCGCTTCTGAGCTTCAGCTTGACCCTTAAAAGCAGCTTCGTCTTCCTTTATTTTATTTATCAATGAGTGTAATATTTTATCTTTTTCGAGGCCTTCGTTCCTCAGTTCAATTACTTCGGAACGAAGGTTGCTCAGGGCTATAGCACACCCTTCGTCTTCAGCATCTTTCTGTGCCCTGAGGGCATTGCTAAGTATCAAGCCCTGCAAAGAGAAATATGTGTGTGTCAATAGATTTAAAACAAACGAAAAATTTTGGTCTCAACAAAAAATACAAGGATCCCATTTGTCGCACCTTTAAGCTATTATAGGCCAGGCTGTCGGCCAGATCGTTCTTCGACAGCACCGAGAGCCCGTCTTCTAAAGTTGGGAATCCGAAGCTCTTGCTCATCTCCCGGCAGACAGAAATCTCCTTGCTGTCAGGGAGACAATACAAAAAGTCTTCTTCTCCACTACCATTGAATATTAACGCCCCCTTTGGATACTTCAGTTTTTGGGCGTAGCGCTGGGCCTCCTGCTCTTCTTTTTCTGATAGTTTTTTCCCCGAAGCATGACGAACAATATAATCACGAACTTTGGAGGATGCTTCGGGGGCAATGACACCGATTTCTTCAACAAAAGTTGGCTTTGTTATTTTTTCTTCCTCGGTTTCCAAGGATTTTATCTTTACGGGCTCTGATGACCCAGCTTCGGCTTCAGTTTCTTGCTCTGGAGCTTTTGTATCAGAAATTTCAGTTGTTGTTTCAGGAGTGGCAGCAGCCTTCTTCGGAGGTGTGCTTGAAGATTTGATTGTTTCCAGTACATCTAGCACATTAGCCATTCTCTTTCTTTTCGGAGTCACTGCTGGCACTTTTTGATTTTTTACTGTCTCAACATTTGCTGCAGGACTCACAACTTCTGATGCTTTTTCTTCAGATGGTTTTTTCACTTCTTCCATTTTTTCTGTGGATGGCGCTTCGGCCATTTCTTCGGTTTCTGGTATCAAAATCTTCGGTTCTTCCAATTCTATCCTTTTTGGCGCTTCGGCCATTTCTGCAACTACTGGCAGCAGGGTTGGTTTGGTTGGTTTTTAGCCTCGGTGGCCGAAGAAGTTTCTCCGGTAAACTCAGGCACCGAAGCTGGTTCAATATAGCGCGGCCGATGTGTGAGGACCTTTATCTTCTTTCTTTTCGGTTCTGGCTCGCTAGGAGCAGTTACAGCTTCTTCTTTTGCAGAGGTTGTGTTTTTTCTCTTCTGCCTTCGAATGGGATAGCAATAGTCAGGGTAGACAAACCCAATTGCATCAAATACCCGATTCAGCCTCTTCTTTTTTCGGCCTCCGAAGGCTGCTGACATCGCAGTATCTTCGGCCTTTGAATAAGCCCCAAGCAGCTCATCACTTAAATTTTCAATGCTTTTTAACCAGTCATCATCTGGCTCAACGAATTTATCTCCGAACTTGAAGGTGTACTTCAGTCTGACAAGTCCACCTTCGTCGGCCTCTTTTATGGTTTCTTGCGGCATTTCCCATTTCTCCGCGAGCGGCCATACCCGGAAGGCAATATGCTCTTGTACTAAATCTCTCGTTCCAATAAAAGAACAGATAACGCCGAAGGCCCTCTGGCATTCTTCGGCAACTTCATTCATTTCAACCTTCGGCCTCCGAAGGCCGAAGCTTTGCCAAATAGGGCGCATTATTATACCTTTGATGTCTTCTCGTACTGACAGGTCATTCTTCACATAAAACCATTCTGTCATCCAGTCGCCGGGCCATCTCTTCCGAAAGGTTGGCACGGGACAGCTTGACCCGGACCGAGAAACGAAACTGTAGCAGCCAAAATTATTATGATACTGTTCCTTACCCCAAGGTTTTGTTTCGTATGACAATTCGTGTATATTGCAGAAGCTTTTTGCATCAGGTTTCAGACCTTGGCTTCTCACGGCCCACACGAAGATATTCAGCCTTATAATTGCCTCGGGGGTAAGTTGGTGAAGATAGACTTCGAAGATTTTCAACACCTCCACGACGAAGCTGCTCAAGGGAAATCGCAGCCCAGCTTTCAAAAAGCTTCGGTACACTACGACTTCATTCTCTTCAGGGTGTGGACAAGTCTTCTCCCCTTCGTCGGCCCTCACAATGGACAAATCCCGGAAATACCTTCCTCTCATGTTGACAAGATGATTCTCTTTGATAGTAGATTTACCATAAACTGAATGGCTTGGTCGCCAGGGACGATCTTCGGAGTCTTCACCACCGCTGTCCACATCATAACTGTCGCTGTCACCAGTATCCTCAGACAAACCTTCTAGAATCTCCTTGGTGATTTTCTCCGTGTTGGTCTTCGACATCGCTATAAGAAACCCCAAGTTTTTCTCTTCATCAAGACTCAGCTTCGTCTCAGCAGCAGCCTTCTTATCCCCAGACATCTTCGGAAACACTAAAAAACTGTTTTCAAAGCCGAAGCTTCAAAACTAAAAGCTCAGAAAATCTTAGTGCACAAAAGCTAAAAATCGAGTGAGCGAGAGCAGATGACAAGAGAGCGTGCCAAATGAGTTTGCGGTATGACCGTATTTATACGCCCAGTGCGTTGAAAATTGAAAGACCCCGCTTGTCAGTGAATGTTGCTATTCTAGCAAAGGGAAGGTGTTTTTTCGGACCTTCGGCGTAAGGCCTTCGTCCATATCGCAATCTAAATTTATTGTTTTAAATAAATTAATATTGCGAGGGGCTACTGTTGGGGGCCTTCGGCTTACGAAGGTCCTGAAAAACAGGATTTAACAATATTTCTGGAGTTTAATGTGTGAGCAGGTATCTTCGGACTCAAGTCGGTATCACAGCAGACCAGAATAATACGAAGGTTGATACGGCGCCGAAGGTGTGAGCAGGAAAGCTTCAGCGTGATAGCAACAAAATGAAACCGACTTAAAGATGAAAAGGCTATTCAGACCTCGATAGATTACTATAGAATTATTATCAAATGTAAAGGGCATGAATGTAATTTTGCATAGGCTGTGACCTGTGTCTATAAATAGGTGAACAGTACCCCCGTACTGTTCACGCTGATTTGGCATTCACTTTTGCGTCACGCTTGTACTTTCATCTCCTTCAAGTTGAAGGTACATTTGTAATTCGATGTTATTTCTGTTTATATATGATAATATTATATAATGTATAATTATTTATGTTATCCTTTATATTTCTTACAATTCATTCTTCGTCATTGTATAATGTATTTATGAAGGTACGCCCTTCATAACCTTCGTCCGAAAACCATTATATCCTAAGGGGAATAATGCTTCGAAGGACGAAGGACTTTACCGATTAACATTTTCTATGTTGCCTTGTTCTTGACTTGAAGCATTTGAGAACAAGTCCCCAACAGTGGGAGTCTTGCGGCCCAGTTTGCTCACCAGGTCGCGGCAAGTGGTGCCGGCGAGGAACGCCTCGATGACATCCGAGTCGGTGATGTTGGGCAGCTAGGTGCGCTGTTTCGAAAACCGCCGGATATAGTCTCGCAGGGATTCCCCTGGCTGCTGGCGGCAGCTTCGGAGATCCCAGGAGTTCCCAGGGCGCACGTATGTGCCCTGGAAGTTTCCAGCGAAGGCTTTGACTAGGTCGTGCCAGTTGGAGATCTGCGCAGGGGGTAGATGCTCCAGCCAGGCACGGGCGGCGTCGGAGAGGAACAGGGGGAGGTTGCGGATGATGAGGTTGTCATTGTCCGTTCCACCCAGCTGGCAGGCCAGCCGGTAGTCCGCAAGCCACAGTTCCGGCCTCGTTTCCCCCGAGTACTTGGTGATAGTAGTTGGGGCTCAGAACCGGGTCGGGAACGGCGCCCGTCGTATGGCCCGGCTGAAGGCTTGTGGACTTGGTGGTTCGGGTGAGGGGCTCCAATCCTCCTCACTGTCGTAGCGTCCCCCACGCCTGGGGTGGTAGCCTCGACGTACCTTCTCGTCGAGGCGGGCTCGACGGTCGCGGCGGTGGTGCTCGTTGCCGAGGCGACCCGGGGCCACAGGCGTCGCGTCCCGCGTGCGCCCTGTGTGGACCGAGGCTTCCCGCATGAATCAGGAAGTTGCTGCGCGATGCTCCGGGGGGTACCCTTGCCTTCGGGAGGCAGAGCTTTTGGCCCGTCGGACCGCGGCATCCTCGAGGAGATTCTTGAGTTCTCCCTGGATACGCTGCCCCTCGGTGGTGGATGGCTCCGGCATTGCTCGGAGCAGCATTGCCGCTGCAGCCAGATTCTGGCCGACCCCGCTGGAGGCCGGGGGCAGCCTTGCTCTAGCATCGTCAGCGATATGGCGTTGGTCGTCCTAGGCCTGATGACGCGCTTCTCCGGCCAGTGCTCGGCCTGCCCACTCTTGCTCGATGTTTTGCCTGAGCTGCACAAGTTGTCCTGCTTCCTCGTCGAGCTTGGCCTGCATCTCGCGGATTTGCTCGGGCTGTGTGTCCTGACCCCCCGCAGGGACTGGGATCACAGCTAGCTCCCGCAGGATGTCAATGCGAGGCGCAGGCCCAGGGGGATCATCATCCTCTGGCATACCAAGGTGGTTGCCTTCATCGTGACCCCCTAGATCGACGTGGAAACATTCGCGACTTGGGCCACAACCCTCGTTGTCAAGGCTGTGGCCATCATCGGAGCAATCGGAGAGGTAGTAGTCACATGTCGTCATGAAGTCTCGCATGGCACTGGGATTACCGAGCCCGGAGAAATCCCAACCAGAGTCGGGCTCGTCTTCTTCCTCGGAACCCGGGGGCCCGTAGGTCGAGACGGCCGTCAGTCGGTCCCAGGTTGACCACATATGGTACCCCGGAGGGTTAGGATATGCCTTTATGAAAGCGTTCACCAATGCGGGGTTGCTTGGTGGATCGAAGCTGAATCTAAAAGGCACAGGGTGGAAAATGGACGGTATCTCTCGATCGACGGATGGTGACGAAGTCGCGTCGGGGACGGACTGCACCGTTATCTCAGGTACGAGGCTAACGCCCAGCAAGTCCTTTGCAAGTGTGCTGGCGTCATCTGTCCGCTTGGGATTGGCACGTTGCGGGGAAACGACACTCGCCGTCGTCTCAGGCGCGAGGTCAACGCCCGACATGTCCCCCGCTGGGGTGCCAGCGTCGTCGACTCGCTCGAGAGCCGACGAGGTGCCGCCTCCTGCCTGGCCACGGTTGCCCCGCCTCCTCCTCCTGCGGCGAGGAAGGTGGCGGGACAAAACCGGATGCTGCTCTTCCGCCACGGGGGAAGACGTCGTCGAGTCCGCCGCCATCGGGCGAGCTGACGGTCGTCGTTGTCGCTGTCGCGCTGCGGGGGAAGGAGTACCATGTCGTAGCTGCCGTCGAGGGACATGAACTCGAGACTCCCGAAACGGAGCAGCATCCCGGGCTGAAGAGGTTGCTGGAGACTACCCATTTGGAACTCAATGGGAAGTTGTTCGTCAACACGCAGCAGGCCCCTACCTGGCGCGCCAACTGTTGGCGTTTAGACCCCGGGGGGTCCCTGGACCGACGAGTAAAATTGTCGCTGCGTGCCCCAGCCCAGATGGGTTGGCGCGAGACGGAACACAATGGGGGGAAATCGCGGCTCGTGTTATCCTGCACCAAGGGGGGATGCGCTTGCAGTAGGGGTTACAAGCGTTTGCGAGGGAGAGAGAGAGAGCCGGTTCGTCAGCCCGTCCTCCCGCGCGACCACCCCTCCCGCGTGAGGGCCCTGGACCTTCCTTTTATAGATGCAAGGATAGGGTCCAGGTGTACAATGGGGGTGTAGCTATGCGCTAACGTGTCCGGCAGAGAGGTGCCAGAGCCCTGAGTACATGCCAACGTGGCTACCGGAGAGGTGCTAGAGCCCTGTGTACGCGGTGTCGTGGCCGTCGGAGGAGCGCTTGAGCCCTGTAGAAGCACAGTTGTTGGGGCTGCTGGGACCTTGCTGACGTCTCCTTGCTTCCGTAGGGGGCTGAGAACCGTCGTCGTCATGGACGCACGCGGGGAGCCATCATTACTTGTTACCGGGGCAAGCCTGGATGGGACGCCGGTCTTGTTCCCCCGTAGCCTGAGCTAGCTAGGGGTAGGGTAATGACGTATCCCCTGTGGCGCGGTCGGTCCGAGCCCAAGGTCGGGCGAGGCGGAGACTCCTCCTGAGGCCGAGGTTGGGTGAGGACGCGATTCCTCTCGAGGTCGAGGTCGACGCCGAGCCCTGGGGTTGGGCGAGGCGGAGACCACCTTTCGAGGCCGAGGCGGGGGCCGAGCCCTGGGGTCGGGCAAGGCGAAGACCACCTTCCAAGGCCGAGGGTGAGGCCGAGGCCTAAGGTTGGGCGAGGCGGAGCTTCCTGTTGCGCCTGAGGCTGGACTTAGCTGTTGTTAGCCTCACCCTGGTGGGTGGCACAGCAGTCGGAGAGGGGCGAGCGGCGTTGTTTTCCTGTCAGGTCGGTCAGTTGAAGGGCGAAGTGACTGCGGTCACTTCGACCTTGCCGACTGAGGCGCGTGTGTCAGGATAAGGTGTCAGGCAATCCTCGCATTGAATGCGCCTGTGATACGGTCGGTTGGTGAGGCGATTTGGCCAAGGTTGCTTCACAATGAAGCCTGCCCGAGCTGGGCTTCGGGCAAGTCGAGCGTGCGCCCGTTGCTTGAGGAGGCCCTTGGGCGAGGCGTGAATTCGCCTGGGATACTATTCCCGCCCGAGGCTGGGCTCGGGCGAGGCGAGATCGCGTCCCTTGAGTAGACGAAGCCTTGACCTGAATTGCGCCCATCAGTTTCTGCAGCTTGTGCTGATGGTGGTTACCAGCCGTGTTTAGGAGTGTTGGGGGTACCCCTAATTACGGTACCCGACAGGGGAGTTTTTGGCACTCGATCAATTTTTCAATTAGAATATCTCTCCTTGTGCCTAAACATGTGTGTTTGACTTAGAGATTGGAAAATGATTTTGATTTGCAAAAACAAACCAAGTGGTGGCAAAGAATGATCCAAATATGCCAAATTTGAGTTAAAAACAATTTGGTCTCCAATTTGAATCGATGTTGCATGTTTTGCATTGCTTTTTTATGTGTTGGCATAAATCACCAAAAAAGGGGAGATTGAAAGGGAAATGTGCCCTTGGGCCATTTCTATTATATTTTGGTGATTAAGTATCCAACACATAGTGAGTAAGTTATTATGTGCCAAATGAAGAGAAAAGTGCAAATCATGTAACAAGGTACGTTTCCAGACTTAGTACATTGGTTTGAGTACTAACATGTTTTGTCTAAGTGCTAGAAACAGAGAAAAGAGAAGAAGAAAAGGACTTGGCTCTAAGCAGCCAACACTCAGCTCAGTCTAGCACACCGAACTGTCCGGTGGTGCACCGGACAGTGTCCGGTGCGCCAGGCTGGCTTCCGTCGAACTGGCCGCTCTCGGGAGATTTTGGCGGCGTACGGCTATAATTCACCGGACTGTCCCGTGAGACATCGGTCGCCAGCACAACGGTCGGCCGTGCAATCCGCGGGCGACGCGTGGCCCGCACCAACAGTCGGCTGGGGGCACTGGACTGTCCGGTGCGCCAACCAGCCCGGAGTTGCAACGGTCGGCTGCGCCAAATTAGGAAGGAGATCCGCACCGGACATGCTTTAGTGACTGTCCGGTGGTGCACCGGACTGTCCGGTGCACCACCCGACAGAAGGAATCTTTGGCCTTCCTTGTTGGCTTCCAATGGCTCCTAGCTACCTTGGGGCTATAAAAGGGACACCTAGGCGCATGGAGGAGCGACCCAAGCATTCACTAAGCAATCTAATACTCCCACACTCCGTCTCCGCGCACTTGATCGATCGTGTTAGTGATTTGAGGTTCGTTCTAGTTGTGAACTCTCTGTGTTTCAGTTTGAGCTCAAGTCTTGGCTTGTGTGCGTGCGTGTGCTGCGGATTTGTGTGTGTTGCTCCCCAACCTTACTTCGTGCCTTCTTTGTGATCAATCTTGTAAGGGCGAGAGGCTCCAACTTGTGGAGATTCCTCGCAAACGGGAAAAGATATAAGGAAGAATACCGTGGTATTCAAGTTGATCATTGGATCACTTGAAAGGGGTTGAGTGCAACCCTCGTCCATTGGGACGCTACAACGTGGAGGTAGGCAAGTGTTATACTTGGCCGAACCACGGGATAAACCACTGTGTCTCTTGTGTTGTCTTTCTTTATGATTATTGTGATTCGCAAGAGCTCGCTCTATAGCCACTTGGTTCTATTGCACTAACATCTTTATAATCAAGTTTTGTGGCTATTAGTTGTGAATTTCACAGGATCACCTATTCACCCCCCTCTAGGTGTGCTCAAGTTCCTATCAAAGCAACAACACATGCCCGTCTAGCATTTGCAAACTATTCCTATAACCTGGCCCTTTGCGTGCTGGGGGCTGGATATGATCAAACCTTCAAAAAGTTCAAGGAGGGTATACTCACATACGCATCGCTATTGACAAGTTCACAAAATGGATAGAGTACAAATCAATCGCCTCTCAACTTCAGCAAAAGCAGTGGAGTTTATTCTGGAAATAATATTCAGATTTGAGATACCCAACAGCATCATCACAATCCTGGAATCTAATTTCACTAGCTCAGAGTTCTTTGACTTTTGTGAACAGCGGAGCATCCTGATCAAGTATGCATCGATAGCACACCCGAGAGCCAACGGATAGGTAGAAAGAGCCAACGGGATGATACTTGATGCGCTGAGGAAGAAAGTGTTCGATAAGAGCGAAGAGTTTGCAGAGAAATGGATCAGAGAACTACCATATGTAGTTTGGAGCCTGTGAACCCAACCAAGCCAGGCCTTCCATGGAAACACTCCGTTCTTCATGGTATATGGACCAGAAGCAATTTTGCCAGCAGATTTGATCTTTGGAGCACCCAGGCAAACATTTGAAAGTATAGCTAAAGCGAAAGCATCCAGACTAGAGGATGTTGATATATTAGAGGAAGAATGTCTGAATGTTGTTATCCAATCGACTAGGTACCAGCAAACTTTGAGGCGCTACCACGACAAGGCAGTGCGGCACCGATCCTTTGCAATAGGGCACCTAGTGCTCCACCGGGTGCTGACGGGAGAAGAGCGACACAAATTGTCACCTCCATGGGAAGGACCATTCATCATTGCAGAGGTCACTCGGTCAGGATCCTACCGACTTACCTAGATGGACGGAACCGAAGTGGGAAACTTGTGGAATATTGAGCACCTCAGGAAATTCTACCCGTAGCAGTACATCAAAACTCCAGTCGGCAAGCCGCACTTTGTAAACAAAAGGTTTCATTATCAATAAAGCTTCTGTGTTCGTCCGCATACAAACTCTCAACTAGCAAGAAGTTTAAGTCAGAAACAACTTAAACCAACACAACATACTTGCATACACATAACTTAGGGTGATTACTATACCCTGCTAACGGAGCAATCAGCTTAAGTCGGAAATGTCTTAAGTTGGTCCGACATGCTCACGCTTACATAACTTAGGGTGATTACTATACCCTACTAACGAAGCAATCAACTTAAGTCAGAAACGTCTTAAGTCGGTGGGACATGCTCACGCTTACATAACTCAGGGTGATTACAATACCCTGCTAACGAAGCAATCGACTTAAGTCGGAAACGTCTTAAGTCGGTCTGACATGCTCACGCTTACATAACTTAGGGTGAGCACTATACCCTGCTAACGGAGCAATCAGTTTAAGTCAAAAATGCCTTAAGTCGGTGCGACATGCTCACGCTTACATAACTTAGGGTGATTACTAAACCCTGCTAACGGAGCAATCGTCTTAAGTCAAAAACGTCTTAAGTCGGTGTGACATGCTCATGCTTACATAACTTAGGGTGATCACTATACCCTGCTAACGGAGCAATCGGTTTAAGTCAGAAACGTCTTAAGTCGGTGTGACATGCTCACGCTTACATAACTTAGGGTGATTACTATACCCTGCTAATGGAGCTATCGGCTTAAGTCGGAAACGTCTTAAGTCGGTGTGACACACTTGCGCTTACATAACTTAAGGGTGATTATTATACCCTGCTAACGGAGTAATTGGCTTAAGTTGGAAACACCTTAAGTCGATGTGGCATGCTCACACATACATGCTCTATCGTGCGCCATATCGACAAAGAATACCAACTCAATGAAAAGTGTTTTCTGTTGGAACGAATCAAAATTTGTTTTCACTACACAATTACTGTGCAGGAGCGTCCCCGTAAGGGACCTTGCCGTTAGGATCACCAAAAGGAGAAGGTTTACTCGTACCAACAGATGTAGCGAGCTCGTTAGCAACAATGTCATCAGGCACCACGACGCCAGGCCCCTTCATCAGGATTCGGCCGGTGCGAACAGCTTTGTTCATCACTTTGTCGCACAGTGCTTTCATAATACCACAGTCATCCTCTAAGACCTTGATGTCGGGATGAGCAATTTCCATCTCCTGCGAAACAAGTTTCTTCAATGCACGCAACTCTCTAATGACAGAATCCCCTGAAGGCAGTAACCTATTAAGCCATGACACTTCGTTCTCAGAAACCTTCAACTCGTCTCTATGGCGGTCAAGCTCCAACATAGTAAAACGATGACTCCTCTCCAAAGTAGTAAGGGAGCCACTGGCATCATGGTACAGTTTGTCCAGACTGTCTCGGGAATCAAGAAGTCTTCGCATCTCCTCCTACAGACAAGAAGAATACTAAACATCCAAGCAAAAGCGCAACACAAAGGTATTGTAAACAATCAAAAGAATTTATCTCGTGGGCTCTCTTCTCTGAATCAAGCTGAGCATTCAAGGAAGAGTTCATGGTTAGAACACTATCTAGGAATGCAGAAACCTGATTCAGATCGGCTTGACTCTAAGCACACCTCTCCTCATCGTCGGAACACCGTCGAATTAGAGCTGGGAGGGCAAGAGGAAAAGATACAGGGGGTAGAACGAGGGAGCAATGGACACCAAAGAAAGTTATCAACCCACTAACCGATGTTCAAGGCTTTCAGGTCATCTATCTATTTTTGAAGTAGGAGAGGATTCCACTACAGCAAGGATAGAACCTGATCGAGGACAGGGGCACCGCATGACCTCAGCTGAGCCGACAAAAAGCTCAGAGCATTCTGCAAATACAAGAAATAGCAAAGGAGTCCTCTGTCTACCAAGGTAAAGTAGGGTAAGGATCAACTCACCAGAAGGTTAGAAAGGAACAAAGGAAATCCTAAAGCCGGAGGTGCCGAGGTGCCATCAAACGGCGGAACACTAGCAGAGGCAACATCAAGAGCAGACTCGAGTCCTAGAGGAGGATTAGAGCTCATGCCCAAGGCAACACCTAGTGGGACCTCAGCTCCAATAGCATGCAACGGATCCTCAACGCCAGGGTCACTAACCTCTAAAATGATCAGGCCAACAAGAGCAGTAGGAAGATCAAGGCTTGTCACCGCTGGCTCCTGAGACTGAACTGGTGGTGATCCAACATGAACATCCATAGAAGCAGCCGAAGAGGAACCGAGCTCGGGACCCTCGGGGGCTACTCACCCTTAGAAGCACCCTCGGGGGCTGGCTCACCCTCAGCAGTGCCCCTGGGGGCTGAGTCACCCTCAGCAGCGTCTTCGGGGGCTGAATTATCCTCAATCATACCCTCAAGAGCTGGATAACCCTTGCATGTAATATCAGGAACAGAGGTGTCCCCATGGATCAGGCCACCCTAAAAGGTCGAAGAAGCATGGGAAACTGTCCGGGTAATTTCTTGCCCGATAAGATTGCTAGCTGAGGGAATGTCATCCGGGACCTCTGTACGGATGCCAGCACCCCCAGTTTCTGGAAGTTCCAATAAAAGACCTTCTCAGATAATATCCTCCAGCGCACGATCAATGGCAGACATCGTCATCTTCTAAAGATTAACCAGCCCTGACAGAGCCTAAATTGGGACATCGTTGCTGGTTTTGCTACGGCGATTCTTGCGAACCAAAGGGGGGACTTCTTCCTCATCCTCATCCTCTTCCTCTTCATCAGATACACGTCCACCGGCTCTAGTGCCACCACAACTCTCAATATCATCCTTGAAATCGGCACCCGCCGGGTCGCCACCGAGGTCTGGGGCAGTAGAGTCAGCCCCTAGCTCGAAACCAGATGAATGCTGAAGTTTTCTTTTTCTTCTCTTCCCCTCAGCAGACATGGCTGAATAAACTGCTCGACGTGTCCGTTTGCAATGGACACCACCGGGACTGCAAGCTCCCTCATCCCTATCGAAGGCACGCCCAGTTGCAGCACTCGCCGACTCAGTGTGGATAGATTCAAATGACTCGCCAGCTAGCATACTAAGAACAACATTTACTTTAGCCTCATTAGCAATCGCTTGCATCTGGAGATGAGTCTATTTTCTTCTTCAGGGAGACCTCGGTACATAGCAATGAGGGCTTCAATATCTTTTGAAGAAGGTCGTGCTCTATGCCCTGGACTGTCGTCTTGGACAGGCGGGTTAGATATGAACTCTGAAAAAGACCTCTGCGGCGACAAAACAACACATTAAGGACACTACACATGACAAATATAGGAACTCATATGCAACAGCGCTTACCACAGGGGAAGATTCCAGGCAGAATACGAAGGGGGAGCACCAGCATTCGAAGCTTTGCCCTCAGCATTGAGTCAACCCAACTCAGCACGTCCTCATATATTCACTTGTTGGTAATTCGAGAGGGGTCATTAACACTAGTGTACAGGTAAGCAGGGTAGACTCTATCCTTCAAAGGCTGGATATTCTTGAAAACAAAGTCAACAACGACAGCTTTAGTGGTCAAGCCTCTGTTCTTCAACACACATATCTCGGCAAGCAACCCCTGGACTCAGCAAGCTCTGCATCTGTTGGGACCTCTGTCCAGCTAGGCGTTCAGACGTCGGGATGTCTCCCCAATCGAGTGGGAAGCGATTTGTTATGATTCTCCAGAGTGAACCACTCGAAGCGCCATCCCTTAATGCTATCTTTCAAAAGAATGTCAAGATATCCAGTCTTCCTACCTCGGCAAAGTTCCAAACTAGCGCCTCTAACAAGCTAATGTTGCCCTCCAGCCATCCCGGGCCGGCAATGGTAAAGGTATTTCCAAAGCCCAAAGTGTGGAAGAATTCCAAGGAAAGCTTCGCAAAGGTAGACAAACACAGCAACTTGAAACACATAATTGGGATTCAGATGTGTAAGGTTCAAAGAGTAAAAATCGAGAAGACCACGAAAAAAGGGAGAAACTGGCAAGGCCAGTCCCCGGATGAGAAAAGGCATGAAAATAATCGCCTCATGGGTATCCACCGTCAGGACAGTAACTCCCCGCCAGATCTGCCAAGAACATAGTTCCTTAGGAGGTAGAACACCAATTTCGACAAGATGCAAAAGGTTAGCTTCATAAACGACAGAAACGTGGTTACCAGCAAAAGAGAGTTGGCTATCAGGATCGATCGAAGGGATGACCATCGTAGCAGCACTCTGTTTTCTCTTCCTGGGCGCCATCATGATTTTTTCAAATAGCACAGTTCAGGAACAAAACGCGAAAAGATGTGGGAACTTAGAAAGCTAGAAAGCGGTGGAGGAAAAATCAGGAACTAGGGTTCAGGGGCCAAGAGGACATCGACAAAAGTACAGGTTGGCACACTGAGTCGGGCGCAGAAGGACAAGCCAGTGGCTCGAGAGAGTTTTGGTCGTAGCAAAGTAACAGGACTCGGTTAGTACCTCTAGAAAGCTAATAGACTGTCAGATAAAAGAAGAGAATACGCAACAACGAAGTGACATGAAACAGGTGTTGGGGCGAAGGCGAAGACGCCACCCTTCGCTCGATGCCTTCGCGGATTTCACCGAACCAGCGGAGGCTAAGCGGCCGACAGTTTCCACCCTTCGTCCAACACGCTGCAAGACGAAGGCTTACGATGAGGTCGCTCCGTCTCGCGGCCTCGTCCAACACGAAGGCCCACGTAGAATTCGGCCCATTGTAACAGGCCCCGCGCGGCTGAGCGCATTACGGGCCCGATTTGTGAAGGCTTTTCTGTAATGACAGTCTGTAACCCTGCTTTATGGGAATATTCCGGGGGTGACCTAGGCGCCTGAGGGCACATGCGTCCTTAATCCATGACGCTGGGTACTCAGGCACCTATAAATACCCCCGCACATTGCCCTTGAGAGGCTAGATCAACAGAGCAATTGCCTTCTTGAGCTAAAACCTTGTTTGCATTATTTTCACTCCCCCGTTGGATCATCGTGCTCGGGAGAGCAAGTTCCAACAACAGGCTTCATTCATCCTTCCATAAGTCGTGGATCATTACAAAAAGAAGACCGACTCATTATGAGTCGGCCAACTGTCCCTCAATCCAGCACTACATTACATTATTAATTAAACTACATTACACTACTAGTTAAACTACATTATAGTACTACTAAAATACTACTACTACTCTATACTATATTAATACTTAAGCTGGTGGCACTCTGCCACCGGCGTCACCGGCGCCGCCGCCGCCCTTGCCATCGCCGCCCCTGTTGTTGCCTTCGCCGCCGTCACCGTCGCTGTTGCCCTTGCCGTCGCCGCTGTCGTCACCACCCCTGAGGCTGTCTTCACCCTCGTCGCTGTCGCTGTCACTGCCCTCCTTGGAGTCCAAGGATTCCTCCACCTCCTCTGAGTCATCTGACCCACCGAGCCCCGCGCGCTCGACGGACCGGATGTACACCCGCTCCGCAGTGGACTGCCCCATGGAGTCGTCTGAATCATCAGACGACGCCATGGGGGACGCCGAAGCGGGGGAGCGGTCATACTCGGAGGAGACTTCCTCTGAGTACTCCGAGTCCCCAAAGTCCTTTGAGGGAGGACTCGGGGGGGCGCTTGTGCTTCCCATCGGTGGGGTGGCACCCTTTCTTGCCATTTTTTCCTCTGGCCATGGCTCACTCCGAAGGAGAAGAAGCAGGGAAGAAGAAGAACGCGAATGAACGAGAACAAGTGGGGAGAGTAGCCTAGGCGAGCGGGCTATTTAAAGTGGCCGGGAGATGACCGTTCGCTTCCTACCCGCTCACCGAACAGTCACAAGAATTCAATAATGATTCAAACCTCCTAAAATGAGTTAGGCGTCTGGCGCCGCTTCGCATAACACGACACCGGATGGAATCAAAGTCAACCGCTCAAGTGGAGTATTACACCTCTCTGTCGTATCAAGTTACTATTTCAGGACTACACGATGGACATCTTTTACTGGGCAGACACCCGTTGGGCACACCCATTGGGTGTCCCGCCCAGATTCTCTAAGATTTTCTAAAGCGGTGAGACCTGCAAATATATGCAATGAATATACCACGACCAAAGGGGAAGATCGGCTGAAATGGGAGGAAGTCTAGATGCGGTCACCAAGCACAAGTCTAATCTATAGAGGCATTGAAGTTAACGGCCGAGTGGCATCCAGCTATGTCACACCCGGATTTAAGGGACAAAGTCGGGTGCATCTCATACATGTGCCAAAGAATACAACATATATAATAACAGAGTGTATAGATATAAATGTCACAATAACATCAGAGTACTTATTACATTGCGGAAATATTACAAAAATAAAATATAAACATAAAACGAACTAAGGATCATCCTTAGCGCCATAAAGTCAACTGGGATACGCCACCTAGATCAGATCAAACTCCTCATTGTGTGGCTCCTCTTGGACCACCTGTTCTTCTCCTATGGGGGTGTGAGACAGCAAGGGTGAGCTCACACATGTTCATCGCTCAACAAGTTGTGGGGAATAATGTGGTATGAACTCACCAAAGGTGGGAGTTCATGTGATGTGTAAGGCTGATCAACAATAGGGGTTAAAGCTGAGCATTGCTTTTAATAAGTTGGTCAAATTTTATTAGCAATTACTAAATGTAAGTAAATACCAAACAAAAATAAATAACAATAGAACAAAATAAATAATAATCCCATGCAATGCAAATGACAAATTGAGTTTAAGTTCCATATATTAATCATGCGAGAGTCCTGAGCTGCTCATGACCGTGAGCTCGGCTAGTATACCAGTTTTACACTCTGCAGAGGTTGTACCCTGTACCCACAAGTCATGTTACCCATCTGCCAAGGGATCGCGACTCCCATACACCTCTACCAAGGAAGCAGGGCAGGGCAACACTACGAGGCCTTTACAAAGTTCCACTAGCTTCCGAAAACCCGCTACAGTTTATGAGAAGAGCACTTGCAAGAATCCCTCATCTGACCGCCATCACAGCAAAATCAACCCGAGATCCTCCCTGCATGCAACTCCCCTACTGCCCTTGCCCCTTTCGGGTAATTTAGTCTTCCACTAGCTTTCCTAATTAGTTAGCTAAGGGGTCTCATTCCTCCCTTGTGGTGGCACGTGTTTCTCAAGTTAAGCTCCATGTTCCAATTAACAATAATGATCTTGACATGAACATAAATAAAATAACAAAATAATTGGAACATGGATTAAATGAAATATTAACCGAAAACCATGTAAAGCAATAGCAAAACTACCCAAGTGATCCAGGGATAACAAGGTAAAGAGATAAACAGTCTAGGGTGACCTATTGGGTCCCATCAAAATTAAACATATGCATGAATAAGCGATATTACAGAACATTATTAGGTAAAAAGTGGTCAAGGGCACAACTTGCCTTCAACGAGCTCCTGCTCAGCAACTTCTATCTGCTGGGCACCTGGATCCTGAGTCACAGGCTCTTCTACTCGACACAATACAAACAAACACAGTATAAAGGAGAAATTAACATCACACCAAACATGTAAACAAAATACATAATAATAATCTACACATTAAAATAAGATCATAGGAACAGGAATCATTAAATTTAAAGTTATGGATTTCAAATTATGAATTTCCAAAGGTTTTATGTGCTTGATATATGATTAAGTGAGAAATAAATTTTACTACTGTTTTCATGTCAAAACAGAGTCTCTAGGTGATAAACAGTAATATTGCAAAATTTTAGAAACTGGAATGGATCAATTTGGAGTTCACATGAATTCTCTATGTTTTATACAAGATATAGGAATTGTTTTTATATTAAAAACTCATTTATGTAATTAATTAACTAATTCCTTGGGTTTCTGGATTGGGCGCCAATTAATAAAAAGCCCGGGGTCTAACCTGTCAAAATTCCCCAGACTCAGGTTACTGTTACACAGGACGGCGGGTTCTATTTTCTAAAAACATAAGGGCTCTTATGAAAATCTACCAGGGTATGGCGTGATATTGGTCGTGAGATCAACAACGGACGGCTACGATTAGATCATTCATAGGATGAAGCGTTACGCAATAATGACCATCGGATTAGAAACCGACGGCAAAGATTTCATCTAGACCGCCACTATGTCGATCCACCCGATGCAAAACCGATGGCCCCGATTTAATGTTGTCAAGAGCCATTCGCGTCCCTCAGATCACGATTGTGCGGTTGCCCAGGATCCAACCCGCCCGAGACCTAGGATCTAATCCGAACCCTAGGTTTGAGATCCTACGGTCGAGGTGTATCCTCAACATAGTCGACGCGGGATGGCGGCGCCGTCGGCCAACCACGGCGGCAACCTCACCGGCGCACACCAACTAGGCAAACTAGTGACCAAATCGATAGTCCGACCGGTGCAATACATAGAGTAAGCAGTAACAAAGGCGATGAGGTACTTCTTACCGGCAGTCACGCGGTGAAGAAGGCGGGTCACGGCATGATGGGTTCCGTGGCGGAGCTAGGACTTCCGACGAGAAATTCCGCGTGCGCAGAGATCCCAACGGAGAAATTAGCAACCGTCAAGGTGTCTAGGGGTTACGGCGCAACTCCAGAGTGCCCCATGGGTAACCCAGAGCCCGTGGTTTACGTGTTCGACGGCGGCGACCTCGTGCTCTCCTTCTCACCCGATGACGCGCTTGCTAAAGGTTGGAGTTCGCTTAGTTGGGAAACGGATGGACCGAGGTAGGGCATCCGGCGCTTCGGTTATAGCCTCCACGTCCCGAAGTACCTGGCGCGGCCATGGACGTGCACGGTCAAAGCGGGGATTCTGGTGCGCGCGAGATCTTCGGAGGAGAAACAACTGACTGCTCGGGTCCAGCAGTCAGTGGCGTTGGGAGGAACAGCTGGCGAAGCGGACCCGCGCGGTAGTGGGAGGCTAGTTCGAACGGTGCGCGGTACCGATGCCGCTGACGTGTGGGGTCCATGGTGCAGTGAGGTCATCGCGTTCGCCCGCCGCCTGACGACCAGGGTCCATCGGTCAGTCCAGAGCGCGCGCGGTGGAAGGATGGGCCGCACGTGGAGGAGGAATGGGACCGGATTAGGGTTTGGGCCCTAGCGTAGGCTGAGTAAGTTTTCTCTTTTTTTGTTTTATTTTCTGTTTTTCTTTATTCATAATTATTTTGAATCCAATTTTGAATTTGAATATGAGTTTCACCTTTGAGTAATCTATACAAATTCAAACTCTAGTGTAGGAATAATATACTTTTATTTACTTATTTTTATCCACATAGTATTTATTTTCTTCTCTTTGCTAAATTCTAGAATTCCATTTAAATTTTAAATTCCACTTTGGACTTTAGTATATTTATTTTTACATTATTTTTATATTATCACAAAATGCACACAAAAATAAAATCCCAGCATGATGCATGATTTAGTAGAATATCTTTTATTAATTATTTGTTTTTAAATATGGTGTTAACATGTGATGTTATGTAGATACAACACACACATATAAATAAAGGAAATAAATTTTCTCCCTTTTATATTATCTCTTACAAATTGGGTATTACAAATCCTACCCCCATTAAAAAGAATCTCGTCCTCGAGATTTAGTAAGGACTAGTGAAAAGATGGGGAAAATCTATGCGAAGCTCTTCTTCTCTCTCCCAAGTAGCTTCATCTTCTCCATGGTGACTCCATTGCACTTTGCACATCTTTATCACTTTATTTCTTGTAACACGAGTCAAAGTATCAAGAATCTTGATAGGATACTCCGTGTAAGTCAAATCACACTGAACACTGAGTTCCTCCATTGGTAGCTGTTCCTCAGGGACACGGAGACACTTCTTAAGTTGAGACACATGGAATACATTATGCACATCAGATAGATTATCCGGTAGCTCAAGTTGGTAGGCCATCTCCCCAACTCTCCTGAAGATTCTGAATGGTCCAATAAAGCGAGGGGACAATTTGCCCTTGACTTTGAATCTCCTCATTCCACAAAGTGGTGACACCTTGAGGTACACATGATCACCTTCCTCAAACTCCAGTGGTCTTCTTCTATTATCAGCATAGCTCATAGCTCTTTTGCTTGGTTTGAGCTACCCTCAAATTCTCCCGAATTATACGGACTTGTTCTTCTGCCTCTTGAATTAGTTCAAGCCCAAAGAACTTTCTTTCTCCAGTCTGAACCCAGTATAGAGGAGTCCTGCACTTCCTGCCATATAAAGCCTCAAATGGTGACATCCTCAGACTGGCTTGATAACTATTATTATATGAGAACCCAGCATATGGTAGAGTTTTATCCCAGCTTCCTCTATGCTGAAGGGCACAAGCTCTCAACATATCCTCCAGTACTTGATTAGTCCTTTCAGTCTGTCCATCAGTCTAAGCGTGATAAGCCGTACTAAAGTTCAACTTTGTATTCATTTTCTCATGAAAGCTTCTCCAGAATCTTGAACTAAACTGTGAACCTCGATCAGACACGATCTTCTTTGGTACTCCGTGTAAACACACAATCTGAGCCATATATAATTTTGCCAGTCGAGAGCCTTTATAAGTAGTCTTGACCGGAATGAAATGAGCCACTTTGGTCAGTCTATCCACAATCACCCATATGGAATCATATCCCTTCGAGGTGCGAGGCAACCCAGTAATGAAATCCATGCCAATTTCTTCCCACTTCCATTCGGGTATCTTCAATGGGTGCAATAGTCCAGCTGGTCTTTGGTGTTCGGCCTTAACTCTTTGACACACATCGCACATAGCCACATGTGTAGCCACATCTCTCTTCAATCCATACCACCAGTACTTCTGCTTCAAATCCTGGTACATCTTAGTGCTACCAGGGTGGATAGAGTAATCAGAATCATGGGCTTCCTTCAATATAGTCTCACAAAGGCTATCAATATCAGGAACACATATCCAATCCTTGAACCATACTGTGCCTTGCTCATCCTCCATGACCTCCGGACCTCTCCCTTCAGTAATAAGATCCTTGATCTCTTGAATTTTAGCATCACCAATATGACCTTCGCGAATTTCTTGTTCCAAGGTAGGTTCCACATCAATAGTGACTCCTTTAGTATGTGCAACTATTCCTAGGTTGAGTCTCCTAAAATCCTGTGGCGGAACTGCCCGAATTATTCCAGCTTAAGTGCCCAAGTCGCACCCTTAAGGGCAGCAACACACTTAAACAGAAATAACCCGCCAGTCCCTCGGATCTAGTCCGATAAAGCCACTTATCCAGGATCGAATACCACTAGCTCACTCGAAGGTGAGGCACAGAGAAATACAATAAAACATAATACCACAAATTTAATAAGTATAATTAGTGATTACATTATCGGAGTTTCATAAATAATAACCATAAATTTTAATGCAGCAGAAATAACTAACGGAGAAAACCGAGTAACATGGCGAAGCCTAGCCACGCTACTCCTCCTGGTCCTCTCCTGCGGAAGCAATAACCCACTCGACCGTCTATCCCGGTGGCTGGGATGAAGGCCAAGTCACACCATCAACCAAATCTAGGATGTACCTACAAAAATTATGCCACAAGCAAGGCTGAGTATACTAATACTCAGCTAGACTTACCCGGTGTGAGGAGTCTACTCCTCTACCTCTAGACATGCAGCTGTTTGGCTGAGGGGTTTGGTTTGCCAAAAGCACTAGCTGAGTCTAAAATCAAGTTTTAGCTTTTCAAGTTTTAGTATGATCCTTTTTAAACTAGATGAGTACCTAGCTAATCATACATGGTATCAAACATTTTTATCAACCAACATCTTTTGCCAGTCACCACATTTCCACTTATTACTCAATGTAGCAGCATGGATCAAGCAGTCTCATTAGCTGCGAGAAGCAGACGATTCGAATAAAGTTTTTAAACCTTGCAAGGTAAACCTAAACACACGACGTGGCGAGGCACTCCGTCCCCACACACATCAACCGTCCCCGTCGGTTCCCTGGCAACAGATCAGGGCTCACCGCCTTGGCGTACAATGCCTCACTGACCCCGACTGCCGTCGTGCAGTGACCGCACTTGTACCCACCATAACCGGAATGGGAGACCACGTCTCAGGTCGTGTGAGGGGATATGTCTGCGGGCAGGTTCACTCAGGTACTAGGCTTACCAATTTACCATATTTCTCGGCATGTGTTTAGTACGTTCAAACGCTTGACACACGGTACCACACCTTAATCCTTATTCCAATTTCCGTCTCGTAGACAACGCATCCTCATGGATCCGTGTCCACAGACAACATCATTCTGATATAAAAATGGATACATTCAATTCCTGACCTCTCGCGAGTGCTAGAAAAATCACTCGACTTCTACCGAGATCCTCATTAATAAAGCAGCTACTCGACCTAGCATACTAGTATCCATCTCAAAAGGATTCCTGAGATCATGCAACTAGGGTTTCAAACAACTCCTACACTTAAGTGCACATTCAATCCTACAATCATTAAGTGTAGTAAAATAGCATAAATAACAGGTTATGCATAAAACCGGGGCTTGCCTTTAATTTAACACTTAGGTAGTGTTTGTTGGGGGAGGTGCTCGCTTGGCGAGCATCCACTGGTTATGTCCATCCTTCCTTGGGTCGTCCATTGACTGCACCTTGTGGGTGGCACCACAACACTTGCACGATCATCCTCTCTCGGTCCTAAATGAGATGCAAGATGCATATGTATGAATATGATGAAATGTATCACAAGACATTCAAATACAGGGTAGCGAACTAACAGTAAATTGTAAGACATCATAAACAACCATACGCTAGCATTAGTTATCTACATGTTATCGGCGTTCAATACTAACATCCTTAAAAGACGACAAATATTTCTTATATTTACCCAACACAAACACAATATCATGAGCACAAACATTTACCACGTTCACTTAACTATCCATTAGTTACCTAATCTTATATTAGTTAAGTCTATAAGTTTGTCACGGCTTTTCCTTAGTTCTTCTAGTGATCACACAAAAGCATCCCAAACACAAGTTTAACAGAGGACAAAGGCATCAATAACTACGGAACTCCTATATCGCAATCACTAGAGAAAGGAACATATAAAACAAGACACACATATCATCTCTAGCTTAACCATGGCAAGTCTATATTACTTAAGAGCAAACCAAACATTTTTAGCGACAAGGGTGAACTAAACAATCAAAAGCGCACTAGCAGAATTTTTGGACAGCAAAACAGCAGTCACTTGTTTCAGTCATAACTCACAAGATATTTAACCAAAAATAGTAAACTAGAACTTTCTAGAAATCTTGAAAAGTGCTTTACAACTTTGGTATTGTCATCACAGCATGATTAAACACTTAGCAAGGTCAAAAGGTGTTAACACAACAGCGCTGTCCAGATTTGGACAGATTCAGATTTATGACTTTAAAAATTCATAACTGAAGATTCAGGCATCCAAACAAGGTGATCCTAGACTTTCTGGAAAGGTAATAAAATTGTCTACATATCATTTATAAACATCTTAAGGTGATTCAATGTTTAACTAAGGATAAAATACACTAGAAGGCTTTGCTGTCCAGAATTGGACAGATTCAGTCTTCAGACTTTAAACATCCATAACTTAATCTTCAGATCACCAAAAATAGTGATACAAGACTTTTTGGAAAGCTCAGAAAAAGCCCTACATAACTTTTATAATCACCAAGAAGTGATGCCAGTTTTAATCAAATCAAACATTACAGTTTTCGAAATCTGTTCTGACAGAGGACAGAACACAGCAATCAGTTCGTAAATTTCATAACTCTTAAACCGTCAGGCCTTTAGTTATGAAATTTTAACACAAGCAAGATCAGAAAAGCATCTACAACTTTCTTATAACGACCATGAACAGATTGCAACATTAAATTGAGCAAACAATGCAGTTTCTGAAATCTGTACAGAATTTGGACAGATTCAGTTACTGAATTTGTAAAAAGCATAACTCCTAAACTGTCAGACCTATGGCTGTCAAATTTTAACACCAGCAAGATAATAAAGTTGTCCACAACTTTCTTGTGACCACCAATCACTTATTTCAACATTAACTTAAGCAACCATTGCAATTTCTGAAATCTGTTCAGAAATTCGACAGATTCAGGTGCTGGGCTTGTGAAAAGCACAACTCCTAAACGATCAGGTTTATGGCTGTCAAATTTTAGTACAAGCAAGATAATCATGTTATCGACAACTTTTCTATAGCACCTATCTAGAGAAAACACAATTTAGTTCATCAAACATACAGCACACCGAAAACAGTACGTGCAGCCCAAAACAGCAATCAATACATTTCAGCTTCTATACAATTCAAGAATTGCCGCGTTCTAGAGACTTGAATGATTGTAACACTTTGACATTTGTTAGAGTTAAAATAACCAAGTGAGAACTAACAAGTGGCCTTACTAATTTTTATCCGTGTCATTATGAGCCCTAAAAGTACTATATTTAATTAACAACGCATTCTCCCGATAATCGATATCGAAGTGTTGTTCACACAATAATTTGTATTTTAACTTAGACCTCACATGAGCACTAATACTTTTCATTCGCGACCATAACCATACGTATTTAGACTACAACAAACAAATCATCGTGACTACAAACTTAACCAAAGCCATCTAACAAGTCGGCTGGCCAGAGTAACAATCTAGGCCGCTATACATCCTACACGTCGACTTGCATATTATTATCGCAATCCGAGACAACACATATATAACAATCACTTAACGAATTTGACTCCTACTCAACATTAGTTGGCTAATCACAGCATAAGACTTAGCAACCCATTTAGACATTGCAACTCAAAACATGGGTGGGAGCAGGTTAATTAACGTTTCTTAACCTTTTCTTCAACTTAAACAAGACAACACACAAGTCACTTAGAACACCATATTTTAGGAGGTCTAACATAAAGGCATTAACGTCTGGCATAAAACTTCATAAGACTTACTTGCTACTGAAGGACCTAAAGCACTTAGGTGCATATGTTATCGGATTGTTCTTCAATTTTAACCAGGACTGACTCATGAACGCTACTCACCTCCAATAATTATTGGGTTGCGATAACGCTCATATTAGACCTCTAACCGATCAACAAAACATTTATTTATCTAAAGGGGCATGGAATATGATGATTGACAAAGCGAAGCATCACATTGCCATACAACAAAAATCATGACAACACCGATAGATACTATCCACTAATCGTTTGAAAAAATAAACTTACTTCTCGCTTGCCACTACATCACTCCTTAATCACACAACCATCACGAGCATCCTTCACACGATTATATAATGGTGACCTAAGCGTCGTGTTACACAATACATACCTCTTTCCTTGCCGCGAGTATAACCATCTTACGGGATATACCCGCGCACCTCAAATAATTATCTCACGCCACCACTACTATAATACACCACGGCACACACACATACGTGTACTAATTCAATCCTCACATCACATATATTTCCAAACTTACTCATCACATAAAACAAGCACGACACACGTGTTTACCAAAACGTGAAAGCGACCTTGCCACGGCATATAATCCAAACATTTTATACCCACATCTAATCCAACACCACATGCCCACTGCACTCTTATGACCAATTTTTAGCGCAAATATTTATAACAACTATCGACTAGACGAGTGAACCACCAAACTGATTATTTGCACATCTCATCTTCAAACAATAACATGTCGCATAACTTATATTTTCAATCTACTCTAACCTACACCAACGATGAATACATAAAATATAATTATCTCAGACTAACTCATTAGCCGACTACGGAAGTCACCGAGCATGCTTTAGGCTTTATTTAAATTTGCCGCGCGAACACAATATATTTTACGCCGAAGCATTTTAACAATCAATTAATACATCTGCGACCAATTCCTATGACGTACAAAATAACTATCGCAGCCACACATATTCAACATCAATATACACCATATTTGTATGCATGCCATCAATCGAAACACATCAATAGTAAATCATAAATCTATCAACCTGTCAAACTCGGATTCGGGTTGCACATGCGTCCACGGTTTAGGGGCTTCACCGAAACAGGCATCGCGCGCGGCTCCGCGGCAACGTCTAGCGAGGGCTTACGGCGTCGCGGATGGGGCTGCGCAAAACAGCAAACACCCGGCGGGCATCTCGGCGTGCTGTTCGCTGCGCAGCACAAAGCAGCGAGCCGCGCGGAGACGTCGGAGCTGCTGCGCAAAACATCGAACATGTAGCGCGCGACTTCTTGTTGCAGACCATGGCCACGGGGAGGCTGCTACGCGCTGTCCTTGGGAGGCAGTCGCAGCAAGGAAAAGCTCGCGGCCATGGAGAAATGGAGCTGCGCATTTTATCGAGCACCTACGGCACGTCGATTTGGTGGGGCTGCGGGGAAAAGGAGATAGGGGCGCTGCTTCTTGCTGCTCAAGGTACAAGGGGCGAGCCCATCTGGGAGCAGGGAGATGAACGTCGCCAGCTGTTTGGGGAAGGAGAGGGGATCGGACATTGTGCAGGGCGCCGGCCATCGGTGGAATCAAGGGGCGTGGGCTGCTTGCTGGCCGAAGTTGTTGCTCGCCTGCAGGGGGACAGGGAGCTCGGCCATGGCTCCCATGGCTGCCGCGGCCACCAAGATCAGCCATCCAAACTGGAGGAGCCGAGCGCCTAGGGCAGGGGTCCGGCCATGGGCAACTGCGAGCTCGCTGTCATGGGGGAAGCTTCAGCGCGCCGAGGAAGGAGAAGGGGGCGCCATGGAGTAGGGGAAAAAGGAGAGGGTGCCGGCTTGCTGCTCGCCATGGAGGGGAGCACGACTCCCTGCTGCTGCTGGAATTCCTGGGCGCCGTGGACAGGGAGCAGGGCGGCCAGGGAGAAGAACCCAAGCTCGCCGGGGGCTGGCGGCCATGGCTGCTGGCGGACAAGGGGAGAGCAAGGGCACCGGCGTGCTCCAAGGAGCTTTTGCTCCTGCGCGCACGAAGCAGAGAAGGAGCTATGCGTGAGAGAAAGAGGGAGAAGAGAGAGTGGCGGCTAGGGGGGTAGATGCAAATTTTCCAAATTGCAAGGGGAGGCACTTCTATTTATAGAGGGGTCCTAGGGTTAGGGTTCCAAATGGCATGGGTTGGGCTGGCCCAAAACACGAATCGGGCTGCGCTAAATTATTTTTCCGAATAAAAATGCTCTCGCGGAAGTCGTCTGTGTAAAAACAGAGCGAGCTGGAGTTCGGACGAACGAAAGATTGAGCGATTAATTCGGCTAAGAGTCTAATTTGATTTCGCTCGAGAATAATTACCTACGCGTGATTCGAAAATAAATCGTCCTGAGATTTGATCGGCTTTGGATTTTTAGTCAGAGAAGGCGAATCGTGACATTTTAAAACTGCTAGCAATACAGGGTTTTGAATTTAGTTCGCACTTGAGATATTTGGCCGAGTCGGATAAAATTGATTAGAGGACGACATACTGAGTATTCCGTTTGCGAGTACGGATCCGAATATAATAGTCGGACATAGATCAAGGTTCGAAAAATTAGACTCGGGCTCAGATCAATTAACAGTTGTCGAGAGTTTGATTAAATGAGCTTCAGATGAGATTTATAATTCGAGAATGATTTTTGAGTTCGCATCCGTGCCGAGGATAAAAGTTTTAACAGGCTCCAAAATTGGCCTTCTGTGAGACTGAGTAACTCCGAATTCGGTGAAACGTGAATGAATAATCTGGATAATCAGGGACATACGCGAGCGAGAAATAGAAATTTTTACTGAGCATCCGAGATTAGGATAAATCTCGCGACGTAACACGAAACTGACACCTGGGGTGTCACAACCTTCCCCCCTTAAAAAGAATCTCGTCCCGAGATTCAGATGAGGGTCTTCAAGGGTGGAGAAGCATGTAACGTCCAGGCTGGAGATAGATGCAAATTTATGAGATGTGATTTGACAAGATACTAAAGATAGATTTGGGTAGAATATCGCGGCATGTTGAGACAAAATGCAGCGATCACTTTGAGAGGATGTTCACAAAAGATAGCACATCAGTATAGTCTCGTAATGGATCACGACTATTAACCACGATACCAGCGCGTGCCGAGCAGCTCAACCATGTGTGCACCATAGTAGGCTCTCGGTTTCGTCGCGGCACCATCAGTCGTTAGTCATGACATCATTACCAAACGCAACCAATAAGAAATTCACATAGCACAGATAGATGGAGCCCATGAGAGTATGGCTCAGAAAATAAGAATGTGATCGGAGTTGAAACAGAGATTGCTGGCAAAAGAGCATCACATGAGAATTTTCTTCAACTCAGAGAACTATTTTTTTGATCACCACGGGGATTATCAGCCAAAGATTGATACGATATTCAATATGAGGAGGAACCAACCATGAGATCGAGACTGATAAGCTTTTAGAGACATGAGAGATCCAAAGATAACAGCAACATCCATTGAACCAAATGGATACATTGTTTAGAGATTAAATTGATCACAACATCATGATCCTCGGAGGAGGGGTATGAGACTGACCAGAAATGAGAGATTTAGGCAAATCAACATCCGATACTTGAGAACGGGTTATAGCAGATAACCAGATAACGGGGCAGAATCCTTAAAGGATCCGGAGATTTGGATGATAAGGCCACAACATGATTCACAAGGAAAATGATTACCTGATTCAGAGAAAGGAGAGGTAGGCAAACAGGATCAGCTAGAATGATCAACAGAAATGTTATGAAGTTTTAGGGGCAAGGACTCATGGAAAGAAACACGGCCTTGATAGGGTTTGCGCAACTAGACACCAACAACAATTATATTTTTTGACACAAGTGCACAAGAAGACTTGGGTTGGCCTAGCGGTCAAGCTGTGGGGGTCTATAAGTTGTGCAGGTGTAAATTCAAGGGTAAAACACTCAAGGGTCAGAAAATACCAACACAGGCATGAATTTGTTTTTTGAGGTTTCACTTGCTAAACTCAAGGTTATTTGGGTGGGTCTTCTCATGAGCAGGATGGACGACATTTTCTTGCTAAAAGGTTTGAATATTTACAATACCACCTAGATAGCAAGGCAAGAGAAACACATAACACAACCTAACAAGACTTACTAATTAGGCAAGAGATAAGGCATTTCTTATATTACATAACATAGCAATACAACACATTATTCAAAATTTCTTATTATTGGAATGAAGGGAGATAAGCATGTTGATGCACAAGAGACAATTATAATGCGACAATCATGATGCATGCTCATTCTAGTCATCTTCTCAGACCTAACTAATTTTTCGGATGCTTGCTATAACATCCTTCATAATAGTAGTAGTAGCCTTTATGGCCTAAATAAATAGCCACCTAGCTACCCATCTAATTCCTAAGGCTTCACGTCCTAGGTCTATCCTAATCGTCCTGACGATCTATCCAACATTGGTTTCTAGCAAGTTTTACTTTAGAAAAGGTTAGAATCATGACTTATTGACTTCTCTGTACTGGTATTCGCTCCGATACCAGCTGTGGCGGAACCGCCCGAATTATTCCAGCTTAAGTGCCCAAGTCGCACCCTTAAGGGCAGCAACACACTTAAACAGAAATAACCCGCCAATCCCTCAGATCTAGTCCGATAAAGCCACTTATCCAGGATCGAATACCACTAGCTCACTCGAAGGTGAGGCACAGAAAAATACAATAAAACATAATACCACAAATTTAATAAGTATAATTAGTGATTATATTATCAGAGTTTCAGAAATAATAACCATAAATTTTAATGCAGCGGAAATAACTAACGGAGAAAACCGAGTAACATGGCGAAGCCTGGCCACGCTACTCCTCCTGGTCCTCTCCTGCGGAAGCAATAACCCACTCGACCGTCTATCCCGGTGGATGGGATGAAGGCCAAGTCACACCATCAACCAAATCTAGGATGTACCTGCAAAAATTATGCCACAAGCAAGGCTGAGTATACTAATACTCAGCTAGACTTACCCGGTGTGAGGAGTCTACTCCTCTACCTCTAGACATGCAGCTGTTTGGCTGAGGGGTTTGGTTTGCCAAAAGCACTAGCTGAGTCTAAAATCAAGTTTTAGCTTTTCAATTTTTAGTATGATCCTTTTTAAACTAGATGAGTACCTAGCTAATCATACATGGTATCAAACATTTTTATCAACCAACATCTTTTGCCAGTCACCACATTTCCGCTTATTACTCAATGTAGCAGCATGGATCAAGCAGTCTCATTAGCTGCGAGAAGCAGACGATTCGAATCAAGTTTTTAAACCTTGCAAGGTAAACCTAAACACACGACGTGGCGAGGCACTCCGTCCCCACACACATCAACCGTCCCCGTCGGTTCCCTGGCAACAGATCAGGGCTCACCGCCTTGGCGTACAATGCCTCACTGACCCCGACTGCCGTCGTGCAGTGACCGCACTTGTACCCACCATAACCGGAATGGGAGACCACGTCTCAGGTCGCGTGAGGGGATATGTCTGCGGGCAGGTTCACTCAGGTACTAGGCTTACCGATTTACCATATTTCTCGGCATGTGTTTAGTACGTTCAAACGCTTGACACACGGTACCACACCTTAATCCTTATTCCAATTTCCGTCTCGTAGACAACGCATCCCCATGGATCCGTGTCCACAGACAACATCATTCTGATATAAAAATGGATACATTCAATTCCTGACCTCGCGCGAGTGCTAGAAAAATCACTCGACTTCTACCGAGATCCACATTAATAAAGCAGCTACTCGACCTAGCATACTAGTATCCATCTCAAAAGGATTCCTGAGATCATGCAACTAGGGTTTCAAACAACTCCTACACTTAAGTGCACATTCAATCCTACAATCATTAAGTGTAGTAAAATAGCATAAATAACAGGTTATGCATAAAACCGGGGCTTGCCTTTAATTTAACACTTAGGTAGTGTTTGTTGGGGGAGGTGCTCGCTTGGCGAGCATCCACTGGTTATGTCCATCCTTCCTTGGGTCGTCCACTGACTGCACCTTGTGGGTGGCACCACAACACTTGCACGATCATCCTCTCTCGGTCCTAAATGAGATGCAAGATGCATATGTATGAATATGATGAAATGTATCACAAGACATTCAAATACAGGGTAGCGAACTAACAGTAAATTGTAAGACATCATAAACAACCATACGCTAGCATTAGTTATCTACATGTTATCGGCGTTCAATACTAACATCCTTAAAAGACGACAAATATTTCTTATATTTACCCAACACAAACACGATATCACGAGCACAAACATTTACCACGTTCATTTAACTATCCATTAGTTACCTAACCTTATATTAGTTAAGTCTATAAGTTTGTCAGGCTTTTCCTTAGTTCTTATAGTGATCACACAAAAGCATCCCAAACACAAGTTTAACAGAGGACAAAGGCATCAATAACTACGCAACTCCTATATCGCAATCACTAGAGAAAGGAACATATAAAACAAGACACACATATCATCTCTAGCTTAACCATGGCAAGTCTACATTACTTAAGAGCAAACCAAACATTTTTAGCGACAAGGGTGAACTAAACAATCAAAAGCGCACTAGCAGAATTTTTGGACAGCAAAACAACAGTCACTTGTTTCAGTCATAACTCACAAGATATTTAACCAAAAATAGTTAACTAGGACTTTCTAGAAAGCTTGAAAAGTGCTTTACAACTTTGGTATTGTCACCACAGCATGATTAAACACTTAGCAAGGTCAAAAGGTGTTAACACAACAGCGCTGTCCAGATTTGGAAAGATTCAGACTTATGACTTTAAAACTTCATAACTGAAGATTCAGGCATCCAAATAAGGTGATCCTAGACTTTCTGGAAAGGTAATAAAATTGTCTACATATCATTTATAAACATCTTAAGGTGATTCAATGTTTAACTAAGGATAAAATACACTAGAAGGCTTTGCTGTCCAGAATTGTACAGATTCAGTCTTCAGACTTTAAACATCCATAACTTAATCTTCAGATCACCAAAAATAGTGATCCAAGACTTTTTGGAAAGCTTAGAAAAGGCCCTACATAACTTTTATAATCACCAAGAAGTGATTCCAGTTTTAATCAAATCAAACATTACAGTTTTCGAAATCTGTTCTGACAGAGGACAGAACACAGCAATCAGTTCGTAAATTTCATAACTCTTAAACCGTCAGGCCTTTAGTTATGAAATTTTAACACAAGCAAGATCAGAAAAGCATCTACAACTTTCTTATAACGACCATGAACAGATTGCAACATTAAATTGAGCAAACAATGCAGTTTCTGAAATCTGTACAGAATTTGGACAGATTCAGTTACTGAATTTGTAAAAAGCATAACTCCTAAACTGTCAGACCTATGGCTGTCAAATTTTAACACCAGCAAGATAATAAAGTTTTCCACAACTTTCTTGTGACCACCAATCACTGATTTCAACATTAACTTAAGCATCCATTGCAATTTCTGAAATCTGTTCAGAAATTCGACAGATTCAGGTGCTGGGCTTGTGAAAAGCACAACTCCTAAACGATCAGGTTTATGGCTGTCAAATTTTAGTACAAGCAAGATAATCATGTTATCGACAACTTTTCTATAGCACCTATCTAGAGAAAACACAATTTAGTTCATCAAACATACAGCACACCGAAAACAGTACGTGCAGCCCAAAACAGCAATCAATACATTTCAGCTTCTATACAATTCAAGAATTGCCGCGTTCTAGAGACTTGAATGATTGTAACACTTTGACATTTGTTAGAGTTAAAATAACCAAGTGAGAACTAACAAGTGGCCTTACTAATTTTTATCCGTGTCATTATGAGCACTAGAAGTACTATATTTAATTTACAACGCATTCTCCCGATAATCGATGTCGAAGTGTTGTTCACACAATAATTTGTATGTTAACTTAGACCTCACATGAACACTAATACTTTTCATTCGCGACCATAACCATACGTATTTAGACTACAACAAACAAATCATCGTGACTACAAACTTAACCAAAGCCATCTAACAAGTCGGCTGGCCAGAGTAACAATCTAGGCCGCTATACATCCTACACGTCGGCTTGCATATTATTATCGCAATCCGAGACAACACATATATAACAATCACTTAACGAATTTGACTCCTACTCAACATTAGTTGGCTAATCACAGCATAAGACTTAGCAACCCATTTAGACATTGCAACTCAAAACATGGGTGGGACCAGGTTAATTAACGTTTCTTAACCTTTTCTTCAACTTAAACAAGACAACACACAAGTCACTTAGAACACCATATTTTAGGAGGTCTAACATAGAGGCATTAACGTCTGGCATAAAACTTCATAAGACTTACTTGCTACTGAAGGACCTAAAGCACTTAGGTGCATATGTTAGCAGATTGTTCTTCAATTTTAACCAGGACTGACTCATGAACGCTACTCACCTCCAATAGTTATTGGGCTGCGATAACGCTCATATTAGACCTCTAACCGATCAACAAGACATTTATTTATCTAAAGGGGCATGGAATGTGATGATTGACAAAGCGAAGCATCACATTGCCATACAACAAAAATCATGACAACACCGATAGATACTATCCACTAATCGTTTGAAAAATTAAACTTACTTCTCGCTTGCCACTACATCACTCCTTAATCACACAACCATCACGAGCATCCTTCACACGATTATATAATGACGACCTAATCGTCGTGTTACACAATACATACCTCTTTCCTTGCCGCGAGTATAACCATCTTACGGGATATACCCGCGCACCTCAAATAAATATCTGACGCCACCACTACTATAATACACCACGGCACACACACACATACGTGTACTAATTCAATCCTCACATCACATATATTTCTAAACTTACTCATCACATAAAACAAGCACGACACACGTGTTTACCAAAACGTGAAAGCGACCTTGCCACGGCATATAATCCAAACATTTTATACCCACATCTAATCCAACACCACATGCCCACTGCACTCTTATGACCAATTTTTAGCGCAAATATTTATAACAACTATCGACTAGACGAGTGAACCACCAAACTGATTATTTGCACATCTCATCTTCAAACAATAACATGTCGCATAACTTATATTTTCAATCTACTCTAACCTACACCAACGATGAATACATAAAATATAATTATCTCAGACTAACTCATTAGCCGACTAAGGAAGTCACCGAGCATGCTTTAGGCTTTATTTAAATTTGCCGCGCGAACACAATATATTTTACGACGAAGCATTTTAACAATCAATTAATACATCTGCGACCAATTCCTATGACGTACAAAATAACTATCGCAGCCACACATATTCAACATCAATATACACCATATTTGTATGCATGCCATCAATCGAAACACATCAATAGTAAATCATAAATCTATCAACCTGTCAAACTCGGATTCAGGTTGCACATGAGTCCACGGTTTAGGGGCTTCACCGAAACAGGCATCGCGCGCGGCTGCGCGGCAACGTCTAGCGAGGGCTTACGGCGTCGCGGATGGGGCTGCGCAAAACAGCAAACACCCGGCGGGCATCTCGGCGTGCTGTTCGCTGCGCAGCACAAAGCAGCGAGCCGCGCGGAGACGTCGGAGCTGCTGCGCAAAACATCGAACATGTAGCGCGCGACTTCTTGTTGCAGACCATGGCCACGGGGAGGCTGCTACGCGCTGTCCTTGGGAGGCAGTCGCAGTAAGGAAAAGCTCGCGGCCATGGAGAAATGGAGCTGCGCATTTTGTCGAGCACCTACGGCGCGTCGATTTGGTGGGGCTGCGGGGAAAAGGAGATAGGGGCGCTGCTTCTTGCTGCTCAAGGTACAAGGGGCGAGCCCATCTGGGAGCAGGGAGATGAACGTCGCCAGCTGTTTGGGGAAGGAGAGGGGATCGGACATTGTGCAGGGCGCCGGCCATCGGTGGAAGCAAGGGGCGTGGGCTGCTTGCTGGCCGAAGTTGCTGCTCGCCTGCAGGGGGACAGGGAGCTCGGCCATGGCTCCCATGGCTGCCGCGGCCACCAAGACCAGCCATCCAAACTGGAGGAGCCGAGCGCCTAGGGCAGGGGTCCGGCCATGGGCAACTGCGAGCTCGCTGCCATGGGGGAAGCTTCAGCGCGCCGAGGAAGGAGCAGGGGGCGCCATGGAGCAGGGGAAAATGGAGAGGGCGCTGGCTTGCTGCTCGCCATGGAGGGGAGCACGACTCCCTGCTGCTGCTGGAATTCCTGGGCACCGTGGACAGGGAGCAGGGCGGCCAGGGAGAAGAACCCGAGCTCGCCGGGAGCTGGCGACCAAGGGGAGAGCAGGGGCACCGGCGTGCTCCAAGGAGCTTCTGCTCCTGCGCGCATGAAGCAGAGAAGGAGCTATGCGTGAGAGAAAGAGGGAGAAGAGAGAGTGGCGGCTAGGGGGGTAGATGCAAATTTTTCAAATTGCAAGGGGAGGCACTTCTATTTATAGAGGGGTCCTAGGGTTAGGGTTCCAAATGGCATGGGTTGGGCTGGCCCAAAACACGAATCGGGCTGCGCTAAATTATTTTTCCGAATAAAAATGCTCTCGTGGAAGTCGTCTGTGTAAAAACAGAGCGAGCTGGAGTTCGGACGAACGAAAGATTGAGCGATTAATTCGGCCAAGAGTCTAATTTGATTTCGCTCGAGAATAATTACCTACGCGTGATTCGAAAATAAATCGTCCTGAGATTTGATTGGCTTTGGATTTTTAGTCAGAGAAGGCGAATCGTGACATTTTAAAATTGCTAGCAATACAGGGTTTTGAATTTAGTTCGGACTTGAGATATTTGGCCGAGTCGGATAAAATTGATTAGAGGACGACATACTGAGTATTCCATTTGCGAGTACGGATCCGAATAAAATAGTCGGACATAGATCAAGGTTCGAAAAATTAGACTCGGGCTCAGATCAATTAACAGTTGTCGAGAGTTTGATTAAATGAGCTTCAGATGAGATTTATAATTCGAGAATGATTTTTGAGTTTGCATCCGTGCTGAGGATAAAAGTTTTAACAGGCTCCAAAATTGGCCTTCTGTGAGACTGAGTAACTCCGAATTCGGTGAAACGTGAATGAATAATCTGGATAATCAGGGGCATACGCGAGCGAGAAATATAAATTTTTACTGAGCATCCGAGATTAGGATAAATCTCGCGACGTAACATGAAACTGACACCTGGGGTGTCACAAATCCTCAACAATCTCATTAGGTAGCTGGGCCACAATGGTTGCATGAACGTGTTCCTTTCGACTCAAGGCATCTGCAACCAAATTCGCCTTGCCCGGGTGATAGTGATTCTCTAAATCATAATCCTTTATGAGCTCCAACCATCGGCGTTGCCTAAGGTTGAGATCCTTCTGAGTGAATATGTACTTCAAACTCTTATGATCCGTGTACACTTGACACTTGGTTCCCATGATATAATGCCTTCATATCTTTAGTGAATGCACTACGGCTGCCAGTTCTAAGTCATGAGTGGGATAGTTCAACTCATGTTTCCGCAACAGACGAGACGCGTAGGGAATTACGTGTCCTTCTTGCATAAGCACACATCCCAAGCCTTGGCCACATGCATCACAATAAATGTCAAATCCCTTCTGTAGATCTGGTATAACCAACACTGGGGGTGACATCAATCTCTTCTTTAATTGATCAAAGCTATCTTAGCACTTCTCCTCCCACTTAAACTCTCTTCCCTTCTACAGAAGCGAGGTCATAGGCTTAGCAATCTTAGAGAACCCTTCAATAAATCTCTGATAATAGCCTGCAAGTCCCAAGGAACTCCGAATCTCTGTAACTGTAGTGGGTATGCTCCACGCCATTATCTCCTTGACCTTAGCAGGATCCACTGATATCCCACCATTGGAAATGATATGTCCAAGAAATGGCACCTCGTCAATCTAGAACTCACATTTGCTATACTTGGCGTAGAGTTGATTATCTCGTAGCTTCTGTAGCACCAATCTCAGATGTTCCTCATGATCACTATCACTCTTGGAATAAATCAGAATATCATCGATGAATACCACAACGAATCTATCAAGATACTCCATGAACACCTTATTCATCATATTCATAAAATAAGTTGATGCATTAGTTAGTCCAAATGACATAACCGTGAACTCATATAATCCATATCGGGTTGAGAAAGTCGTCTTGGGAATATCGGAAGGCCTAATCCTCATTTGATGGTAACCCGGTCGGAGATCAATCTTCGAGAATACCCTAGCACCTCTCATCTGATCAAATAAATCCTCAATGCGGGGTAATGGATACTTGTTGTGACACCCCAGTGTCACCTAGGGTTTCTCTTAAAAATGCCAAATCAAGAACCATCACTTTATGTGAACCAAAGTAAGCATGAGCATCAAATTAACTTAAGTAATAAAGAATTCACCAAGCATATACTTAAAAGTATCATGATCAAGGCAAATGGGTCTTTCCAAAAGGTAATAATGTTGCAACCCTAATAAACCCTAAGTAAGCCAAGTTAGGCATAAAAGGGAATTGGGAGAAATCATGAGGGAAAATGTAAAAAAATAGATATGATCAAATTACAAAACTTTAGTTCACCAAATAACTAACAAAACATAGTAAGAGAGTTTGGCCTTTTGGTCTTTTTAAAATTCCCAATTCAGCCCCTGAACCATGAACCCTTGGAGAAATTCAGATTTCTGAATTTCTGAAATTCAGGCCTCTTTCCAAAGATCAATTGCGTTCTCTGTTTTTCGAAACTCAAAACTAGAAGATCCAAATATCAAAGTTGTGCCAAATTCCCTTGAACACGTCCTGGAAAAGTTTGAACTCAAACCAAGTTCATTTGATACGGTTTTGGCGCAGTTTGACCTCGAGACCAGACGTTCTGACACTGGCACCTTGGTGACGCTACAACTCCCTGTCCCTAGCCTAAAACCGCGCGACGTCCATACACAAAAGACAAAGCAAGGTCAGGTGAACAAATCCTTCACAGCGATCTTGCCCAAATTCGCGAAGATTTGCACCCAACCAGCGCTTGAACATGGGCAGAGGCAACGGACACACGTGTTCGACCGTGGCTGACACCTCCGGTTCACGCCGGTTCGCGCACCGCGCCTCCCAGTCCACGCCCGCGCGCGCTCTCCGGTCCACGGCCGCCCGTGCACCGCACCGTGCCTATAAAGCCTCCCCAGGCGCGCCCCACTTCACCCCGCGCTCACCTTCACCGGCCAGCCCCCTCTCCTTAGCTCCGGCGAGCTCAATTCCGCCCGCCATTGCCGCCAGAGCTTCGGCCACCATGGCCAGCCCACTCTAGCCACCCCCAAGTCGAGCCAGTGCTTCGGCTAGCTCCGCCAGTGGCCCGTGAAGCTTTCCAAGCCCACGGACCAGGCCGGACTTCACCGGAGGCCCGAGATCGACCTCACCGGACTTCGGTCTTTTGCCGCCGCGCGTGGACAGAGCTAACCGGTGAGTCTCCGTCCAATTCCTTGCACCCATATCTTCTCTGGCATCCCGTGAACCTATCTAACCCGTCCAATCGAACTATCTCGCCGTGAGCAGGCCGGACTCCTCGCCGTCGACGAGCATCCTCGCCTGCGCACGTGGACCGACCGACTCCGGCCATCCCCGACGGCGACCCGCACACCGTTGTGATCCCTGAGACCTCCCCTACGTCCTCGACCACTTCACCGGAGCAATCTCGCCGCCGGTAAGCCCCTCCGCCCTTTCTTCCGTCGCGGTTACTGTTTAAGTTAGGAGAAGGACCTCGGGTTAGGATTTGAAGAACCCGAGGGGTTTTCTGTAACGTCAGTGACCCATGTGAAAAGTAGCCTAAGGACTGATCCGCGAAGAAAACTTAAAATACCCGCCAGGGACCCCCGTGCAAAGTGGTTTTCCATTAAATCAATTCTGTTAATCTTTTTAAAATAACCAGAGAACTTAGAAAACCCATAACTTGATGAATTCTTAATAAAAAGTTGTCAAACTAATTTTGCTAAATCCTAAATATTATGAACTATCATTTAAAAATGATAAACCCTATGCTTTCTGTTCTAAATTTTAGAGTTTAAAATTAAAAACAAAAACTTACCAAACCTAGTTTAATTAAGGAAAATTAGTTTTTCTTATGTGCTGAACTTAAGAAAATTTGTGGGTATTCAAACCTCATCTAAACACTGTTTAAAAATAGTAGGAACCCCAGCATTGGAAAATATGATGTAGATATTTATTTAAAGCTATTTTGCCCAAAACTTAGAAAAAACCAGAAAGGCATTAGAAATTGATGAACAGTGATTAGAATTATTTTTCCTAGTTTGCTTAAGTAACAGAGAACCTAGGAAAAATAAAGAGACCATTAGTTCAAGATCAGTTTTAAATTAGAATGCTTTATTTAGCCTTATTTGAACTGAAAATCAATTATTGGAATTACAAAACTATACCCAAAATGAATATTAAAAATCTAGTGGACTTACAACCACCAGAGCCCCACTACAAAAATAAAGAACACCTCAGCCCAACCTTTTAAGTAAGGTAAATAAATATAAAATGCTAATGAGGCATTTTCCAAATAAATCATGAACAACCCCTAATAATATGATAATGGGCAACCAAAAATTAGCTAAGTCCATAATGAGATAAACCACCAGAGAAAAATGCAAACCCATGAAAAAGAAGCAAACTCATACCTATTGCTAGTGTTTTATGAGAAAGGCCACTTAATTCAAATAATGCATACCACCCATTTACTTAAGCAAAAAGATGCCAAACTTCAGAATAATTGCTCTTGCGCAAAACAATGACTAAGAAAAATAAGAACTCTGTTGTTTGATATTTTTCAAATATAGTGGTAGTAGAAAGCACCTATTTGGCTAGAAACTTGAGAAAACCATAGAAAAATAATTAAAAGGTATTAATGACTAGATATTTGTATCAAGTCATGTTATAACACCTAAAAGCCAGAAAAAATAAGTTTTAGAGAACTACCCACTGTTAAATAATAGTTGTAGTTCAAAGCACCCCTTCTGCCCTAAAATTTGATAATTTTGCCCAGAGAAAACTATTCACTTTCTGATCCCCAAATTTTGAGACAGAGAAAAATACACCAGTACCAAGCCACTGTATTTTTTGCAGAATTTTTAGAATTTTATAAAAGCAACTTGTAGTTCAAACCCACTCCAAAACATTTAAGAGAGTAAAAGAAAAGGGAAGAAGAAATAAACCCCACCCCAATAAGTCTAACTTGAGTACTTATCAACTCTCACTAAGACTTAAAAGGAATTCAGTGGAACCCCAAAAATAAACCTACCACTTACCTTAGCTAAGTTTAACCCAATTTACCAAGTATACCACCCAACGGTCTTACATAAGTAAAGTTAACCTTGTTTAACTCAAGTAGATCATACACCTCCAAAGTTGTAATTTCTAAAAGCACATATCATATCATGCATATATCTTATGCATTGCATTCATTAGATTGTAATCTTGCCGACGGAGAGTACGTGCTCATCCCCGAGCAAGGACCTGTCCAAGAGGAGGACCAGGAGCAGGCTTCAGAGGCTGCTATTGAGGATCTCCCCGCAGCCCCAGCAATTGAAGGCAAGCCCCGGTTTTATGCATAACCGTATTATTATATGCTACTTTACTACACTTAATGCTTGTAGTATTGTAATGTGCACTTAAGTGTAGGAGTTGCTTGAAACCTCTAGTTGCATGAACTTAGGATTCCTTTTTGAGATGAATACTAGTATGCTAGGTCGAGTAGCTGCTTGCTAATCAGGATCTCGGTAGAAGTCGAGTGATTTTTCTAGCACTCGCGCGAGGTCAGGAATTGATTGTATTCATCTTGATAACGGGATATATGTTAGTCTATGGACTTGGATCCAGGGAGGATGCCTTGTCCATGAGACGGGAAAAAGGAATTAAGGATTAATGTGTGGATACCTGAGTCAAGCTTTTGAACGTACTAAGCACATGCCAGGAAAAATGGTAACCGGTAAACCTAGTACCTGAGTGAAGCCGGGCGCGGACTTTATCCCTCATGCGACCTGAGACTGGGTCTCCCATGCTAGCTATGGTGGGTACAAGTGCGGTCACTGCACGGCGGCAGCTGGGGTCAGTGGAGCATTGTATGCCAAGGCGGTGAGGCCTGGACGCGAACGGGGAATCGATGGGGACGGTTGTCATGTGTGGGGTCGGAGTACCCAGACATGCCGTGTGTTTAGGTTTACCTTGCAAGGTTAAAACTCGATTCGAATCGTCTGCTTCTCGCAGCTAATGAGACTGCTTGACCCCTTGTACTGCATCGAGTAAGAAGTGAAATGAGGTTACATGAGATAACTTGTTGATTGAACTAAATGCTTGTTACCATGTATGCTTAGAAGGAGCAAATCTAGCTAAGTTAATGATGATAGAATTTGAAAAGCTAAAAATTGATTTTAGAAACAGCTAGTGCTTTTGGCAAACCAAACCCCTCAGCCAAACAGCTGCATAGTCTAGAGGTAGAGGAGTAGACTCCTCACACCGGTTAAGTCTAGCTGAGTATTAGTATACTCAGCCTTGCTTGTGGCATAATTTTGCAGGTACCATTCAGGAAATGGTTGATGGTGTGACTTGGCCTACCACCCTGCCACCGGGTTGGACGGTCGAGTGGGATGTTGCTCCGGCAGGAGAGGAGCATGAGGAGTAGTGGGCTAGGCCTTGCCCATTTCCTCATTACCGACGACATCGATTATCCGCTGCACTTTATTTTGTGAACTCTTATTTGCTACTCAAAAACTCTGATTTATGTAATAACTCAGTACTTAATTTGAGGTTTCCTGTTTTATTGTATTTCTTCTGTGACTCGCCTTCGAGTGAGATTGTGGAATTTGATCCTGGTTAAGTGGCTCTATCAGACTAGATCTGAGGGACTGACGGGTTATTCCGATTTAAGTGTGTTACGGCCCCTGAGGCGTGACTTAGCCACTTAAGCTGGAATAATTCGGGTGGTTCTGCCACAGCTGGTATCGGAGCAAATTCCACCACAGAGAAGGACAATAAACCATGAATACCAATTTTCAAAATCTAAAACTTGCCTAGAAACTGCTACAGATCGTCAGGACTAGACCGCTAGACCTAGGACGAAAGGACTTAGGCATAGAGGGAGAAATAGGTGGCTAATTAATTAGGCCCCGTGGGCCAGTACTTATATTTTTAAGGATGCCCTAAAGAGCACCCTATTTTCTTTTGAGAGGCAACGTTACTTCCAGCATGCATGCATTATAAAACACAAAGAGGAATTAAAATTTTGAGCTAACCCACTTCCTTTAAAACCATCCGGGCTCTTTTTTTCTTTTTCCTTCCACCATAATCTTTACCCTTGATTCCCTTCCGCAGATGAATTCACCCACCCCCGCCAGTGGAGGAGACTCTCGTTTCAGTTCTGACTTCCTTTCTCGCGATGGCTTTCCTTCCATCTTGTGGGAAGTGCTTAACTCCGCCGGTTACCCTACGCCCCCTTTGTACACGGTGCAGTTGTATGAGGAGCATCGGGTACCTCGTTGTCGGGTCTGGCTGACTTTGGAGGCTCATCCCCTTCAGCCGGGTTGGCGTTCTCTTGATTCTGAGACGATTGGACTCAGGACGGACGACACCGTTGAAGCAGCAGCCATTAAGACTCTGACGACTTTCTGTGGCTACCATCCCCTGGAGATGGTGATGCACCCCTTGGGACTCTTCCCTGCTGAGAAGAAGGATGATCCCATGTGGTGTAACCGCGTGAGCCATGTGAAGGATGTGTGGGCGATGTATCCTGACTTGGTTGGGAGGGTCACTGTTTAGTGCATGAGTGCGCTGTACCGCCTTCAGGCCCTTCAGAGCGATGCTATGGCACTCCTTGCTAACACTGCTCAAACTGCCAAGCTCACTCTCGACAGTCGAGAAGATTTTGTGGTCGATCTATCCACCGAGTTGGTAGAGAAGGATCTGCAGGTGGAGAGGCTGAGCCAGCGCATCACCACCTTGGAGCAGCAGGTGGAGATCCGAGACAACACTATTGATGTCTTGGAGAATCAGCTTCACGATGTGCAGAGGGAACTCGAAGAAGCGAATGACCACTTGGACATGCACCACCTGGAGATGGAGGCCAATGAAGCAGGAAGCGAGGGAGAAGAGGCTCCCGAGGAGCTAGGACCAGCCCCTGGTGCCAATGGGACTACCTCCGCGATACCTCCTTCACTCGTATCCAGTGTCGCTTCCACCGCTCAGGGTTAAGCAGTCACTTCGACACTTTTAGGCGGATAGAAACCTATGCGAGCTTAGTTAATGTCAGATTTTGGACTAGGCTTATGGGTACTTTCCCCTGATTGATGTAACCCTGTTAACTTTTGAAATCTGTGGGATATTTGTCACCATGTTATCTTCATTTCGAACCTAATATTATGATTATGGCATTTTTCCTTCCATATGAGATGATATCTTGTCGTTCGAACTGTGAGTTGGGATAACAATGGCGACAATCTCTATTTTCAGATGGCAGCTAGGCAGCGTCGCGGGCATAACGAGCAGGTTCCCCCGCCACCTCCTCCAGCTCCCACAGTGCAGGAGCTGATGGCCCAGCAGAATGAGATTCTGCGACAGCTCTTGCAGCGCCAGCCCCACCCTCAGCAGCATGGTGGAGGCCAGCATTAGCGACCTCCGCCTATGGCAACTTACCAGGAGTTTCTGAGCACGCAGCCACCCTTGTTCACCAAGGCAGAGGATCCGTTGGACGCCGACGTATGGCTTCGCGTCGTTGAGTCCAAGTTTCCCTCCTCACGGGAGACTGCCCTGATGAGGCCAAGGCTCGCTTCGCCGCACAGCAGCTTCGCGGCCCTGCTCGGACTTGGTGGGACCACTTCCGTGCTATGCTCCCCGCTGATCGTGAAGTATCTTGGGAGGAATTCAAGACTGCCTTCAGAGGACACCACATCCCAGCTGGCATTCTTGATCGGAAGTTGAATGAATTTCTGGCCCTTAATCAAGGAACCCGCACGGTACTGCAGTATGCACAAGCCTTCAATGACTTATGCCAGTATGCAGGGTATCATGCTGATTCTGATGAAAAGAAGAGAGATCGCTTCCGCAGGGGTCTCAATACCAAGCTGCAGGAACGACTCAACACTGTCCGGGCTGATAGCTTCAGTTGGTCAACATGGCCAACTTCCAGGAGGATTTCATTGTTGCTCACCGGGCAGAGAAGAAGAGAAAGGCACCAATGGCAGCACCATCCGCTCAGGCTCAGAGGTTCCAGATTGTTTCTCACAATCAGAGCAGGGGTTTTCAGCAGCAGGCAGGCAGATGGGTGATCAGGCCACCTCAGCAGCAGCAGCCGGCACCCAACCGCTTTCCAGCTCCCGCCCAAGGAACAATTAGCCTCCGCAGCAGCAGCAGTTCCGCCAGGGCAATGGGAACAAGTGTTTCACTTGTGGCAATGTGGGCCACTATGCCAAGAATAGTCCTAGGAACCAGCAGAGGCAGATGCCAGAACCAAATCAAGACAAGGGAAGAAAGCAGAAGGTGCAAGTCAGGCAAGGGAAGCTCAACTTCACTACTCTGGAGGAAGTACCAGAAGGAGCTCCTATCATGACCGGTATCTTTTCAGTTTATAATCAACCTGCTTTAATTCTGTTTGATTCTAGTGCATCTCATAGTTTCATTAGCCAAAAGTTCAGTGCTAGATGTAAACTGCCATTCTCTCACTCAAAAGGGTCATTCATGATAGTCACACCTGGGGGTAAAATTGCAACTAATCAATTAAACCAAAGTGTGCCTATTCAACTGGGAAGCCACATTGTCAAAACCACTCTTCTTGTGTTGGGATTGGAAAATGTGGACATTATTCTGGGAGCTAATTGGATGACCTTGCACCAAGTTGTGCTTGATGTAGCCAGCCGTACCGTGGAAGTTAATTCTCCGTTCTGCGGGAACTTCACCTTAATTCTGCCTAGTCAAGGTTCTACTCAGTCATGTGCTTTCTCTATGACGGAGTTACCTCTGAAGAAGATCCCAGTGGTCTGTGAGTATGCAGATGTCTTCCCTGATGAATTGCCACGAATGCCACTAGACCGGGATATTGAATTCACCATCGAGTTGCAACCGGGAACGACCCCAATTTCCAAGAGGCCCTACCGAATGCCACCCGCTGAGTTGGCAGAATTAAAGAAGCAATTGCAAGAGTTGCTGGATAAGGGATTTATTCGCCCAAGCACTTCGCCTTGGGGATGTCCAACACTGTTTGTGCAGAAGAAGGATGAAAGCTTGAGGCTGTGTATAGATTACCGCCCTCTTAATGCGGTAACTATGAAGAACAAGTATCCTTTGCCTCGTATTGATGTTCTTTTTGACCAGTTGGTCGGGGCCAAGGTATTTTCCAAGATATACCTTCGCTCTAGCTACCATCAGATCAAGATACGAGCAAGTGATATTCCGAAGACGGCATTCTCAACCAGATATGGGCTATATGAATTCTTGGTGATGTCATTCGGGCTGACAAATGCACCAGCATATTTCATGTATCTGATGAATTCTGTTTTCATGCCGGAATTGGACAAGTTCGTAGTGGTTTTCATTGATGATATTTTGGTGTACTCAAAGAACGAAGAAGAACATGCCGGGCATTTGCATGTAGTGCTTCAACATCTGCGAGAGCACCACCTTTATGCCAAGTTATCCAAGTGTGATTTTTGGCTAAAGGAAATCAAATTCTTGGGTCACACTATCTCTCAGGCTGGAATAGCTGTTGATCCTGATAAAGTGCAAGAGGTGATGAACTGGAAGCCACCAACAACTGTCCGTCAGATTCGGAGTTTTCTGGGATTAGCTGGTTATTACCGAAGATTTATTCCGGATTTCTCTCGAATTGCGAAGCCTATAACTGAGTTGCTGAAGAAAGAAGTCAAATTTGTTTGGAGTCCGAAGTGCGAAGATGCCTTCCATGAATTAAGGCAGCATCTGACCACAGCACCAGTATTGGCACAACCCGACAACAGCAAGCCTTATGATGTATATTGCGATGCCTCTGGCACCGGGCTAGGTTGTGTCTTGATGCAAGACAACCGAGTCATTGCTTATGCCTCGAGAACACTCAGGCCTCATGAGCAAAACTATCCCACTCATGACCTCGAGTTGGCAGCAGTGGTTCATGCATTAAAGATGTGGAGGCATTATCTAATGGGAACCCACTGCAACATCTTCACTGATCATAAGAGCCTTAAGTACATTTTTACTCAGGCTGATCTCAACATGAGGCAGAGAAGATGGCTAGAGCTGATCAAGGATTATGACCTGGAGGTACATTATCACCCAGGAAAAGCTAATGTGGTAGCAGATGCCTTGAGTCGGAAGATGCAATGCAATTGTATTCTGATGGATTCTCGCATTAACACCTTGTGTGATGAGTTGAGCAAGATGCAAATTGAAGTGATTCCTTCTGGTTCTTTGTCTCACATTTCTGTTGAGCCAGCTTTGCAAGACCAGATTATCATGGCCCAGCTCAGTGACAAGGGAGTGCAAATTATCAAGAAGAATCTCCATCAGAAGGTTGAGAAGTATAATTGTTTCCGCCAGGATGAAAAGGGTGTGTTATGGTTCAAAAGCCGATTGGTAATTCCTAAAGATCCGGACCTCAAGAGGAAAATCTTGGATGAGGCTCATCTCTCCAAATTCTCTATGCATCCGGGAAGCACCAAGATGTACCATGATCTGAAGCCTTTGTACTGGTGGACCAGAATGAAGAGGGAGATAGCCCAGTATGTATTAGAATGTGACACCTGTCAGAGGATAAAGGCAAGCCACTTGAAATCAGCTGGAGCCTTGCAACCCCTGTCCATACCTTCGTGGAAATGGGATGACATCAGCATGGATTTCATTGTGGGTCTGCCCAACACCTCTCGTCATCATGATTCGATTTGGGTTATTGTGGACCGACTGACAAAAGTGGCACATTTTCTTCCTGTGCACACCACTGATAAGGCTCAGAAGTATGCAGAATTGTATATTGACCGGATCGTGTGTTTGCATGGATTACCTCGGACCATTGTTTCTGACCGAGGAGCCCAATTTGTTGCCAGATTTTGGGAACAATTGCAAGAGTCTTTGGGAACTAAGCTAATCAGGAGTTCAGCTTACCACCCACAGACTGATGGTCAGACGGAAAGGGTAAACCAAATCCTGGAGGATATGCTGAGAGCTTGTGCAATCGATTGTGGCAAGAACTAGGATAAGCACCTCTCCTTGGCAGAGTTTGCTTATAACAATAGTTATCAATCCAGCCTAAGGATGGCACCCTTTGAAGCTCTCTATGGAAGAAGGTGTAGGACACCACTCAATTGGTCTCAACCTGGAGAAAGAGATGTTTTTGGACCTGACTTAGTGACTGAAGCCGAAAGGAAGGTCAAACTAATCAGGAAGAATCTAGAAGCTGCTCAGTCCAGGTAGAAGAGTTACCATGATAGAAGAAGGAAACCTCTCCAGTTCGAGGTGGGAAGTTTTGTATACCTCAAGGTATCACCCACCAAGGGAGTGCAGAGGTTTCGGATCAAAGGCAAGCTAGCCCCTCGTTACATTGGACCTTATGAGATCATAGAAGCATGTGGACCTGTGGCATACAAGCTGAAGTTACCTTCAAAGATGTCTGCCATTCACAGTGTTTTCCATGTATCTCAGCTAAAGAAGTGTGTTCGATTGCCGACCGAGATCATAGCAGAGCCAGAATTGGAGATAGAGCCAGATCTATCGTACCAAGAGTACCCCTCCAAGATTCTGGATTGCAAACAAAGATCAACTCGGGCTAAATCGATCAAGATGTACAAGGTCCAGTGGAGTAATCACTCAGAGGAGGAAGCTACTTGGGAAACCGAGGAATTCTTGAGATCTAACTTCCCCGATTGCCTACCTAAGAAAGCTGGTACGTAATCACACCCAACCCCTCCTCCTGCCCTTCGAATCTAATTTTCAAAAATATGATCTTAATTCAAGATGAAGTAACTATGAAGTAAAACTTAAAAAGGGCTTCCTCCTGAAGTTGCAAAGAGAATGACATTCGAAGAGCACTTTTACCCTAATAATAACAATAATCACCCAATTCCTATAAGTCTCACCCTTCGCTTCTCCCTGGGAGGACTCTGACCCGAATCTCGGGACGAGATTCCTTTAAGGCGGGAAGGCTGTGACACCCCAGTGTCACCTAGGGTTTCTCTTAAAAATGTCAAATCAAGAACCATCACTTTATGTGAACCAAAGTAAGCATGAGCACCAAATTAACTTAAGTAATAAAGAATTCACCAAGCATATACTTAAAAGTATCATGATCAAGGCAAATGGGTCTTTCCAAAAGGTAATAATGTTGCAACCCTAATAAACCCTAAGTAAGCCAAGTTAAGCATAAAAGGGAATTGGGAGAAATCATGAGGGAAAATGCAAAAATTTAGATAAGATCAAATTACAAAACTTTAGTTCACCAAATAACTAACAAAACGTAGTAAGAGAGTTTGGCCTTTTGGTCTTTTTAAAATTCCCAATTCAGCCCTTGAACCATGAACCCTTGGAGAAATTCAGATTTCTGAATTTCTGAAATTCAGACCTCTTTCCAAAGATCAACTGCGTTCTCTGTTTTTCAAAACTCAAAACTAGAAGATCCAAATATCAAAGTTGTGCCAAATTCCCTTGAACACGTCCTGGAAAAGTTTGAACTCAAACCAAGTTCATTTGACACGGTTTTGGCGCAATTTGACCTCGGGACCAGACGTTCTGACACTGGCACCTTGGTGACGCTACAACTCCCTGTCCCTAGCCTAAAACCGCGCGACGTCCATACACAAAAGACAAAGCAAGGTCAGGTGAACAAATCCTTCACAGCGATCTTGCCCAAATTCGTGAAGATTTGCACCCAACCAGCGCTTGAACATGGGCAGAGGCAACGGGCACACGTGTTCGACCGTGGCTGACACCTCCGGTTCACGCCCGTTCGCGCACCGCGCCTCCCAGTGCACGCCCGCGCGCGCTCGCCGGTCCACGGCCGCTCGTGCACCGCACCGTGCCTATAAAGCCTCCCCAGGCGCGCCCCACTTGACCCCGCGCTCACCTTCACCGGCCAGCCCCCTCTCCTAAGCTCCAGCGAGCTCAATTCCGCCCGCCATTGCCGCTAGAGCTTCGGCCACCGTGGCCAACCCACTCCAGCCACCCCCAAGTTGAGCCAGTGCTTCGGCTAGCTCCGCCAGTGGCCCGTGAAGCTTTCCAAGCCCTCGGACCAGGCCGGACTTCACCGGAGGCCCGAGATCGACCTCACCGGACTTCGGTCTTTCGCCGCCGCGCGTGGACAGAGCTAACCGGTGATTCTCCGTCCAATTCCTTGCACCCATATCTTCTCTGGCATCCCGTGAACCTCTCTGACCCGTCCAATCGAACTATCTCGCCGTGAGCAGGCCGGACTCCTCGCCGCCGACGAGCATCCCCGCCTGCGCACGTGGACCGACCGACTCCGGCCATCCCCGACGGCGACCCGCACACCGTTGTGATCCCCGAGACCTCCCCTACGTCCTCGACCACTTCACCGGAGCAATCTCGCCGCCGGTAAGCCCCTCCGCCCTTTCTTCCGCCGCGGTTACTGTTTAAGTTAGGAGAAGGACCTCGGGTTAGGATTTGAAGAACCCGAGGGGTTTTCCGTAACGTCAGTGACCCATGTGAATAGTAGCCTAAGGACTGATCCGCGAAGAAAACTTAAAATACCCGCCAGGGACCCCCGTGCAAAGTGGTTTTCCATTAAATCAATTTTGTTAATCTTTTTAAAATAACCAGAGAACTTAGAAAACCCATAACTTGATGAATTCTTAATAAAAAGTTGTCAAACTAATTTTGCTAAATCCTAAATATTACGAACTATCATTTAAAAATGATAAACCCTATGCTTTCTGTTCTAAATTTTAGAGTTTAAAATTAAAAATAGAAACTTACCAAACCTAGTTTAATTAAGGAAAATTAGTTTTTCTTCTGTGCTGAACTTAATAAAATTTGTGGGTATTCAAACCTCATCTAGACACTGTTTAAAAATAGTAGGAACCCGAGCATTGGAAAATATGATGTAGATATTCATTTAAAGCTATTTTGCCCAAAACTTAAAAAAACCCAGAAAGGCATTAGAAATTGATGAACAGTGATTAGAATTATTTTTCCTAGTTTGCTTAAGTAACAGAGAACCTAGGAAAAATAAAGAGACCATTAGTTCAAGATCAGTTTTAAATTAGAATGCTTTATTTAGCCTTATTTGAACTGAAAATCAATTATTGGAATTACAAAACTATACCCAAAATGAATATTAAAAATCCAGTGGACTTACAATCACCAGAGCCCCACTACAAAAATAAAGAACACCTCAGCCCAACCTTTTAAGTGAGGAAAATAAATATAAAATGCTAATGAGGCATTTTCTAAATAAATCATGAACAACCCCTAATAATATGATAATGGGCAACCAAAAATTAGCTAAGTTCATAATGAGATAAACCACCAGAGAAAAATGCAAACTCATGAAAAAGAAGCAAACTCATACCTATTGCTGGTGTTTTATGAGAAAGGCCACTTAATTCAAATAATGCATACCACCCCTTCCCTTAAGCAAAAAGATGCCAAACTTCAGAATGATTGCTCTTGCGCAAAACAATGACTAAGAAAAATAAGAACTCTGTTGTTTGATATTTTTCAAATATAGTGGTAGTCGAAAGCACCTATTTGGCTAGAAACTTGAGAAAACCATAGAAAAATAATTAAAAAGTATTAATGACTAGAAATTTGTATTAAGTCATGTTATAACACCTAAAAGCCAGCAAAAGTAAGTTTTAGAGAACTACCCACTGTTAAATAATAGTTGTAGTTCAAAGCACCCCTTCTGCCCTAAAATTTGATAATTTTGCCCAGAGAAAACTATTCACTTTCTGATCCCCAAAATTTGAGACAGAGAAACATACACCAGTACCAAGCCACTGTATTTTTTGCAGAATTTTTAGAATTTTATAAAAGCAACTTGTAGTTCAAACCCACTCCAAAACATTTAAGAGAGTAAAAGAAAAGGGAAGAAGAAATAAACCCCACCCCAATAAGTCTAACTTGAGTACTTATCAACTCTCACTAAGACTTAAAAGGAATTCAGTGGAACCCCAAAAATAAACCTACCACTTACCTTAGCTAAGTTTAACCCAATTTACCAAGTATACCACCCAAGGGTCTTACATAAGTAAAGTTAACATTGTTTAACTCAAGTAGATCATACACCTCCAAAGTTGTAATTTCTAAAAGCACATATCATATCATGCATATATCTTACGCATTGCATTCATTAGATTGTAATCTTGTCGATGGAGAGTACGTGCTCATCCCCGAGCAAGGACATGTCCAAGAGGAGGACCAGGAGCAGGCTTCAGAGGCTGCTATTGAGGATCTTCCCGCAGCCCCAGCAATTGAAGGCAAGCCCCGGTTTTATGCATAACCGTATTATTATATGCTACTTTACTACACTTAATGCTTGTAGGATTGTAATGTGCACTTAAGTGTAGGAGTTGCTTGAAACCTCTAGTTGCATGAACTTAGGATTTCTTTTTGAGATGAATACTAGTATGCTAGGTCGAGTAGCTGCTTGCTAATCAGGATCTCGGTAGAAGTCGAGTGATTTTTCTAGCACTCGCGCGAGGTCAGGAATTGATTGTATTCATCTTGATAACGGTATATATGTTAGTCTATGGACTTGGATCCAGGGAGGATGCCTTGTCCATGAGACGGGAAAAAGGAATTAAGGATTAATGTGTGGATACCTGAGTCAAGCTTTTGAACGTACTAAGCACATGCCGGGAAAAATGGTAACCGGTAAACCTAGTACCTGAGTGAAGCCGGGCGCGGACTTTATCCCTCATGCGACCTGAGACTGGGTCTCCCATGCTAGCTATGGTGGGTACAAGTGCAGTCACTGCACGGCGGCATCCGGGGTCAGTGGAGCATTGCATGCCAAGGCGGTGAGGCCTAGACGCGAACGGGGAATTGATGGGGACGGTTGTCATGTGTGGGGTCGGAGTACCCTGACATGCCGTGTGTTTAGGTTTACCTTGCAAGGTTAAAACTCGATTCGAATCGTCTGCTTCTCGCAGCTAATGAGACTGCTTGACCCCTTGTACTGCATCGAGTAAGAAGTGAAATGAGGTTACATGAGATAACTTGTTGATTGAACTAAATGCTTGTTACCATGTATGCTTAGAAGGAGCAAATCTAGCTAAGTTAATGATGATAGAATTTGAAAAGCTAAAAATTGATTTTAGAAACAGCTAGTGCTTTTGGCAAACCAAACCCCTCAGCCAAACAGCTGCATAGTCTAGAGGTAGAGGAGTAGACTCCTCACACCGGTTAAGTCTAGCTGAGTATTAGTATACTCAGCCTTGCTTGTGGCATAATTTTGCAGGTACCATTCAGGAAATGGTTGATGGTGTGACTTGGCCTACCACCCTGCCACCGGGTTGGACGGTCGAGTGGGATGTTGCTCCGGCAGGAGAGGAGCATGAGGAGTAGTGGGCTAGGCCTTGCCCATTTCCTCATTACCGACGACATCGATTATCCGCTGCACTTTATTTTGTGAACTCTTATTTGCTACTCAAAAACTCCGATTTATGTAATAACTCAGTACTTAATTTGAGGTTTCCTGTTTTATTGTATTTCTTCTGTGACTCGCCTTCGAGTGAGATTGTGGAATTTGATCCTGGTTAAGTGGCTCTATCAGACTAGATCTGAGGGACTGACGGGTTATTCCGATTTAAGTGTGTTACGGCCCCTGGGGCGTGACTTAGGCACTTAAGCTAGAATAATTCGGGTGGTTCCGCCACACTTGTTCTTCACAGTAACATCATTAAGGGATCTATAGTCCACACACATCCTTTGTGATCCATCCTTCTTCTGTACAAACAGAACCGGCGCTCCCCAAGGTGAGGAACTCGGATGAATGTACCTAGCCTCTTGTAGCTCCATTAACTGCTTCTTAAGTTCTTTTAACTCTTCTACAGACATCATGTATGGCCGTTTAGAAATAGGAGCAGTCCCAGGTAAGAGATCAATGACAAACTCAACTTCCCTATCTGGTGGCATCCCTGGTAACTCCTCTGGAAAGACATCTAGAAAATCCCTAACCACATGGATGTTGTTTCCAACAAACTCCACATCTATGAAGAATGTCGCACGTCTGGTAGAGGTAGTTACTGTAATTTCAACGTCAAATCTTTCTCCTTTAGGGCTGGTGAGTTCTACTGTACCCCTACCACAGTGTATAATGGCCTTTGCCTTTCTTAACCATGAATTACCAAGGATTAGATCTATGTTGCTTGCCTCTAATATTATAGTGGTAGCCCCGAATTCTCTTCCCATAATTGTCAATGTCAATTTATGTGTCATATGATTTGCCTCAACAGGCCCTTTGGGTGTCATTACTATCATTGGTGTTTTCATAATTTTCAGTGGTAACTCATTTGTGTTGGCATCTCAAGCAGACATAAATGAATGTGTAGCACCAGAATCAAATAACATTGTTGCAGGAATTGCATTAATGTAAAACATACCAAGTGCGATGTCATCCCCATTAGGAGTAGCATCAGCGCTGACTTGATTAACCCTGGCAATAGAGAATCCCTTGCCAGATCTCGGAGTCTGCTGCTTGTTCTGCACAGGTGTAGTAGCAATCCTCTGTGGGCAAACATTTGCATAATGTCCAGTCTTCCCACACTTGTAACAAGTAGTGCCTGCACTCTATCCTGAAAATTTCGTCGGGGTGCCAGTGGGAGTAGCCTGACGAGTCGGTGGAGTCCCCTGAGGTGAGTGCTGAGTTGGGCGCTGGCCTCCTCCAGTGTGAACTGGTGTACCCTGGGGTGAACCATAGCGAGGACGAACGATGCTGCTTCCCTATCCCTGGGATATAGCCTTCCTCTTTAGATCTCCCAGTTGAACACGCTTGTGTTCAATAGCTAGGGCCTTGTCGAGCAGCCTCTGGAATGATGGGAATGTATGAGCCATGAGAGCATACTACAGAGGTCCATTGAGTCCTTCAATAAAGTGCTCTTGCTTCCTCTCATCTTCAGCAACTTCATCTGGTGCATATCTAGAGAGCTGAATGAACTTATCGTGGTACTCGCTGACTGACATGCTTCCCTGCTTCAGCGACAAAAATTCCTTCTTAATCTTCATCAGTCTAGCGGGAATATGGTAGTTTCTGAACTGAGTAGAAAATTCTACCCATGTGATAGTATCAGCAACATCGTGGGCATCAGTGTATGAATCCCACCAATCAGCAGCAGGACTTGTCAGACGACTAGAAGCATATAGAACCTTCTCCCGGTCAGAGCATTGGGTAATAATCAACATCTTCCCCACAAACTTCAGCCAATCATCAGCGTCCAGTGGATTAGGAGAACTGGCGAACGTGGGTGGCTTATGGCTCATGAACTCCCGGTGCTTGTCCCAGGGTGGAACTAGTGGCGGAGGTGGTGCCAGTGATGCTTGTTGCTGTTGCACCCTTCTCTCCTGGCGTATCTCCTCTCGCTCTTGGCGCATCTCCTGGCGTTCCTGCCGCATCTGCGCGTGCATATCCGCCATGGTGTGTGCCATCGGTTGCATTATCCGCATCTGGGCTGCAACTGCGGGATCAGTTCCGGCTGGTGGAGTCTGTGGAGGATCCATCTCAGGTTGTTGTTGTTGTGGTTGTCTAAATATCCTCCGAGTGTGTCGATCGGGAGGTAGATCAATTCCACCACCCTTCCTGGTATTGACCATCTAAGTTAGAAACATATGGTAAGAGAGAAAGGATTGTAGACAAGGTAGGTAATTAGGAGGCATGTTACTTTGGGGGATTTATTAGCTAAGCATATTAATGTTTTACCTACCAAAGCTATTTCATTACCTTATGGTGGTACATGCTAAGATGTCCATTTATAATATCTCAATCAATCAAAGAAGCAAATCAGGCATTTATCATCAGAACAATCAACCAACATTTATAAATAGAGAAAATAGTTTTAATTTCATCTTAGGTTCCCTATCTCTTAAGAATGTCATAAGTGTAGGATTCCAAGGTGTGAAATCCATCATGTCTTGGAGTAGAAAAGATAAGAGTAATTAGAGTATGACAGCAAAAGGTGAGACAGGATCAAGATAAGATAAGTATAGAATGAATCATAGTAAGGTAAGTAGGTAAGGGTCTGTCCATTTATATCTAGGTTTCATCCTACAATCAACATTTCCTCTGATACCACTTCTGTCACACCCGGATTTAAGGGACAAAGCCGGATGCATCTCATACATGCGCCAAATAGGGATGACAATGGGTTGGGTTCGGATCGGGTAGAGTAAATACCCGCCCGCGACCATACCCGCAGGGATTATCCATATCCGCCCATGACTATACCCACAGGTAAAATTTTGTACCCGTGCCCGTACCCATCGGGTATCGGGCGGATATCGGGTACCCGTCGAGTATAGCAGCTTGGTGCATTCTCCCTAAATGAAGTAGTGCAGTTCTGAGCGTCGCACATCGCCATGATCACCGGAAGCACATAATGTTGTTGCACAGTGCAGTCATGCAGATGTAGCCCTGGACATGTGTTGCTAATGTTTTTTGTTACTAAACTTCCAACTTGTCAGGATCGGAGAGTAGCTAGCACAGTCGTTTGGTGTATTAACACTCTCCTAGCTCAAGTACATATACTAGATAGCACTGGTACTACGTACTGGCACTAGTACTAGAACCAGATCAGAAGCATCAGCGGACAGGGAGGGATGGCAGTAGGATGAGCTATCGAGGATGGACAGCTAGCTAGCGTACTGGTAGGTTGAAAATCTAAATCACTATTTTCGGGTATCCGTCGGGTACCTGCGGGTAAGAAATCAAATCCGTACCCGACCCGTAATAAAATCGGGTCGGGTACGGGTAAGACCCGTGTTGGGGGCCTTCGTCCTCCGAAGGTCCTCAAAAATGTGATTTAACAATATTTTCCAAGTGTGATATGTAAACAGGTACCTTCAGACTCGGGTCAAAAGCATATATGATATGGAAAGCATGATCAGGATGAAGGTCGATCCTGACGAAGGTCGAGTCAATCCCGAAGCTATGCGCAAGAAAGCTTCGGCTAGGTGGCGGAAAAAGGAACCGACTTAAAGGGGAAAAGGCTATCTAGTCCTCATAGAATTGTATATAAGTTAATAATAAATGTAAAGGGAATGAATGTAATTTCTCACACGCTGTGTCCTATGCCTATAAATAGATGAATAGTACCCCCGTACTGTTCACGCTGACTTAGCATTTGCTTTTGTGTCACGGTCGTACCTTTGTTTTCTGTCAAGCCGAAGGTACCAAATGTAATTCAATATCGTCCTTATATTAATTTACGATTATATACTAAGAAATATATATGATAAAGTTATTGTTCACATTATTTCTTATGCTTTACATGCTCCATTCGCTGTTAATATTTATATATATATATGTATGTTGAGATGATGAAGGTATGTCCTTCATGACCTTCGTCCGAAGATCATTATATCCTTGGGGAAATAATGCTTCGAAGGACGAAAGGCATTAACAAGTAACCTGTTTTCGTGTTGCCTTGTTCTCAATTTATAGCATTTGAGAGCAAGTCCCCAACATTGGCGCCCACCTCTGGTGAACCCTCTTTTCGACCACCTTCGGCAAGCACTGACCTTCGTCATGCCACCGAAGAAAGCTTCAGCGACAGGGGCTGCTGCACTACAGCCATTAGACCCGAACCAGGAGACCCTTTCTCTTCGAGAGGCCCAAAGCCAGAAGAGGAAGGCCACTAGTCCAACACTCCAGGAGGAGGAGTTGGACCAAGAAATCAGAAACATGGAGATAATCCATCAGCAAGTGCAAAGGAAGAAGGAGAAGATGGCTCGACTGGCTGATCTTCAAAGACAGATCGACGAAGCCACTGAAGAAGTACGCCATCTTGTTCAAGACAAACAAGATCGATGGCCCCAACACAGGGAGCTTCATCAAGAAGGATTGTTCAACAACAATGGATGGTATGATGATTTTAGTCATGATACCTTTACTTTTGATGATGCTTCTCCCTTGGCAGCAGAACTGCAGGCTATCCCATGGCCTCCATCATACAAGCCACCTCAGCTTCCTATGTATGATGGGCATTCAAACCTGAAGCAGTTTTTGATGAGTTATGAAGCAACTATATCTTCATATGGAGGCAATGCAGCTGTCATGGCCAAGTCTTTCATCATGGCAGTTCGGAATGTGGCCTAAACATGGTATTCTTCTCTTCGGCCAGGAACCATTACTTCGTGGCAGAAGCTCAAGGATATGCTGGTGACAAGTTTCCAAGGCTTCCAGACGAAGCCAGTCACAGCTCAGGCCTTGTTTCAGTGCACGCAAGATCATGAGGAGTACCTCCAGGCATATGTCTGAAGGTTCTTGCGTCTCAGAGCACAAGCGCCTACAGTGCCTAATGAAATTGTCGTTGAAGCCATGATTAAGGGGCTTTGTCAAGGACCTACTGCTCAGTATTTCGCTAGAAAGCCTCCATAGACTCTAGAGAAGCTGCTTCAGAAGATGGATGAGTACATCCGGGCTGACAATGACTTCTGCCAAAGAAGGGAGGAAGCATATAGGTCCTCTGAAATGACCAGGGGCTTCGGAGGAAGAATCCACCCAAGGCATGTCAGGTCCATTCACAACTCCATCCAGAGTGATTACAGAGGAAGTCAATAGCAGAGACCGTAGTATTCTTCGCAAGCTTCGGGATAGCAACAAAGCTCTTTCCGGCCGCCAGCTCCAAGAGGTAGAGGCGCCAGGGGCTTCGGAGGAAGATATGGGGACCAGCCCAGGAAAATCTACTGCCTACTTTGTGGAGAAGACAAGGGCCACAATACAAGAACGTGTTAAATCACCATCCAAAAGCAAAAAATAAATTGCAGAAGCCGAAGCCCAGAAAAATCTGCCGAAGCAGGTCCTACACACTACTTCGTGTCATTCACCCTACATACCAGAATATGTGGGTAATCATCCCGCAGCTTCTGTTGCTTCGGCCAGTCAGCCGCAAGTTTCTTGGCCACAGCTTCCTCCTCCGCCACCACTACAGCATGCCTACTCACGAGGTCAGCAACCAGAAGGGAGCCAACAGACCCATCAACAGCGAGATTTCAGAGAGGGGTCCGAAGCTCGCACAGTTAACAGCACTGTGCCAGAATCAAAACACATATATTGAGAGATATCCTACCTTTGGCACAGTTTTACATTCACTGTCGTTTTCTTTTTAAATAAGGAACTATCAATGTAAAACTAGTTTTCTTGTCATTTTTAATTCCCTGTACTAAGCTTCGTTCATGTCAAAATGGAATATACCTTCGTCACAGACTTATGAGAATGCCGAAGCTACAAAGAAATATTCCTTCGGGAATGCAGAGTCAAAAATCGCAGTGAAACTTTCATCAAAACCACAAAAAGTCGTTCTTAAAGAGCGCAGCGTAAGTTTGCCGACGCTACAAAAAGTCGTTCCCAAGGGAGCGCAGTGTAAGTTTTCTGCTCAAAAGTCGTTCCTTAGGGAATGCAGAGCCAAATACCGCTGAAATATAAGGCAAAGCGCTAAAAGTCAACGCGAATACCGCCGAATAGAAGGCGAAGAAGTTCAAAAGACGTTCCTTAGGGAATGCAGAACTTACACCGAAAAATAAAATGTGCAGCCGAAAAATAAACGGCAAAGAGATTTCAGTCATTCCTTAGGGAATGAAGGTTGTGGATGAAGCTTCGGATACGTGTGCTTGGGCAATTATTGGCACAATACATTAGCATCATTCTTTGCATCATATCATCGCATCATATCGCATAGCATCACATCATACATCATGTCACATCAATGACATCAATTGAAAATGAGGCCGACCTTCGGGCAATGCTATACAAAAAATGAAAAGGTCCCAAGGTACAAAGTAAGTTGAGAATCACAGTTTCATCAGTTCTGATGTGGAAAAAAGGGATCTATCGTTTACGAAGCATTGATGCTTTACAAAGTATGGATGATTTTTACGAAGCATAAAAGCTCTTCTTTACGAAGCATGAAAAGAAGGGAAGGTGTTTTTTTCGCCGCAGGCTCAAAAACGGTATGTACAAAAAGTTTCATGCATCGCAAAGAACTGAATTACAAACAATTTATATATTACATTCAAGCACCAAATATTACAAGCATAGTTCAGCAAATGTTACATTAATATTCTAGAAATGTTTTTACAATAGCTACTCTTCCTCCTTCAAAATTTTATCTGCAGCTTCGGTCAGCAGTTTGGTAACGACTTCGTCTACAATAGCTTCGGCCATATTAATAATTTCTATTGTTTTCTTTGTCTCTGGGTCAGCCATTGGGTCGAATGTCTCTGGGGGAGGAGATAGTTCAGCTGCGGTAGAAGACATGAATTAGTTCGAAGTCACAAAAATAAACAACAATAAAGTTAAAAGATGTTGAGTAATACATATTCGTCTTTCAAGTTCCTCAGCCTTTTCAGCTGCTTTCGCTGCTTCTCGAGTGTCATGAATGTCTTTTTCGCTCTTTTTCATTATTTCATGGGCCATCCCCCGGCCACCATTTTCCCAGATATCAGTAAAAAAAATTCCGCCTATTAATCTTGCTTCGGCCGAGGGGTCCTTTGTATCGTCGATAGAGAAGGCAGCTTCGGCCTGGGCCAAAGTTTTAACATGTTCGCACCCTGCCTTCTCCAAAATAGCTGCAACTCCTCTCGCACCAGAGAAGGCACAGACGTCCCCGCGATCACTCAAAATCTCTTCAAAGGCTTCGGCCTCACCACTGATCCACTCGATTACGCCCTCAGGATCGCCCCTTATGAAGTTGTCTTCACCCGAGTACTCGCCCACATTGGTGAAGCTAGTTTTTATCTTTTTAACGCATTCCACAGATTTCTCAAAACATTTTTTTGATGCGCAGAGTTCTGCAACTGTCTTTTCAAAATAATTTTTCGAGTACTCACTGGCATCTCAATCAGCTTCGGCAACTGGGCATTTTAATTTGACCTCGGCTAACTATTTCCGAAGGTCTTCAATTTCACTTTTCTGGGCCTCAGCTTGGGCTTTGGAGCTAGCTTTGTCTTCTTTTTTTTTGCTCACCAATGAAATTAATATTTTTCTTTTTCAAGGCCTTCGTTCCTAAGTTCAATTACTTCTGAACGAAGGTTGTTCAGGGCTATTGCGCATCCTTTGTCTTCGATATTTTTCTGTGCCCTGAGGGCATTGCTAAGGATCAAGCCCTGCAGAAGGAGCATAATATTAAGCATAAACAAATGAAAAAATTCGTTTTTAAGTACAAATATTGATTTTCACACCTTTATACTATTATATGCTAAACTGCCGGCCAATTCATCCTTCGACAGTACTGAAAGCCCATCTTCTAATGTTGGGAATCCGAAGCTTCTGCTCATCTCTCGGCAGACAGATATTTCCTTGCTGTCTGGGAGACAGTACAAGAAATCCTCTTCTCCGCTGCCGTTGAACACTAATGCCCCTTTTGGATATTTCAGTTTCTGGGCATAGTGTTGAGCTTCTCGTTCTTCTTCTTTAGAGAGTTTCTTTCTCGAAGCATGACGGATGATATATTCAATATTTTCCTTTAAAACTTCGGGAGTAGGAGTGACAGATTTCTCAGGCAAACTCTGCTCTGTAGCCTCTTTCTCTGCTGCCTTTTTCTCAATTTCCGAAGGTTGTTTATCAACAGGCTCTGAAGGACCAGCTTCGGTGTTACCCTGGCCCACTGCAGCCTCAACTTCGGTCGGTTTTGTTTCAACCTCGGCAATTTTCCCTGAAGGAATAGAACTTGAAGCTTTTACTGACTCTAGTACATCTAGTACACTTGCCATCCTTTTTCTTTTGGGAGTCGTCGTAAGACCTTTTTGTGCCTTCGGCACCGCCACTTCTGCCGAAGGGCTTAAAACTTCTAATGTTTTTGTCCCTTCGATTCTTGGCTCCTCAATTTTATCAGTCTTCGGCTCAGTTAACTTGGCCGAAGGTGCCTTCGGCATTGCAGCCGGCTCTTCAATCTTCTGCGTAGGAGGAGCAGGTCCTTTTGCTTCAATAGCTGAAGAAGTTTCCCCGCTAAACTCGGGCACTATGGCCGGTTCAATATAGCGGGGCCGGTGGGTGAGGACTTTCAACTTTTTACTCTTCCGCGCAGGCTCACTCGGAGCAGCCGAAGCGGCAACCTTTCCAGAGGTCGTGCCTTTTCTCTTCTGCCCCCATGGCGGGTAGCGGTAGTCAGGGTACACAAATCCAATAGCATCAAAAACCTTGTTTAATATTGTCTTCTTTCGGCTCCCGAAGGCCGCAGATAGTGCATTATCTTCGGACTTGGAATATGCTCCAAGTAATTCATCGCTAGTATTTTCAACGCACTTCAGCCAGTCATCATCTGGTTCGACAAACTGGTCTCCGAATCTGAAGGTGTATTTCAATCGAACTAGGTCGCCTTCGCTAGGGTTAGTGGTGGTTTCTTTCGGCATTTCCCAGCTGTCTATCAGCGGCCATATCCTGTAGGCTACATGTTTCTGAACCAAGTCTCTTGTTCCAATAAAAGAGCAAACTGTGCTGAAGGCTCTTCGGCATGCTTCGGCTGCCTCATCAATTTCTACCTTCGGTTTTCGGAGGCTGAAGCAGGACCATATGGGGCGCATGATGATCTCTTTAATGTCTTCTCTCGCCTTCAAATCATTTTTTACATAAAACCTGATGCGGACATCAACACCAACACGAGCACATCTACACCAGCAGCACCTTCTCCAGCCCAGGCGCCACCCCTTCCACCTGGGCCAGTGACTCGGGCCCGTGCAAGAGAATTGAACTACATCATGTTGTTAAAGAACGAAGGCCCGGAAGAATAGACGACCAGCCCAATTGCGGCCCATAATGGACGACCTAGGGTTGGCCGCCCCTAGGGGCTGCGCCCCCTCTCTATTTATTCAGGAGCTGCGCCTCCTTTATTTCCTGAGTTTTGTTTTACGTTAGCCTTAGCTACTCTCGAACACGCGCAAATCTGCGCTGTCTTCGTGTATTCAGAACTCCACCCTCGAGTAATAGATTAGATTGCTCGCATCTTGTTCTTGTTCGTTCTTCGATTGCGCACAGGAAACGATCTTCGTGATCAGGCCGATCTCGCATCAGCAAGGTCGGTAACCACAGGGAGTTGGTTCAGCGATTGCATTGGCGCCTCGGGCTTGCTCGTCGTAGTCGGATCGCAAGGGTCATCTTCTGACAAATCGGAATTATCTCTACTCGCCGAAAGATCGGGCACCTCAGCTTCATCAATTGGTATCAGATTTCCAGGTTGATCGGTGAGTTTATCGAGCGTTTCTTTTTTTTCCTACAGTCCACAAAACCACATAAAAATTCAGGTTAGATCTTATCCCAGCACCCTTTTGAGCCTCGCACTTTCTTTCAATAATCTGCATTGTTGAATTTGTGTGCTTTCGCGTCATTTGTTGCTGGTTGCATTGTGTTCTTCCACCATTCAAACCCTAGCGCCGCCACCATCTCCCGTTTGATCACGCCACAAACCGAGTCAACATCGTTTCCTTAATTTTCTCCTTCGGTTACGTCAAAAAAAAAACAGAAAAAACAAACCGAGTCAACGGCCGTTTCCTTGATTTTCTCCTTCGGTTACGAAAAAAAAACAGAGAAAAAAAAAACAAACCGAGTCAACGGCCGCTTCCTTGTTTTTCTCCTTCGGTTACGTCAAAAAAACAGAAAAAAAAGATAACGAAGGAGAAAGGATACGGTTGTTTCATCCCGGTCGTTTTTAGAACATAACTTGAGGTACCTTCCGTAAATCGGGCATAACTTTTCGCTCGGGTGTCCAAAAAATCTGAAATTTTTACAGGAGCTAGTTGACACCATTCTGAGGCCGGCCAAACTCACCTTCGGTCTGTTTGGGTTCGACAAAATTGTCAAAAAAATTCAGGAAAATAAAGAAAAAAATTCGTCAAAGTTCTCGCACGCTCAGAGAACTTCCTGATTTTCTATAGACCACATCTGATCTCTGTTTTAGGTGAAACTTCGTGTAGCTCCTATCTTGTTGCTTCTTGTGCTAAGAAAAATATCAAAAAAATCATACAAAAAAGAAAAACAAAATCACCTGTGATTTCTACTAGTGCCTTTTTGGCATCACTAGTACAATATTTACGGTACTGCCATTCTGCTAGTTCCATCCATCTTTTGCACCTGTGGCCAGCAATATAGTTTCGTGTTTTGCACTATAATTCAACTTTGCATTATTGTTTGATCGTGCTAATCCTTGACTTGAGTGCAGCCTACCCACAACTCCACATATTTCTACGACGAGCAGGTTTCTGTTTCTCCACGCAATCGCTCATCCAATCTTTCACTGGTTCCACCTGTTGGTTGCAGTTCACCACTGTGGCTTGGTAAGAACGGATAAGAACTTGATAACAGCACTAGTGTGAGCGCCTTGTGAGCAGTACACCCCTGTTTTTGTCGTTGGTTTTTCTCCTTTTTGGTGTTTGCGCTAACTATGGCAGGAGCACACGACATGGTGGATGCCCAGTTGCAGGAAGTAAGGGGACAAGTTGATGGACTTGCTGCTGACATTAGGACGATGCATGAACGGCTTGATTCAACGATCACTTCGACGACCGAGCGTTTCAACCAACTTGACCTTGCTCAAACGGCGACTCGCACCACACTCGACACCATCCTGGCACGCCTTGATGCACTGACCACAAAGATGGAGCAGGAATACGGCGGTGACACTGAGCAGGACGATGGAGATCGCCGTGGTCGTGCACGTCGTGTGGTTCGTCATCCCCCTAATGACTTATTTTCTAAGATTAAATTTAAAATTCCATCTTTTAATGGTAAATATGATCCTGCTGCATATCTTGATTGGGAATTAGAGGTAGAACAGAAATTTTCATGCCATGATATTCCTGCTACTAGCCAAGTGAAGGCTGCCATTAGTGAATTTACTGATTTTGCTTTAATTTGGTGGCGTGAGTATAAACAAAAACTTCCCATTAACAGTGTCATTACTTGGACCCAATTAAAAACTGCCATGCGCCATAGATTTGTTCCTTCCTATTATGCTCGTGATTTGCTTAACAAAATGCAGCGTTTTCAACAAGGTTCACAGTCTGTTGAGGATTATTACCAGGAGTTACAAAAGGGTATGCTTCGTTGTGGTTTAGTTGAGTCGGATGACGCTGCTATGGCGCGTTTTCGTGGTGGTTTGAATAGGGAAATTCAGGATATACTTGATTATAAGGATTATTTTGATATAACCACATTGTTTGAATATGCTTGCAAAGCTGAACGTGAAGTGCAGGGACGACGATCAAAGACATATACTAACTCTCTTGCAGGCCGGGGTCCAACACACAGCTCAAATCCTTCCAGCCCTGCACCTTCTACGCCTAGCACTACATCGCGCACAGGGACGACCAAGCCAGTGGCGCCCCCTGCCAAAGGCGCCGCTTCTTCCACAGGACGTACACGGGATATTCAGTGCCATCGTTGTAGAGGGTTTGGGCATATGATTCGGGACTGCCCAAACAAGCGTACCTTGCTTATACGTGACAATGGTGAGTACTCTTCAGCCAGTGATTCTGAGGAAACTAGTCATGCTATGATTGCCACTAACCATGCAGAAAATGAGGAAGTCCACGTTGATCCTATCGACGCCGATAGGTATGAGAGTCTTGTTGTGCAGCGTGTTCTCAGCACACAGGTTGCCCAGGCCGAAAAAAATCAGCGACACACTCTATTCCATACCAAGGGCGTCGTGCACGAACGGTCGATTCGCATCATCATCGATAGTGGCAGCTGCAACAATTTGGCAAGTACAGCGTTGGTAGAGAAATTATCCTTGCCCACTCGCACACATCCACATCCGTATCACATTCAATGGCTTAATGATGGTGGTAAAATAAAGGTAACACGTTCGGTACGTGTCCCCTTTTCGCTGGGTTCTTATTCTGATTATGCTGATTGCGATGTTATTCCTATGGAAGCATGCTCTTTGTTATTAGGTCGACCTTGGCAATATGATACTGATAGTTTACATCATGGTCGTTCAAATCATTATTCTTTCATGTTTAAAGGCCAGAAAATAATTATACATCCAATGACCCCTGACCAAATTTTGAAAGATGATCTTACTAGGGCTGCTAAAACTGCACAACAAGTCAAATCGACATCAGCCGCACCTATTAAATCTGAAATCAAGTTGCACTCTCCTGTTTTACTTGCTACACGTGCTGATTTTGATGATCTCCATGAAGCTCATATGCCCTGTTATGCACTTGTATGCTCGCGAATGCTTGTTCCGCTTGATGATGCACCGTCTTTGGATATACCCCCTGCTGTTGTTAACCTTTTGCAGGAGTATGCTGATGTTTATCCTACGGACTTACCACCGGGTCTTCCTCCCCTCCGTGGCATTGAGCATCAGATCGATCTCATCCCCGGCGCTTCTCTTCCGAACCGCGCCCCGTACCGTACAAATCCAGATGAGACGAAGGAGATCCAGCGCCAGGTGCAGACGCTGCTTGATAAGGGTTACATTCGTGAGTCTCTTAGCCCTTGCTCGGTTCCTGTTTTACTCGTCCCAAAGAAAGATGGGTCATGGCGTATGTGCGTAGATTGTCGTGCTATTAATAACATCACAGTTCGTTATCGATATCCTATTCCACGCCTTGATGATATGCTAGATGAGCTTAGTGGTGCCGTTATTTTCTCTAAGGTTGATTTGCGTAGCGGTTACCATCAGATTAGAATGAAACTCGGTGATGAATGGAAAACGGCTTTTAAAACGAAATTTGGTTTATATGAATGGTTGGTTATGCCATTTGGATTGACTAATGCTCCCAGCACCTTTATGCGTTTAATGAACGAAGTTCTACGGGCCTTCATAGGTTTGTTTGTTGTTGTTTATTTCGATGATATCCTTATTTACAGCAAGTCTATAGAGGAGCATTTAGAACATTTGCGTGCTGTTTTTGACGCTTTGCGTGCTGCTCGCTTGTTTGGTAACATGGAAAAGTGCACATTTTGCACGCAACGTGTCTCGTTTCTTGGTTATGTGGTTACTCCGCAGGGCATTGAGGTGGATAGCAGCAAGATTGCTGCCATTCGGGAGTGGCCTACACCGACGACGGTCACACAAATTCGGAGCTTTCTTGGACTTGCCGGTTTCTACCGCAGATTTGTTCGTGATTTTAGCTCCATTGCAGCGCCTCTACATGAGCTTACAAAGAAAGATGTGCCGTTTGCTTGGAGTGATTCGCAGGAGGTAGCGTTCAGCACTTTGAAAGATAAGTTAACCCAAGCTCCCCTATTGCAATTGCCTGATTTTAATAAAGTGTTTGAGCTTGAATGCGATGCTAGCGGTATTGGGCTAGGTGCTGTTTTGTTACAAGAAGGAAAACCAGTTGCTTATTTTAGTGAAAAATTAAGCGGTGCTAGTCTGAAATATTCTACTTATGATAAGGAGCTTTACGCTTTAGTGCGCACTTTGCATACATGGCAGCACTATCTTTGGCATCGTGAGTTTATAATCCATTCTGATCATGAGGCTTTAAAACATATTCGTACCCAAACAAATCTGAACCGTCGTCATGCTAAATGGGTAGAATTCATTGAGTCCTTTCCTTACATTATTAAACACAAGAACGGGAAGGACAATGTTATTGCTGATGCTTTGTCTCGTCGCTATACCATGCTATCACAATTAGATTTTAAAATCTTTGGTTTGGACACTGTGAAGGATCAATATGTTGACGATGCTGATTTTAAAGATGCTTTCGGCCATTGTATTAATGGGAAACCATGGGGCAAATTTCACATACAGGATGGGTTCCTGTTTCGCGCTAACAAGCTGTGTGTTCCAGCTAGCTCGGTTCGTCTTTTGTTGTTACAGGAAGCGCATGGAGGCGGTCTCATGGGGCATTTTGGCGTCTACAAGACACATGAGGTGTTGGCTGCCCACTTCTTTTGGCCTCGGATGCGCGCTGATGTGGAGCGCCTTGTTGCACGCTGCACTACTTGTCAGAAAGCTAAGTCACGGTTGAACAACCATGGTTTGTATATGCCTTTGCCTGTCCCTTCTTCTCCTTGGCTTGATATCTCTATGGACTTTGTTTTGGGCTTGCCTAGAACTAAGAAGGGGAGGGATAGTATTTTTGTGGTTGTTGATAGATTCTCTAAAATGGCTCACTTTATACCTTGTCATAAAACTGATGATGCTCGCATTGTTGCTGAATTGTTCTTTAGAGAAATTATTCGTTTACATGGTATTCCAAAAACAATAGTCTCAGATCGCGATGCTAAGTTTCTAAGCCATTTTTGGAGATCTCTTTGGAATAAATTGGGAACTAAATTGTTGTTTAGCACTACTTGTCACCCTCAGACTGATGGACAAACTGAGGTAGTAAATAGAACTTTATCTACCATGCTTAGGGCTGTTTTAGACAAGAATTTGAGACGTTGGGAGGATTGCTTGCCTCATGTTGAATTTGCTTACAATCATGCCACGCATTCTTCTACAAAGATGTGCCCTTTCCAGATTGTTTATGGTTACATTCCTAGGGCACCTATTGATTTGATTTCACTTAATGCTGCGAACGCCCCACATATAGATGCTTCTGCACATGTTGAACAAATGATTACCATACATGAACAAACGCAACAGAACATTGCTGCTACTAATACAAAAAATCAGGTTGCTGGTAGTAAAGGAAGAAAACATGTTACTTTTGAACCTGGTGATATGGTTTGGTTGCATTTGAGAAAGGATCGTTTTCCTACTTTGCGCCGTTCTAAATTGATGCCTCGTGCTGCTGGTCCTTTTAAGATACTAACCAAGATTAATGATAATGCTTATACCCTCGACCTACCTGCGGAGTTTGGTGTTTCCACTAGTTTTAATGTTGCAGATTTGAAACCGTATGCGGGAGAAGATGAGGAGTTGCCGTCGAGGACGACTTCAGTTCAAGAAGGGGAGGATGATGCGGACATCAACACCAACACGAGCACATCTACACCAGCAGCACCTTCTCCAGCCCAGGCGCCACCCCTTCCACCTGGGCCAGTGACTCGGGCCCGTGCAAGAGAATTGAACTACATCATGTTGTTAAAGAACGAAGGCCCGGAAGAATAGACGACCAGCCCAATTGCGGCCCATAATGGACGACCTAGGGTTGGCCGCCCCTAGGGGCTGCGCCCCCTCTCTATTTATTCAGGAGCTGCGCCTCCTTTATTTCCTGAGTTTTGTTTTACGTTAGCCTTAGCTACTCTCGAACACGCGCAAATCTGCGCTGTCTTCGTGTATTCAGAACTCCACCCTCGAGTAATAGATTAGATTGCTCGCATCTTGTTCTTGTTCGTTCTTCGATTGCGCACAGGAAACGATCTTCGTGATCAGGCCGATCTCGCATCAGCAAGGTCGGTAACCACAGGGAGTTGGTTCAGCGATTGCATTGGCGCCTCGGGCTTGCTCGTCGTAGTCGGATCACAAGGGTCATCTTCCGACAAATCGGAATTATCTCTACTCGCCGAAAGATCGGGCACCTCAGCTTCATCAAAACCACTCCTCCATCCAGGCCTCGGGCCATCTCTTCCGAAACGTTGGCACTGGGTAGCTTGCGCCAGAGCGAGCAACGAAGCTGTAGCAACCAAAATTGTTATGATATTGTTCTTTACCCCAGGGCTTCGTCTCATACGAAAGTTCATGCATACTGCAAAAGCATCTGGCACTTGGCTCTAGACCTTGACTTCTCATAGCCCAAACAAAATTCCCCATTCTAATAACTGCTTCAGGAGTGATCTGGTGAAGGAAAATTTGGTATGTCTTCAAAACTTCAACCACAAACCTGCTCAACGGGAACCGAAGCCCAGCTTTGAAGAAGCTTCGGAAGATCACAACTTCGTTTTCTTCAGGAGCAGGAACAGCCCTGTCTACGTCAGCCCTCACAATAGACATATCTCGAAAATACCTTCCTCTCATATTATCAAGATGACTCTGTTTGATAGTTGATTTCCTGAAGACTGCATGACTTGGTCGCCAGGGTCGATCTTTAGAGTCTTCGCCTCCACTCTCCACATCATAGCTGTCACTATCATCAGTATCTTTAGACAAGCCCTCCAAAATTTCTTTAGTAATCTTCTTTGTATTCGTTTTCGCTATTGACTCAACAAATCCAGCAGTTTTCTCCTCAAGAAGCTTCTCCTCTTCGGTTAGCTTCGTCTCAGCAACTGTCTTCTTGTCTTGAGACATCTTCTCTTCGGAAATGATGAAAATGAGTCCTTCAAACCGAAGTTAAAAAGCTTGAGAGCTATCAAGCGCTAGTAAGCAGCAAGTTAACAAATTGAGAAAATAAGGCAAATGGCACAAGCAGTGTATTAAATGCAGTCGGTGTGAGATCCTATTTATACGCCCAGCGCACTCCAAGTTGGAGGGCCCCGTCTGTCATTGACTGTTGCTATTCTAGCAAAGGGAAGGTGTTTTTTCGGACCTTCAGCTTAGGGCCTTCGTCCATGTCGCAATCTGAATTCATTATTCTAACAAATTAATATTGCGAGGGGCTACTATTGGGGGCCTTCGTCCTCCAAAGGTCCTCAAAAATGTGATTTAACAATATTTTCCAAGTGTGATATGTAAATAGGTACCTTCGGACTCGGGTCAAAAGCATATATGATATGGAAAGCATGATCAGGACGAAGGTCGATCCTAACGAAGGTCGAGTCAATCCCGAAGCTATGCGCAAGAAGCTTCGGCTAGGTGGCGGAAAAAGGAACCAGCTTAAAGGGAAAAAGGCTATCTAGTCCTCATAGAATTGTATATAAGTTAATAATAAATGTAAAGGGCATGAATATAATTTCTCACAGGCTGTGTTCTGTGCCTATAAATAGATGAACAGTACCCCCGTACTGTTCACGCTGACTTGGCATTTGCTTTTGCGTCACGGTCATACCTTTGTTTTCTATCAAGCCGAAGGTACCAAATGTAATTCAATATCGTCCTTATATTAATTTACGATTATATACTGAGAAATATATATATATGATAATGTTATTGTTCACATTATGTCTTGTTGGGGACTTGTTCTCAAATGCTATGAATTAAGAACAAGGCAACATAAAATGTTAAATATCAATGCCCTTCGTCCGTCGAAACATTATCTCCACGAGGATATAATGAACTTCGGACGAAGGTCACGAGCATAAATATTACGAAGGCTTTACCTTCGTAATTAAACATATAAAGATAATACAAAGTGAAGTTAGAACATTAAACATTAAAGCTAAGTATATCCAAAAACAAATGACCCCATTCGCATATTTTATTATATGAATTTAAGATATTTGAATACAACGGTTAAGTACATTTATACCTTTGCCTTGACAAATAATTCCCGAGTGATGCGTTAGCAATTACAGGAATGCGTGAACAGTAAAGGAATACTGTTCACTATTTATAGGCACAGGACACAGCCTGTGAGGAATTACAATTATGCCCCTCATAAAAGTTTACAACATTGACTCAGACTTTTATGGACTAAAAGGTCATTCTATCTTTAAGTCGGTTTGTAATACCGAAGCTTCATGAAGAGGAACCTTCGGCCATCTCATACAAACAGCTTCAGCCGAAAGCCGCTTCTTCCTAGAAGACCTTCGGCGACGAAGCATAGACCCAACAGTAGCCCCTTTCGCGGTGCTAGATCGTTTTTCGTAACGAGCTTGATCCGTGAAAAAAGTCTCTTAAGCTTCGGGGAGCCGAAGGTCCAAAAAACACCTTCCCTGAGCTCGTTGTCGAGAAACGATTCAGTTTCCCAGCGCGTAGCGGTCCCACCTTGCAGAGTTACTGTTTGGTCTCTGCGGTCCACCACGCAGCGAGTGCGAGCGGGTGTCCGCCTGGTGTAAAAATCCTGGCGCTTCGCCTTCTTACCTGCAGTACTATATAAACAGACGAGTAGGTGTGAAGTTACCACAGCATTCATTGCTATTTGCACTGTTTTGCTGCCAAAATTTTTAACCATCGCCGAAGCTTCACTCTCGGAATCGGACGAAGCTCCAGCTTGAATTCTGCTTCGTCAGAAGAAAAAACTTCGGAAGAAAAAAGTATTTAATTTCCACAAATTCAGAATTAAATGGCCAGGGTGCGTTCTACCGCTAGGGTTGAGCGTGAGGGGGGCGAAACTGAAGGTTCGGAGACTGTTCCCATCTCTGAAGCTATGCAACGATCCGGGCTAGTGACTTCGGAAAAGATCCCCGGTGCTGATGTAGAACAAGCAGAACAAACAACTGCCGAAGCAGAGGAAGAAAACATTGAGGAAACTGATCCTGAAGATGATTATCGTATTGCCATGCCTAGCAAGCCCAGCCACTTGGACTTCGGAAAGTCTACTGTTTCGAAGGCTGATCTCTCCAAGATGGTGAAGTCGGGCTTTTTCAGTGAAAATCAGAAGAAGCTATTACGCTTCGGGGGAGAAGAAACTACCCCAAAGCCGGAGAAGGATGAAATAGTCATTTTCAAGAGCTTTCTAAAGGCTGGATTAAGATTCCCCCTACATGGAATTATTGCAGAGGTACTGAAGAGATTTGGTATCTATTTTCACCAGTTGACTCCTAACGCTATCGTTAGGCTTAGTGTTTATATCTGGGCACTCCGAAGCCAAGCAGTGGAGCCATTTGCGGACAGCTTTTGTCGGGTTCACGAGCTGCACTATCAGACGAAGGCTAGAAAGGATGGATTGCATGACAATTTTGGTTGCTATAATTTTGCTTATCGGAAAACCACAAAGTTTCCTGTAATCAGCTACCGAAGCAAATGGGCAGCAGGCTGGAAGTCGGAGTGGTTCTATGTCAAGGTTGATGACGACAAGGAGAAGCTTGTGCAAAGTCCACTTGAACTAATCTTTGGAGAAACCCGCCCCCATTGCAACATGACACCAGAAGGTCCAACTCAAAAAGCAATGAATGAATTCAGAATTATCGCAGAGCATATCAGTACAAGAGACCTGGTTCATGAGTTTTTGGCCTTCAAGGTTTTTCCTAGTTTAAAAGAATGGGAAATGCCGAAGCTAAAGGGAGAAAAGAAAGAAGGTGAACTTGTACGGTTACCTTATTATTTCAAGTTTAAGAAATACTTTAAAACACCTTGCCAAGAGTGGCTGGATACAATTGAAGTAATGTGCAATGAAATACTCGGCAATTATTCCAAAAAAGAAGATCAGTTGATGACCGCGGCCTTCGGCACCCGTCCGAAGCGAAGACTGAATCGAGTGCTGGACGCTCTGGGTTTCGAATACCCTGACTATGAAAATCTGAACAAAGGTGTCGGGGGCCAGAAAAGGAAAAGGATAACTGAAGCCTTAAATGAAGATGAGAAAGAGCCATCAAAGAAGAAAATTCCGAAGAAGAGGAAAGCGTCTTCTCCGAAGCAAAAAATGTCCGACGAAGAAGAAACCCCCGCATCACCTTCTGTCGCTGATGTGGAGGAAATTCTGAAGGTAATGACTGAATCCCTGCCTGCGAAGCTAAGTCCATTGGGGCCTCAACTGACAAAGTTTTTTCAGAAGTAAAAGGAGCCCGAAAAATCGAAGAAAACAACTAAAGCAAAGAGACAAAGAATCATCACTGTGACAGAGGTCATTGACAAGACACCACCAAGAGCTTCAGCTCAGAAAACACCAGCGGCTGAGGAAAAAACAAATATTGAAATCACACCTTCGGAGGTCGCGGCTGCCGAAGCTGCCTCAGTTGAAGATTTGAATCTAGAAAGCACAATCGAAGACATCGACAAAATGCTGCTAGACATGGCCAGAGAAGAGGCTACCACTGCCGCCGAAGAGGCTATGGCCGCAGTGCCAGGGAAAGAAAAGGAAATTGTTGACGAAGCTTCGGAGGACGAGGCCTTCATGTTTCAAAATTTAGTTGGAGAAAAATTGTCAAAACCCGAAATAGAAGAGCTTAAAGAGTATGCCAAATCTTGCGGGTACAAACCAGGAGCACTCCTCTTCGGAGGTATTGATGATGAAAAATTAAATTGTATTCGAGATCAAACTGGAGCCAAAGTTATCGGTACTCTGTCAAAGAGTATCGGTTTTCCGAAGCTAGAGACGGACATTAGCCGCTACCGACGACAACATATCGTTGGTAGTTTATTTTATTCCAATTTCAAGGTGAACTACTTTTCCCTTAACTTTTATTGTTTTTAATAATGAAAACATGTCTAACGAAGGTTGTTTTCGTACAGAGTATGCTGTTGAGCAAAGCCTTGAAAATGCAGCAAGATTTTGAAGACAAGAAACACGAAGTTATAATTGAAAATTTAGAAAGCAAAATAAAGGAGCAAACAGCTGTTGTTGAGAAGAAGAACTTTGAGCTCCAAGCAACTGAAGGTTTATTGGCGGAGGCCGAAGCTAAAATAACAGAACTGAACACGAAGCTTCTCCGCCAATCTGAGCAGTTTGAACAAGAAAAGTGAGATCTTAATGCAAAACTTGAAGCCGAAGCTCAACAAAATTCAGATTTGAAAAAACTATTGACGGGCCTTCAAGAAAAATGTTTGGAATTTAGCAACAAATGTATTCAACGATTAAGAAAAATTTTCCACTCAGTTGGAGCCAGGAGTGAGAAATTCACCCCCTCAGCTGAAGATTTACCGAAGACCTTCGAACATATTGAGGGTGAAATTGACGAGCTCGACGAAGTTATAGCTGGGCACGGTGACTTCTATGCCTGGGTAGCTTCTCGAGGCACTGCTGCAGCTTTCCTAAAAGCTGGCTGCGATCATGGAAAGATTGTCAATAGACCCAATTTTACTTTATCACCATCAATCCTAGATGACATTCCTGATCTCGCCCGAAGTATTTCCAATAGATTTGTAAAAATGATATGGACAAAAGGTGGGCGAGAAAAGGCTGGAGACGAAGCTCGGAGTCATCTTGAACCAGTAAGAAATCAAACCTTGTGCTTACCTCTTCCTTCAAGCTCGATTTTGACTTACAACAACTTAATTCATGTAGGATGACGAAGCTGAAGTCGATGATTAAAAAGAATGACGCCGAAGCTAAAATCCCTCGAAGATAAAATAGGAGTAGACTGTAGACAGACTCAGGGAACTTTTGAGATAACTTTTTGTAAATGTAACTAAATTTGTCTTTAATGAGTTCTGTTCATACCTTGTATTATGCTCTTACCCTTTCATTAATGTATGTGAAGTGCTTTGTTGTGAACGAAATTATCTTTTTTGAGCCGAAGGCGAAAAAAACACCTTCCCTTCTTTTCGTACACAGCGAAGCATAGAAAACAACATTTCCCTTTCTTCCGAAGCTCTCCTTTTTGTACGCGAAGAAGCTCTTCTCTTATGCCGAAGCAACCACTTATGCCATGATGATGATTATCCTACATATGCCTGGATGAATGTTTATGAATGCAAATGCTATGATGTAATGTGATGTGCAAATGAATGTCCAAACACATATCCGAAGCCATACTCTCAGCCATTATTTCTTTAGAAACAATCACACATCAGCTCTGCATTCCCTTAGGAACGACTTTGGAGCTTCTTCGCCTTTTACTTTCGGCGGAATCAGCGTTGACTTTTCGCTGTAAGCTCTACATTCTCTTAGGAACGACTTTGGAGCTTCTTCGCCTTTTACTTTTGGCGGAATCAGCGCTGACTTTTCGCTGTAAGCTCTGCATTCCCTTAGGAACGACTTTGGAGCTTCTTCGCCTTTTACTTTTCGGCACTCGATGGTGCGTTCTCAGCTTTTACATGTACATTCCTTGGGGGATTTTGCTCTTATAGAACTAAAAAAGGAAATTACATATGATGGCCCCATTAAAAACCTTTCTCCCCCTTTAGAAAGGAAAAGGGTGCCATGAAAAAGAAAAAACATAAAAAGTTACATCAAGTTACACATAATATCGTCGAAGCTCATCCGCATTCCAAGATCTAGGAATGTCGTTGCCGTCCATGTCCTTCAATCTATATGAACCGGGTCTTGACGAAGATGCTACTAAGAAAGGTCCCTCCCATTTCAACTGCAACTTGCCCACTGTGTCTGAGTTGGCCACTCTCCGAAGCACCAGATGTCCTGGCTCAATATTCTTTAACCGAACCTTTCTATCTCGCCATTTGATTGTTTCGGCTTGATATTTATTGATATTCTCCACAGCTTGAAGCCTGATTCCTTCTAAAGCATCTTTTTCCACAGAATAAGCATCTTCAGAACCTGATTCTGCCGAAGCTACTACTCTTATTGATCCAGTTTTAGCCTCCTCCGGAGTTATTGCTTCGTCACCAAACAATAGTTTGAATGGAGTAAAGCCTGTTGACCTTGATATTGTTGTGTTGTGGCTCCATACCACTTTGATTAATTGATCTGGCCACTTTCCCCTAGGTTGATTGAAGATTAACTTCATTATTCCTGTCATTATAATGCCATTGGCTCTTTCAACGAGTCCATTTGACTCCGGATGCCTGACTGATGCAAAATGGATCTTCGTACCAATTTGATCACAGAAATTTCTGAAAGCTTCGGAGTCGAACTGTGTTCCATTATCTACAGTGATGGCCTTTGGTACCCCGAAACGACAAACAATATTCTGCCAGAAAAACTTTTGGACGGTGGCCGAAGTTATTGTGGCTAAAGGCTTTGCCTCAATCCATTTAGAAAAATATTCCACAGCCACTACAACGTATCTTAAGTTCCCTTGGGCCGGTGGCAATGGACCTAACAAGTCAAGGCCCCACCTTTGCAATGGCCAAATGGGTTGTATGAGCTGTGTTAAGGATGAAGGTTGTTTTTGATCTCTTGCACATTTTTGACAACCTTCGCACTTTTGAACTAATTCCGCTGCATCCGAAGCTGCCTTCGGCCAATAAAACCCTTGGCGGAAAACTTTTCCAAGTAACGGCCTAGATCCAATGTGAGATCCACACAGGCCTGCATGTATTTCTTTCATCAACTCTAAGCCTTCGGTTCTAGATAAACACTTGAGTAGCGGAGCACAAACTCCATGCTTGTACAACTCCCCTTCTATCATGACATATGGACGAGCTCTTGCCTCTATCCTCCTGTTATAAGTTTCGTCATCTAAAAGGAATTTACCCTGAAGGTAAGAGATGATCTCGGTTCTCCAATCTTCGCTATAAACAGGAGATATATTGAGGACTGCTCTTTCAAGAAGTTTCACCGAAGGTGCTTTTATTGTTTCGAAGAACACATCCGAAGGTAAGGGCAGCCCATGTGCTGCTGACTTAGCTAGCAAATCAGCATGCTCATTTTGTCCTCGGGGGATATTTTTGACAGAAAATCCTTCAAAGGAAGCTTCGACTCTTCGAACCATGTCCAGATATTTTTCAAGCTTCGGATCTTTAGCCTTGCAACTCTTGTCGACATGACCCGAAACAACCTGGGAATCAGTTTTAAGAATGGCCCTTCTGATTCCCATTGCTTTTAGCTTCCGAAGACCCAAAAGCAGGGCTTCGTACTCGGTAATATTGTTTGTACAACTGAAATCGAGTCTTGCCGCATAACAAGTTTTAACTTTGGATGGCGAGACCAACACAGCAGCTGCTCCTGCCCCGAAGGTTCCCCAAGACCCATCGCAAAACACTGTCCATACTTTGGCATCTTTTTTTGTTTCTTCATCCTGAGCCCCTGGCATCCAGTCAGCAATGAAGTCTGCTAACGCCTGGGACTGGATCGAAGATCTATGCACATAATCAATGCAAAATTCATTGAGCTCTGCAGCCCATTTTCCAATTCGCCCAGTAGCTTCTCTATTTCTCATAATATCCTTCAACGGCTGCGAAGAAGGAACAACTATGTTGTATGCTTGAAAATAATGCCGAAGCTTCCTGGATGCCATCAAAACAGCATATAACACCTTCTCTAATTCTGTATAGTTTTTCTTTGATATACTAAGAACTTCAGATACAAAATACACTGGGACCTGCTTCTTGACTTGGCCATCAAGCTTCTCCTGGACAAGTGCTGCACTTACCGCTGAGTGCGAAGCTGCCACATATAATAACAAAGGAGCCCCTGGCGTTGGTGGAGTTAATGTTGTTAAATCTATCAGATATTGCTTCAGTTCCTCGAAGGCTTTTTGCTGGCTTGATCCCCATTGAAAGACTTCGGCTGATTTCAGCACTTCGAAGAATGGTAAATTTCTTTCTGCTGATCTTGATATAAATCTATTAAGAGATGCCAACCTCCCTGTTAATCTTTGGGCCCCCTTTTTTGTAGTTGGTGGCTCCATTCGAAGTATAGCTTCAATTTTACTTGGATTAGCTTCAATTCCCTTTGTTGAAACCAAGCATCCAAGAAATTTCCCCTTCTTTACTCCGAAGACACATTTTTCTGGATTCAACTTTAAGCCAGCTTGTCTGAAACTGGCGAAGGTCTCCTGCAAATCAGCAATATGATTTTCCTGTTTCGTGCTTTTTACAATGATGTCATCAACATAAGTTAGGACATTTCTGCCTATCTGAGACTGGAGAACCTTCGCAGTCATTCTGCTGAAACTTCCTCCAGCGTTTTTGAGCCCCTCAGGCATCCGAAGATAGCAATATGTGCCACTTGGGGTTATGAAGCTAGTCTTCGGCTCATCTTCCTTCTTCATCCAGATTTGGTGATAGCCTGAGTAACAGTCTAGCAGACTCATGAGCTCTGAAGAAGCTGCTGCATCAACTAAAGAGTCTATTCTTGGCAATGGGAATTCGTCCTTCGGACAAGCCTTATTGAGATCTGTAAAATCGATACACATTCGCCACTTGCCATTGGCCTTTTTTACCATAACAGTGTTAGCTAGCCATTCTGGGTACTTTACTTCTCTGATAACTCCTGCACTGAGAAGTATTTTGACTTCATTATGAGCACCTTCGGCCTTATCATCAGACATTTTCCGAAGCCTCTGCTTTCTGGGTCTGAAGGATGGGTCAACATTGAGCGAGTGTTCAATAACATCCCTATTAACTCCGCAGAGATCATTGGCTGACCATGCAAAAACATCTTTGTTGTTGAACAAAAACCTTATCAAGGTTTTCTCCTGTTCTTCGGATAATTGAGAGCCCAACAGCACCTTCTGCTCTGCTATGTCCTCTCATAAGAGCATGGGCTTCGGCTGATCTGCTGAAGCTGCTTTCTCCCTTCTGAATTTGTACTGTTCGCTAGCTTCAGCTCCATCTATGTTATGGATTGCTTTTGAGTCAGTCCAGTTTCCTTCGGCCCTTCTAGCAGCTTCCTGACTTCCATGAATAGCGATGGGTCCTTGATCCGAAGGTATCTTCATGCAAAGATAAGCAGGATGAAGAATTGCTTTGAAAGCATTGAGGGTGCCACGACCAATAATTGCATTGTAAGGGTATTCCATGTCAACAATGTAAAACACAACTTGCTCAGTTCTAGTGTTGTTGATGAACCCGAAGGTCACTGACATGGTGATCTTGCCCAGTGCTACAATATGTCTTCCTCCGAAGCCACAGAGAGGATGTGTAGCATCATGAATCTTATCTTCTGGCTCTTGCATTTGTCTGAAGGCCTTAGCAAATATGATATCAGCTGCACTGCCTGTGTCAACCAAGACATTGTGGACCAAAAATCCTTTGATAACACAAGAGATAACCATGGCATCATTGTGTGGGTAATCCTTGAGTTGAAGGTCCTCTTGGGAGAAGGTAATAGGGATGTGAGACCATCTTGACTTGATGAAGGGTCCTTGCACCCCAACATGCTGTACCCTTCTCTGTGCTTCCTTCTTCTGTTTCTTGTTGGCTGGCTCTGAACATGAACCGCCTGTTATCGGGAGTAGCAGCTTCGGAGCCAAAGCAGCTCCAGCTTGATCGTTGAACGAAGCCATCAGCTCAAAAAAGTGGAAGTGAGTTCACCGGAGGTGGGCGCCAATGTTGGGGACTTGTTCTCAAATGCTATGAATTAAGAACAAGGCAACATAAAATGTTAAATATCAATGCCCTTCGTCCGCCGAAACATTATCTCCACGAGGATATAATGAACTTCGGACGAAGGTCACGAGCATAAATATTACGAAGGCTTTACCTTCGTAATTAAACATATAAAGATAATACAAAGTGAAGTTAGAACATTAAACATTAAAGCTAAGTATATCCAAAAACAAATGACCCCATTCGCATATTTTATTATATGAATTTAAGATATTTGAATACAACGGTTAAGTACATTTATACCTTTGCCTTGACAAATAATTCCCGAGTGATGCGTTAGCAATTACAGGAATGCGTGAACAGTAAAGGAATACTGTTCACTATTTATAGGCACAGGACACAGCCTGTGAGGAATTACAATTATGCCCCTCATAAAAGTTTACAACATTGACTCAGACTTTTATGGACTAAAAGGTCATTCTATCTTTAAGTCGGTTTGTAATACCGAAGCTTCATGAAGAGGAACCTTCGGCCATCTCATACAAACAGCTTCAGCCGAAAGCCGCTTCTTCCTAGAAGACCTTCGGCGACGAAGCATAGACCCAACATGTCTTATGCTTTACATGCTCCATTCGCTGTCAATATTTATATATATATATATTGAGATGATGAAGGTATGTCCTTCATGACCTTCATCCGAAGATCATTATATCCTTGGGGAAATAATGCTTCGAAGGACGAAGGGCATTAACAAGTAACATGTTTTCATGTTGCCTTGTTCTCAATTTATAGCATTTGAGAGCAAGTCCCCAACAACCCGCGGGTCAAATTTCGTACCCGAACCCGTACCCAACGGGTCGGATATCCAATGGATATCCGAACCTGCAGGTAAAATTGTCATCCCTATCGCCAAAGAAGACAACATATATAATAACAGAGTGTATAGAGATAAATGTCACAATAACATCAGAGTACTTATTACACTGCGAAAGTATTAGAAATATAAAAGATAAACATAAAACAAACTAAGGATCATCCTTGGCGCCATAAAGTCAACTGGGATATGCCACCTAGATCAGATCAAACTCCTCGTTGTGTGGCTCCTCTTGAACCATCTGTTCTTCTCCTATGGGGGTGTGAGACAGCAAGGGTGAGCTCACACATGTTTATCGCTCAACAAGTTGTGGGCAATAATGTGGCATGAACTCACCAAAGGTGGGAGTTCATGTGATGTGTAAGGTTGATCAACAATAGGGGTTAAAGCTGAGCATTGCTTTTAATAAGTTGGTCAAATTTTATTAGCAATTACTAAATGTAAGTAAATACCAAACCATAATAAATAACAATAGAACAAAATAAATAATAATCCCATGAAATGCAAATGACAAATTCAGTTTAAGTTCCATATATTAATCATGCGAGAGTCCTGAGTTGCTCATGACCGTGAGCTCGGCTAGTATACCAGTTTTATACTCTGCAAAGGTTGTACCCTGTACCCACAAGTCATGTTACTCATCTGCCAAGGGATCACGACTCCCATACACCTCTACCAAGGAAGTGAGGCAGGGCAACACTACAAGGCCTTTACAAAGTTCCACTAGCTTCCGAAAACCCGCTACAGTTTATGGGAAGAGCACTTGCAAGAATCCCTCGTCTGACCGCCATCGTAGCAAAATCAACCCGAGAACCTCCCTGCATGCAACTCCCCTACTTCCCTTGCCCCTTTCGGGTAAGGTAGTCTTCCACTAGCTTTCCTAATTAGTTATCCAAGGGGTCCCATTCCTCCCTTGTGGTGGCACATGTTTCTCAAGTTAAGCTCCATGTTCCAACTAATAATAATGATCTTGACATGAACATAAATAAAATAACAAAATAATTGGAACATGGATATAATGAAATATTAACCCAAAACCATGTATAGCAATAGAAAAACTACCCAAGTGATTCAGGGATAACAAGGTAAAGAGATAAACAGTCTAGGGTGACCTATTGGGTCCCATCAAAATTAAACATATGCATGAAAAAGTGATATTAAAGAACATTATTAGGTAAAAAGTGGTCAAGGGCACAACTTGCCTTCAACGATCTCCTGTTCAGCAACTTCTATCTACTAGGCACCTGGATCCTCAGTCACAGGCTCTTCTACTCGCCACAATACAAACAAACATAGTATAAAGGAGAAATTAACATCACACCAAACATGTAAACAAAATACATAATAATAATCTACACATTAAACTAAGATCATAGGAACAGAAATCATTAAATTTGGATTTATAGATTTTAAATTATGAATTTCCAAAGGTTTTATGTGCTTGATATATGATTAAGTGGGAAACAAATTTTACTATTGTTTCATGTCAAAACAAAGACTCTAGGTGATAAACAATAATATTACAAAATTTTAGAAACTGGAATGGATCAATTTCGAGTTCACATGAATTTTCTATGATTTATACAAGCTATAGAAATTGTTTTTATATTAAAAACTCATTTTTGTAATTAATTAACTAATTCCTTGGATTTCTGGATTGGGCGCCAATTAATAAAAAGCCTAGGGTCTAACCTGTCAAAATTCCATAGACTCAGGTTACTCTTATAGAGGAGGCGGGTTCTATTTTCTAAAAATATAAGGGCTCTTATGAAAATCTACCAGTGCGAAAGGGTATGGCGTGATATCGGCCGTGAGATCAACAGCGGACGGCTACGATTAGATCATTCATAGGATGAAGCATTACGCGATAATGACCATCGGATCAGAAACCGACGTCAAAGATTTTATCTAGACTGCCACTTTGCCGATCTGCCCGATGCAAAACCGATGGCCCCGATTTAATGTTGTCTGGAGTCATCCGCGTCCCTCAGATCACGATCATGCGGTTGCCCAGGATCCAACCCGCCCGAGACCTAGGATCTAATCCTAACCCTAGGTTTGAGATCCTACGGTCGAGGCGTATCCTCAACAAAGTCGACGCAACCTCACCGGCGCACACCAACTAGGCAAACTAGTGACCAAATCGACACTCCGACTGGTGCAATACGTAGAGTAAGCAGTAACAGAGGAGATGAGGTACTTCTTACCGGTAGTCACGCGGTGAAGAAGGTGGGTCACGGCGCGATGGGTTCCGCGGCGGAGCTAGGACTTTCGATGAGAAATTCCGCGTGCACAGAGATCCCAACGGAGAAATTAGCGACCACCAAGGTGTCTGGGGGTTACAATGCAACTCCAGAGTGCCCCACGGGTAACCCAGAGCCTGTGGTTTACATGTTCGACGGCGGCGACCTCGCTCTCTCCTTCTCACTTGGCGGCGCGCTTGCTAAAGGTTGGAGTTTGCTCAGCTGGGAAACGGATGGACAGAGGTAGGGCGTCCGACGCTTCGGTTATAGCCTCCACGTCCCGGAGTACCCGGCGCGGCCATGGATGTGCGCGGTCAAAGTGGGGATTCTGGTGCGCGCGAGATCTTCGGAGGAGAAACAACTGACCGCTCGGGTCCAGCAGTCAGTGGCGCTGGGAGAAACAGCTGGTGAAGCGGGCCCCCGTGGCAGTGGGAGGATAGTTCAGACGGTGCGCGGTACCGATGCCGCTGACGTGTGGGGTCCATGGTGCAGTGAGGTCATCGCGTTCGCCCGTCGTCTGACGACGCGGAGCGCGCCGTGGAAGGATGGGCCGCGCGTGGAGGAGGAATGGGCCGGATTAGGGTTTGGGCCCAAGCGTAGGCTGAGTAAGTTTTCTCTTTTTTTTCTTTTGTTTTATTTTCTGTTTTTCTTTATTCCTAATTATTTTGAATCCAAATTTGAATTTGAATATGAGTTTCACATTTGAGTAATCTATACAAATTCAAACTCTAGTGTAGGAATAATATATTTTTATTTACTTATTTTTATCCACATAGTATTTATTTTCTTCTCTTTGCTAAATTCTAGAATTCCATTTAAATTTTAAATTCCACTTTGAACTTTAGTATATTTCTTTTTACATTATTTTTATATTGTTACAAAATGCACACAAAAATTAAATCCCAGCATGATGCATGATTTAGTAGCATATCTTTTATTAATTATTTGTTTTTAAATATGCTGTTCAAATGTGATGGTATGTAGATACAACACACACATATAAATAAAGGAAATAAATTTTCTCCCTTTTATATTATCTCTTACAAATTGGGTATTACAAACTAGGACCTCTCTGTTCCGACTGGCTAGACTCCAACTCGTCGTCGATCAAATTGATTCTAGACCAAACAAGATATGCACAGATGTCGTCACCAAGCTATTCCAAAAGATCATTTTGGAAAAAGCATAAGATGAAGACCTTTGAATTGATTATTTCAAAATCAACTCAAAGCTTGGGGGCTACACTCATTGGGTGCACCTTTGGTGCACCCAACAGACTCACAAAACTTTGAAGTCGAGTGCTGAATTTTAAAGCATTAGATGAAGACCTTTGAATTGATTATTTCAAAATCAACTCAAAGCTCGGGGGCTACACCCACTCACAAAACTTTGAAGCCGAGTGTTGAATTCTAAAGCATAAGATGAATACCTTTGAATAGATTATTTCAAAATCAACTCAAAGCTCGTGGGCTACACCCATTGGGTGCACCTTCGGTGCACCCAACGGACTCACAAAACTTTGAAGCCGAGTGCTGAATTCTAAAACATAAGATGAAGACCTTTGAATTGATTATTTCAAAATCAACTCAAAGCTCGGGGGCTGCACACATTGGGTGCACCAACGGACTCACGAAACTTTAAAACTGAGTGCTAAATTATAAACCATAAGATAAAGACCTTTGTGTTGATTATTTCAAAATCAACTCAAAGCTCGGGGCTACACCAAATGGGTCACCCAACGAAATTGTAAATATCTCAAGTTAGACGATGAGCTCATAAGTAAGAACCGGGAACCTTTGAATCGATTATTTCAAAGTCAGCTCAAAGATTGGGGGCTTGTGGGGGACGGATATCCCCTGGGTCCACTCGAGGGAGAAAACTTCGCCCGGGGCCACATGGCAGTCGCCCCTCTGTGACATCCCGCCGTGGGCCGAGCAAATGGGAATAGTAGAAGCAGGCCGACCCAGGAGCACGATGGGCCCACGCTCGAGCTAGTCGTAGTTTGGGCGTGATCGTGTTGAGGCTGTTCGTTTTTCCCGTGCCTGACATCCTCAAACACTGGAGATAGCTTCAAGCGGAGGCGTCGGGTTTTCCACGGGATAGTGAAGGTTGTTTGCTATTAATTAGGAGATAAGCAGGAAAAGTATGATCAACATGTATGCGGGAAGCACCCTACGGTCGTGTATATAAGGCCAAGGGGGATCCCCTCCATTTTCATCTCATTAGCATCTCACAGGTCGGTAGACACCACCTGTAACACCACTCACGTACAAAGCCATTGTTGGAAACGGGTGACGCCTAAGAGGCGGGGGTGAATTAGGACTTCTAAAACTTTCGCTAAACTAGGCCACAAATAAATCCCTAGAGCAAAACCTATGCAAATAGTCAAACTAGAATGTGCAAACTAGGTTTTGTCTAAGTGTTGCTATCTCTACCGCAAAGGCTAAGTTTCAATCTACACTAAATATGTATGTATACAAGATTGAAACTTAAATGCTTAATATAAATGCGGAAACTTAAAGAGCAAAGTAGAGAAGCAAACTCTCGTGGATGACGCCGGTATTTTTACCGAGGTATCCGGAACCGCGCAAGGTCCTGACTAATCCTCGTTGGTGCCCCTACGCAAAGGCAAGCCCACGCGAGGGCCAAGCACCTCGGTCGAGTAACTCCATAGAGAGTTGCGGGCCTTCTCCACGCGCAAGTGGTGCTCCGCTTCCGGCTCCTCTCAGACGCTCCCCACTGTCTCCACTATCGAGCTTCCAGCCGAAACGCCGCGGGCCTCGTTCCCTCCGGTACACGGTGGCGGCCGTGACACAAACGCAGTTGTCACGGTCTCGCAAGACACTCGCCCCGCTCGGTACAATTACAACGGCTCACGCAAGAGCCGAGGGGTTGTGTGGTTTGTCTAAACTCACTCAACTAACTAGGATTCACCTAGAGCAAGCGCTAATGCGGTCTAACTAACCTAAGCACTTCGCAAAGCACCTACGCTAATCACTAAGTGATTCTATTAAGCACATGGGTGTTTGAGCACTTGGAAATGTCTACAATATGCCTTGGTATGTTGCTTGGGCTCCCACACCTCCAAATGGCCGGTTGGGTGAAGTATATATAGGCCCCAATTCAAATATAGTCGTTGGAAAGCAGTTCTGCATCTTTCTGTGGCGCACTGGACAGGTGCACCGGACTGTCCGGTGGTGCACCGGACATGCCACGTGTACTAGCCTTTAAAAGTAGCCGTTGGAGCTTCCGAAGATGGCGCACCGGACATGGCACACCGGACGGTCCGGTGTGCACCGGACAGCCCATGTCCGCTTGTCGTATTTTGGCCATAACTTTTAGCTCCGAACCCTGATTTCGATGATCTTGTACTTTTTGGAAAGCTTATGAAATTCTCTACATCTCAGAGTTGAAGCCATATCAGTTTGAGTAAATTTGGCACACCGGACAGTCCGGTGTGCACCATACATCCCATATGTTGCTCTTGTTTTTTGAGCAATTCCGACTTCGTTTTGTGGGCATAACTTTTAGCTCCGAACTCCAATTTTGATGATCTTGGACTTTTTGGAAAGCTTATAAAATTATATACATCTCAGAGTTGAATCCATGTCAGTTTGAGTAGATGTCATTTTGTGAAACACTTCCAATTCAATCAGCCCTTCCTCTCAACTTTGTCTGGTTCACTTTTGTTTTGCATCTTTGAATCTCACTTCTACTTCTTGATGTGTTGGACTCTTAGCATGTATAAAGTGTATTCAATATGACTTTGTAATGTCTTCTATGGGTATTATAATGTCTTCTTTGAGGTGTTGCATCTTCAGAGCCTCAGTCCAATCCACTTCGCATCCTGTGAACTACAACACACAAACACTTGGAAAATACATTAGTTCACAGGTTGTGTTAATCATCAAACACCAAAATCTATTAAGCCAAATGGCCCGGGGTCCATTTTCCTTACAATCTCCCCCTTTTTGGTGATTGATGACAACACAGCCAAAGCAAGCAAATATTACAAACATTTGAATATAAATATACAATCTACTTGCTAGGTGCATGTTTGTCCCCATAATGTGAGATTATGGACTTAAGCCTCCCCCTAACTCAATAATTCACTTACTTCCTATTTTAGACCAAAATGCAAAAACCACTTGAAAGATCAAAATTTGAATTTGGTGGTGTTTGGTGTTTGATAACATTTTCATTGCTTTGGTCCCTACAACTTCTCCTCCTTTGGCATCAACCACCAAAAAGGAAGACATTAAAAGCATATAGGAAGCAAATAAGACTTGCCCTCTCTAAAGAATTATCAATTAATATCAATAGAAGCACTAAAAGATTACTCCCCCTAAATGAGTGTTCTGCTTTAGAAAGAAGTTTCTCCCCCTTTAGAGACGAAGAAAAACTCCCCCTAACAGAGATCTTCTATTTAGGAAAAAGCATGTGAGAAATAGAGGCGCAAGACATAATTTGAATAGACTAACTTCCCTTATGCATAGGTAACAAAATATGAGTTAATAGTATATGCATTTATAGCAACATGGGAAGTATAAGATATGAAATATAGTCTAATCAAATATTGGAGAAGACATGTAAATGATACTTAATGTAGTCTCAAAGATACCAATCGAAAGTCAATGGCGGACCAATTGAAAACCAATGGCAGGCTTGTGAGACATGAAAGTTCTTGGAGATTTTGCAGTGGAAGTTTGTTGTCATTCTCCGGGGACTTCATTTTCCTTACAATGAGACTATCACATAAAAATAGACTTGAAAAGGTGTTAGTCTCAAAGTCTTAGATTATAGAGTAACCTACCCCTGGATTTGTGCATACAAGTTTTGAATACTTGTAGGAGACATGCACTTTGATTTGATATCAAGAGGGGCAAATTATCTATAATCCGAACTTTGGCACATATAAGTTAAATGATACAACTTGTAGAATATGAGTGTTTTACCTGTAGCATTTAAAATTATTAATTGATGTATCATTTACTATGGAGTGATAAAGAAGCTATGTGTCATGCTTAAATACACATTTTAAACCATGTAGGTTTGCTTAAGTGTATGAATTGAAAACAAGCAGTCCTACCATGTGATTTACCTAGTATGCATGCGTTTAAGCAAAAGTAAGTACAAATTGTTATACTAGGCATGATAAGTAAAACTAGATACAAGAAAAAATATATACGCATATCTAAAAATAAGGAATGCAATAAATCTAGTTACCTTAGTCATGGGTGGGGAAATTTGGGTCCAAAATATTTACTAATCCACTTCGCAATAAATTTGATCCAATATGATGTATCCCATGATATGCATCCCAAATTTGCCAAGTCACCAAATTTCCCGTCGTCCTTCGGACTACTCACTTCCTTTTCGGGATCCAAACTTTCTTGGTGCTTTTCATGGTTGAAATTATTTCCTTTGGCACCCAGATGCGTTTGGCCCCATTTCCTTTGTTGGCTTGCTTGTTGGCCTTGATTGCTATAACCTTTCCATTCTTTTTCTTCTTGATCAAATATGGTGTAGCAGCCTTTTTGTCCACCTTTTTGATGTAAGTGTTGGAGATTTTGCTTGATAGCTTTTGCTTGAGCTTTTGCCTTTGCTTATCCCCGGTCATCGCCTTGCATTGGAAAGACTTGTGGCCTTCCTTGTGGCATAATCTACAAATCACATTTTCACCCTCCATAGGCTTGTTCACTCCCGTAGTGGTGTTATCCTGTGGAGGTCGGATTTGTTTGGCTTTGCCTTTCTTGTTATACAAGGCTTTTCCAAGGCGAGCCACTTCTTGCTTTAATTGCTCATTTTCCTTTGCAATCTCGTCAGAACAGGTTTCTATAATAACATTCTTAACAAGAACTTGATTGCAGGGGTTAGAATCATCAATTAAATTAAAGCAGGAAGTAGAAGCATATTTCTTAATAATTTCAGGTATTTGAATCAAAGATACTTCTGGGGTGCTACCAATATTTTCTAGCTTAGTAGTTAGCTCATTGTTGTGTATGCTAAGAATTTCCATTTTCCCTAGAAAATTTTCAATAGCTTCTTGAGAGCTAGCTAACTTAGCCTTAAGTTTTTCATTCTTTTTAATAAGGCCATCATCGGTAGAAGTGGATGGAGCACTAGACTCTAATAGCTCAATTTTAGTTGACAGCTCACTATTTAAATTTGCAAAAGTTTCAAATTTTTCTAGCAAACCTTTATAATCATTTTGGGAGCTAATCAACTTATTTTTCAAAGTTTTAAGTTGAGCTTTTTGCTTAGTGCAAACGTCCTGAAAAAAATGTAACGGCTTCCGCAAGCCCATCTACGGAGGGCTTTCCCTCACCTTCATCATCACTACTACTTTCATCACTAGAGGATGGAATGCTTTTGTTACCTCTTGCCATAAGGCATTTGTGTGATGACCGTGATGAGCGTGATGAGGACCGGTGGCTGCGCGTCCTTGGAGGTTCATCATCACTTGAAGAATCATCCCAAGTTCTGACACTTGTTAGTGTCTTGCCTTTGCTCCTCTCCTTTTTGGGTTCGGCCATAGTTGGACAGTTGTCCCTGAAGTGGCCCTTCTCCCCGCATGTGAAGCATCCTCTCTTTCTTTGCTTTTTCGTGTCAATGTTAAAGAGAAGATCTTCGACCTGCAGGAGCACACCCATTAGATTAATCTTGCAGATCATCCCCATTACCTTTCTGACGCGTCGAATTATTTCTTCGTCCTCGGAGGATGATGTGCACGGTCGATTATCTTCATTATCATCAGTCTCTTCTTCTTCCTCTTCTTCACTTGAGGAACTTGGAGTGGGAGCCTTCTTTTTACCCTTCCTTTCATCACATGCAAAATCATATGGCCTTGAGGAAGTTGGCTCCTCTCCCCAACACATTATTCGTGACATCTCAAAAGCCGCGATTTTCCCAATCACAGGGTCATGGTACTCAAGTCCTCCATGTTGTGAAGAATGGTGATGATGCTCCCATATCTTTGTTGTGGTAGCAGGGAGATAATCTTCCTCACAATGTTCGCATCACCTAGCTTATTAATGCCAATAGAATTGAGCTTGTTGGGGGCATGCTTCGTCGCCGAAGGTCCCATAAGAAGAAACACCTTCGGAAGATTGACACAAAGCCGAAGCTATCAATCAAAGAGCTTCGGAGTACATTTCCAAATGCACCGACTTAAAGATGAAATGACCAATCGGCCCGTGATAACTTGTATTATGATTGTAAACCTTTGTAAAGGGCATGAATGTAATTTCTCACAGGCTGTGTCCTGTGCCTATAAATAGATGAACAGTACCACGCGGTCCTGTATTCACTCATGCGGAACACTTGGATTTTTGCCTTCTATCAAGTCGAAGGTATAAATGTAATTAGTATCGTATTTAAATATTCGAGTTTATATAATGAAGACATGTGAATGATATTATATGTTTATTTGTGTTATCTTTCATATTTCATATGTTTCATCTTTCATTTTCTTATACCATGATGATGAAGGTACATCCTTCATGACCTTCGTCCAAAGATCCTTATATCATGAGGGAAATAATGCTTTAGAGGACGAAGGACATTAACATCTAATACTTTGTGTTGCCTTGTTCTTGACTCATAGCATTTGAGAACAAGTCCCCAACATTGGCGCCCACCTTCGGTGAACTCACTTCCACTGATTAAGCTGATGGCTTCGTTCAACAATGAAGCTGAAGTAGCTTCGGCTACGAAGATGGTTCTCCCGATAACAGGCGGTTCATGTTCAGAACCGGCCAACAAGAAGCAGAAGAAGGAGGCTCAGAGAAGGGTGCAGCATGTTGGGGTGCAGGGACCCTTCATCAAGTCAAAATGGTCCCACATCTCAATCACCTTCTCCCAGGAGGACCTTCAGCTCAAGGATTACCCTCACAATGATGCTATGGTTATATCTTGTGTCATCAAGGGATTTCTGGTCCACAATGTTCTGGTTGATACAGGCAGTGCAGCGGATATCATATTTGCTAAGGCCTTAAGACAGATGCAAGAGCCAGAGGACAAGATTCATGATGCTACACACCCTCTTTGTGGCTTCGGAGGAAGGCAGATCGTAGCACTTGGCAAGATCACAATGCCAGTGACCTTCGGATTTGTCCACAACACAAGGACTGAACATGTTGTGTTTGATATTGTTGACATGGAATACCCCTACAATGCAATCATTGGTCGTGGGACACTTAATGCTTTCGAAGCAATTCTTCATCCAGCATACCTATGCATGAAGATACCTTCGGAACAAGGGCCTATTGCAATTCATGGAAGTCAGGAAGCTGCCAGAAAGGCTAAGGGAAATTGGACAGACTCAAAAGCCATCCACAATATAGATGGAGCTGAAGCTTGTGAGCAGTACAAGTACAGAAGAGAGAAGGCTGCTTCGGCTGATCAGCCGAAGCCCATGCTTCTATGTGAAGACATAGCAGAGCAGAAGGTACTGTTGGGGTCTTAATTATCTGAAGAGCAGGAAAAAACTTTGATAAGGTTTTTATTCAACAACAAAGATGTTTTTGCATGGTCTGCCAATGATCTCTGTGGTGTCAACAGGGATGTCATTGAACATTCACTCAATGTCGATCCATCCTTCAGGCCCATGAAGCAAAGGCTTCGGAAAATGTCTGATGATAAAGCCGAAGGCGCTCGGAATGAAGTAAAAAGACTTCTCAGTGCTGGTGTCATCAGAGAAGTAAAATATCCAGAGTGGCTAGCCAATACTGTTATGGTGAAGAAGGCCAATGGCAAATGGAGAATGTGTATTGATTTCACGGATCTCAATAAAGCCTGTCCGAAGGACGAATTTCCATTACCAAGAATAGACTCTCTTGTGGATGCAGCAACTTCTTTAGAACTTATGAGTCTCCTAGGTTGCTACTCAGGATATCATCAAATATGGATGAAGAAGGAGGATGAGCCGAAGACTAGCTTCATAACTCCCAGTGGAACCTGTTGCTATCTTCGGATGCCTGAGGGGCTCAAAAATGCTAGAGGCAGTTTTAGCAGGATGACGGCCAAGGTCCTTCATTCCCAAATAGGCAGAAATGTGCTAACATATGTTGATGATATCATAGTAAAAAGCACGAAGCAAGAAAATCACATCACTGATCTGCAAGAAACATTTGCTAATTTCAGACAAGCTGGCCTGAAATTAAATCCCGAAAAGTGTGTCTTTGGAGTGAAGAAGGGTATGTTCCTTGGCTGTCTGGTTTCAACGAAGGGGATTGAAGCTAATCCAAGCAAGATCGAAGCCATCCTTCGAATGGAACCGCCGAGCACAAAGAAGGGGGCCCAACGGTTGGTAGGAAGACTGGCTTCATTGAATAGATTTATATCTAGATCAGCAGAAAGAAACTTACCATTCTTTGAAATACTAAAGTCAGCCGAAGTCTTTCAATGGGGCCCAGCTCAACAGAAAGCCTTCGAAGAGCTGAAGCAATACTTAATTGATATAACAACATTAACTCCACCTGCGCCAGGGGCTCCGTTACTATTGTATGTAGTAGCTTCGCACTCTGCAGTGAGTGCGGCGCTTGTGCAGGAGAAATTGGAAGGAGAAATCAAAAAGCAAGCCCCAGTATACTTTGTCTCCGAAGTTCTAAGCTTATCAAAGAAAAATTATACAGAATTGGAGAAGGTGTTGTATGCTGTCTTAATGGCCTCCAGGAAGCTTCGGCATTATTTTCAAGCATTCCATATAATTGTTCCTTCATCACAGCCTCTAAAGGATATCATGAGTAACAGAGAAGCTACTGGAAGAATTGGAAAGTGGGCTGCGGAACTCAACGAATTCAGCATTGATTATGTGCATAGATCCTCAATTCAGTCCTAGGCGTTAGCAGACTTTATCGTTGATTGGACGCCAGGGGCTCAGGAAGAAGAAGCAAATAAAGATGCCGAAGCTTGGACAGTGTTCTGCGATGGTTCCTGGGGAACCTTCGGGGCAGGTGCGGCTGCTGTCTTAGTTGCACCTTCCAAAGTCAGAACATGCTATGCAATAAAGCTTGATTTCAGCTGCACAAATAATATTGCTGAATACGAAGCTTTGCTTTTGGGGCTTTGGAAGTTAAAGGCAATGGGGATAAGAAGGGCGGTCCTTAAAACTAATTTCCAAGTTATTTCTGGTCATGTTGACAAGAGTTGCAGGGCAAGAGACCCAAAGCTTGAGAAATACCTGGACACAGTTCAAAGGCTTGAAGCTTCTTTCGAAGGGTTTTCTGTCAAGAATATTCCACGAGGAGAAAATGAGCACGCTAATCTGCTAGCCAAGTCAGCGGCACAGGGACTGCCTCTACCTTCGGAAGTATTCTTTGAGACAATAAGAGCACCTTCAGTAGAACTTATTGAAAGAGCAGTGCTCAATATATCTCCTGTTTATAGTGAAGATTGGAGGACTGAGATTATATCTTTTCTCCAAGGTAACTGCCATTCAGATGATGAAGCTTATAATAAGAGAATGGAGGCAAGAACAAGATCATATGTAATAATAGAAGGGGAGTTATACAAACACGGAGTCTGCTCTCCACTTCTCAAGTGTCTATCCAGAACCGAAGGTATAGAGCTGATGAAGGAAATACATGCAGGCTTGTGTGGATCCCACATTGGATCTAGGCCTTTGCTGGGGAAGGTCTTCATACAAGGATTTTATTGGCCGAAGGCAGCTTCGGATGCAACGGATCTGGTCCAAAAGTGCAAAAATTGTCAAAAATATGCAAGAGACCAGAAACAACCTTCATCGCTAACCCAGCTAATACAACCAACCTGGCCATTGCAAAGATGGGGCCTGGATTTGTTAGTTACACTTCCACCAGCACAAGGCAATTTAAGATATGTTGTGGTTGTTGTAGAATATTTTTCCAAGTGGATTGAAGCGAAGCCTTTGGCCACAATAACTTCGGTCATAGTCCAGAAATTCTTTTGGCAAAACATTGTTTGTCGCTTCGGCATACCAAAGGCTATAACTATGGACAACGGAACACAGTTTGATGTCGAAGCTTTCAAGGAATTCTGTGATCAAATCGGCACGAAGATTCACTTTGCATCAGTCAGACATCCAGAGTCAAATAGACTTGTCGAAAGAGCAAATGGTATTATAATGACAGGAATAATGAAGTTAATTTTTAATCAACCCAGAGGAAAGTGGCAAGAAGAATTGATTAAAGTGGTGTGGAGCCACAATACAACTGTATCAAGATCAACAGGTTTTACGCCATTCAAGTTATTATTTGGTGACGAAGCTATAACCCCAGAAGAAGCTAAAGTGGGGTCAATAAGAAAAACAGCTTCGACTGAAGACGAAGTTGATTATCATGTGGCAAAAGACACTATAGAAGGGGTCAGACTTCAGGCTGAAAAATAAATATAAATAAATATCAAGCCGAAACAATAAAATGGAGCGATAGAAAAGTTCGACTGAAAAATATCAAGCCAGGGCATTTGGTGCTTCGGAGAGTGGCTAATCCGGACACAGTAGGCAAACTTCAGCTGAAGTGGGAAAGACCTTTTTTGGTAGTATCTTCGTCAAGGCCCGGTTCTTACAGATTAAAGGATATGGATGGCAATGACATTCCCAGATCTTGGAACGCGGATGAGCTTCGACGATATTATGTATAGATTGATGTAATCTTTTTCATTTTTCTATGGCACCCTTTTCCTTTCCAAAGGGGGAGAAAGGTTTTTAATGGGGCCATAGTTTGTAATTTTTTCTTTTCTTATTCAGCTCCATGAGAGAAAAATCCCCCAAAATATGTAAATGTAAAATCTGAGCATGCACCATCGAGTGCAGAGAAAAAGAAAAAATAGGGAGAAGCTCGAAAGTCGTCCCTAAGGGGATGCAGAGCATGACGAAGCTACAAAAAGCCGTTCCTAAGGGAGCGCAGCGTAAGTTTTCTGCTCAAAAGTCGTTCCTAAGGGAATGCAGAGCCAAATACCGTCGAAATACAAGGCGAAGCGTGAAAAGTCAACGCGAATACCGCCGAAATAGAAGGCGAAGAAGTTCAAAAGACGTTCCTAAGGGGATGCAGAACTTACACCGAAAAATAAGCGGTGCAGCCGAAAAATAAACGACAAAAGATTTCAATTATTCCTAAGGGAATGAAGGTTGTGGATAAAGCTTCGAATGTGTATGTTTGGGCATTCATTTGCACGATAATTTACATCATACATTGCATTCATAAACATTCATTTAGACATACATAGGATCATCATCATCATATCATACATATACAGACAGTTGCTTCGGCCCTAAGTATACAGCTTCAAAAGCAGATTCATGCTTCATTGTGTACGAAAAGAAGGGAAGGTGTTTTTCACCTTTGGCTCAAAAAATACAAGTTTCGTCCACATCAAAGCATTTCATACATCAATGGAAAGGTAAAAATATATTACAAGGTATGGACAAATTTACAGAGTAGAATCTGATTCTTAAGTTACAATATTCTTTATAAAGGTTAATACAAGAGTCTTCTTAGAATTTTTTCACAGCTAGGTATTCGAGCTTCATCACCATCTGTTGAGCTTCGGATCGTCTTCTAAGCTTTGGCTCTGTGTTCTTTGGATTCGTCATCCTGTACATATCAAAGCATTATAAGAAAAATTCAAGTTTCGAGGAAAAAGTAAGCACAAGGTATGATTTTATTACCGGTTTAAGATGACTTCGAGCTTCGTCACCAACTAGGCTTCGCCCACCCTTTGTCCATATTTGCTTTATAAATCTGTTTCCTATGCTTCGAGCTAGGCTGGGGATATCAATCAGATCTGCTGGTGATAAGCTGAAGTTTGGTCTATTAACAATCTTTCCATGCGTGCAACCTGACTTCATGAAGGCAACAGCTGTGCCCCGAGAAGCTAGCAGGGCACAGAAATCACCGTGTCCGGCTATAACTTGATCAAGAGCATCAACTTCGCCCTCAATGTGTTCGAAGGTCCCTGGCAGGTCTTCAACCGAAGGACTGAATTTCTCAGAGCTGGCTCCAACCGAGTTGAAGACCTGCTTTAGCCGCTGCACGCATCGGTTGCTGAACTCCAGACATTTATCTTGAAGCTCTTTCAATGATTTTTGCAAATTTGAACTTTTTTCGACCTCAGTCTCAAACTTCGTATCAAATTTCTACTTTTCTTGTTTGAAGTTTTCTAATTTTGAGAGAAGCTCCTTATCCAACTTTGCAATTTTGGCTTTAGCTTCTGCCAGTAAGCCTTCCATCGTCTGAAGTTCGAAATCTTTCTTTTCAAGAGCAGTTGCTTGATCTTTTATTTTGCTTTCTAAACCTTCAATTATAATCTCATGTTTTTTGTCTTCAAGGTCCTGTTGCATCCTCAAAGCTTTGCTTAATAGCATACTCTATGCAGAAGCAACCATCGTTAGAAAACATCTTCGTTGTTAAAAACAATGCAAAGTCGAAGAAAAGCTTTTACCTTGAAGTTAGAATAGAATAAACTACCGACGATATGCTGTCGTCGGTAGCGGCTGATATCGGTCTCAAGCTTCGGGAAACCAATACTCTTCGATAGAGTACCGACGACCTTCGCTCCAGTCCGGTCTCAGAGACAACCTAAGCTTTCATCGTCGATACCGCCGAAGAGTAGCGCCCCTGGTTGATAACCACAAGATATGGCATAGTCTCTCAATTCTTCTTTCTCAGCCTTTGACAATTTTTGTCCAATTAAGTTTTGAAAGTTGAAATTTTCTTCTTCTGAAGTATCTTCGGCTATTTCCTTCTCTTTCCCAGGCACTATGGCCATGGTCTCTTCGGCGGCTGTAGCAGCTTCTTCTGCGGCCATGTCCAGAAGTACTTTATCAATATCAGAAAGTGTACTTTCTAGGTTTGCACCTTCGGCAGTTGCAGCTTCAGCAGGTGCAGCTTCGGTAGCTGTAGCGCTTTCGACAGCTGGTGCCTTTGACGCCGAAGCTGGCGGTGGTGTTTCTTCAATGGCCTCTGTCACAGTAATAATCCTTTGTTTTTCGGCCCAGCAGACTTCTTCGCTGCCGAGGGCTCCTTTTTCTTCTGTAAAAGCTTTGTCAGATGTGGCCCCAGTGGACTTAGCTTGATAGGCAAGGATTCAGTCATTACCTTTAGAATTTCTTCCACGTCGGTAGCAGAAGGTGTTGAAGGAGTCTCTTCTTCCATATCAGTCGCCTTCTGCTTCGGAGCCGCAGCTTTCCTTTTCTTCGAAGCAACTGCCTTCGGCTCAGGGCTCAATTTTCTCTTCTTCAGGATTTCTTCATCTTTTTTCACCATTCTAGCATCATGTCTGCCCACAACACTAACAATTCTTTTTCTTTTCTGCCCTTCGGCGCCCTTGTTCAATCGCTCATAATCTGGATATTCAAAATTCAGGGCATCCATTACCCGATTCAATCTTCGCTTCGGTCGGGTGCCGAAAGCTACAGTCATTAACTGATCTTCTTTTCTCGTATAATTGCCCAAAATCTCGTTGCACATAACTTCAATTGTATCCAACCATTCTTGGCAGGGTTCTTTGAAGTGTTTCTTGAACTTGAAATGATAGGGCAGCCGAACGAGTTCATTCTTCTTCTTCTCTTTTTCAAGCTTCGGCATACCCCATTCCCTCAGCGTTGGAAATATTCGGTTGGCCAAGTATTCTTGAACTAAATCCCTAGTTCCAATGTGTTCAGATACAACTCTAAACTCATACACAGCATCTAGGCATGGTGCCCCCGGCGTCATATTGCACTGAGGCCTAGTTAGCCCGAAGGTTAACTCCAGCGGGCTCTGCACTAGCTTCTCCTTTTTCTCATCAATCTTGACATAAAACCAATCAGATTTCCAACCGGTCGGCCATTTAGTGCGATAGCTGACCACCGGTGTCTTCATGTCTTTGCGATAAGCAAAGTTATAGCAGCCAAAGTTCTCATGCAGTTCGTCTTCCCTGGCCTTTGTCTGATACTGAAGTTCATGTACTCGGCAGAAGGCTTCGGCGAGCGGCTCCACCCCTTGACTTCGGAGAGCCCAGATATACACGCTGAGCCTAACAATGGCGTTAGGGGTCAGCTGATGAAGGTAAATCTCAAAATTTTCCAAGACATCTGCAATCATCTCGTGCAGAGGAAATCTCAACCCTGCTTTGAAGAAGCTCTTAAAAACCACCACTTCATCATTTTCTGGCTTCGGGATAGTCTCTTCCCCGCCAAAACGAATCAACCCCTTATCAGCTTCTCTGAAGTAGCTTAACTTCGTCATCATAGCCATATCAGCTTCAGACACAGTTGACTTCCCAAAATCCAAATGGCTAGGCTTCGATGGCATAGCGGTGTTATAATCAATTTCGTCTTCACCAATATCACCCTCTTCAACATCTGCCTGCTCGGCTTCAGTAACAGGGGCGCCTTCGTCAGGAGCGCCCTCCTTCACAACTAGTCCCGACCGCCTCATAACTTCGGAGATTGGAGCAGTTTCAGTAGTTTCGGTTTCCTCTTCGTCGTGTGCAACCCTAGCTGTTGAGCGCACCCTGGCCATTTGATGTTGAAATTCTTGCGTTTTAACGAAGTTGAGTATTTTTTACGAAGCTCCCTCTTCTCACGAAGCTAGAGCAAAGTGATCCTTTGACTGAGAATACGATGAATAAGCTTCGGCGGTGGCCAAATTTTTCGGCAGCACAACAGTACAATAGCAGTAAATGTTGTGGTAACTTCACAACTACCCGTCTGTTTATATAGTGCTGCAGGTGGGAAGGTGAATCGTCAAGTCGCTCGCACCCGCTGAACAGTCACCCGCACTCGCTGAACGGTGGACCATAGCGCCCAAGAAGCTGAATCACCAGATCGCGCGTACCCATTGCATGGTGGGACCATCCTTCACTCGGAATATTTAAATCATTTCTTGGCAACGAGCTCAGGGAAGGTGTTTTTCGGACCTTCGGCATTCCGAAGCCTGAGAGAGTTTTTCATGGGTCAAGCTCGTTACGAAAAACGATCTGGCACCGTGAAGGGGCTACTGTTGGGGGCATGCTTCAGCCGAATGTCCCATAAGAAGAAACACCTTCGGAAGATTGACACAAAGTCGAAGCTATCAATCAGAGAGCTTCGGAGTACATTTCCAAATGCACCGACTTAAAGATGAAATGACCAATCGGCCCGTGATAACTTGTATTATGATTGTAAACCTTTGTAAAGGGCATGAATGTAATTTCTCACAGGCTGTGTCCTATGCCTATAAATAGATGAACAGTACCCCCGTACTGTTCACGCGGTTCTGTATTCACTCGTGCGGAACACTTGGATTTTTGCCTTCTATCAAGCCGAAGGTATAAATGTAATTAGTATCGTATTTAAATATTCGAGTTTATATAATGAAGACATGTGAATGATATTATATGTTTATTTGTGTTATCTTTCATATTTCATATGTTTCGTCTTTCATTTTCTTATACCATGATAATGAAGGTACGTCCTTCATGACCTTCGTCCGAAGATCCTTATATCCTGAGGGAAATAATGCTTCAGAGGACGAAGGACATTAACATCTAATACTCTGTGTTGCCTTGTTCTTGACTCATAGCATTTGAGAATAAGTCCCCAACAGAGCTCATTGATGATTAGATTCAAACGAGAATACATATCTCTAACAAACTCATTATCTTTCATAGCAAAAGAATTATACTCATTTAAGACTAGGCAATGTTTTTGCTCACGGACATTGGATGTGCCGTCATGGAGCTCATGCAATTTTAGCCAAATCTCATTAGCAGTTTTCAATGTAAAAACTTGATTAAAAATATCCATGCTAAGAGATTCATACAAGCAATTTTTGGCTCTAGCATTTAAATGAATTTCTTTTTCCTCACTCGTGGTGGGTTTCTCTAGATTTTTGGATGGTTTCATCCCGTCACGAATGACTCTCCAAACACCTAGATCAACGGCCTCTATGTAACAAGCCATTCTAGCACTATAATATGGGAAGTTAGTGTCGTTGAAGTGTGGTGGCCTATGGGTATCCATCCCTTCCTCTAAAAAGTGTCGGCTCTTTTAGCGGTGAAGCTAAAGTGTTTCAAATGAGCCAAACCAGGTTCTGATACCACTTGTAGGAAACGGGTGACGCCTAAGAGGGGGGTGAATTAGGACTTCTAAAACTTCCGCTAAACTAGGCCACAAATAAATCCCTAGAGCAAAACCTATGCAAATAGTCAAACTAGAATGTGCAAACTAGGTTTTGTCTAAGTGTTGCTATCTCTACCACAATGGCTAAGTTTCAATCTAGACTAAATAAGTATGTATACAAGATTGAAACTTAAATGCTTAATATAAATGCAGAAACTTAAAGAGCAAAGTAGAGAAGCAAACTCTCGTGGATGACGCCGGTATTTTTACCGAGGTATCCGGAACCGCGCAAGGTCCCGACTAATCCTCGTTGGTGCCCCTATGCAAAGGGAAGCCCATGCGAGGGCCAAGCACCTCGGTCGAGTAACTCCGTAGAGAGCCACGGGCCTTCTCCACGCGCAAGTGGTGCTCCATTTCCGGCTCCTCTCGGACGCTCCCCGCCGTCTCCACTATCGAGCTTCCGGCCGAAACACCGCGGGCCTCATTCCCTTCGGTACACGGTGGCGGCCGTGACACAAACGCGGTTGTCACGGTCTCGCAAGACACTCGCCCCACTCGGTACAATTACAACGGCTCACGCAAGAGCCGAGGGGTTGTGTGGTTTGTCTAAACTCACTCAACTAACTAGGATTCACCTAGAGCAATCTCTAATGCGGTCTAACTAACCTAAGCACTTCGCAAAGCACCTACGCTAATCACCAAGTGATTCTATTAAGCACATGGGTGTTTGAGCACTTGGAAATGTCTACAATATGCCTTGGTATGTTGCTTGGGCTCCCACACCTCCAAATGGCCGGTTGGGTGAAGTATATATAGGCCCCAATTCAAATATAGTCGTTGGAAAGCAGTTCTGCAGCTTTCTGTGGCGCACCAGACAGGTGCACCGGACATGCCACGTGTACTAGCCGTTAAAAGTAGTCATTGGAGCTTCCGAAGATGGCGCACCGGACATGGCGCACCGGACAGCCCATGTCCGCTTGTCGTATTTTGGCCATAACTTTTAGCTCCGAACTCTGATTTCGATGATCTTGTAATTTTTGGAAAGCTTATGAAATTCTATACATCTCAGAGTTGAAGCCATATCAATTTGAGTAAATTTGGCACACCGGACATCCCATATGCTGCTCTTGTTTTTTCAGCAATTCCGACTTCGTATTGTGGGCATAACTTTTAGCTCCGAAGTCCGATTTTGATGATCTTGGACTTTTTGGAAAGCTTATAAAATTATATATATCTCATGGTTGAAGCCATGTCAGTTTGAGTAGATTTGATTTTGTGAAACACTTCCAATTCAGTCAGCCCTTCCTCTCAACTTTGTCAAGTTCACTTTTGTTTTGCATCTTTGAATCTCACTTCTACTTCTTGATGTGTTGGACTCTTAGCATGTATAAAGTGTCTTCAATATGACTTTGTAATGTCTTATATGGGTATTATAATGTATTCTTTGAGGTGTTGCATCCTCAGAGCCTCAGTCCAATCCACTTCGCATCTTGTGAACTACAACACACAAACACTTGGAAAATACATTAGTTCACAGGTTGTATTAATCATCAAACACCAAAATCTATTAAGCCAAATGGCCCGGGGTCCTTTTTCCTTACAGCCATCCCAGGAAGTAGGGTATTACGCTCCTCAAAGCGGCCCGAACATGCTGAAATCCGCTTGTCTCTTTCTCATGCCTAAGCACGAACCATCGAGTTACGATCCTCGACACCGTCCTACCTAAAAGCACCACGAGGGTACCCCCGGTTGTGCGGTCGGATACAAAACACCGACAATGTGTATGGAGAATAGAAATGGAGAATATAATTCATGCTTGATGCCCTCCTCCTCAAGAAATCCTTCAATTTGTGAATTCTTGAACTCCGTTCCATTGTCGCTTCTAATCCTTTTGATTCTCAATCCAAACTCATTTTGAGCCCGTCTCAAAAATCCCTTTAAGGTCTCTTGGGTTTGAGATTTTTCCTACAAAAAGAATACCCAAGTGAAGCGAGAATAATCATCCACAATAACAAGACAATACTTACTCCTGCTGATGCTTATGTAAGCAATCGGGCCGAATAGATCCATGTGCAATAGCTCAAGCGGCCTCTTGGTCGTCATGATGTTCTTGTGTGGATGATGAGCTCCAACCTGCTTCCCTACTTGACATGCGCTACAAATCCTGTCTTTCTCAAAATGAACATTTGTTAGTCCTAAAATGTGCTTCCCTTTAGAAGCTTGTGAAGATTCTTCATCCCAACATGGGCAAGTCGGCGATGCTAGAGCTAGCCCATATTAGTCTTAGCAATTAAGCAAGTGTCTAGTTCAGCATTGTTACCATTGAAATCAACTAAATATAGCTGACCATCTAACACTCCCTTAAAAGCTATTGAATCATCACTTCTTCTAAAGACGGTAACACCAACATCAGTAAAAAGACAGTTGTAGCCTATTTTACATAATTGAGAGATAGAAAGCAAGTTGTAATCTAAAGAATCTACAAGAAAAACATTAGAAATGGAATGGTCAGGAGATATAGCAATTTTACCCAAACCTTTGGCCAAACCTTGATTTCCATTCCCGAATGTGATTGCTCTTTGGGGATCATCATTTTTCTCATATGAGGAGAACATCCTTTTCTCCCCTGTCATGTGGTTTGTGCACCCGCTATCAATTATTCAACTTGTCCCACCGGATGCATAAACCTACAAAACTAATTTAGGCTTTGTTCTTATGTACCCAAATGGTCTTGGGTCCTTTCACATTAGAAACAAACACCTTGGGAACCTAAACACAAGTATTAGGACTCTTGTGTTTGCCCCCAACATATTTGGCAACTACCTTACCTGATTTGTTAGTAAGCACAAAAGATGCATCAAATGTTTTAAATGAAATGCTATGCTCATTGGATGCATCAACAATCTTCTTTTTAGGCATTTTAATATGAGTTGAATGCCTAGAGCTAGAAGCCTCATTACTATACATGTAAGCATGATGAGAAATAGTATGAAATTTTCTAGCATGAATTTTTCTAATTTTGTGCTCAGGATAATTCTCAGGGTATAAAATGTAACCTTCCCTATCCTGAACCATTGGAGCCTTGCCCTTAACAAAGTTGGAAAGTCTGTTCTTAGGGGCATTAAGCTTGATGTTGCTTTGGCTCCCTTGTTGGAAGCCAATGCCATCCTTAATGCCAGGGCGTCTCCCATTATAGAGCATACTACGAGAAAATTTAAAATTTTTCATTTTTCTAGTTCATGCTCGGCAATTTTAGCATTTAATTTAGCTATGTGATCATTTTGTTCTTTACTCATAGCAAGGTGATCATTCATAGCATCAACATTAACATCTCTACATCTAGTGCAAATAGTGACATGCTCAACAGTAGATGTAGAGACATTGCAAGCATTCAATTCTTCAATCTTAGCAATTAAACTAGCATTTTCAGTTCTAAGGCAGAAAATTGAATCATTGCAAACATCAAGCTCTTTAGACAAATTTTCACATTTTTCTACTTCAAGAGCATAAGCATTTTTTAGCTTAACAATTTTTTAGTTTAAATCAATTCATTAATTTTCTTCTTTTGATCTTTGGTAAGGTTTACAAAAAGAGAAGTCAAATCATCTTTGTTGGGGACTTGTTCTCAAATGCTATGAATTAAGAACAAGGCAACATAAAATGTTAAATATCAAAGCCCTTCATCCTTCGAAGCATTATTTCCCCTTGGATATAATGGATTTCGGACGAAGGTTATGAAGGTCACACCTTCATAATCATAATAAAAGATAAGAAAGGTTTATACATAAAACACTGAAAATAACATGATTACTTTGAACATTATTATTAATTTATTCCTATTTATTTTACTTATATAAACGACAACAAATTACAAATGTACCTTCGGCTTGAAATAAAGTAAGGGTACAAGTGTGATGCCAATGCCCAGTCAGCGTGAACAGTACGGGAGTACTGTTCATCTATTTATAGGCACGGGACGCAGCCTGTTGGGACCATGCTTCGTCGCCGAAGGTCCTGCAAAAAGAAACAGCTTCGGCTGAAGCTGCTTGAACATGATGCCGAAGACATCGTTCACGAAGCTTCGGAACTACAGCATATCCGAAGACGAAGGGTCGAACCAACTTAAAGATAGAATGACCTTTTAGCCCATAAGGGTCTGAGTCATTGTTGTAAACTTTTATGAGGGGCATAATTGTAATTCCTCATGAGCTGTGTCCTGTGCCTATAAATAGTGAACAGTATTCCTTTACTGTTCACGCATTCCTGTTATTGCTAACGCATCACTCGGGAATTATTGTTTATCAAAGGCAAAGGTATAAATGCACCTAAACATTGCATTCAGATATTATAAATTCATTTAATGAGATGTATGAATGATGTCGTTTATTTTCAATGTATTTAACTTTAATATTTCATGTTTTACTTTACTTTGTATTATTTTTATAAGTTTACTTACGAAGGTAAAAACCTTCGTAGCATTATGCCCGTGACCTTCGTCCGAGGTTCATTAAATCCTTGTGGAAATAATGCTTCGGCGGACGAAGGGCATTGATATTTAACATTTTATGTTGCCTTGTTCTTAATTCATAGCATTTGAGAACAAGTCCCCAACACAGCCCATGTAAAATTACATTAATGCCCTTTGCTTTTATCAATAACTCTATAGTAATTCTCCGAGGTCTAATTTGGCTTTTCATCTTTAAGTCGGTTCCCCTTTTCTGCTGTCATGCCAAAGCTTTTCTGCACATAGCTTCGTGACCGTTTCATCCTTCGTCATGATCGTCTTCCATTTCAGTCAAGCTTCGTTTTGACCATGCTCTTGTATACCCGTAACCTGATTCCGAAGATACCTGCTCGCATACTTGGAAAACATTGTCAAATTATGTTTTTGAGGACCTTCGGAAGCCGAAGGCCCCCAACAGTAGCCCCTCGCAATATTAATTTGCTGTAATGATAAATTCATATTGTGATATGGACGAAGGCCTTAAGCCGAAGGTCCGAAAAAACACCTTCTCTTTGCTAGAATAGCAACAGTCTTTGACAAGCGGGACCCTCTAGTTTTCAACGCATTGGGTGTATAAATAAGAGCTCATCACGGGTTTATTTGGCACGCTTTCTTACTAACTGCTTTTACTCACCCAACTTTTAGCCTGCGCGCAACAACACTTGCTTAGCCTTTTGGATTTTTAAGCTTCGGTTTCGAGAGCACTTTCTCAGCGTTTGCAAGGATGTCTGAAGATAAAAAAGTTGTTGGTGATTCGAAGCTAAGTCTTTCTGAGGAGATGCATCTGGGCTTTCTTCAATCAATGTCGAAGACTAATACAGAGAAGATTACTAAAGAAATTTTGGAGGGTTTATCTGAAGATACTGGTGATAGTGACAGTTATGATGTGGATAGTGGTGGTGAAGACTCCGAAGATCGACCTTGGCGACCAAGCCATGCAGTTTTTGGTAAATCAAGTATTAAAGAAAATCATCTTGTCAACATGAGGGGCAGATATTTCCGGGACTTGTCCGTTGTGAGGGCTGATGAAGGAGAGAAGACTTGTCCAACTCCTGAGGAAAATGAAGTCGTGGTATTCCGAAGCTTCTTGAAAGCTGGACTACGATTTCCCTTAAGCAGTTTTGTTGTAGAGGTACTGAAGATATTTGAAATCTACCTTCACCAACTTACCCCCGAAGCAATCATAAGGATGAATATCTTCGTGTGGGCCGTGAGGAGCCAAGGCTTGGAACCTAATGCGAAAAGTTTCTGCAATATACATGAATTATTGTACGAGACAAAACCCTGGGGTAAGGAACAGTATCACAACAATTTTGGATGCTACAGCTTCGGCTCCCGGTCTGGGTCAAGCTGCCCCATGCCGACCTTTCGAAAGAGGTGGCCCGGCGACTGGATGACGGAATGGTTTTACGTGAAGAATGACTTGAAATCACGGGAAGATATAAAAAAGATCATCATGCGCCCCATCTGGCAACGCTTCGGCCTGCGGAGGCCGAAGGTGGAAATGGATGAAGCAGCCGAAGAATGCCACAGAGCCTTCGGCGTTGTTTGTTCTTTTATTGGGACAAGGGATTTGGTCCAAGAACACATTGCCTTCAGAGTATGGCCACTTGCGGAAAAATGGGAGATGCCGAAGGAAACCGTTAAAGAACCTGACGAAGGTGGACTTGTCAGGCTAAAATACACATTCAAGTACGGAGATAAATTCGTTGAGCCAGATGATGACTGGCTAAAAAGCATTGAGACTGTAAGTGATGAATTACTTGGGGATACTCAAAGGCCGAAGATACTGCATTATCAGCGGCCTTCGGAGGCCGAAAGAAAAAGAGGCTCAACCGAGTACTTGACGCCATTGGGTTTGTCTACCCCGACTACCGCTATCCAGCGCGGGGTGAAAAAAGAAAGAATACATCTTCTGCGAAAGAAACTGCTTCAGCCGCTCCTAGCGAGCCAGCGCCGAAGAGGAGAAGGGTAAAAGTTCTCACACACCGGCCACGTTATATTGAACCGGCCACAGTGCCTGCATTTGTCGGTGGGATTCCTTCGGCCACTGAAGCTAAAGAGACAGCTCCCCTGCCAAATGTTGAAGCGCTGGCCGAAGTGCCAGTGACTGAAAAAATAGAAGAATTGAAGGCTGAAGAAACGAGGGCTGAAGAAATAAAGACATCAAAAATCTTGAGTCCTCCAGCAAAAACTGAGGCAACAAAAAGCCAAAAGGGTCCAGCAGTGACCCCGAAAAGAAAAAGGATGGTTAATGTGTTAGATGTTTTGGAGACAATTAAATCTTCAAGCATAACTCCGAAGAAAACTGTTGAAACTTCTGAAGTGTCTACTGAAGCCTTTGCTGCTGAAGCTTCGAAGCAACAATTTGAAACTGAAGCTGGGCCTTCAGAGCCCACCAAGGTAAAACCTTTGGAAGCCGAAGAAACAAAAATTACAAAGGCAACTTTGGAAGCCGAAAAAACAAAGATGACAGAGCCGATTTTGGTTGAAGGAATTAACACTGCCGCCCCCGAAGCATCTTCCAAAATACGTGATTATATTGTGCGACATGCTTCGGGGAAGAAATTATCTGAAGAAGAGATTTTTGAAGCTAATCATTATGCCCGAGAACTGAAGTATCCGAAGGGGGCCCTAGTGTTCAATGGGACAGACGAAGATGACTTCCTATACTGTCTCCCAGACAACAAAGAATTATCTGTCTGCCGGGAGATGGCTAGAAGTATGGGGTTTCCGAAGCTTGAAGCTGGACTCTGCGCTATGACGAAGGAAGATCTTGTGGATAGCCTTGCATATAATAGTTTGAAGGTGTGAGAATTGTATATTTGGAAATTTATAATTTTTGAACCATTCTTTTATTCTTATACTAATTCTTTTTCATATAGGGTTTAATACTGAGCAACGCTTTGAGAGCGCAAAAGAATGCCGAAGACGAGAGCTACAATATTGCTTTCAACAACCTACGAACAGAAGTTATTAAGCTGAGGAACGAAGCTTTGGAAAAAGATAAAATTCTGCTTACACTGGTGGATAAAATAAGGGAAGACAAAGCTACCTCCAAGGCTCAAGCTGAAGCCCAAAAACGTGAAATTCAGGATCTTCAGAAACAGCTGGCCAGAGCTAAAGAAGAACGCATACTTGAAGAAACAAAACGAGAACTTAGTGATCAATGGGCAGATCATTTGGAAATAAATGTTGAAGAGCTTCGAGCTTCCAAGAAAAGGTGCTATGACAAATCTATAGAGTGTGTTAAGAAGATAAAATCCAGCTTCGCCAGCGTTGGCGCATTCTCTAGCGAAGAAAATTTCGCAAGGGGGAATCCAGAAGGCCCGATTGAATGGCTCAGTCACGAAGCTGAGGCCTTCGAGGAAATCTTGAGTAGCCGCGGAGACATATGTGCTTTTTTAGGCGCCAGGGGGATTGCTACTGTTTTGGAAAGAAAAGGTTGTGATCATGTGAAATTTTTAGCGCAATCCGAAACTGCCTTGTCTTCCGAAGATTTAAAGGACCCCTCGGCCGAAGCAAGCCTGGTTGGTGGAAAATTTTTCACCAACATCTGGGACAATGGCGGCCGAGAAATGGCTCAAGAAATCATTCAAAGAAGCGAAAAAGGTATCCATGATGCTAGGAAGATAGCAGAGGCTGTTGAGAAAAGCGCAGAGCCCGAAGGGCAAATAGGTATTAACTAGTGGTTTTTATTCTGTTGTAATTTTTGATTTCAGACTTTGTTCGTGGTTTGTAATAGTAATATAGCCGTATCTTCTCCTCCCTCAGAATCTGCTGAGGGCCCCCACGCGAAGGGGGACGACGAAATTAGAAAAATGGCCGAAGCCATCATGGACAAGGTTGTCGATCAGCTACTGAACAAAGTTGCAGAAGTAGTTCTTAGGGAAGATTAAATGCTATTGTAAAAACATTTGGAATGTAACATGTGTAATACTTTGTAACTTTGAATGTAATATATAATCTATTTATGGTTCAATTCTTTACGATGCATGAAATTTTTTCATACATACCGTTTTTTGAGCCTTCGGCGAAAAAACACCTTCCCTTCTTTTCATGCTTCGTGAAGAAAATCTTTTATATATCACAAGAATTTCCATACTTCTCTGATGAAGAATATCCAAGCTTTGTGAAAACATTCTTCAAAGCTATATAAAAAAGTTTTATGTTGTCTCTCTAATGAAGCTACACGTCTTCTCATTTATCTTGTGCCTTAGCACGATTTTCACTTTTTCAAAACATTCTCCGAAGATCAATACTGTGTCCCCTTCTTGTTCCACATGCAATATGTTGTATGATGCTTATGTTATGCAAAATGATGTGATGATGTTATGTTATGCAAAATGATATTTGTGCCGAAGATACACACATCCCTGCAATAGAGCACACAATCTTTTTATATCAGCGCTGACTTTTCGCTGTAAGCCTCCCTTAGGAGCTTCTTCGCCTTTTACTTTCAGCGGAATCAGCGTTTATTTTTCGCTGTAAGCCTCCCTTAGGAGCTTCTTCGCCTTTTACTTTCAGCGGAATGAGCGTTTATTTTTCGCTGTAAGCCTCCCTTAGGAGCTTCTTCGCCTTTTACTTTTGGCGGAATCAGCGCTTATTTTTCGCTGTAGGCTCAGAAAACTTACACTGCGCTCCCTTAGGAACGACTTTTTACTGCTTCGAATAAATTGCACTGTGTCCCTTAGAACAAATTTTTGATAATTCAAAGGTCTTTCGTGCCACCATAAATTCTTATGCTTCGGCAACTCAAGCCTATTTAGAAGATATATTTTCATTATGGCAAAAGGCGAAACTGTTACAAGAAATTGAAAAACGATAAAAGACACTTAGACTTCCCATAATTGTTCCTTATTAACAAAAAAGTAATACTGAATGTGAAAATGCGAAAAAACTGTCGTCGAGGTAGGATATCTGTCAGTAAATGTGCTTCGACTCTGGCACAGTGCTATTGACTGTGCGAGCTTCGAACTCCTCTCTGAAGTCCCTCTGAAGGTGAGTGTGCTGACTCCCTTCTGGCTGCTGTCCTGGCTGCATTGGTGGTGGCGGTGGAGGCTGTTGCCAAGATGCTTGGGGTTGACTTGCCGAAGCAACAGAAGCTGCAGAGTGATTGCCTGCATATTCTGGAATGTAAGGCGAATGGTACGAAGCAGTGTGCATGACCTGCTTCGGCTGACTCTGTTGTGCTGCAGCTTCTGCTATCTCCTTTTGCTTCTGGATGGTGATGTGGCACATCCTGGTGGTATGGCCCTTGTCTTCACCACAGAATAGACAGTAAATTCTTCTTGTCTGATCCCCAAATCTTCCCCCGATGCCCCTGGCGCCTCTGCCCCTTGGCGCTGGCGGCCGAACAGAGCTTTGCTGTTGCCCCGAAGCTTGCGAAGAGTATTGTGGCCTTTGCTGTTGGCTCCCTCTATCATCACTTTGAGTGGAGTTATGAATTGACCTGACGTGCCTCGGATGAAATCTTCCTCCGAAGCCCCTGGTCATTTCAGAGAACCTGAATGCCTCCTTCCTTCTTTGGCGGAAGTCATTGTCAGCTCGGATATACTCGTCCATCTTCTGGAGCAGCTTCTCCAAAGTTTGTGGTGGCTTCCTGGCAAAGTATTGCGCTGAAGGTCCCGGCCGAAGTCCCTTAATCATGGCCTCAATGACAATTTCATTGGGCACTGTTGGCGCCTGTGCCCTCAGACGCAGAAACCTTCGGACATACGCCTGAAGGTATTCTTCGTGGTCCTGGGTACACTGGAATAAAGCTTGTGCAGTAACTGGCTTCGTCTGAAACCCTTGGAAGCTGGTTATCAGCATATCCTTCAGCTTCTGCCAAGAGGTGATTGTCCCTGGCCAAAGAGAGGAGTACCAGGTTTGAGCGACACTCTTGACAGCCATGACAAAAGACTTTGCCATGACTGCAGTATTGCCACCATACGAAGATATGGTTGCTTCATAGCTCATCAAGAATTGCTTCGGGTCTGTATGACCGTCGTACATAGGGAGCTGGGGTGGCTTGTAAGACTGGGTCCATGGTGTAGCCTGCAATTCTGTTGATAGAGGAGAAGCATCATCAAAAGCAAAATTTCCATGATGGAAATCTTCATACCAATCGTCCTCATTGTAGAAGCCTTCCTGATGAAGCTCTCTGCGCGGAGGCCTTCGGTTCTGGTCATCTTGAACAAGATGACGAACCTCTTCCGAAGCTTCATCTATTTGCCTCTGAAGGTCAGCTAGACGAGCCATCTTCTCCTTCTTTCGTTGCACCTGTTGCTGAAGCATCTCCATGTTTTGGATTTCCTGATCCAAGTCGTCCTCTAGAGGCGTTGGACTGGTGGCCTTCGTCTTCTGGCTTCGGGCCTCCCTAAGAGAAAGGACGTCCTGATTGGGGTCCAGCAGCTGCAGAGTGGCAGCCCCTGTTGCTGAAGCTTTTTTCGGCGGCATGACGAAGGTGATGCTTGCCGAAGGTGTTCAAAACTCAAGAAATGGAAGTGAGTTCACCGGAGGTGGGCGCCAATGTTGGGGACTTGTTCTCAAATGCTATGAATTAAGAACAAGGCAACATAAAATGTTAAATATCAAAGCCCTTCGTCCTTCGAAGCATTATTTCCCCTTGGATATAATGGATTTCCGACGAAGGTTATGAAGGTCACACCTTCATAATCATAATAAAAGATAAGAAAGGTTTATACATAAAACACGGAAAATAACATGATTACTTTGAACATTATTATTAATTTATTCCTATTTATTTTACTTATATAAACGACAACAAATTACAAATGTACCTTCGGCTTGAAAGAAAGTAAGGGTACAAGTGTGATGCCAATGCCCAGTCATCATGAACAGTACGGGAGTACTGTTCATCTATTTATAGGCACGGGACGCAGCCCATGTAAAATTACATTAATGCCCTTTGCTTTTATCAATAACTCTATAGTAATTCTCCGAGGTCTAATTTGGCTTTTCATCTTTAAGTCGGTTCCCCTTTTCTGCTGTCATGCCGAAGCTTTTCTGCACATAGCTTCGTGACCGTTTCATCCTTCATCATGATCGTCTTCCATTTCAGTCAAGCTTTGTTTTGACCATGCTCTTGTATACCCGTAACCAGATTCCGAAGATACCTGCTCGCATACTTGGAAAACATTGTCAAATTATGTTTTTGAGGACCTTCGGAAGTCGAAGGCCCCCAACAATCTTCATTATCACTAGAGCTACCCTCATCATCGAAAGTAGTGTATTTGGGGTATATCTAGAGTGTACCTTCTTTTTGCTATCCTTAGCCATAAGATATTTGTAGCAGACGTTGGAGAAGAGAAAGCCTTTGTTGACAGCGATGTTGGCGGCGTCCTCGTCGAAGGAGGAGTCTGTGGAGCTCTCGTCGGAGTCCCATTCCATCCCATGTGTGCCTCGCCACCCTTCTTCTTGTTGTAATATCTTTTCTTTTCCATCTTCTTATTCCCTTTCTTGTCATTGTCCCTGTCACTGTCACTTGTATATGGACATTTTGCAATAAAGTGACCAGACTTACCACACCTATAGCAAACCCACTTGGAACAGGGTTTGTAGTCCTTCCCCTTCCTTTGCTTGAGGATTTGCCGGAAGCTCTTGATGATAAGAGCAATATCCTCATTGTCGAGCTTTGAGGCGTCGATTGGGAGTCTACTTGGTGTTGACTCTTCCTTCTTTTCTTTCGTTGCCTTAAAAGCAACGGGTTGCGCCTCGGGCGTGGTGTCACACCCGGTTTTGGAAGGCAAACCGAATGCGAACCATGTACGTGCCAGGATTAGAAACTCAAGTACACAGCGATTACATAATTGGACATCATCACACAATGCTCAAAGTAAATAGCGGAAAGGTACTTTATTACAATAAGAACTCCGAGACATCCACAGAGTCTAATGCATAGCCATAGTCATTAACATTAATATCAAAGTGCGGAATACGAAACATAGAAGATAAGGCCTTCACAGGCAGCTGACTGGGGGTTTGCCACTAAGAAAAACTAGAACTCCTCGTAGTCCTGGAGCTCCTCAAAGTCCTCCATGTTGCCAGCATCTCCTCCTGAGCACTGATTACAGTGGGCATAACCTAGGGTGGGGGTGGTTTGTAAAGCAAGGGTGAGTACACATCAACGTACTCAGCAAATGTCCCGTTTGGCTAAAGTGGACTAGCTGTATGTGGGGTTGAGGTTAAGCAGTTGCTTTTAGTTGGTCAAACGTTTATTACTATTAGTAGAGCCAAGTTTTAGTAATAAACCCAGTTATTACCCAAAAATACTCCCTACAAGAGGAAATACCAGTGATCAGAATTATAACCAACATTCTTAACCATCATCATAAAGTAATCAAAGTTCTTCTAATCAAAGAGGATCCTAAGGCTGCTCTTAACCGTGAGCTCGGCTGATATACCAGTTTCTAACACTCTGTAGAGGTTGTACACTTTACCCACGAGTCGTGATCCCTTTCCAGCCTAGGTTGTATAGACCTGATCTTCACTACCGAGGTGAATGGCCGGGGATACACTATGTAACCTTTACAAAGACTCCCCTGGTGCGTAGTTGCTCGTTAGGTTTCACTAGTCGTACAAACGCAGTACACCTCCCCAAGGTGGGTGACTCACAAAACCAAATCGAATGAACCTCTGCACCCCCCTTGGCAGAGCGAGCACCACGCCCCAGCCCCCATTGACGGCCCTCAGGCAAAGCCAACTACACCCCCAGGTTCATCTAATTAATCAACTAAGGGTGTCCCATTCCACCCTCATGGTTGCACTATTATCCCGGGTGGTCACTCCACGAACAGGTCCTTATGGAGAGGTACTCAGGAAAAAGGCCTAAGCCCCCTAGAGTATCACAATATCATCATCGTATCATAAATGTTCACATCGTGTTCATTGATTAAAGTAAAGCAATAACATAAAGCTAACCATGATAACCCAAAAAGGTAAACAAGGATAAGGTAAATCAGACTAGTCAATCCTTAGGTTTTAATAATATAATGCGGGACAGCGAATTAAACATGAATGGGACATAATGGGTCAGAGGACACTTGCCTTCACCAGGTTGTTGCTCAGGAAGATCTTCAGCAACACACTCAGGAACCATGGACTGCTCGTTGTGTAAATAAAGCGATCATGCATTCAATACATTTGGTAAATGACAAATAAACAACACATCAATCATGTACAAATATGGGAACACATCTCAAAAGAATAGTATAAACTCAAAAGGGAATTTAAATTACAGGGTGAACTAATTTTCATTTAGTGGTTGATTATTCCCTAAGTGTTGTCCATGATTACATAATCTGATTTAATTCCTTTTAATGAGACATAGAAGTTAAACCAGAGATAAATTCATGTAATACACATTATTAATCTCACAAGATTAAATATACTTTAACCTCTAGTGTTTTCCTTTTATTTACTTTATTAAATGAATAAATCAATACATATATAAATTCATAGTTAAACATAAAAATTAGAGTGTGCAGATTGTGAATGGAACTAATTTATTTAAACAGAGAATATTCCTATGAGCATTTTGCAATTTGAATCACTAAAAATTTGGAGTTCATATGCAAAAGATATGAAATAAACAAGTTTGGGTGTTTGAAATACAAAATTAAGCCCGAATCTGTAACTATTTAAAAGGATAGGGTCTGCTTGTAATAACTCAGGGGCCTGCGCGTAAACTCTAAGGACGGCGAGTTCTATTCGCAGAAAACCGAGGGGGTCTTAAGCAAATCAACCACAGTGAAAGGGTATCCGGGCTTCTCGACCATCCGATCGGGAACGGACGCCCGAGATTAGAAGCGGGCGCGCGAGATCGGACGCGAGGGCTGACCGGCGGGTCCCACGCGTCAGCGGCCCAGGCATCCCCGGTGCAGGACGCGAGCGTGGGCGCACTCTAGCGGGCGGGGCCCACGGGTCGGCAACTTAGACAATCGGGGACAGGGGACGGCGGGGGCCTCACAGGCGGGGACACAGAGAGGTCGGGCCCGCTAGTCATCGATGGAGGGCACGCGTAGGCGCGACATCGCGGGCACGCGCTGACGGACGGGGCCCTCCAGGCGGTGACACAAAATGGGGGAAAGGGGTAGGCGATGCGCTGACGCATGGGACCTAGGGTCCACCGGTCAGCGACCACGCGAAGGGGATGAAGAAGCGGAAAGGGGGAGACTGACGGGTGGGTCCTCCTTGTTAGGATCGTCGTCTATCTTGGTCACGCGCACGACGCGAGCGCCATGGCCTAGGCCGGCGACTCCGCGCGGGCGAAGAAGGCATGGGGCGGTAGCGGTTGGCCGGGGGGTCTCAGTTCGACAGCGCGGTACCGGTACCGGCGATCATCGTCGACTAATCGACGGGACAGAGAAAATGGGGGAGTGAGAAAAGGAGGTCCGGCGGGGAAATTTGCCTTGGGTGGGGCAGGAACGATGGCGAGGTTGTGCCTGACGGTGGCGGAGCACGGTCGGGGATGGTGGCCGAGCTCTACCGGTGGCGGATTCGGGCGCAGGGGGCCTGGCGATGGGGAAGCTCCGACGAGCTTGAAGAACGGGTGCGCGCAGCTCGGGTGAGTGTGTAGGGGCGAAATGAGCGAGGCAGGGGGGAGGTGGGGGTATGCGGGGACTTGTAGAGGGGGTCGGGTGCCGATTTGGCGCTGGGTGGCGACGTGGGCGCGACGATCTCGGCGTGCGTGCGTGCGGTCCGCGCAGGCGAGCAGTTGAAGGGGGGGGAGAGGGACTGGCCAGCGGGGCCCACCAAACAACAACACAGACACGCGAACACACGACAGCCTAGGGTGCCAACAAGGTGACCCCACAGAACAGCGAGAGGGAGAGAGGAAGAGATGCGCGGGTCGACGCCAACAGGCGGGGCCCGCCTATCATGGACTGGAGGCGCGCGGGCGCGGCAGGGCTTAGTGAGCCGACTGGCCGAATTGGCTTTTTATATTTTCCAGGGATTTTCCAATTGCTTTTCTATTTATTTTCTCTAGGGTTTTCAATTCAAATTCAAACTAAGTTTCAAATTCAAACTAATTCAAACATGTGCAACAATTCAAAGGATATTTAAGCTCAACATGATGCAACATTTCATGACTCATAATGTTTTGGCAAAAATAAATAATTAATTCCCTCCCTAATTAAACCAAATCTATTCAAAAGGAAAAGAGAGAGAAGAGTAACACCTGAATTTGGTTGATAATTAGAAAGAAATTTTATACCCCCAAATTCAGGGTGTTACACGTGGAAATGGCGCCTTGCTCCAAGTTGACAATATGTTTGGAGTCTTTGATTATAAGCTCAAAGCTCACAAACTTTCCAATGACCTCCTCGAGAGACATCTGTTTATATCTAGGATCTCCATAGATTAATTGAATTTGAGTGGGATTACGAAAAACAAGAGATCTTAGAATAACCTTGACCATTTCATGGTCATCCCACTTGGTGCTCTTGAGGTTGCGGACTTGGTTGACTATCGTCTTGAGCCGGTTGTACATTGCTTGTGGCTCCTCTCCTTTGTTGAGGACGAATCAACCGAGTTCTCCCTCGATCGTTTCGCGCTTGGTGAGTTTGGTCACCTCATCCCCTTCATGCGCCGTTTGAGGACATCCCAAATTTCTTTGATACTCTTCAACCCTTGCACCTTGTTGTACTCCTCTCGACACAAGGAAACAAGGAGTATTGAGATGGCTTGGGAATTGAAGTGCCTTATTTGGGCGACCTCATCGGAGTCGTAATCCTCGTCACCCACCTGTGGTGCCTGTGCTCCAAACTCAATAATATCACATATACTTTCGTGAAGTGAGGTTAGATGCTGCCTCATTTTATCACTCCACATACAATAATCTTCACCATCGAAATATGGTGGTTTGCCTAGGGGTACGGAAAGTAGAGGAGCGCGTTTAGGAATGCGAGGATAGCGAAGAGGCATCTTACTATATTTCTTACGCTCTTGGCGCTTCGAAGATGTGGACTCGGCGTAGGATGTGGAGGGTGAGGAAGAATCGGTCTCGTAGTAGACCACCTTATTCATTTTATTTTTCTTCTTGTCACCCTTCCTATGTGACTTGATGGAGCCGGCGGATTCCTCCTTGTGCTCCTTATGCTTGTCGCCAGCCTCCTTCGATGGAGTCCTTTCTTCGTTCTTCTTTCCCGAAGCTTCGAGCTTTTCGCCGGTGACCATCTCCCTTTTGGCGTATTCTCCCAACATCACTTCGAGTTGTTAAACTCTAATGAAGCAACAGACTCTGATACCAATTGAAAGTCGCCTAGAGGGGAGTGAATAGGCAAAACCTGAAATTTATAAACTTTGAACACGCACTACACCTGGGGTTAGTGTTAAAAATAATTCAGAGTGCAAAAGTTAGTTCCTCTTGCTATGAGCTGCTCAATCAATGTGGATAACTTTGGGAGCAAACTCAAAACAATGTGAGCAAGAGAACTTTAGAGAGGAAGGAGAGGGAAGAAACAAATCAAATGGTGAAGATCAACACAAGTGGACACAGCGATTTGTTTCCCGAGGTTCGGTTCCAAAGAACCTACTCGCTATTGAGGAGGCCACAAAGGCCGGGTCTATTCCAATCCCTTTCCCTCTCTCAATCGGTCACTTAGACGGTCGAGTGCTTCTTCTTAATCACACGGGTCACTAAGACCCCGCAAGAATCACCACACAATTGGTGTCTCTTGCTAGCTTTACAAAGCACTTAGAAAGATTAGAGTGAGGAGAAGAAAGCAACCAAGCAACAAGAGCAACAAAAGAAACACAAGTCACCCTCTCTCAAGTCACTAAACTCTTTTGATCACTTGACTTGATTTTGGGACTTAGAGAGGATTGAATGCTTTGATTGTGTCTTTGGAGTGTATTCTTTGCTCTTGTATTGAATGAGAAGAGTGACAAGCTTGGATGACTTGAATGGTGGTGGGGGGGTATTTATAGCCCCAACCACTATTCCAGCCGTTGTTGTCGATGGGCACACCGGACAGTTTGGTGGTGCACCAGACACTGCACTGTTCACTGTCCGTTGAGTGCCACACCAGCCGACCGTTGGGGTTTGGAGTGGTTGACCGTTGAAGTCTTCTGTCTTCTTGCGGCACCGAACAGTCCGGTGGCACATCGGAACAGTCCGGTGTGTTCTGACTTTGCAGGTTGACTTCTGACTTCTGTGCTGCAGACTGCGCAGCAGTCAGCGCAGTCGACCATTGGGCGAAGTTGACCATTGCTTTGTTGCCTCACCGGACAGTCCGGTGGCACACCAGATAGTCCGATGAATTTTAGTGGACGGGCGCTGAGAAAACCCGAGAGTAGCCAGTTCGCAAGGTGCTCTAGCCAGGGCACCGGACAGTGTCCAGTGCGCCACAGGCTGCACCAATTTTGTTTTGCTCCAATCAAACAGAATTCCCCCGAGGTCATTTTCTTTGTATGTTTGTGTGAACTTTATGCACCTAAGCAAAGACATCAACTAGGCAAACTAGTTAGTCCATTTGGTTTGTGATGGACATCAAACACCAAAATCGATTATAGGAAATGGTTAAGCCCATTTCTCTTTCAAGCTATTACTGATGGTCGTTGCGATTTCAGTCGTTGATGTGCAGGGGCGGAGTATCCGGACCAGGGACGTGGACCGTCCGTGGTTGACAGAAAGGAGACAATGGCTAGGAAGTGGTTGGTGGCTATAAATACAACCCCAACCAGTTCCATTCAATGCATCCAAGCATTCTACTCACTCGCATTCAATACAAGAGCAAACACTTCATCTCAAGACACATTCAAAGCTTCCAAACCTCTCTAAGTGCCATAATTGCAACCAGTGATCATTAGTGATTAGTGACTTGAGAGAGTGTGATCCGGTGTTTCATTTGTTGCTCTTGTTGCTTGGTTTTTTTAATCGTGCTTTCTTCATCTTCTTCTAAAATCTTAAGTGACTTGTAAAGCTAGCAAGACACACCTAAGTGTGTGGTGATCCTTGCGGGGTCTAAGTGACCCTTGAGATTAAGGAGAAGCACTCAACCGGTCTAAGTGATCATCTGAGAGAGGGAAAGGGTTGAAAGAGACCCGACCTACGTGGCCTCCTCAATGGGAAGTATATTCTTTGGAACCGAACCTCGGAAAACAAATTATTTTTTCATTTGTGTTTGATCATTACCTTACAATTTGATTCTTCCTCTCCCCTCTCTATAAGTTCCCTTGCTTACAATCTTTTTGAGTTAGCTCCCAAAGTCATCTGCATCGATTGAGCAAGTCACAGCAAGAAGAACTCTCTTCTCCACTCCGAATTCGTTATTACTTATTTCTAATCCTAACCCCGGGTGAAGTTCGTGTTCAAAGTTTATAATTTTCAGGTTTCACCTATTCACCTCCCCTCTAGGCGACTTTCAATATTGTTTCTTGGATAGCGGTCCAAGAATTTATGCAGTTGTGGAGCTATGTTGCTGAGGAAGAGCTCATCCCTGGGGTGGCTGATCGACATGTATGGAGGTTATCTAGTTCAAAGGCCTATTGTGCTAAATCTGCTTATGAAGCTATGTTTTAAGGCACTGTCTCCTAGGATGCTTTGGACAAGATCTGGAAATCATGGGCACCCCAAATGTGCCCTCTTCCTCTGGCTGGCAGCACATAGAAACCTGCCACATGCATCTTCTTTCTTGTTGTGTGATCAAAAGAAGGAAACAATCATCCACCTATTGGTAGGATGTGTTTTCTCTAGACAATTCTGGTTCTATGTGGTCCAAAGGGTTGGTCTCGGTAGCTTGTCTCCGCATCCCGTTGACCTAAAGTTCTTTGGCTGGTGGAATAAAGCTTCTAACTTAGTGGATGACATGCTTAGAAGAGGGCTTAACTCCCTGATTATCCTGGGCGCTTGGGTCATATGGAGGCATAGAAACAACTGCGTTTTTGATGGGGTCTCTCCTAATCTGTTTGAGCGCTGATTTTGGCCCGTGCTGAGTTCTGGAAGTGGGATATGGCGGGTGCAAGAGGCATTTCTGCCCTTGCAGCAGTGGTGCAGGGTGTGGAGGGTTGATCCTTTGCGTGTTAGTTAGGTCGCCTTTCTTATTTCTAGGCGCTTATTGTCGGCGTTTCGAGACCGGGGGTCCCTAAGCCGACGAGTGAGTGTGCTGCGTGCCCCAGCCCAGATGGGTCGAGCGCGTGGGCGAGCGCGAAGGGGGGAAAGCGAGGTGGCCGGAGACGGGCGTGAGAGAGGTGGAAATCCCGCGGCCTTCGTGTTCGTCCCGCGCCCAGGTCGAGTGCGCTTGCAGTAGGGGGTTACAAGCGTCCACGCGGGTGAGGGAAGCGAGCAGCCCCAAGAGAGCGCCTGTCCCGTCCTCGTCCCACGTGGCCAACCTTCTCTAGGAAGGCCCTGGTCTTTCCTTTTATAGGCGTAAGGAGAGGATCCAGGTGTACAATGGGGGTGTAGCAGAGTGCTACGTGTCTAGTGGGGGAGAGCTAGCGCCCTAAGTACATGCCGATGTGGCAGCCGGAGAGATCTTGGCACCCAGTCGGTGTGATGTCGTGGCCGTCGGAGGAGCGGCCGAGCCTGGCGGAGGGACAGCTGTCGGAGCGGTCGAGTCCTTGCTGACGTCCTCCTGCTTCCGTAAGAGAGCTGAGAGCCGCCGTCGTCACAGTGCACGCGGGGCGCCATCATTTCCTATCTGGCGGAGCTAGCCAGATGGGACACCGGTCTTGTTCTCAGTGGCCCGAGTCGGCTCGGGGTAGGGTGATGATGGCGCTCCCTGTTGACGTGGCGGGCCCGCGCTCGAGGTCGGGCGACGTGGGGGCTCCTCCGAAGCCGGGGTTGAGTCTGTCTTCCGTGGCCGAGGCCGAGCCCGAGCCCCTGGGTCGGGCGAGGCGGAGGTCGTTCGGCAGAGGCCAGGGCGGAGTCCGAGCCCTGGGGTCGGGCGAAGCGGAGTTCGTCGTCTTCTGGGTCTTAGCCCGAGTCCGAGCCCTGGGTCGGGCGGAGCGGAGTTCGCCGTCTTCCGGGGTTTAGCCTGAGTCCGAGCCCTGGGTCGGGCGGAGCGGAGTTCGCCGTCTTCTGGGGCCTAGCCCGAGTCCGAGCCCTGGGTCGGGCGGAGCGGAGTTCGCCGTCTTCCGGGGCTTAGCCCGAGTCCGAGCCCTGGGTCGGGCGGAGCGGAGTTCGCCGTCTTCTGGGGCCTAGCCCGAGTCCGAGCCCTGGGTCGGGCGGAGCGGAGTTCGCCGTCTTCCGGGGCCTAGCCCGAGTCCGAGCCCTGGGTCGGGCGGAGCGAAGTTTCCTATGGCGCCTTTGGCAGGGCCTGACCTCCTGTCAGTCTCACTCTGTCAAGTGGCACTGCAGTCGGAGTGGCACAGGCGGCGCTGTCCTTCTGTCAGACCGGTCAGTGGAGCGGCGAAGTGATGGCGGTCACTTCGGCTCTGCCGGGGGGCACGCGTCAGGATAAAGGTGTCAGGCCACCTTTGTGTTAAATGCTCCTGCGACTCGGTCGGTCGGTGCGGCGATTTAGTCAGGGTTGCTTCTTAGCGAAGGCAAGGCCTCGGGCGAGCCGGAGATGTGTCCGCCGTTAAAGGGGGGGCCTCGGGCGAGACGGAAATCCCTCGGGGTCGGCTGCCCTTGCCCGAGGCTAGGCTCGGGCGAGGCGTGATCGAGTCACTCGTATGGACTGATCCCTGACTTAATCGCACCCATCAGGCCTCTGCAGCTTTATGCTGATGGGGGTTACCAGCTGAGAATTAGGCGTCTTGAGGGTACCCCTAATTATGGTCCCCGACAGTAGCCCCCGAGCCTCGAAGGGAGTGTTAGCACTCGCTTGGAGGCTTTCGTCGCACTTTTTGCAAGGGGACCAGTCTTTCTCGGTTGCATTTTGTTCCGGTGGGTGCGCGCGAGCGCACCCGCCGGGTGTAGCCCCCGAGGCCTCGGAGGAGTGGTTTCACTCCTTCGAGGTCTTAATGCCTTGCGTAATGCTTCGGCTGGTCTGGTTGTTCCCTCATGCGAACTGGCCGTAGCCCGGGTGCACGGTCGGGGCCCAAGTTCTCGGGCTGGTATGTTGACGCTGTCAACGGTTTGGCCGGAGCCGGGTTTGCGAGAGCAGCCCCCGAGCCTCCGCACAGGGCGAGAGGGCGATCAGGGACAGACTCGGCTTTTTACATACGCCCCTACGTCGCCTTTCCGCAAGGAGGAGGGGGGGAGAGCGCCATGTTACCCATGATGGGCACCGAACATGGTGTCTCCGGTGAGCTGCAAGCGGGTAATCCGAGTGGACGTCCATGCCCCGTTCGTTGGGGGTCGGCTAGGGGCTTGTTGGGGACTTGTTCTCAAATGCTATGAGTTAAGAACAAGGCAACACAGAAAATGTTAAACATTAAGATCCTTCGTCCTTTGAGGCATTATTTCCCTTAGGATATAACGATCTCCGGACGAAGGTCATGAAGGATTAACCTTCATCACTACAATATACATTAGTAAAAGACGAAGCATATGAAACATAAAAGATAGCATGAATAATCATATAACATTATTCATTTAACTTTATTAACTCATCATAAAGAAATAGAAACAATATTGAATTATAAATGTACCTTCGGCTTGGAAGGAGATGAAAATACAAGTGTGACGCAAAAGCAAATGCCAAGTCAGCGTGAACAGTACGGGGGTACTGTTCACCTATTTATAGGCACGGGGTACAACCCATACAAAATTACATACATGCCCTTTACATTTGGTGATAATTCTATAGCATTCTATCGAGGTCTAAATGGCCTTTTCATCTTTAAGTCGGTTCCCTTTTCTGCGAACATGCCGAAGCTTTCCTGCTTCACAGCTTCGGCACTGTGTCAACCTTCGTATCTTTTGAGCTTCTCCCTTTCTGATTCAAGTCCGAAGATACCTGTTCACACATTATACTCCAGAAACATTGTTAAATCATGTTTTTGAGGACCTTCGGAAGCCGAAGGCCCCCAACAGTAGCCCCTCGCAATATTAATTTGTTTGAAATAATAAATTCAGATTGCGATATGAACGAAGGCTTTATGCCGAAGGTCCGAAAAAACACCTTCCCTTTGCTAGAATAGCAACATTCAATGACAAGTGGGGTCTTTCAACTTTCAACGCATCAAGCGTATAAATACGGCCATACCGCAAACTTATTTTGCACGCTTTCTGGCCAACCACTCCTGCTCACTCATTTTTTAGCTCTTGTGCACTGTGATCTGCTAAGTTTTTAGCTTTGAAGCTTCGGCTTTTAAAAACAGTTTTTTAGCGCTTCCGAAGATGTCTGAAGCTGCTAAGAAGGCTGCTGCTGAGATGAAGCTGAGTCTTGATGAAGAGAAGAACCTAGGGTTTCTTATAGCGATGTCGAAGTCCAACACAGAAAAGATTACCAAGGAAATTCTGGAGGGGCTGTCTGAAGATACTGGTGACAGTGAAAGTTATGATATGGACAGCGGTGGCGAAGACTCCGAAGATCGCCCCTGGCGACCAAGCCATTCAGTTTATGGTAAATCAACTATCAAAGAGAATCATCTTGTTAATATGAGAGGAAGGTATTTCCGGGATCTGTCCATTGTGAGGGCGGACGAAGGGGAAAAAACTTGTCCACACCCTGAAGAAAATGAAGTTGTGGTGTACCGAAGCTTTTTGAAAGCTGGATTGCGATTCCCCTTGAGCAGCTTCGTCGTGGAGGTGTTGAAAATCTTCGAAGTCTATCTTCATCAACTTACTCCCGAGGCAATTATAAGGCTAAATATCTTCGTGTGGGCCGCGAGGAGCCAAGGTCTGAAGCCTGACGCAAGAAGCTTCTGTAATGTTCATGAATTATTATATGAAACAAAGCCTTGGGGCAAAGAACAGTACCATAACAACTTTGGCTGCTACAGCTTCGTTTCTCGGTCCGGGGCAAGCTGTCCCGTACCAACCTTTCGGAAGAGATGGCCCGGGGATTGGATGACAGAATGGTTTTATGTGAAGAATGACTTATCAGCACGAGAAGACATCAAAGGTATAATTATGCGTCCTATTTGGCAAAGCTTCGGCCTTCGGAGGCCGAAGGTTGAAATGAACGAAGCCGCCGAAGAGTGCCAAAGAGCCTTCGGCGTTGTCTGCTCTTTTATAGGAACAAGGGACTTAGTACAAGAACATATCGCCTTCAGGGTGTGGCCGCTTGCTGAGAAATGGGAAATGCCACAAGAAACCATAAAAGAGGCCGACGAAGGTGAGCTTGTGAGACTGAAGTACACCTTCAAATTTGGAGATAAATTTATTGAGCCAGATGATGAGTGGTTGAAAAGCATTGACAATTTAAGTGATGAGCTACTCGGGACCTACTCGAAGGCTGAAGATAATGCAATGTCAGCAGCCTTCGGAGGCCGAAAAAAGAAGAGACTGAATCGGGTATTCGATGCCATTGGGTTTGTCTACCCTGATTACTGCTATCCCATTCGAAGGCAGAAGAGAAAAAACACAATCTCTGCAAAAGAAGAAGCTGCAGCTGCTCCTAGCGAGCCAGAACCGAAAAGGAAAAAGATAAAGGTTCTTACGCATCGGCCGCGTTATATTGAACCAGCTTCGGTGCCGGAGTTTACCGGGAAAACTTCTTCAGCCACCGAAGCTGAAAAACTAATCGAGCCAGCCTTGTTGCCAGAGATCGCAGAAACGGCCGAAGTGCCACCAAAGATAGAATCAGAACAATCAAACATTTTGTTGTCAGAAACAAAAGAGAAAACCGAAGCGCCGCTCACAGAAAAAATTGAGGAGGTAAGAGAAGCAACTGAGGGCTCCAAAACATCAGAAGTTTTGAGTCCTACAGCAATCATTGGGACAGCAAAAAATGAAAAAGTGCCAGCTGCAACTCCGAAGAGAAAGAGAATGGCTAATGTGCTAGACGTATTGGAAACGATCAAATCTTCGAGCACACCTCCGAAGAAAGCTGCTGTTACTCCTGAAACAACAGCTGAAATCTCTGGTTCTACAGCTCCAGAGCAAGAGATTGAAGCCGAAGCTGGACCCTCAGAGCCCGCAAAAACTTTGGAAAGTGAGGCAGAAAAAATAACAAAGCCAACTATTGAAGAATCTAGTGTTGTTGCCCCCGAGGTATCCCCCAAAATTCGTGATTATATTTTTCGTCATGCTTCGGGGAAAAAATTATCAGAAAAAGAAGAACAAGAGGCCCAGCATTATGCCCAAAAACTGAAATATCCGAAGGGGGCGTTAATATTTAATGGCAGCGGAGAAGAAGACTTCTTGTACTGTCTTCCCGACAACAAGGAAATTTCTGTCTGTCGGGAGATAAGCAGAAGCTTCGGATTCCCAACTTTAGAAGACGGACTTTCGGTGCTATCAAAAAACGATCTGGCTGACAGCCTAGCTTATAACAGTTTAAAGGTATGATAAATGAAATCCTTGTATTTTTCCGTTCATTTAAACCCTCTGACACACACACATATTCCTTTTTGCAGGGCTTGATTCTTAGCAATGCTCTCAGAGCCCAGAAAGATACTGAAGACGAAGGGTGTACTATAGCCCTGAGCAACCTTCGTTCCGAAGTAATTGAACTGAGGAACGAAGGTCTCGAAAAAGACAAAATATTATACTCATTGATAGATAAAATAAAGGAGGACGAAGCTGCTTTCAAAAGTCAGGCTGAAGCTCAGAAACGCGAAATTGAAGACCTTCGGAAACAACTGGCCAGAGCCAAAGAAGAACGTATACTTGAAGAAACAAAGCGTGAACTCAGCGATCAATGGGCAGATCACCTAGAAGTGACTGTTGAAGAGCTTCGTTCATCCAAAAAGAGATGCTACAATAAATCTATAGACTGTGTTAAAAAATTAAAGGCTAGCTTCGCCAAGGTCGGCGCATTCTCAAGTGAAGAAAATTTTTCGAGGGGCAATCCCGAAGGTGTCATTGAATGGATTGACCACGAAGCTGAAGCCTTCGAAGAAATTTTAAATAGCCGAGGAGATATATGTGCCTTCTCTGGCGCCAGAGGGATTGCCACCATTTTAGAGAAAAAGGGCTGTGAGCATGTAAAAATTTTAGCACAGTCCGAAGCCACCTTGTCGACTGAAGATATAAAAGATCCTTCAGCCGAAGCTAGCGCGGTTGGGGGAAAATTTTTCACCGACATCTGGGACAACGGTGGCCGAGAAATGGCAAGAGAAATTATTCAGAGAAGTGAAAAGGGCATCCATGATGCTAGAGAAGTGGCTAAGGCTGCTGAAAAGAGCACAGAGCCCGAAGGTCAATTAGGTACTAAATAATAGTTTTTACCGTGTTGTAATCTTTAGGCTTTTAAGATCTGTTTGCGATTTGTAATAGTAATGTAGTCGTGTCCTGCTTCAGATCCAACTAAAGCGCCTTCGGGCCCTCAGCCGAAGGGGGACGACGAAATTAAAAAGATGGCCAAAGATATTATGGACGAAGTCGTCAATCGGCTTCTGAATGAAGCTGCAGGAGTCGTTTTGAGAGAGGATTAAACATTTTTGTAAAAAACTTCGGAAATGTAATATAATGTAACATTTTTGTAACCCCGAATGTAATATATCTATTTTTGCTACTCAATTCTTTACGATGCATGAAACTTTACACACGTACCGTTTTTGAGTTTGGCGAAAAAACACCTTCCCTTCTTTTCATGCTTCGTGAAGAATAACCAAACTTCGTGAAAAAATTCTCCGAAGCTATACTTCGAAGATGAAGATTGTGTCTCCTTGTGACCATGATTTTCACTCTTTCAAATCATACTTTCGAAAATCAATATTGTGTCCCCTTCTTGGGACCACGATTTTCACTCTTTCAAATCATACTTCCGAAGATCAATATTGTGTCCCCTTCTTGGGCCATATGCAACATGATGTATGATGCTTATGCTATGCAAAATGATGTAATGATGTTATGCTACGTAGATGACATTTGTTCCGAAAGATACACACATATCCCCACACAATATTTTTGTATCAGCACTGATTCTTCGCTGTAAGCTCTGCATTCCCTTAGGAACGTCTTTGGAGCTTCTTCGCCTCTTACTTAGGCGGTATAAGCTCTGCATTCCCTTAGGAACGTCTTTGGAGCTTCTTCGCCTTTTACTTAGGCGGTATAAGCTCTGCATTCCCTTAGGAACGTCTTTGGAGCTTCTTCGCCTTTTACTTAGGCGGTATCAGCGTTGACTTTTCGCTGTATGCTCTGCATTCCTTTTGGAACGACTTTGGAGCAGAAAACTTACGCTGCGCTCCCTTCGGAACGACTTTTTGTGACTTCGTCAGACTTACTCTGCGTTCCTTAGAACGACTTTTCGTTGCTTCGAAGGATTTTCGATAGTCCGAAGGTCCTTTTTATTGTCGCAAACCTGTGAAGAAAACATATTTTTCTTGTAGGAATCAACGAAACTAATTACATGAAAACAATGTCCTTTATTACAGAGAATAAAACTGAATGAAAAAGATTGCTATTAAGGTAGGATATTTGTCAATAGATGTGCTTTGATTCTGGCACGGTGCTGTTGACCGTGCGAGCTTCGGACTGTTCTCTGAAGTCCCTTTGATGTGGAGCATATTGGCTCCCTTCTGGCTGCTGACCTTGTTGCAACGGAGGTGGAGGCGGAGGCTGTTGCCAGGAAGCTGAAGGCTGACTTGCCGAAGCAGCAGAGACTACAGGATGATTGCCCACATATTCTGGGATGTAGGGCGAATGATACGAAGCTGTATGCATGACCTGCTTCGGCTGGGCTTGTTGTGCTGCTGCTTCAGCTATTTCCTTTTGCTTCTGTATAGTAACATGGCACATCCTGGTAGTATGGCCTTTGTTCTCACCACAGAATAAGCAAAAGATTCTTCTTGGTTGATCGCCAAATCTTCCTCCGAAGCCCCTGGCGCCTCTGCCTCTTGGAGCTGGTGGTCGGAAGGAGCTTTGCTGTTGCCCCGAAGCCTGTGAGGAGTACTGTGGCCTTTGCTGCTGGCTCCCCTTATCATCATTTTGATTGGAATTATGAATTGATCTGACATGCCTCGGATAGAATCTTCCTCCGAAGCCCCTGGTCATCTCAGAAAATCTGAAGGCCTCCTCCCTTCTTTGGCGAAAATCATTGTCAGCTCGAATATATTCATCCATCTTCTGGAGCAGCTTCTCCAGCGTTTGTGGTGGCTTCCTGGCAAAATACTGCGCTGATGGCCCTGGCCGAAGCCCCTTGATCATGGCCTCAATAACAATCTCATTGGGCACTGTCGGTGCCTGTGCCCTCAAACGTAAGAACCTTCGGACATATGCCTGAAGGTATTCTTCGTGGTCCTGAGTGCACTGGAACAGAGCCTGAGCAGTGACCGGCTTCGTCTGAAATCCTTGGAAGCTGGTTAACAACAAGTCCTTCAGCTTCTGCCATGAAGTGATCGTTCCTGGTCGAAGGGAGGAATACCAGGTTTGAGCAACACTTCTAACAGCCATGACGAAAGATTTGGCCATGACTGAAGCATTGCCACCGTACGAAGACACTGTTGCTTCGTAGCTCATCAAAAACTGCTTCGGATCAGAATGGCCATCAAATACGGGGAGCTGAGGCGGCTTGTATGATGGAGGCCAAGGTGTAGCCTGTAACTCAGCAGACAGGGGAGAAACATCATCAAAAACAAAATTCCCATGATGGAAATTGTCATACCAGTCATCTTCGTTGCGAAAGCCCTCCTGATGAAGGTCTTGATGCTGAGGCCTTCGGTATTGCTCATCCTGAGCAAGATGACGAACTTCTTCAGAGGCTTCGTCTATCTGCCTCTGCAGTTCAGCTAGCCTGGCCATCTTCTCCTTCTTGCGTTGAACCTGCTGCTGAAGGATTTCCAGATTTCGAATCTCCTGATCTAGATCATCCTCCGGAGGTGTTGGACTGGTAGCCTTCCTCTTCTGGCTCCGTGCTTCTCTAAGAGAAAGGACGTCTTGATTGGGGTCCAGCGGCTGCAGCGTGCCAGCCCCTGGTGCTGAAGCCTTCTTCGGCGGCATGACGAAGCTGATGCTTGCCGAAGGTGCCGAAAAACTCAAGAAGTGGAAGTGAGTTCACCGGAGGTGGGCGCCAATGTTGGGGACTTGTTCTCAAATGCTATGAGTTAAGAACAAGGCAACACAGAAAATGTTAAACATTAAGATCCTTCGTCCTTTGAGGCATTATTTCCCTTAGGATATAACGATCTCTGGACGAAGGTCATGAAGGATTAACCTTCATCACTACAATATACATTAGTAAAAGACGAAGCATATGAAACATAAAAGATAGCATGAATAATCATATAACATTATTCATTTAACTTTATTAACTCATCATAAAGAAATAGAAACAATATTGAATTATAAATGTACCTTCGGCTTGGAAGGAGATGAAAATACAAGTGTGACGCAAAAGCAAATGCCAAGTCAGCGTGAACAGTACGGGGGTACTGTTCACCTATTTATAGGCACGGGGTACAACCCATACAAAATTACATACATGCCCTTTACATTTGGTGATAATTCTATAGCATTCTATCGAGGTCTAAATGGCCTTTTCATCTTTAAGTCGGTTCCCTTTTCTGCGAACATGCCGAAGCTTTCCTGCTTCACAGCTTCGGCACTGTGTCAACCTTCGTATCTTTTGAGCTTCTCCCTTTCTGATTCAAGTCCGAAGATACCTGTTCACACATTATACTCCAGAAATATTGTTAAATCATGTTTTTGAGGACCTTCGGAAGCCGAAGGCCCCCAACAGGGCTCAAAGGCACGCCCAAAAGTACCTGCGGGTGATCTGCCGGACCCGGTCCCCTGGCGACGGGGTCTGAGGGCTCGATGCCTCCCTCCGATGGGATTCCGTTACAGGATCGCTCCCGCTGGTCTCGGAAATGTCCTAGGGTACCTCGGGAGCGCAGCCCGAGCCTTGGTTATGTATCGAACGTACCCCTGGTCATCCCTCGCTCTGCGTCTGAGGCGACTGTGAACCCTTCGGGGGCCAGCCTTCGAACCCCTGATCAGTAATGGGCGCGGAGCCCGAGTAGCCTGAGGCGGCCGTGGAGCCCTTCGGGGGGCCGGCCTTCGAACCTCTGACTAGTAGTGGGTGTAGGGCCCACGCGATCTGAGGCGACTGTTGAACCCCTCGGGGGGCCAGCCTTCGAACCTCTGATCAGTAGGGGGGCTCGAAGCCCGGTTCCTTCACAGGGAAGGATCCTTTTCGGGGTATCCCCCTTTCCCGGTCCCTGTTGCAAGAGATAGAGAAAGAGGAAAAAAGGAAAAGGATACGAAATCGAACGACGTGGCGTACCTTTTTTTGGCGCGGTTATTACGGCGAAGGCGAAGCGTCGCCCGCTTCTCCTGCCAGAAGTGCCGCCTGTCCCGCCGCAGAGTTAATGCGTCGGGGCGAGTGGTTGGCGGGGCGGCCGTTGCGCGTGCGCGAGCCGTTCGAGGAACGGTTCACGGGCGCGCTGTCTTCACGCCGTGAGAGGGGGTTCTCTTGCTGCTCCCGGACGGGACGTGAGTCTGGCCGACGACGTGACCGCTGCTCCCACCCGCCTGCCACCGTCATTACTGCCGGCCCACTTTCGGCCGCATTGACCGTCGAGCCAGGCTGGCGCTACTGGGTCGTGCGCTGGGCCGCCTCGAGTCGCGGTATTGGTTCTGCAACCGAAGAGGCGTGGTGGTGGCGCAAGTGGCGGTGCAGTTGCTTGCATGCAGCATCTGGCGCGCCGGTTGCGTGACGCGTGGGCCTGGGCCTCCATGCTGGCGTGTTGGGAGTCGGAGAAGCGCGTCCACCTGGCGCGGTTGCATGCCGCCTGCATGGCTGCCCGCCCCTTCCGCCCATTGGTTTGGGCAAAAGTGGGGGGTCGCTTGCAACCGCTGGGCGGTTGTGTGCGCCACGCGCGGCGGTTTGGCTTCTTCTGCTCTGAGCCGGTTTGCATGACATGCGGGACCCAGCCCCCGCGCCGCAGGGGAGGGCCTTGGAGCGTGTTGGAGAAGACTCAGCCCGTGACGTTTGGGGGCGCACGTAGGGAGAGTTGCCTTTAAAAGGAGGGTGACCCCTTTCGGAAGGCGACCAGGTCTTCTTCCTCCCTTATGCGTCGTGTCTTTCCACCTTCCAAGCCCCCGGATGGGGGGTACCCGCCGTCTTTCCGCCTCATCATTGGAGGAACGCAACTCCGTGGGAGTTGGTACCTTTCAGCCATCGTTCGGCTTCAAGGATTTTCATCATGCAGCCCGGCTGCACCCCTCCACCGGCAATCACCCAAGATGGTGACCTCCAGTTTGACGGTGGGGAAAGCGAGCCAGGTTGCGGCCTCTGCCCCTCCGTCGGCCTCAAGGATTTTCGTCATCCAGGCCAAGATGGAGGATGAGGCGAGTCGGGGGGCTGCCCCCGCGTGAGTCGGCTGCCCTTTTCTTCCCCTGGCGCCTGGGGGAGAATGGCATCCTCCAGTTCCGCGGGGACTTCCTCCAGCCATGCCGGGATAGGTGGGCCGCCGTCACTCGGCTAGGGCGCCAGTAGCCCTGGGTCTCCGTCTCCCGGCCTGAATGGCTGGTTCTCGTCCTCTGCGGGTGAGAGCCCTCCTGTCGTAACACCTGCCCCGAAGCCGCTGCCGAAGCTGCTTCGCCGCCCGGGGCGAGGGTGGTTGCCACTGTTGCCGGATCGGGCGGCAGCGGGCCGCCCGTCGGCTCGCGATCGCTCCGCGGGTTCCCCGATTTTGTGGGGTTGTTCGTACCCGCGGGGACGGAACCGGAGTTCCGTTTGTAATGGCACCTTGAATGCCGGTGTCTTTGTTCATTGTGGCTGTCGAGGCCTGAACATGTATGTAATTTTGGCACGGAGCCGTGTTTTTTCCTCATTTTCGAGCACTAAGACTCGCCTGTTGATTATCTGAACCGCTTCACCAAGCATGAGTCGCCCCGTGTCAAGGTGACGAGTGAGGTATCCGTATCCCGGAGGCGTAGGAGTCCCTCGGCTCGATCGGCCTTGTTGTCTGAGGCTCCTCTAGCTTAGTTAAAGAGACCCCTTGGCCGCTCTTCGACGAGCCGAGGCCAGGGGTAGCGATATCAGCACGAACAGAGGCGGAGTTGGCTCGAAAATGAAAACCTGGTTGGCCGGAGCCTAGCCGGGTTGTCCGTCAGCGGGACCGACGCCAGAGTTGATCAGCCGAGGCCTCGGACCGGGCTGGCGCCCTTAGAAGATGGTTGGCCGAGGCCCCTGGGGTAACCGGCCGAGCCGCCTGCTCGGGCCGGATTCCCGGAGAAGTCCCTGGACCGCGTCGCCGTCCGAGGCTGGGTCGGACCTCGGTGAAGGTGTCGTCGATGCCGAGGGTGCTACAGCCCCCTTCCAGCGTGAAGACCCGAGCCTGCAGGATCAGATTGTCTTGTAGCGTGTGCCTTCTGCGGCCGCTGAGGCCAGAAAACACACCCTCGCTGCGTTGTAAAGCTGCGTCTCCTTTTCTCTTATTTCGAGCATCTGGACTTTTTGTCGGTTACAGGGATGTTTGTGCGAGCGAGAGTTGCTTCTCGCGGAAGGTGATGAGTGAGGTATCCGTATCCCGGAGGCGTGGGAGTCCCTCGGCTCGGTCGGCCTTGCCGCTTACGCGTACTTTCACCCGTCCATGAGGCCCTGTCACCGATTCAGTCGAGAAGGCTTGAAGGACCGCTTCGGCAGAAGAGCTTCCGAACGTAAAGACTTGTTCGGTCTGCGGAATCACTTTATCCGAACACGAGTTACTTATCGCAGAAGGTGATGAGTGAGGTATCCGTATCCCGGAGGCGTAGGAGTCCCTCGGCTGCTTACGTGTACTCCGTCGTTTTCAGGATCCGCTTTTCGAAGTAGTCAAAAAGCACGAAAGATATTCTGCTAAAAGAGATCTTTTTTCGAGAAAATTTCGACGCAGAGGGGGTCCCCCCCTTTTAGCCCCCGAGGGAGGGTCGGGCTTTGCCGAGGCGAGGCCGACCCTTCCTTGATGACTAAACTTTGTGTGGGTGCGAGGTAAATGAACAACTTGAAAACATCTTAAGGGTAGAAGCGACGTAGCTGTTTGATGTTCCAAGCGTTGCCGTAGATCTCGCCTTGATTGTTGGCCAGCTTGTACGTTCCGGGCTTCAGAACTTTGGCGATGACGAATGGCCCCTCCCAGGGGGGCGTGAGCTTGTGCCTCCCTCGGGCGTCTTGCCGCAGCCGAAGCACCAGGTCGCCCACCTGGAGGTCTCGGGGCCGGACCCCTCGGGCGTGGTAGCGTCGCAGGGACTGCTGGTACCGCGCCGAGTGTAGTAAGGCCTTGTCCCGAGCCTCTTCTAGCTGGTCCAGCGATTCTTCTCGGCTAGCTTGGTTGCTTTGATTGTTGTAGGCCCTCGTCCTCGGGGAGCCGTATTCCAGGTCAGTGGGCAAGATGGCCTCGGCCCCGTAGACCAGGAAGAACAGCGTGAAACCCGTGGCTCGGCTCGGCGTTGTCCTCAGGCTCCAGACCACCGAGGGGAGTTCCTTCATCCATCGCTTGCCGAACTTGTTGAGGTCGTTGTAAATCCGGGGCTTGAGCCCTTGTAGAATCATGCCGTTGGCACGTTCTACTTGCCCATTCGACATGGGATGAGCCACGGCGGCCCAGTCCACCCGGATGTGGTGATCCTCGCAAAAATCCAAGAATTTTTTGCCGGTGAACTGGGTACCGTTGTCGGTGATGATGGAGTTTGGGACCCCGAAGCGATGGATGATGTTGGTGAAGAACGCCACCGCCTGCTCGGACCTGATGCTGTTCAGGGGTCGGACCTCGATCCACTTGGAGAATTTGTCGATGGCGACCAGCAGGTGCGTGTAGCCCCCGGGCGCCTTCTGCAAGGGACCGACGAGGTCCAGACCCCATACAGCAAAGGGCCAGGTGATGGGTATCGTCTGCAGAGCCTGAGCGGGCAGGTGGGTCTGCTTTGCATAGAATTGGCACCCTTCGCAGGTGCGGACAATTCTAGTGGCGTCAGCCACCGCCGTTGGCCAGTAGAAGCCTTGCCGGAAAGCATTCCCGACAAGGGCTCGAGGCGCTGCATGATGGCCGCAAGCCCCCGAGTGTATTTCTTGCAGGAGTTCCTGACCTTCGGCGATGGAGATGCATCGATGGAGGATGCCTGAGGGGCTGCGGTGGTAGAGCTCCTCCTCATCGCCCAGCAAGACGAACGACTTGGCGCGTCGCGCTACCCGCCGAGCCTCGGCTTGGTCGAGGGGTAGCTCTCCTTGGCGGAGATATTGCAGGTACGGGGTCTGCCAATTTCGATCAGGCGTGGCCCCGTTCTGCTCCTCCTCGACGTGCAGTGCCTCGCCCTCGGGGGCCGAGGGTACCTCGGGTTGAACCGAGGACGCCTCGGGCTGAGCCGAGGGTACCTCGGGCTGGACTGAGGGTGCCTCGGGCTCGGGCGTGTCGTCGATCTTGACGGAGGGTTGATGCAGATCCTGGGAGAAGACGTCCGGGGGAACCGTCGTTCGCCCCGAGGCTATTTTTGCCAGCTCGTCCGCAGTCTCGTTGTAGCGCCGAGCGATGTGGTTAAGCTCGAGCCCGTAGAACTTGTCTTCCAGGCGCCGAACCTCATCGTAGTAGGCCTCCATCTTCGGGTCGCGGCAGTGGGAGTTCTTCATGACTTGGTCGATGACGAGTTGCGAGTCACCGCGGGCGTCGAGGCGTCTGACCCCTAGCTCGATGGCGATCCGCAACCCGTTGACCAGAGCCTCGTACTCAGCCACATTGTTGGACGCCGGGAAATGGAGGCGTAGCACGTAGCGTAGGTGTTTCCCGAGGGGCGAGATGAAGAGCAGGCCCGCGCCGGCTCCTGTCTTCATCAGCGACCCGTCGAAAAACATGGTCCAGAGCTCCGGTTGGATCGGAGCCGTCGGCAGCTGGGTGTCGACCCATTCGGCTACGAAGTCCGCCAATACCTGGGACTTGATGGCCTTCCGAGGGGCGAACGAGATTGTCTCGCCCATGATTTCCACCACCCACTTTGCGATCCTGCCCGAGGCCTCTCGGCACTGGATGATCTCCCCCAGGGGGAAGGATGACACCATAGTTACCGGATGAGACTCGAAGTAATGTTGCAACTTTCGCCTCGTCAGGATCACTGCATACAGCAGCTTCTGAACTTGTGGGTAGCGGATCTTGGTCTAGGACAGTACCTTGCTGACGAAGTAGACTGGCCTCTGAACGGGCAATGCATGCCCCTCTTCTTGCCTCTCGACCACAATCGCGGCGCTAACCACCTGAGTGGTCGCGGCGACGTAGACCAAGAGGGCTTCTCCATCAGCTGGGGGCACCAAGATTGGCGCCTTTGTAAGGAGCGCCTTCAGGTTCCCGAGAGCTTCCTCGGCCTCAGGGGTCCAAGCGAAACACTCGGTCTTCCTTAAGAGGCGGTACAGAGGCAGACCTCTTTCGCCGAGGCGTGAGATGAAGCGGCTCAGGGCCGCGAGACATCCCATGACCCTCTGTACGCCTTTTAAGTCCTTGATGGGCCCCATGCTGGTGATAGCTGCGATCTTCTCCGGGTTGGCTTCGATGCCTCGCTCGGAGACGATGAACCCCAAGAGCATGCCCCGGGGCACCCCGAAGACACACTTCTCGGGATTGAGCTTGACTCCTTTCGCCTTGATACATCGGAATGTCACTTCAAGGTCGGAGAGGAGGTCGGAAGCCTTCCTTGTCTTGACTACGATGTCATCGACGTAGGCCTCGACTGTGCGACCGATGTGTTCGCCGAACACATGGTTCATGCGCCGCTGGTACGTCGCGCCCGCATTCCTCAAACCGAACGGCATGGTGACATAGCAGTACATGCCGAAGGGCGTGATGAAAGAAGTCGCAAGCTGGTCGGACTCTTTCATCTGGATTTGGTGATACCCTGAGTAGGCATCGAGGAAGGACAGGGTTTCGCACCCAGCAGTGGAATCCACGATTTGATCGATGCGAGGCAGAGGGTAGGGAACCTTCGGACATGCTTTATTGAGACCAGTGTAGTCTACACACATCCGCCATTTCCCCCCTTTCTTTCTCACAAGCACAGGGTTGGCAAGCCATTCGGGATGGAATACCTCTTTGATGAACCCTGCTGCCATTAGCTTGTGGATCTCCTCGCCTATCACTCTGCGCTTCTCCTCGTCGAATCGGCGCAGAGGTTGCCTGACGGGTCGGGCTCCGGCCCGAATATCCAGCGAGTGCTCGGCGACATCCCTCGGTATGCCGGGCATGTCCGAGGGACTCCACGCAAAGGCTGAAAGGGAAATGAGCCCCTGGGCCATTTCTAAGTATTTTGGTGATTGAGTGCCAACACAAGTGCTTAAATGTGAATTTATGCCCATGGATGAACAAAGTGCAAATCATGAGTAAAGGTATGTTTCTAAGCCTTAGTACATTGGTTTTGTGTACTAATATACTTATCTAAGTGTTAGAAACAGAAAGAAGAAGAAAAGAAGAGAGGAGCAAAAGACTTGGCTGTGTACAGCCAAGACTCAGCTCAGTCTGGCACACCGGACTGTCCGGTGGTGCACCGGACAGTGTCCGGTGCGCCAGGCTGACTCGGCGTGAAGAAGCCACTCTCGGGAATTCGCCGACGGCGTACGGCTAAAATTCACCGAACTGTCCGGTGTGCACCGGACTGTCCGGTGAGCCAACGGTCGGGCGGGCCAACGGTCGGCCGCGCGATCTGCGCGGGACACGTGGCCGAGCCAACGGTCGGAAGGGGGGCACCGGACTGTCCGGTGTGCACCGGACATGTCCGGTGCGCCAACGGCTCCAAGTCGGACAACGGTCGGCTTCGCCATTTAAGGAAGGAAATCGGGCACCGGACAGTGTCCGGTGTGCACCGGACTGTCCGGTGCACCAGTCGACAGAAGGCAAGATCAGCCTTCCAGATTTGCTCTCAACGGCTCCTAGCTGCCTTGGGGCTATAAAAGGGACCCCTAGGCGCATGGAGGAGGAGACCAAGCAACCTTAGAGCATTCTTGATCATCCACACTCAGTCTTTGCGCATTCGTTCGTCATTCTCAGTGATTCGAGCTCCGTTCTAGTGAGAACTTTGAGATAGTCTTTTGAGCTCGATTCTTGGCCGTGTGTGTGCGCATTTTGCTGTGGATTTGTGTGTGTTGCTTCTCTCCCTTACTCCGTGCTTCTTTGTGAACTTCAAGTGTAAGGGTGAGAGACTCCAAGTTGTGGAGATTCCTCGCGAACGAGATAAGAAAGGAAAAGCATAACACTGTGGTATTCAAGTTGATCATTGGATCACTTGAGAGGAGTTGAGTGCAACTCTTGTCCGTTGGGACGCCACAACGTGGAGTAGGCAAGTTTTGTACTTGGCCGAACCACGGGATAAATCATTGTGTCTTCTCTGTGTTGAACTCCTTGTGGTTATCGTGTTGTGCAAGATCTTCGCTCTAGCCACTTGGCTTTAACTGTGCTAACGCTTAATCCAAGTTTTGTGGCTTAAGTTTTCAAGTTTCACAGGATCACCTATTCACCCCCCCCCCCCCTCTAGGTGCTCTCAATTGGTATCAGAGCCGTTCTCTTCAAGAAGGGACTAATCGCCCGAAGAGATGGATCCTAAGGGAAAGGGGATGGTGGTCGACAACAACGAGAAGGAGTCTATCTTCAACGAGCCGAAGAATGACAAGTCTACCGACTTGGGCTCAAGCCACAAGCGCAAAGATGGGAAGAAGAAGAAGACAAGGCGCATCAAGGAGATCGTCTACTATGACAGCGACGAATCCTCTTCTTCCCAAAAGGACGACGATAACGACTACAGGAAGACGGTCAATTCGAACTTTTCATTTGATTATTCTCGCATTCCACATAGTTCGAATTCGCATTTGCTTTCCATTCCTCTTGGCAAACCTCCACACTTCGATGGGGAAGACTACGGATTTTGGAGTCACAAAATGCGTAGTCACTTATTCTCTCTCCATCCAAGCATATGGGAGATTGTAGAGAATGGAATAAAATTTGATAGCTCGGATAGCTCTATGTTTATTAATGAACAGATTCATAAAAATGCACAAGCTACTACTGTGTTGCTAGCCTCCTTGTGCAGGGACGAATACAATAAGGTGAGCGACTTGGACAATGCCAAGCAGATATGGGACACCCTCAAGATCTCTCACGAGGGGAACGACATCACCATGCTTACTAAAATGGAGTTGGTGGAGGGCGAGCTTGGAAGATTTGCGATGATAAGGGGCGAGGAGCCAACCCAAACATACAACCGGCTCAAGACCCTTATCAACAAAATAAGGAGCTATGGAAGCACGCGATGGACGGACCATGACGTCGTCCGACTATTACTAAGGTCCTTTACCATTCTTGATCCTCATTTGGTGAATAATATTCGTGAGAATCCCAGGTACACCAAAATGTCGCCCGAAGAAGTCCTAGGAAAATTCGTCAGCGGGCGAATGATGATCAAGGAAGCGAGGTACGTGGACGACGCCTTGAATGGACCAATCAACGAGCCGCAACCTCTTGCTCTCAAAGCCACAAGAAGCAAGGAGGCGCTACCTAGCAAGGTGGCACAAATTGAAGCGGCCGGACTTAATGATGAAGAGATGGCCCTCATCATCAAAAGATTCAAGACGGCGCTTAAGGGTCGCAAGGGACAGCCAAGCAAGACCAAAGCCAAGGGGAAGCGCTCATGCTTCAAATGCGGTAAGCTTGGTCACTTTATTGCTAACTGTCCCGACAATGAAAGTGATCAGGACCAAGGAAACAAAAGGGAGAAGAAGAAGCATTACAAGAAGGCCAAGGGCGAGGCACATATCGGAAAGGAGTGGGATTCGGATTGCTCCTCCTCCGACTCCGACAATGAAGGACTTGCCGCCACCGCCTTCAACAAATCAACCCTCTTCCCCAACGAGCGTCACACATGCCTTATGGCAAGGGAGAAGAAGGTGAGTACTCGAGACACCATTTATACTTCTAGTGATGATGAGTCTAGCGATGAGGAAATAAATTACTCTAGCTTGTTCAAGGGATTGGATAGAAATAAAATTGATAAAATAAATGAATTGATCGATGCCTTGAATGAGAAGGATAGACTCTTAGAAAAACAAGAGGATTTATTGTATGAAGAGCATGATAAATTTGTAGAAGCACAAAAATCTCATGCTCTAGAAGTTAAAAGAAATGAAATGCTTTCTTGTGAATTATCTTCATGCCATGAGACAATTTCTAAATTAAGGAGCATTAATGATGATTTGAATGCTAAGTTAGAGATTGTTAGTAAATCTACCTCTTGTGTAGAAAATGTTGTAACGTGCACTAGGTGTAAAGATATTAACATTGATGCTTTTAGTGAACACCTAGCTTGCATTTCTAAACTAAATGAAGAGGTAGCTAGTCTTAATGCCCAACTTGAGACTAGCAAAAGTGATTTTGATAAGCTAAAATTTGCAAGGGATGCCTACACGATTGGTAGACACCCCTCAATTAAGGATGGACTTGGCTTCAAGAGAGAAGCCAAGAACTTAACAAGCCATAAGGCTCCCATCTCTGCCAAGGAGAAAGGGAAGGCCCCTATGGCAAGTAGTACTAAAAGAAACCATGCATTTATGTATCATGATAGGAGACAAACTAGAAATGCTTATAGGAGTTATAATGCTTATGATGATTTTGACTCCCATGCCATGTTTGTTTCTAGTTCTTCCTATATGCATGGTAGAAATATGTCTAGAAGAAATGCTATTCATCATGTGCCTAGAAAGAACATTATTCATGCTCCTAGGAAAGTAGTGAATGAACCTTCTACAATTTATTGTGCTTTAAATGCTTCCTTTGCTATTTGTAGAAATGATAAGAAAATAGTTGCTAGGAAGTTAGGGGCAAAATGCAAGGGAGACAAAACTTGCATTTGGGTCCCTAAGGATATTTGCACTAACCTTGTAGGACCCAACATGAGTTGGGTACCTAAGACCCAAGCCTAAATTGCCTTGCAGGTTTATGCATCCGGGGGTTCAAGCTGGATTATCGACAGCGGATGCACAAACCATATGACGGGGGAGAAGAAAATGTTCACCTCCTACGTCAAGAATAAGGATTCCCAAGATTCAATTATATTCGGTGATGGGAATCAAGGCAAGGTAAAATTGCAATTTCTAATGAGCACTCTATCTCTAATGTGTTTTTAGTAGAGTCTCTTGGATATAATTTGCTATCGGTTAGTCAATTATGCAACATGGGATATAACTGCCTATTTACAAATGTAGATGTGTCTGTCTTTAGAAGAAGTGATGGTTCACTAGCTTTTAAGGGTGTATTAGACGGCAAACTTTATTTAGTTGATTTTGCAAAAGAAGAAGCCGGTCTAGATGCATGCTTAATAGCTAAGACTAGCATGGGCTGGCTGTGGCATCGCCGCTTAGCACATGTGGGGATGAAGAACCTTCACAAGCTTCTAAAGGGAGAACACGTGATAGGTTTGACTAACGTGCAATTCGAAAAGGATAGACCTTGTGCAGCTTGTCAAGCAGGTAAACAAGTGGGAGGAGCGCATCACAGCAAGAATGTGATGACCACTTCAAGACCCCTGGAGCTGCTACATATGGATCTCTTCGGACCCGTCGCCTATCTGAGCATAGGAGGAAGTAAGTATGGTCTAGTTATTGTTGATGACTTTTCTCACTTCACTTGGGTGTTCTTTTTGCAGGATAAGTCTGAAACCCAAGGGACCCTCAAGCGCTTCCTCAGGAGAGCTCAAAACGAGTTTGAGCTCAAAGTGAAGAAGATAAGGAGCGACAACGGGTCCGAGTTCAAGAACCTTCAAGTGGAGGAGTTCCTTGAAGAGGAAGGAATCAAGCACGAGTTCTCCGCTCCCTACACACCACAGCAAAATGGTGTGGTAGAGAGGAAGAACATGACACTCATCGATATGGCGAGGACGATGCTAGGAGAGTTCAAGACCCCCGAGTGCTTTTGGACGGAAGCCGTGAACACGGCTTGCCACGCCATCAATAGGGTCTACCTTCATCGCCTCCTCAAGAAGACGTCGTATGAGCTACTAACCGGTAACAAACCCAATGTATCTTACTTTCGTGTATTTGGGAGCAAGTGCTACATTCTAGTGAAGAAGGGTAGAAATTCTAAGTTTGCTCCCAAAGCTGTAGAAGGATTTTTGTTAGGTTATGACTCAAATACAAAGGCGTATAGAGTCTTCAACAAATCATCGGGTTTGGTTGAAGTCTCTAGCGACGTTGTATTTGATGAGACTAATGGCTCTCCAAGAGAGCAAGTTGTTGATTGTGATGATGTAGATGAAGATGTTCCGACGACCGCTATACGAACCATGGCGATTGGAGAAGTTCGGCCACAGGAACAAGATGAACAAGATCAACCTTCTTCCTCAACAACGGTGCATCCCCCAACTCAAGATGATGAACAGGTTCATCAACAGGAGGCATGTGATCAAGGGGGAGCACAAGATGATCATGTGATGGAGGAAGAAGCGGAACCGGCACCTCCAACCCAAGTTCGAGCGATGATTCAAAGGGATCATCCCGTCGACCAAATTCTGGGTGACATTAGCAAGGGAGTAACTACTCGATCTCGATTAGTTAATTTTTGTGAGCATTACTCCTTTGTCTCTTCTATTGAGCCTTTCAGGGTAGAAGAGGCCTTGCTAGATTCGGACTGGGTATTGGCCATGCAGGAGGAACTCAACAACTTCAAGCGCAATGAAGTTTGGACATTGGTGCCTCGTCCCAAGCAAAATGTTGTGGGAACCAAGTGGGTGTTCCGCAACAAACAAGACGAGCACGGAGTGGTGACAAGGAACAAGGCTCGACTTGTGGCAAAAGGTTATGCCCAAGTCGCAGGTTTGGACTTTGAGGAGACTTTTGCTCCTGTGGCTAGGCTAGAGTCCATTCGTATCTTGCTAGCATATGCCGCTCACCATTCTTTCAGGTTGTTCCAAATGGATGTGAAGAGCGCTTTCCTCAACGGGCCAATCAAGGAGGAGGTGTACGTGGAGCAACCCCCTGGCTTCGAGGATGAACGGTACCCCAACCACGTGTGTAAGCTCTCTAAGGCGCTCTATGGACTTAAGCAAGCCCCAAGAGCATGGTATGAATGCCTTAGAGATTTCTTAATTGCTAATGCTTTCAAGGTTGGGAAAGCTGATCCAACTCTTTTCACTAAGACTTGTGACGGTGATCTTTTTGTGTGCCAAATTTATGTCGATGACATAATATTTGGTTCTACTAATAAAAAGTCTTGTGAAGAGTTTAGCAGGGTGATGACGCAGAAATTCGAGATGTCAATGATGGGCGAGTTGAACTACTTCCTTGGGTTCCAAGTGAAGCAACTCAAGGACGGCACCTTCATCTCTCAAACGAAGTACACGCAAGATCTGCTAAAGCGGTTTGGGATGAAGGACGCCAAGCCCGCAAAGACGCCGATGGGGACCGACGGACACACCGACCTCAACAAAGGAGGTAAGTCCGTTGATCAAAAGGCATACCGGTCAATGATAGGGTCATTACTTTACTTATGTGCTAGTAGACCGGATATTATGCTTAGCGTATGCATGTGTGCTAGATTTCAATCCGATCCTAAGGAGTGTCACTTAGTAGCAGTGAAGCGAATCCTTAGATATTTAGTTGCTACGCCTTGTTTCGGGCTCTGGTATCCAAAGGGGTCTACCTTTGACTTGATTGGATATTCAGATTCCGACTATGCTGGATGTAAGGTCGATAGGAAGAGTACATCAGGGATGTGCCAATTCCTAGGAAGGTCCCTGGTGTCGTGGAACTCTAAGAAACAAACCTCCGTTGCCCTATCCACCGCTGAGGCCGAGTATGTTGTCGCAGGACAGTGTTGCGCGCAACTACTTTGGATGAGGCAAACCCTCAGGGACTTTGGCTACAATCTGAGCAAAGTCCCACTCCTATGTGATAATGAGAGTGCTATCCGCATGGCGGAAAATCCTGTTGAGCACAGCCACACAAAGCACATAGACATCCGGCATCACTTTCTGAGAGACCACCAGCAAAAGGGAGATATCAAAGTGTTTCATGTTAGCACCGAGAACCAGCTAGCCGATATCTTTACCAAGCCTCTAGATGAGAAGACCTTTTGTAGGCTGCGTAGTGAGCTAAATGTCTTAGATTCGTGGAACTTGGATTGAATTGTAGCATACATGTGTTTATGCCTTTGATCATGTTCATTCTGCATTTTGTTGCTTATTATGGTGCTCAAGTTGTACAAACACTCCCTGGACCTCACAAGTCCGTTGCAAAGTGATGCACATGTTTAGGGGGAGATGTGTTACAACTTGACCCTTTGAGACTAACCATATGCTTGAGTTTGCTTTAGTCTCAAAGGAGGTTTGAAAGGGAAAAAGTGGACTTGGACCATGAAAGACTTCCACTGCACTCCGATGAGAGGGTAACTTATTCCAAGTCCATCTCATGAACTCTTATTGCTATTTGCTCTTAATTGAAGATTTTGGTGAGGCAATGGGGTTAAAGGGCCAAGATTGATCCCGGTTTGGTGCTTGATGCCAAAGGGGGAGAAAATAAAGGCCAAAGCAATAAATGGATCAGCTACCACTTGAGAGGATTTTGAAAATAGTAGAATAGAGCTTTTGGTTTGTCAAAACTCTTGCATTGTCTCTTTTGTCAAAAGATTGGCTTCTTGTGGGGAGAAGTAGTGATTATGGAAAAGGGGGAGTTTTTGAAATCTTTGATCAATCTGTTTTGGAATGACTCTCTTTATGCTTCAACATGTGTGTTTGACTCAGAGATAGAGATTTGAGTTTGATTTCAAAAACAAACCAAGTGGTGGCAAAGGATGATCCATATATGCCAAAATTGAATAAAACTCAAATTTAGTTTTTTATTTGAAGTAATATTGCATTTGTTCTAGTTGCTTTATGTTGTGTTGGCATAAATCACCAAAAAGGGGGAGATTGAAAGGGAAATGAGCCCCTGGGCCATTTCTAAGTATTTTGGTGATTGAGTGCCAACACAAGTGCTTAAATGTGAATTTATGCCCATGGATGAACAAAGTGCAAATCATGAGTAAAGGTATGTTTCTAAGCCTTAGTACATTGGTTTTGTGTACTAATATACTTGTCTAAGTGTTAGAAACAGAAAGAAGAAGAAAAGAAGAGAGGAGCAAAAGACTTGGCTGTGTACAGCCAAGACTCAGCTCAGTCTGGCACAACGGACTGTCCGGTGGTGCACCGGACAGTGTCCGGTGCGCCAGGCTGACTCGGCGTGAAGAAGCCACTCTCGGGAATTCGCCGACGGCGTACGGCTAAAATTCACCGGACTGTCCGGTGTGCACCGGACTGTCCGGTGAGCCAACGGTCGGGCGGGCCAACGGTCGGCCGCGCGATCTGCGCGGGACACGTGGCCGAGCCAACGGTCGGAAGGGGGGCACCGGACTGTTCGGTGTGCACCGGACATGTCCGGTGCGCCAACGGCTCCAAGTCGGACAACGGTCGGCTTCGCCATTTAAGGAAGGAAATCGGGCACCGGACAGTGTCCGGTGTGCACCGGACTGTCCGGTGCACCAGTCGACAAAAGGCAAGATCAGCCTTCCAGATTTGCTCTCAACGGCTCCTAGCTGCCTTGGGGCTATAAAAGGGACCCCTAGGCGCATGGAGGAGGAGACCAAGCAACCTTAGAGCATTCTTGATCATCCACACTCAGTCTTTGCGCATTCGTTCGTCATTCTCAGTGATTCGAGCTCCGTTCTAGTGAGAACTTTGAGATAGTCTTTTGAGCTCGATTCTTGGCCGTGTGTGTGCGCATTTTGCTGTGGATTTGTGTGTGTTGCTTCTCTCCCTTACTCCGTGCTTCTTTGTGAACTTCAAGTGTAAGGGTGAGAGACTCCAAGTTGTGGAGATTCCTCGCGAACGAGATAAGAAAGGAAAAGCATAACACTGTGGTATTCAAGTTGATCATTGGATCACTTGAGAGGAGTTGAGTGCAACTCTCGTCCGTTGGGACGCCACAACGTGGAGTAGGCAAGTTTTGTACTTGGCCGAACCACGGGATAAATCACTGTGTCTTCTCTGTGTTGAACTCCTTGTGGTTATCGTGTTGTGCAAGATCTTCGCTCTAGCCACTTGGCTTTAACTGTGCTAACGCTTAATCCAAGTTTTGTGGCTTAAGTTTTCAAGTTTCACAGGATCACCTATTCACCCCCCCCTCTAGGTGCTCTCAAAGACGTCGGCGTTTGCGCGGAGAAAGTCGACGAGCACTGCTTCCTATTTGGGGTCGAGCCCGGAACCGATCCGGATCTGCTTGGAGGTGTCGCCACTGGGGTCGAGGGGGACGGCCTTGACCGTCTCCGCTGGCTCGAAGTTGCCGGCATGACGCTTCACGTCTGGCACCTCTTTGGAGAGGTTCTCCAGGTCGGCGGTGAGGGCCTCGGACTCGGCGAGGGCCTCGGCGTACTCCACGCACTCCACGTCGCATTCGAACTCGTGTTTGTACGTGGGGCCGACGGTGATGACCCCGTTGGGGCCCGGCATCTTGAGCTTCAAGTAGGTGTAGTTGGGGACAGCCATGAACTTCGCGTAGCATGGCCTCCCCAGTACCGCGTGGTAGGTTCCTCGGAACCCGACCACCTCGAACGTCAAAGTCTCCCTTCGGAAGTTGGAGGGCGTTCCGAAGCAGACGGGAAGGTCGAGTCGTCCGAGGGGCTGGACGCGCTTCCCAGGGATGATCCCGTGGAAGGCGCAGCGCCTGCTCGGACGGAGGACAGATCGACGCGCAGGAGCCTGAGGGTCTCGGCGTAGATGATGTTGAGGCAGCTGCCCTCGTCCATCAGGACCTTGGTGAGCCTGACGTCGCCGACGATGGGGTCGACGACGAGCGGGTATTTCCCCGGGCTCGGCACGTGGTCGGGGTGGTCAGCTTGGTCGAAGGTGATGGGCTTGTCGGACCAGTCTAGGTAGACTGGCGCCGCCACCTTCACCGAGCAGACCTCCCGGCGCTCTTGCTTGCGATGCCGAGCCGAGGCATTCGCCGCATGCCCACCGTAGATCATGAAGCAGTCGCGGACCTCGGGGTACTCTCCTGCTTGGTGATCTTTCTTCTTGTCGTCGTCGCGGGCCCTGCCACCCTCTGCGGGCGGCCCGGCCCTGTGGAAGTGGCGCCGAAGCATGACGCACTCCTCGAGGGTGTGCTTGACGGGCCCCTGATGATAGGGGCACGGCTCCTTGAGCATCTTGTCGAAGAGGTTGGCACCTCCGGGGGGCTTCCGAAGGTTCTTGTACTCGGTGGCGGCGACAAGGTCCGCGTCGGCGGCGTCGCGTTTCGCTTGCAACTTCTTCTTGCCTTTCTTCTTGGCGCCGCGCGGAGTAGACGCCTCGGGAGCCTCTTCCGATGGGCGGCCCTGGGGCTGCTTGTCCTTTCGGAAGATAGCCTCGACCGCCTCCTGGCCAGAGGCGAACTTGGTGGTGATGTCCATCAGCTCGCTCGCCCTGGTGGGGGTCTTGCGACCCAACTTACTCACCAGGTCACGGCAGGTGGTGCCGGCAAGGAACGCGCCGATGACATCCGAGTCGGTGATGTTGGGCAGCTCGGTGCGCTGCTTCGAGAATCGCCGGATGTATTCCCGAAGAGACTCTCCCGGCTGCTGCCGGCAGCTTCGGAGGTCCCAGGAATTCCCGAGGCGCACGTACGTGCCCTGGAAATTGCCGGCGAAGGCTTGGACCAAGTCATCCCAGTTGGAGATCTGCCCCGGAGGCAGGTGCTCCAACCAGGCGCGAGCAGTGTCAGAGAGGAACAGGGGGATGTTGCGGATGATGAGGTTGTCATCATCCGTTCCACCCAGTTGGCAGGCCAGGCGGTAGTCCGCGAGCCACAGTTCCGGTCTCGTTTCCCCCGAGTACTTTGTGATAGTAGTCGGGGGTCGGAACCGGGTCGGGAACGGCGCCCGTCGGATGGCCCGACTGAAGGCCTGCGGACCGGGTGGTTCGGGCGAGGGACTCCGATCCTCCCCGCTGTCGTAGCGTCCCCCACGCCTGGGGTGGTAGCCTCGGCGCACCCTTTCGTCGAGGTGGGCCCGACGGTCGCGACGATGGTGCTCGTTGCCGAGGTGGCCCGGGGCCGCAGGCGCGGTGTTGCGCGTACGCCCGGTGTAGACCGAGGCTTCCCGCATGAATCGGGAAGTCGCGACATGAGGTTCTGAGGGGTATCCCTGCCTTCGGGAGGCAGAGCTCTCGGCCCGTCGGACCGCAGCGCCTTCCAGGAGATTCTTGAGCTCTCCCTGGATTCGCCGTCTCTTGGTGGTTGATGGCTCCGGCATCGCGCGGAGGAGCATCGCTGCGGCTGCCAGGTTCTGACCGACCCCGCTGGACGCGGGTGGCGGCCTGACCCTGACGTCGTTGGCGACGCGGTGCTGGAAACCCTGGGGCAGGTGACGTATTTCTCCGGCCGGGGGTTGGCCCGCCCATACCTGCCCGATGTCCCGGCGGATCGACTCAAGCGCTCCTGCTCCCTCGTCGAGCCTGGCCTGCGCCCCGCGGACTTGCTCGAGCTGTGGGTCGTGACCCCCCGCCGGAACGGGGACCACAGCTAGCTCCCGCGGGATGTCAGCGCGAGGCACCGGCCTAGGGAGATCACCGTCCTCCGGCATGCCGAGATGGTTGCCTTCGGAGGGATCCCCTAGCTCGACGTGGAAACATTCGCGGCTTGGGCCGCAGTCCTCGTTGTCAAGGCTGCGGCTACCGTCGGAACAGTCGGAGAGGCAGTAGTCACATGCGGTCATAAAGTCCCGCATGGCACTGGGGTTGCCAAATCCAGAGAAATCCCAACAGATGCCGGGATCATCATCTTCCTCGGACCCAGAGGGCCCGTAGGTCGAGACGTCCGTCAATCGGTCCCAAGGCGACCGCATACGAAACCCCAGAGGGGTTGCACTCGCCTCAACGAGAGCGCCCGCCAAAGCGAGGTCACTAGGCGGGTTGAGGCCGAGTCGAAACGACGTAAGATGGGGATTAGTCAGTACCTTTTGGTCGACGAGGAGCGACATAGTCACGTCGGGGACTGATTGCACCGCCGTCTCAGGTACGAGGGCGACGTCCTGCAAGCCCTCCGCGAGCGCGCTGGCGTCGTCCACTTGCTCGGGATTGGTGTGTCGCGGGGGGACGGCGCTCGCCTTCGTCTCCAATGCGAGGTCGACGCCTGACGCGCCCCCCGTTGGGGCGCTGGGGACGTCGATTCGCTCAACAGCCGACGAAGCGTGGCCTCCCGCTTGGCCTTGGTTGCCCCGCCTCCTCCTCCGTTGGCGGGGGAGAGGACGGGGCGAGCTCGAATGTTGTTCTTCCACCATGCGGGGAAGATGTCGTCGATTCCGCCGTCGGCGGGCGGGTTGTCGGCCGCCATTGTCGTTGTCGCGCAGCGGTGGAAGGAGTATCATGTCGTAGCTGCCGTCGAAGGACATGAACTCAAGACTCCCGAAATGGAGCACCGTCCCGGGCCGGAGAGGTTGCTGGAGACTGCCCATCTGGAGCTTGACGGGAAGCTGTTCGTCAGCACGCAGCAGGCCCCTACCTGGCGCGCCAACTGTCGGCGTTTCGAGACCGGGGGGTCCCTAAGCCGACGAGTGAGTGTGCCGCGTGCCCCAGCCCAGATGGGTCGAGCGCGTGGGCGAGCGCGAAGGGGGGAAAGCGAGGTGGTCGGAGACGGGCGTGAGAGAGGTGGAAATCCCGTGGCCTTCGTGTTCGTCCCGCGCCCAGGTCGGGTGCGCTTGCAGTAGGGGGTTACAAGCGTCCACGCGGGTGAGGGAAGCGAGCGGCCCCAAGAGAGCGCCTGTCCCGTCCTCGTCCCGCGCGGCCAACCTTCTCTAGGAAGGCCCTGGTCCTTCCTTTTATAGGCGTAAGGAGAGGATCCAGGTGTACAATGGGGGTGTAGCAGAGTGCTACGTGTCTAGCGGGGGAGAGCTAGCGCCCTAAGTACATGCCGATGTGGCAGCCGGAGAGATCTTGGCACCCAGTCGGTGTGATGTCGTGGCCGTCGGAGGAGCGGCAGAGCCTGGTGGAGGGACAGCTGTCGGAGCGGTCGAGTCCTTGCTGACGTCCTCCTGCTTCCGTAAGAGAGCTGAGAGCCGCCGTCGTCACAGTGCACGCGGGGCGCCATCATTGCCTATCTGGCGGAGCTAGCCAGATGGGACACCGGTCTTGTTCTCAGTGGCCCGAGTCGGCTCGGGGTAGGGTGATGATGGCGCTCCCTGTTGACGTGGCGGGCCCGCGCCCGAGGTCGGGCGACGTGGGGGCTCCTCCGAAGCCGGGGTTGAGTCTGTCTTCCGTGGCCGAGGCCGAGCCCAAGCCCGAGCCCCTGGGTCGGGCGAGGCGGAGGTCGTTCGGCAGAGGCCAGGGCGGAGTCCGAGCCCTGGGGTCGGGCGAAGCGGAGTTCGTCGTCTTCTGGGTCTTAGCCCGAGTCCGAGCCCTGGGTCGGGCGGAGCGGAGTTCGCCGTCTTCCGGGGGTTAGCCCGAGTCCGAGCCCTGGGTCGGGCGGAGCGGAGTTCGCCGTCTTCCGGGGCCTAGCCCGAGTCCGAGCCCTGGGTCGGGCGGAGCGGAGTTCGCCGTCTTCCGGGACCTAGCCCGAGTCCGAGCCCTGGGTCGGGCGGAGCGGAGTTTCCTATGGCGCCTTTGGCAGGGCCTGACCTCCTGTCAGTCTCACTCTGTCAAGTGGCACTGCAGTCGGAGTGGCGCAGGCGGCGCTGTCCTTCTGTCAGACCGGTCAGTGGAGCGGCGAAGTGACGGCGGTCACTTCGGCTCTGCCGGGGGGCGCGCGTCAGGATAAAGGTGTCAGGCCACCTTTGTGTTAAATGCTCCTGCGACTCGGTCGGTCGGTGCGGCGATTTAGTCAGGGTTGCTTCTTAGCGAAGGCAAGGCCTCGGGCGAGCCGGAGATGTGTCCGCCGTTAAAGGGGGGCCTCGGGCGAGACGGAAATCCCTCGGGGTCGGCTGCCCTTGCTCGAGGCTAGGCTCGGGCGAGGCGTGATCGAGTCACTCGTATGGACTGATCCCTGACTTAATCGCACCCATCAAGCCTCTGCAGCTTTATGCTGATGGGGGTTACCAGCTGAGAATTAGGCGTCTTGAGGGTACCCCTAATTATGGTCCCCGACACTTATGTAATATATTTTTTTGGTGTGGCGTGAATTCGTGTGTGGGGTATCTCTGTAACCCTTTCTTTCTTCATTTAATGAAATGATACGCATCTCTCCAGCGTGTTCGAGATAGGCTTTACAATATACTTTCTCCGTACTAAAATATAGTTATTCTTAGCTCTCTTTTTCCACGGTATTCAAATAAATGATTAAACATATATACAAACTATATTTATAAGTTATTTAATAAATATTTGGCTTAAAATAAATTATATTTTTGGACGGAAGACGTAGTTCAGTCATTCTAAATCCTACATTACCAAACATATGTAGCGCGCCCTCTCTACGGCTTTATTTGAATACTCTCGTATTCATCTTAATTCATGTATATTAAGCTGGATTAGAGTGTAAATTATATTATAATTCACCTCAATATATATAGATTGGAATAAATACGCAAACAAGAAAAGACACTAGCTGTAGACCAAATGGATCATATGTAGAGCCAGTGCCCGGTTTTTACACCGCCCATCAACCACGCAATATGGGATTTCCACAGCAAACAAAGCAAACTTTCCAGTTTCCCTTGATTCTCTCTCTTCGAAAACTAAAAGCAAACTTTCCGGTTTCCCTTGATTTTCTCTCTTCGAAAACTAAAGAGCATCGAAACTGAAACATCAGAGCAAAACCCCCTTCTCCCCACTCCCCAGCAAGTCTCTACCACCATCTCTTCTGCTACTGCAACTGAGAACCCCAGCAACTGAAAACCCCATTCTCCGCGGAGCAGCCCCATTGTAGGTACTTTTATCACCCCTGCCCGTCCCGCCTGGTTCCGTGCCTCCAGCCCGTTGGTGTTTTTACTTTTTTTTGGTGTAATGTGTGTAAGGTCTCGGAGCTCCTCTTGTTTGGGTGGTTTTTGGTTTCGTTTTTGCGATATGGGTTTGGTGATGCTCCGATTGTTGGGGTTTGGGTTCAGATTCCCCTCTATGTTGCGGCGCTAGTATAGTATGTTCGTGCGAACACCTCGATTTCTCGCTCCGGAACATCTAAGTTTTGGGGCCTGATCGTCTCGCGTAATCAGTCACGGGTTCATTGTGCTTCCCGTTGCCTGCTCCTACGTCACCTATGCTGTGCAAAGGTCTCTCCTTCAATCGCCACCCAGAATAAAAGAAACAAAGGCTGGCGTGTCTTTCAGGTGAATTCCATGATGGATTTTAAGATAATACTTATCAGCAAATAAATTATTGCGAGGCCAGACATTAGGTAATAGAGCTCTCAACTTCCGTCTATGTTTCCTACCTTGTTAGTATTTCTGCTGTTACATTATTTATAGCAGATGAAGAAAAATTCAACATGTACCACGAAATTCATCTGGTAGCCATTGACGAGTTGATCAGTCATGAATGAAGATGCTCCCAAATTGAAAGTCCAAATTTTAAGGCTGACATAGATTAGAGGGGGGGGGGGGGGTCGTGTTCGTTGTTTGTATGCAAATGGGAACAAATAATATGTGGATAAGGGATCAGAGGAAGATGAATATAATAATGTATGCGTCTGAAGGGCGACATGCATGCACAGCACTGAATTGAGGGTCCGAGGTATAATATCATGATACCGATAGGTAGCTTAGGTGGAATAATGGAATCCCACTCTTAATAACGGTACATATGGGAATTAAAATATTCTTGGATGTAATCTTCTAATTGTTTTTTTTCTAAATACCTCCTTTTTTAGAAACTTATATTGAATCGACCTTGTGATTGTTCTGCATTTTCCCTTTGCTGTGATCTACTGCTCACATCTTTTTGCTGTTTCAGATTAAGCAATGCTAGTAGACATTGTTGATCTTTCCAGTGATGATGACGAGGTGGCTGTTACAGAAGAACACAGTGTTGATGGAAAAGGTGTTTATGCGAAGGCAAATTTTTTTGACTTAACTATTGACGATGGCATTCTTGAAGGAGAGCATATTGCTTACGAACAAGAACAAGGAGATTCTGCTCAGGGCACATCATTTTATAAACAAGAGTTCATTGCAGATGATGGACAAGCTGAAGCTGCCCAGTGCATAGTAACATTAGAGTTGCAAAATCTTGGAGCAGATGGTGGATGCTATGCTTCTCAATGCACAGAGACATTGTTGGTGCAACAACTTAGAAGAAATGATGGACAAAATGATGCTGCCCACTCCACAGGAACACTACCGATACAAGAACTTAGAACAGATGGTGGACAACACGATGCGGCCCAGTGCACAACAAGTCTACATATGCAAGAGCTTAGAGCAACTGATGTACAAGGTGATGCTGCCTGTTTCACACCAACATTACAGAGGCAAGAACATACAGCAGGGAATGAACAAGGTGACACTGTCCAGTACACAACAACACAACAGGGTCAGGAATCTATTGCAGATGACACACGAGGTGATTTTACTCACTGCACAACAGCACTGCAATGGCAAGGATCTCATAAAGCTCAGTGCACAACAACATTACTAAGGCAGGAGTTTCTAGCAGCAGGTGATAGAATGCAAGATGCTGCACTGTTGAGAAATTCAGCTGAAGCTACCACATCCTTGACAAGTACACAACAAGGGAGACACATGAGAACTGAATTATTCAATGTGTCAACTGCAACACCATTTCCCCGGCAATTTTGGAAAGCTGGAGAGAAAGCTGGAGACTATGGATTAGCTTCTCAAGCTGATCTCAACAGTATTTTCTAAACCTTCCTTTTCAAGCCAATCAGTCTATTTATCACCAACCTGTAAAAATGAAGCAAATATATCAGTCCTGTTTAAAGCCCATATTGCTCCAGGTTAAGGAGGATTAAACTCGGCCGGTAGGGGAAAGACCGCCCCCACGGTATTATATTAAGAAGAAGCTCAATTGGAGCCCCGACTGAGAAAGATCACGAAAGCTACCCCCGTGCAGCATGAGGGTCCACCCCCATAGGCTGGATCTTTACTCGTGCTTTGAGCCCTCACTAACCCCTACACGAGGATCCGTCCCCTATAGCTCAGTCCATTTCGTGTGCACACAACCAGTCCTTAGCCTGAAATTCGCTCCCACTGGGATTTGGACTTAGGACCTGAGGAGTGCTAATCAAACCACCTAACCAACTCAGCTAGAGTCCCCTTCGCCCAGGCTAAGGAGGATTGCCCTTCACCTTCCATACATTGCTGATCTCACCACTTATGTGAGAACCTCACGTCAACCAAATCATGAATTCATGAAAAGGAACATATGAATTATGTATACATGGAATATATAATTGGAGTTATATAAAGCCTTATTTAATGTCTTTTAAATAGGAAAATCCACTAGATCAAAAGTATCTTCTGTATTTTAATAAAATATAAATGGAAGAATTGCAGTCATCTTGCCATGCCAATATAATGGGAGGAAAACAGAATTGGTTTAGTCAGGTTGTAGTTTTCCCAGCAGTGGTCGTGGTTCTTATAACCTTGTTATCATTTACACCTTCTTTTTTTTCCATTTCACCTTATTTTTCTGATGCATGAAATTTTACATTTTGTAGATGACCACAACCGCTTACAGATTCACCCCAAGTTTCTTCATTCTAATGCTACTTCACATAAATGGCCATTCGGTGGTAAGTCATACTGTCAAAACTGAAAGATGACACTCTTCTCCTGATTTTGCTTGAGCACTTGTGTGCTACTAATTGTGGAGATATAGACAAGCTAGTGTTGGAACTGATTAATTTCTGTTATACAGCTATTGCAGAACTGCTCGACAACGCTATTGATGAGGTATTGATCAAAATTTTGCATTGAAATGCAGTTGTAATAGTTTTCATTCCTTTTTTATTGTCTATATTATCCTTCTATTTCACTCGAGCAAATTGATTAGGTGAGCAGTGGGGCAACCTTTGTGAAAATTGATAAGATGAAGCATTCTCCTAAGGGGGATTATTCATTGGTAATAGAAGGTAATATTGGCTTAGTCCCTTTGTTTCAAATGTATTTGGCACTTTTGTTTTCAAACACTTTCACAATTCTAATATGTGTTTTCCAAATTCCTCTGAAAAACTTGTCCTTTCTGTTAAAAAAACTAGGGACCTTGCCCTTAACTCTAGCTACTAGATGCGTAAACAATGGTAGAGTACCTTAGGTGTTGGAGGATGTCACCATTAGGGCTTCGATTATTCACACAGAGATGGTGAAGAGCGACATCGGCCTTTCCTTCACTAACCATGGTTAGAATAGATAAGATTTGGGTATGTAGGGAAGAGTTGGCTACGTCGAACTTTGGTTTGTGTGTCGTCTCCTCTTCCCTTATTATTTCCGCAGTGTGAAAGGGGGCCGCAACTAAAGGGTGTTGCGCTTACGATCATGCCGCGTTAGGATAGGCTCGACTCGGTTCCGTGACTGAGTTAGTTGAGATCAACCCCAACATTCTCTCCCTTAACTTACTTGCTTATAGTATACTTAAAAATTACTTAACTTTTTAATTTCTTAACTTACAATTTTCACTCCTCAATAGATTAGCATACGAACCAAGGCGTTACAACAGCTTTTTAGACACTACTAAACTCAATGACTATAATATACCTTTTTATCTTGAAGCAAAGAACTTAAACTTGAGGATGATGATTGCATTTTATGACCCTATAATCTAGAATCCTAGGTGCTCCATTAAACCCGTGCTAGCTACGTGTTTTTTGAACATCTTGGGTGGAAGTTCTTTAGTGGGCTGGTTCACAAGTTGTTTTGTATGTATATGCTCAAGGTCAATTGTTTCATCCTAGACTCTCTCCTTTACAATATAATACTTAATGTCAATGTGCTTGGGAATAGCACTTGACTTGTTATTGGAGTAATATGCTTCTGGTTTATGATTGCAATATTTCTTTAGTGGTTTTGATATAATGTCTACTGCTTATAAACTGGGTATAAATTTGTTAAGCCACGTAGCTTGCTTCATTGCTTCATAACATGCAACAAACTCAACATACATCGTTGATGTGTACTTTCTACCTTCTTTACATCCATCTAAATATGAGTAATTTATAATCACAAGGCTACTCGATTTTGTCTCTTGCAAATATCGCTAGACTTTCTTAATAACTTTTCAGTTTTCTATTCTTGGGTTATTCTAAAATCTACCAAGTATCTTGGATATGAATGCCAAGTCAGGGTAAGTACATATTTGAGCATACTTTATGCTTCCGACATCTAAAGCATATATGACTAGTTTCATTCAATCGATCTCATATTGGTTAATGCCCTAAGAATCTTGGGGCATTGATGACTCCCAACTTACCGTCCTTGACCACTAGAGCATGGCGTGGTTAAACGCATGCATACTAAAGTGTTTAAGAACATTCTGTATGTATTCTTTTTGTGATAAACCTAATACCCCATTCTTCTATCTTGATGAATCCCAATTCCTAAGACATAAGATTCCTCTCCGAGATCTTTCATATCGAAGTGCGAGGACAAAAAACTCTTAGACTCTAACAACATATTCTTATCACTGCTTGCTAACTGGATATCATCCATGTATAGTACAAGAAAGATGAGTCCCATTCTTCAACTTTGCATAAATGTAATTATCCTTTATATTTTTTCTTAAACCCAAAATTATTAGTTGTCTTATCATGGATTTCTTCATACGATATTCTAGTTTTTCTTTGCCCTCCATGACAAAACATTTGGTTTGTGCCATGTAGGCATTTCAACTAGTTCACCATTAAGGGAAACTGTCTTTACATCTATCTGATGTAATTCTAAACCATAGTATGCGACATGGATCAAAAGTTGCCCATTTTCTTCTGCGCCCTTAGATCTTTATTTGACGCTCATGATTCAACAACGTTCATCTGGGGTGATGTAAAAACCGACAATTTCGGTCACAGGTTGAAATCCTAGCACATTATCCATCCCCGTTCGACACTCTCTCCCTCTTCCTCTCCGACTTCAAGCGCCACCTTCTTTGTCTTCTCCCCTGTCTCCGGTGAGATAGAGCGAGGCAAATTCATGATGCCACCGTGGGGACCCGTGAATCTGTGATATCCTGGTCCCGGTGGATGGTGATATCTTGGCCCAAAGTTTAATAGAATTAATAGTGTACTCATACCAACAAGGTGCATCTTCATTTTTGGAAGCCTATCTCGAAAGAACCTCCAAGTTAAGCGTGCTTGGCTTGGAGCAATTTGGGATGGGTGACCGACCGGGAAGTTTTCTCGAGTGCGCATGAATTAGGACAAAGTGCACACAAAAGACCCGTGTTGGTCTGTGAGGACAATTTATGATCCTAGATAGCTGCCAGGAGTAAGTATCGTCGATCCGGTAGTGGACGGGGTGTTACAGGGCCTTCGCCTATGCACGCTCCCGCAGTCGAACGCCCTTTCGATAGTGCCCTAAGGCGTCCACACGCGAAGTTGTGATGCAGGCTAGTGGCATGTTTCCCTCTACCCCGATCAACGACTAGGTAAGTTCCTTACCTTTCCTTTCCTTTGTGTTGTGCTCAAGGTAACGGGGTTAGGGTTCGAGGTCGATTTGATCTTCCCCTTTCTTCTACTTGTTGGCTAATGGGTAGATCCGAAACTTGTTGGGGGATTTGTTCAGATCCAACCCTAAACTAAAGGTTCTAGCATCTAGTGTTACAGGTTCGGAATAAACCTAGGGCTCTGATGCCACTGTTACAAAAAGTTAGGGACCTTGCCCTTAACCCTAGCTACTAGATGTGTAAACAACAGTAGAGCACCTTTAGTGTTGGAGAATGTCGCCATTAGGGTGTCAATTTCTCAAATAGAGACGGTGAAGAGCAGCGGTGGTCTTTTCTTCACTAACCACGAATAGAATAGATCAGTTCTGGGTATGTAGGGAAGAGTTGGCCACAACGAATGTTGCTTCACGTGCTGACTCCTCTTTCATTTTTATTTCCGCAGTGTAAAAGGGTGCCACAACCAAAGGTTGTTGCGCCCTGATCAGGGCGCGCGAGTATAGGCTCGACTAGGTCCTGTGACTGAGTTGGTTGAGATCAACCCCAACACTTTCTTCCTTTGTCACTTCATTTTGCATTCATGACAACATGGGATGTTATTAGAGGATGGATGATTTGGAAACTTCTACATTAAAACAATTGCTTAGTTACTTGTGCATTGGTTTGTGACAAGTATATGAAACCATGTTTTCAAGTCGGGCGATTTGCTGGTCGTTCTAGCTGATCGACTAGGACGATTAATCGCAATTAATCACGATTCGTCGGCCGACTCTTGGGTGATTAATCGCGATTGGTCCAAACCGACTTGGACTATTAATCACGACTAATCGGATGACTTGAAAACAATGATAATATATAGTTATTTACCATCTTGCCTCTTCGTCGTATTGGTTTTTTAATTGTACTCATTCTTCTCCATTCAAGATAATGGCGGCGGCATGAGTCCAAAATCTCTACGACAATGTATGAGCTTTGGATTTTCCCAGAAAAGCACAACTTCATCCATCGGGCAATGTAATGATTCTTGAAAATGCTTTGTGCTGCTTGTTCCATTGCTATATATTGCACTCACTGACTTGGATACTCACATATAATAGATGGAAATGGCTTCAAAACTAGCACGATGAGGCTTGGGGCAGATGCTATTGTATTCACATGCACTAAAGATGATAGGTTAGTCTTACTTTGACATTGCCTCATTTATATATTCATTTTGTGGCATCAGCAAAAACATATTACTTGATGGAAATTGGAAACAGTATTAGGGTACTCCATATTAGCCTGCTTTTAAATCATGCAAAGAAGGATAAAAAAGAGTAAATACGATAAGCTTACTTGTTTTAGTCAACTACACTTCAATGTTTCTATTTCACAAAACTGCACATTTTTCGTAAAATATAGAAAATGATAACTCTTCTTCCCCTGGTTTTGTGGTCTACATTTTTTTGCAATCCTCTCGCCCTCTCTACCTTTTGCTCTGGCTCAGCCCATGAGTATGCCATGTGGGCCTAGGCTGCTAGATCCAATCGGATTATGGTTCTGTGAAAATTTTTTAGTTTCATGGAAATGAAAACAAAAAGGGTAGTTTTTTTTGCTTGGCCCAAAATAGGTTTACGATGGTTTACTATAAAGAAGTGTTTTTTATGATATTTTAAAATATCATAGAACACACTTTATTATGATTATAGAAAATACCCAGAGTAAGTTCAATGTAGATCCAAATCATTTCCTCTATTTAGTTTGTTCTAATTTTGGTGACATCTTGTTGGGTTGTAACTCTAGTCTACCCCAACTTGCTTGATACTAAAAGGCTATGTTGATGTTGATGTAGTTTGTTCTAATTTTGCCTCTGTTACTAACCTTGGGATTGATAATTGATGATTGGTCCCTAAGGACTGTAGGTAATATATATATATATATATATATATATATATATATATATATATATATATATATATATATATATATATATATATATATATATATATAGCCAGTAGGCCTGGGCCTAATGGGCCTTAACACCCCTCCTCAAACTCAAGGTGGAAATGGAGGATCTGAAGCTTTGAGTTTGATCAAGTGAAACTGATGTTGTGCTCTTCTTTGTGCTTTGGTGAAGAAATCTGCCAATTGATATTCTGAGGGCACATATTGAAGCTCAATAGTCTTCTGCTGACAATGGGATCGAGTAAAGGATGCATCAACACCTATGTGTTTAGTAAGTTCATGCTTCACTGGATCATGAGCAATCTGTATAGCGCTCAAGTTATCACATAACAGAGGTGCAGAAGTGTCACAAGAGACACCAAGATCAGCCAAGAGCCAGCGCAACCAAATAATTTCAGCAGTGGTAGTAGCAAGTGCCCGAAGTTCGGCTTCAGCACTAGAACGAGATATGGCCGCTTGCTTCTTGGATTTTCATGCAATGGGAGATGACCCAAGGAGAATACAGTAACCTGTAGTAGAACAACGGTCAACAGGATCACTTGCCCAAGTGGCATCTGAATACGCATGAAGCTGAAGTGGGCTATCTGAAGCATAGAGTAAACATCTGGATCTTGTTCCACGTAAATATCGAAGCACACAAAGCAAATGATCATAATGAACTGAAGTAGGTGTTGATACAAATTGGCTCAACATATGAACAACATGAGCAATATCAGGTCTGGTGATGGTGAGATAAACAAGACTACCCACAATATGACGATACCGAGTTGGATCTGCTAGTGGGGTCCCATCCTTCGGACGAAGTTTTAAATGAATATCCATCGGTGTTGCAACAGTGCGTGTATCAGTAAGTCCAGAGCGATCAAGAAGATCTTGTATATATTTCGACTGAGACAAATAAAAGCCTTTTTGAGTCTGCTAAACTTCAATGCCCAAGAAATAGCTAAGCGGTCCCAAGTCAGACATTTGAAATTCCTTACTAAGATGTTGCTTGACATGAGAAATATGTTCTAAGTTGTCACCTGTAATCAGCATATCATCCGCATATAATAGTAGTAAGGTACGACCTTTTGGAGAGACATGAACAAACAATGCAGGATCATGTTCACTAGAAGAAAAACCAGCAGCTGTGATGACAAAGATGAATCGCTCAAACCAAGCACGAGGAGCTTGTTTCAGCCCATACAATGCGTGACGAAGACGTCAAACATGCCCTGAGGGAGTATCAACCCCTGGAGGAGGATGCATATAAACTTCTTCTTGTAGATCGCCATTAAGAAAAGCATTCTTGACATCCATCTGGGATATAGTCTAAGAGGATGAGGCTGCAACTGCAATCAAGGTTCGAACAGTAGTCATATGCGCAACAGGTGCAAAAGTCTCATCATAATCAAGTCCTTGAGTCTGTTGAAAACCATGGGCCACAAGACGAGCTTTATACCTCTCAAGAACCCATGATGATGACAAAGCACCAACAGATGAAGTAGCAGCAATCGCAACTGAGCCTCTAGGAGATGGTCCTGTACCACGACCACAAGTAGCACGACGGACACGAAAATCAGCCAGCTTCTCTGGAAACTTAGCAAAGCAGTTCTCAGACCGATGAGTGGTCTTTTTGCAGTGTTCACAAGGCTGAAAGGTGTTCCTAGATCTCTGAGCAGCAGCCAACACACTATGAGAACTCAGACCAGTAATAGAGGACATAGACTTCAGACGAGTCTCTTCAGCAAGCAATTCTGACAATGCCTGAGCTATGGTGAGAGTATCCGAACTGTGAAGCAGATTTGCACGAAGGGAATCAAATTCAGATCGAACTCCCATAACAAATCTGTAGGTAAAGAATTTCTCAATGAACATGTGGGCTGGACAAGGCACAACAGTACAAGCAGGCACCATGGAGGTCAATGCACTCATTAGACGATCAAAGGCTGAATAGTATTCATCAATGGACATATCATGTTGCTCAATGACATGAGTCTGTTGCATGAGGGTATGTAAAAGAGCACCGCTGTCCTGAACAAACTGGTCCTTCAGATGTGACCAGATGGCCTTAGCAGTGGTGAATTTAGACACTCATAATCATAGTTGGTTTAGTGCTATTGACCATAGCAGCCATTACCTTGCCATCATTGATCTGCCAAGTCTTGATTGCAGCAGCATTGCTTCTATCGGCTGCTAGGACTGGTGAATCTTCAGTCAAATGAAATAGTAAACCATGACCTCGTAATGCAGTCTGAACACAGAAAGCCCATTCGGGATAATTCTGACCATCGAGCACAATATTGACAACAATAGCATTGGTCGACATATTGAAGAGCAAGAGAACAGTCAGAGAGTACCAAAATTTCTGGCAGGTAGACTGACTCCAAGCAGATCAGCACAAGAGGCAGGCGAATTCTTGACTGATCGGAGAGGACCACGTCGCCGAAACAGATCTGGGCGAGGTGACCGCGATGGTGCAGATGGCAGCAGGCAGACGACGTCCCTGTTGTTGGAGAGGCAGAGCAGACAGATCTGCGCAGGGACCCAGGGACAGCAGGAACACAGAGCGCGCGGCACCTCGCGCGCAGGCTTAGTAACCGGGAACTGGGAACATGGCCACGTTCCTCGTTCCGGGAACGTTCGTTCCGTTCCGGGAACGTGGGAACAATCTCGTTCCAGTAGTGTTAAATCCTAGTTTTAGTAGCTTATCGCGTACCACGTTCCCGTTCCTCGATCCCATCGATCCGGGAACCTGGCTACTAAGCGCGCAGGAGCACAGGGGAGCACGCTGCGCACAGGGACGGCAGGATCCGCGGCCGGATCGGCGAGCGCGCCGCGCACAGGAGAGCGCCACGCACAGGGACGGCCGCCGCACCGCGCACAGGGACGACCGCCGCACCGCGCACAGGGTATGGCGCCACGCACAGGGACGGCCGCCGCACCGCGCACAGGGAAGGCCGGATCCGCGGCCGCGCGGAACAGGGTGGCTGGATCCGCGTGCACAGGCTGCACACAGGGAAGGCCGGATCCGCGGCCGCGCAGGACAGGGCGGCCGGATCCGCGGCGCCTCGCGCGCAGGAGCTGAGGGGACGGCGGCCGGATCCGCGACGGAGCAGAGGCAGGGGCAGTCGGATCCGCGATGGAGCAGAGGCGGGGACAGCTGGATCCGCGACGGAGCAGAGGCAGGGAAAGCCGGATCCGCGACTGCGGCGGCTGGGTGGGGAAGGGCCGCGACGGCGGCTGGGCGGGAAACAGCCGCGAAGGCGGCTAAAAAATTCGGGTTTCGTAACCTGCTCTGTTACCATGTTACTAACCTTGGGATTGATAATTGATGATTGGTCCCTAAGGACTGTAGGTAATATATATAGCCAGTAGGCTCTAGTCTGTAAATATCCCTCCGAGTACTTCTTTGACTAGGCTCTAGGCTCCATTTCTAACCTGTGGTTACCAACTGTACTCTCCAGTGATTTTCAGCTTTTAGCTCTATAGATAAGGTTCTTGATTAGTGTGCCCGAGATTAGCAAACTAATATATGCTATAAAAAGATATGTTAGTAGCAAAAGAATGCTAATAAAAATGTTTCTATCATCAAGTGTTCTGCTTCTGCATTTGAAAAGATAACATAAGTTGTCCTCTCTGCTGACCTTTTGTATTTCTAGATTTTAAAACAACCTATTTTTAGTACAGTTTTAAGTTATTTACCGTAACACAAGAATCTGCATTGTTGTGACTTGGTAGGAGATTGACACGAAGTATCGGGTTGCTGTCTTACACATTCCTTATGAGAAGTAACTGCAATGACATATTTGTACCAGTGGTTAGTCCATTAAACTCGACTTATCATTATTTTTGAGGAAAAGTATATTTGTGCCAACCCCATGTCACCTTACTATTTCCTATCCAACAAATATCACTTATTAGCTTTCCCCATCATAGGTTGATTATGAATTGGATGCCTTGTCTTCAACTTTCAAGAGGAAAATGAACTGCGGTGAAAAACATTTTTTATCTAATCTTTTCACTATTTTGAAGTGGTCTCCATTTTCGACAGAAGATGAATTATTGAATCAAGTAAGATGCATATCCTCTATTTATCAGTTTATGAGTTTAAACAATTCTATGCTGTCTCTTCCCTGACTTCCACTTCTACATTTCTGCTGAGATTTTAAAATTATCAACTGCAGAGCAATATATTGAAAACCAATTATATGGATTTTGTAGCTGCTTCGAATTCCCAAATGCATCGTTTTTTATTTGTTATGTTGGTGTCACCAAGGAGGTTTTACCTTACTAGCATTTAGGGACAGGGACTGGGATAAATTCATAGCCACTTGAGGAATATCTTTAAAATGTCCATGCTAGTTAGCTACAACTAAAGATTGATCTGTTGTTTAAATTAGCTTGCTACTTACACCCATGTGTGTCCTTGACAGTTCAGCAATATGGAGTGCCATGGCACAAAAATCATTGTATTCAACTTGTGGTTGAATGATGCATTGGAAATGGAGCTTGACTTTATAACTGATAAAGAGGTTTATATTTGATTCTCTCTCTTCAGTAGCTTGTACTTTATAAATGCACTGTAAGATATGCTTTCTTTTCTTCATTCGTCTTACTTAGCTTTCAAGGTTGCTAATCAGTTCATTTTCCACTGTTTTACATGTTTGCGATTTCTACAAATTATACTACTTGGACTACTAGGTCCAGTATCATGTTCTTATACATAATGAGGATGTGCCATATTGATAATGTCCATTGCCGTTACATGCAACTGTGCATATATTTTTTTTTGCTTAGAGTAAACTTGATGTGGTGTTGTAGGATATTTTGGTCTCAGGAGCACCGGAAATACGAGCAGGGCGGAATACAGTGGAAAGCTTGACACAGATGCATGTAGCAAACCGTTTCCGATATTCGCTTCGGGTAAGTTTATGGTAAATATGGTATCGCATGTTTTATCCAGAATATCTTACAGGCCATTGCATTGGCAGGTGTATGCATCTATACTATACCTACATGTACCTGAAAACTTTCAAATCATCTTGTGTGGACGAGCTGTTGAACCACATTATGTTGTCAATGATCTCATATACCGTGAATGTATCATATATCGACCACATGTTCAAGTAACCACAGAGGTTTGTTCTACACGACTAATGCCCCGTTTGGTTCCTTGGTTCCTTTAGTCACCTGACTAAACTTTAGTGACTAAAATACCCCGTTTGGTTCCAGTGACTAAACCTGACTAAAGAGCATTAATTAGAGTGAATAATGACTGCATTAACCCTATTAATTAGTGGCTGCCTACTGCACGGAGAAAGAGGAGAGGGCAAGTGAGGTAAAAATGTTACTTTAGTCCCTTTTGGTCACTCCCTTGGTGACTAAAGAACTAAAGTTTAGTCACCATACTTTAGTCACCCTGTTTGCTTTTTTAGAGACTAAAAGTGACTAAAGTTTAGTCACCCTAAACCAAACGGGGCCTCAATTTATTGCTACTGAGGTATGGAACTATTATGCACAGTTTTCCAATTTGAAATGATTATACACTGGAAGACTTATTCTAGTTTGGAAGTTGGAACGGTACCCTATTTTTTTTTGGCAAAGAACATTCGTTTCTGTGGCTTTGTGCTACATCTTTTAGTGTTAAAATTATTCTTAATTGTGTTTCCACTTCTCAAAAAATGAAGATCGTTTAGTATTGCTAGAAAGTATGCAAGTGCACTGACAGCTATTTGTTTGCTTATCCTTAGCCAGGTTGATGTCATTACTACAATTGGCTACTTAAAAGGTGCTCCACGACTTGATATCTATGGATTTAGTGTCTACCATAAGAACCGTCTTATACTGGTAAATTTTTAATTATACTGCATAGCATACTGCTTTTTAGCTTTGCCATGTTCTGTACTGTTATTTCCATGCACTTCTGTTCGCTTAGGAACCAAGATTTGACAGGATCATGCGATGACTGTATCAAAGATTTGGTCAATCTGCAAAGCTTAAATTAATGAGGTGTATGATTCTATCATGATGGATAAAATCATCAAGATAACTCAGAGAATTCGAACTCTTGAAATGCCACACCAATGGTTCATCAGAGTAATAAGCCAAGTACAAAGGTGGGTTTGTTAGGAAAGAATGACCACCCAATAGTTCCACTGAGTCTTGGTTACAAGTATACATAGAATGGGCCCAAAGGGCCATAAGGCCTGCATGGGCCAGAAATAGAAACAAAAGAAGAGAGAAAACTACATATGTCTGTATATATTAACAGTTTGAAGCTTGAAAATGACAATTTGGGGGTTCAATCCTCTTTGTGGAAACAAAAGTAAAAAAAAAATTGAGATTTGCTGCTAGCTATGGAGATTTCCGGCACTGTGCTAGCTGGCATTGTAAATAAGAAGAAATAGGTACCCAGATTTGAGGGGGTGTACACTCACACCTCCATTCACTTCAATGGAAATCAGATTACCTTTTCCAGGCGAGATGACTCTTATCCTCCCTGACCACGCCAAGATCACGTCCAGCTCCACACATGGTATTTCAAGACTTGAAATTTAAACTCTTGAGTGGCATAATCTGAATATCATTCTTTGGACTAGTGTTTCAAGATCGTATTCTTTGTTTTCTTCTTGAATGTATAAGAAGAGAAGCTCTGTTAGGACAGTTCTTAAGGAGCATAGAAAAGGACTCAATTCTATCATTGTTTTGGTTGCTTGGGTGATTTGGAAACACCGAAATGCCTGTGTGTTTGAGGGAAGGAGGCCTTCTGTTCTTGCTGTTCTTCAGGAAGATGCATCTGAAGTTGCTCTTTGGTGTATGGCAGGTGCCGGTGCTCTTCAGGAGCTCCTGGTACGCCAGTTCAATCTTGGGTAGCCTGTGGCGGTTTGGTTTTGGTGGCCCTGAGCCCGTCATATAGGCACTCAGGTCATAGCCAACCGTTGTACCTAGGGCTCACCTTTGGTAGCCCCATATCTTTTTTTTCTTCTTAATGAAATGACTCGCGGATCTCTTGCATTGTTCTATAAAAAAAGAATCTGATTCTTTGAAATGGCGCTGTATAAATTTTCCGCTTATGAATCGAGAATGATTGGAAGTCCAGGATACAATCAGGATAACTAAAGAGCCATTGTCATGTGGAGTGAAGGACACTCAGTTTTTGTAAATGTTGTGTACCTTTAGGTCTGTACGGCGTGGGAGTTGGTCTAGCTGGGCGCCTGTTCCTTTTTCTATTTCCTTTGTTACGAGTTGTACAAAAATTCGACCCCTGGGAAAGGTTCCCCACAGTCATTTGCTAAGAGTCAACAAAAGGCTGATCTCCAGGTCTTATCACAGCCACGAAGACGCATTTTCTTTTCTTTATACCAAGGGTTTGATACGTGGCTGGGGTCATTCACATGGAAGACTAGCGGCTATGCTACATGAGCACATCTCAAACTAGGGTCATACAGGTTCCTTCGGATTTGAGAAAAAACCACTATAGTCCATTGGTGCAAAATTCTCCTTCCCAGAGGCATTGTGTAGTAAAACATATTTGGAGTGTAGGTTTTTTTAGTTGCATTCACTGTTTATATATCTTAATTTATGTCATCTTTCACCTAATGTGGCTCGAGATTTGCTGCTAGCTATGGAGATTTGCATCTTTGGGGTTTGGCCAGAGCACGAGGTGTTAATTCTCTCTTGGTCCTTATGTTGGAGGAAGGGTGACTGACCTATGTTTAATATTTGTGCTCATGGTCAGTCTGTTGTCGTAAAGGGCACACTTGTTTGTTTTAATATCTAGGCTTAGTGTGGTTCTTTTGTAAGGATTTTACCTTGTGTTCTCTTTTTAATATAATGATACATAACTTTCCTGCATGTTTGAGAAAAAAATGCCATAGTTCACCTTATTCTAAAATGCGTCTGTTTAGTAGTATGTCATTATCAGAATTAAACCCAACTTGGAGGTAGCTATTAGAAGAGCCGAAGAAGAAATAGATTTATGGGTGTTGGCTGGGGCCAAGCATCTGGTTCTTCTTACAACTCCCATTCCAGGTATCTTGCAGGGGTCTGGTAGGAGAGTTTGTTGTAACTGATATGGACCCTTTTTTGTATTTTTGTTTCTGGCCACCTTGAATGGCCTTTTGTCCTGTACCGGTCCCTCTTATGTCATTTTTTTCTACCCTTCTTAATATAATGATGCGCAGTTCTCCTGCGTGCTCGAGAAAAAAATAGTTCATTACTATAACATTAGTATGACAAAACCTATAAAAGTCCAGGTACAAGGAGAAGGGTTGCATTAGGCGTGGCGAGCTAGCTATAAAAAACTTAGCCACTCAAATGGAGATGAAATCCAATAGAAAACCGTTGGGGCGTAACCCTCTTAGCGACGTGCCATATCGGAACCCGGGTATGGTGTTAAATAGGTAAGGGTGGGGCCGCCACCCCCTTGGTGGCGCATCGTGCCGTGATCTGGATGCGGTGTCAAGTGAGCAAGGATCGGGTCGTCGCTTCCTTAGTGGCGCGCTACATCGGCGTCCGGGTGTAGTGACAAATGTGCAAGGGTCCCATCTATGTTAATGGGTGCGAGGGGTAAGGAAGCTAGTTGAGCCGATTATGATCTGTTTAGGTAGTTGAAACGTAGGGTCCGATAAGCTAAGAGAGTTAGTTGATGCGGCGAGTAGGAGGCATGTTAATAACCTATGTGTCCAGGAGATAAAATGGAAGGGGCAAAAGGCGAAGGAGGTGGAGAACACTGGTTTCAAGCTTTAGTACTTTTTTTATCGAACCGTGCAGGAGAACTGCTTGCCATTTCATTAAGAGAGGAAAACCCTTGGGAGATTAGGATCCCCAGGGTTAAAACAGGACTTACAGACCAGGCAAAGGCACACGACCACGACCTCTAAGACCTGTAGGAGCCGATCCTACCGACTAACTCTTGGAGGGCTTTTGCCCCAGCCAGACACCATAAGTGCCCCTCAGCCACAATTGACTGGACTAGAACATGAGTGGCAAACAAAAATGGAGTAGGTATCCTGATTGATAAGAGCCTCAAGGACGGAGTGGTGGATGTCAAAAGGCAAGGAGCTAGGATTATCCTAGTCAAACTAGTTTTGGGGATGTAGTCTTGAACATTATAAGTGCATATGCCCCTCAGGTTGGTCTCAGTGAGAGCGAGAAGAGGAAGTTCTGGGAAGACTTAGATGGCATGGTCAGAGCAGTACCCACCAATGAGAAGCTTTTCATAAGAGGAGATCTCAATGGTCATGTAGGTTCAACAAATGCAGGTTATGAGCTGGCTCATGGAGGTTTTGAGTATGGTAGTAGAAATCAAGGAGAGGGTATTTTGGACTTTGCTATAGCCTACAACCTAGTGATAGCCAACACTTTCTTCAAAAAAGAGATTCTCATTTGGTGACTTTTAGCAGTAGCCATCGTTCGAGCCAGATCGACTTCGTTCTCACAAGGAGAGAAGATAAACAAGCATGTTTGGATTGTAAGGTGAGACCTGAAGAGAGTGTTGCGCCCCAACATAATCTTGTGGTGGCTGATTTCCGTTTTCGGATCCGTACCCATAGGGATAAACAAGCCAAAATTGTGAGGACGAAGTGGTGGGAACTCAATGGGGAGAGATCCGAAGTTTTTAAGGGAAGAGTTTTTATGGACGGCGCTTGGTCCGAAGAAGATGCAAACAACATGTGGGTGAAGATGGCAACTTGTATTAGGAAGGTGGCGTCTGAGGTGTTTGGAGTGACCAAAGGGAGTAGAGGTGAACTTAAAGAGACTTGGTGGTGGACCGAGGACGTTCAAAATGCAATAAAGGAGAAGAAAGAATGATACAGGAGCTTGTTCCATGAAAGAGAGGTATAAGGATGCAAAAAAGACCGCAAAGCGAGCTGTGAGTGAGGCAAAAGGTCGAGTCTATGATGATCTTTACCAAAGACTAAGTACAAAGGAAGGGGAGAATGATATCTATAAGATGGCTAGGATTTGGGAAAGGAAGACGAGGGACCTCAACCAAGTTAAATACATTAAGGATGAGATGGATCAACTCTTGGTGAAAGGACAAGACATCAAACAGAGGTGACAGAGGTATTTTGACAATCTTTTCAATGGTGAGAATGAGACTATGGACACACAGTTGGATGACTCCGTTGATGATTTAATAGATGCTTTGTACGTAGGATCCAAGAGTTAGAGGTCAAAGAAGCTTTAAAGAGGATGAAAGGGGGCAAGGCGATGGGTCCGAATAGTATCCCAATAGAGGTGTGGAAATGCCTTGGGGATATTGCTACTGTTTGGCTAACCAAGTTGTTCAACCATATTTTTCGATCAAACAATATGCCCGATGAGTGGAGAAGTACATTAGTACTAATCTTCAAGAACAAGGGAGATATTCAAAGTTGTAATAACTATTGAGGGATTAAGCTCATGAGCCTATGAAGCTATGAGAGAGAGTTATTGAGCGTCGCCTGAGAGGAATGACACATATCACCATGAATCAATTTGGATTCATGCCTGGAAGGTCAACCGTGGAAGCAAGTATCTTAATAAGATAGGTCATGGTGCGGCATAAGGAGCAGAAGAACTTGCACATGATTTTTATCGACTTGGAAAAGGCCTAGGATAAAATACTTAGGAATCTCATGTGGTGGGCATTGGATAAGCATAAAGTCCCAACAAAGTATGTTACACTCATCAAGGACATGTATGACAAGGTTGTGACTAGTGTCCGAACAATTGATGGTGATAAATGTTTTCCCGATTAACATAGGACTACATCAAAGTTCAGCTTTGAGCCCTTATCTATTTGCCTTAGTGATAGATGAGGTCATGAGCTATATATAAGGAGATCCCTTGGTGTATGCTTTTCGCTGACGATGTAGTTCTAGTAGATGAAAGCCGCGAAGGAGTAAATAGAAAGCTAGAGTTTTGGCGTCAGACCCTAGAGTCAAAAGGATTTAGAATTAGCAGGACCAAAATCGAGTATATGAGATGTGATTTTGGTACTACAATTAATGAGGATGGAGATGTAAGGACACCTTCCGTTATTTGGGATCGATGTTACAAGGAGATGGTGATATTGATGAAGATGGAGAATAAGACAATGGCTCTCGCGCTCGCGTCCCGTCCCCTCGGGTTCGCGTCCCGTCCCCTCCCCTCCCGTCCGCTCACCTCCTCCCCGTCCGGCGCCTCCTCCCACGCCACCAACAGCTCGCCGGTGGTCACTCCGACTCCGGCGACCACCTCACCACCGCGTATCCTCTCTCGGAAGGCGCCGACTTCCACCTCCTCCTTGTCCCCGGCGGCGCGGCCGTCCCTGACGGCGGGTCGGTCCAAATTCCATCGCTGGCAGGAAGTGTCTCCTGCGTCAAATGAAGGTCCCTACCTCCCCTTCCCGGCGTCTGCTTCTCCGGCGGGTGTGGCGATCCCTGGTTCGATGGACGGGCGCATGTCCTTCAGGGACGTGCTGCTTACGGCCTCCCAGGCGCCGCCCCCCGGGCTTATCAAGGACCCCACTCCACCGGTGAAGGCCGTTCTTCTGACCGCGGCGCGCCACATTCACTCGCCGAGGCGCGCTGTTCCAGATGTTGATGATGGCTGGCGAGTGGTCCGGGGCAGAGGCGCTCGTCGTCGCGCCGCCTTGCCGAAGAAGCGGCGGCCGGTCCCGGCGGAGTTACATGGCAGGTGCTTCAACTGCCTGTCGTCGTCGCACCGGGTGGCGGATTGCCGCAGGGCCACGAGATGTTTCAAGTGTTGGCGGCCGGGGCACTTGGCGGCGGCGTGTCTCGTGGATCGTCCCATTCGGTCTTCTGTGTGGGATCGCCTATCTCTGCCACGCGGGGCTGCGAAGGACCGGGCGGCCGGCGTCATCAGGCGTACTTCGGTTTGGCGGCGGATCACCCCGGCGAGCTCTTCGGACGGCGTTATTGGGGCGGCTGTCTCTGCTCCTGTGCATGGGGCTGCTCCTAACAATGAGGATGGTGCTCCTGTCGTCGAGGGCTCGCAGTCCAGGATGGGGCGCAAGCGGCGGAGGGGTCCGCGTCGTAGGCCTGAGGCTTCCAGGGGGCCTCCTCCTCCCCCTTCCCCGCCGGCCTTCGTTTCTGGCGTCTCGGAGAGCCAGAGGGCTGGGCGGACTGCAGCGGTAAGAGATGTTCCCGCTCGGAGACCTATATGCGTCATGGAGTTCTCGGCGGGGTTTGCTCGGGAGGAAGTTGATCTCCGACGTGCCCTCTTCGTCTCCATCACTGGTAACCGTCCTATGGTCTCTCCTGACATGGTTTTGGACGAAGTTGCGCGGTCATACGATGTTGATCGTGGCCTGTTGAGAATTCATCGATCCAACCCTGAGGATTTCATTCTTTTTCTCCCTGACGAGGAGTTAGCTGTGCGGGTTTTCAATGGCGGCAGACATTTCCTTGCTCCTGGCTTCAGTCTGAAATTCAAGCGCTGGTCACGCTTCATCCATGCGACGGGTGGCTCTCTCCCGTTGTTGGCAAATGTTGAGCTGAGAGGGATTCCGGCGCATGCTTGGGATCGCTCAACTGTGGAGCGGTTGCTGTGTAATCTTGGGTTGATCAAGTCAGTGCATCAGTGCTCTTTGGACAGAAGTGATCTCGATGTCTTTCGTGTCCTGGCATGGTGGGCCGATGGGTCGGAGCTCCGCCGTGAAGTTGATCTCTTTATCAAGGAACCCGTGCATGGCTTGGATGAGTCGTCGGAGAAGCTGTGTCTTGTCTACCCCATTTTGATCGAGGCCACTCCTGTTGCTCTTGGTGAGCGTGGGCCGGGGGGACCGCCATCCCCGCCGCCCCCTCCTGCCAAGGGGGGCGACGACCCCAGGGGTTTTTCGCCGCGACGCTTGGCTGGCTCCGGAGGATGTTCCGGCGACGGGCGGTCATCGAGGGGGTCTGCGAGGGGACCCGTGCACTCGCGGCTTGGCCCGCCGGTGCATACCACGTGCCACGTGACACCTGCTGTGACGTCGGTGTTGCACGTCGTGCATGTGCCAGAAGAGGAGCAGCCTTCACCGGGGGATGTGGTACATGTTGCTCCTGGCGCTGCTACTGAGGCCCCTATGGTGGTTGATGACGTCCCCAGTGGCGTCCCCGATGGCGCTGCTGTCCCTGCTGGCCCTATGGGTGATGATGGGATTGAAGTGGCGGCCGTCTTGGGGGCACGGTCCCGCCTCAGAGATCCGCCTTTGTCCTACTCTCGGAGGAGCCGGGTGGTTGCTGTGGCCACCCCACCGCGGGCCCCTGCCGAACAGTTCATCAACCGCATCACGTCGAAGGTGGGATCGCTCCTTCCTGTGCCAAAAATTTCAAGAAGAAGATCCAAGACCGCCCAGGCAAGCCATGCCCCTCGCCGGAGTCGCAGGGTTGCTGGCCTGCCTGTTGAGCCTGGGAAGCTTGATGCTTCAGGCTGCAGGAAGTCCCTGTTGCGTGCGCTTGGTTCTGACGTTGTGGAGGTCAAAATCACCATGAAAGATCAAGATCGGTATGCCAGTCTCTTCCCCCAACAGCTCTCGGTCGTCCAAATCTCTGCTCTGGCTGCACTGTTTGGTTGGCCCGCGCCTGTGACGTCAGTGGAGGCTGGTGGGCTGATGGTCTGTGGTATGTGACTGCGCTGCGGCTCATGTCGGTCGTCTCTTTCTTGTTGCAATGAATCCAGATCATCTGATTTTCTGGAATGTGCGCGGTCTGAATTCCGCGGCTCGGCAGGATGGTGTTCGGCTAATGATGAACTCTGTCAGTGCTGATGTGATTTGTGTCCAAGAAACAAAAATGGAGGAGTGTTCCCGGGGTTTCATTCTCAAACTGCTAGGGGCCGACTTTGATAATAACTACATCTTTGTGCCTTCAGTTGGTGCTAGTGGTGGGATAATTATTGCTTGGAGATCTAAACTTGGTGTGGTTGGTGCTAGTCGTGTTGATGCGCACTGTGCTTCGGTCCAGTTTTGCCCTTCTGATGGCGAGCCCTGGTGGCTGACTTGTGTCTATGGGCCTCAGGGGAATGACAATAAGGTGGCCTTCTTGCAGGAACTTCGTGATGTCCGTGCTCAGTGTGCTGGTCCCTGGGTGGTGGGGGGTGATTTCAACCTCATTTACAAAGAGGATGACAAGAGTAATTCAAACATAAACCGTGCTATGATGGGCAGGTTCAGGCGCTTTATTGATGATTTGACTCTTAAGGAAGTTCCTCTCCGCGACAGGAAGTACACTTGGGCCAGTTCATCAACTAGTTCTTCTCCGGTTCTTGTCAAGCTGGATAGGGTGTTTTGCTCTGTGGACTGGGAGCAGCAATTCCCTGGTTGCTTATTGCAAAGTGCAGCCTCCGATGATTCAGACCATTGTCCTCTTGTTTTAGGTCTGAAAGATGTGTTCCATGGCAAAAAACGATTCCATTTTGAGTCTTTCTGGCCCAAGTTTTATGGTTTTCAGGAGACTGTTTCTTCAGCTTGGGATTCGGTGGAAGCGACTGCTTGCCCCCTGGAGTCCCTAGCTCTTAAATTGAAAGCCACTGCTAGAGGCCTGCAAAGTTGGAGTGACCGCAAAGTGGGAAATTTTAGTAAGCAGCGTGCGTTGGCAAGAGAGATTATCTACCAGTTCGAGCTTGCGAGGGAGTTCAGGCAGCTTTCTGAGTTGGAGATTTGGCTGTTAAACAGACTCAAGAAGCATTCTTTGGCATTGGCGTCGCTCATTCGTACAGTTGCTAGACTCCGCTCTAGGGTGGCTTGGTTGAGACATGGTGATGCCAACACCAAGTTTTTCCATGCATGTGCTCGTTATAGGAAGAAGAAGAACTTCATCGCCAAGTTGTCTAATGGTGATGGGCTGGTTACTAGTCATGATGATAAAGCGGAGGTGCTGCTCAATTATTTTACGGAGCTGATTGGTAGCAGCAGTGACAGGGTGTCTTCTATTGATCTTGAGGCCCTTGGGATCCAACACCATCTTCTGGATCACCTTGTCAGCTCATGTTCGGAAGAAGAAGTTTGGGATACCATCAAGCTGATGCCCTCTGACAAAGCGCCGGGGCCCGATGGCTTCACGGGAAGATTCTATAAGGTGTGTTGGCCAATCATTAAGAAGGACATCATGGCGGCTGTTGCAGCAGTTTGGAGGAAGGACTTTCGGAATTTTCGGGCTCTTAATTCAGCCTTCGTTATCCTCCTTCCTAAGGTTGAGAACCCGTCTAATGCCAAGGAGTTTAGGCCTATAAGCCTCATTCATAGTTTTGCCAAACTAATTACGAAGATCCTTGCAAACCGGTTGGGAGGTCAGCTTGATAGTATGGTGTCCAAGAACCAAAGTGCTTTCATCAAGGGAAGATTTATTCAAGACAACTTCATGTTGGTCCAACAAACAGCCCGCTTCCTTCATTCTCAGAATCAGCCAACAATTATGCTGAAACTGGACATATCAAAGGCGTTTGATTCAGTATCCTGGCCCTTCTTGTTGGAAGTCTTGCGGAGTCTGGGGTTTGGTGCTGGATGGTGTGACATTGTAAGTGGGCTGCTTGCCACATCCTCCTCTCAGATTCTCCTTAATGGTATTCCAGGGGACTTCATTCCACACAGAAGAGGGCTGCGGCAGGGAGACCCCCTCTCCCCTATGTTATTCATTTTGGTGATGGACGTTCTAAACCTCATGGTGGGGCGAGCTGTTGAAGCTGGGCTGTTGCAGCCCCTGTCAACTCGATCATTTCTGCATAGAGTCTCTCTTTACGCGGATGATGTTGCGCTTTTCATCAAACCTACTGCGGATGACCTTGTTCTGGTGGGGGATATACTCAGGCTGTTTGGTGAAGCTTCCGGTCTCCAAACAAATATTCAGAAAAGTAGTATTATCCCTATCAGGTGCTCACAGTCGGAGGTAGCCACTGTTCAGGATCATCTGCCTTGCAAGCTGGAGGAATTCCCTTTTAAATATTTGGGGCTGCCGCTGTCCTTAAAAAGGCTCAATAAAGCGCAATTACAGCCCTTCATTGACCGCTTGGCGAACTCTCTCCCGGGTTGGAAGGCTGATCTTATGACTAAGGCAGGAAGAGCGGTCCAGGTTCAATTTGTGTTGACAGCTACTGTTGTCTATCATGCTATGGCTCTAGATCTCCCTTCTTGGGCCCTCAAGGCCATGGATAAAATCAGGAGGAATTTTCTTTGGCGTGGCAGAAGCGAAACTAATGGAGGTCATTGTCTGATTGCTTGGCCTAAAGTCACTAGACCTAAGGAGCTGGGCGGCCTCGGCATCTCTAATTTACAGTCTTTGAATTGGGCTCTTCGTGTTAGATGGCTTTGGCTTCAAAAGACTAGTCCGGACAAGGCTTGGGCTTCTTTTCAACTCCAGTTTTCAGATCAGGTGAAGTCTCTCTTCGATCTTGCCTTAGTCTCTGAAGTTGGAGATGGCAGCAACACCTTGTTTTGGTGTGACAGATGGCTGTTAGGGCAGCGCCTGGCTGATCTGGCCCCCCACCTATGTGCTATGGTTCCTAAGGGAGTAGCTAACAAGAGAACGGTCGCTGAGGGTTTAACTGATATGGCTTGGGTCCACGATCTTCGTGGTACGGTCACTGCTGTGGTCATCGCTGAGTTCATTAAATTAGCGGAAGCTGTTTCAGAGGTGTTGCTGTTGCCTGATACCCCTGATAAGCATATCTGGAGATTCTCAAGCTCGGGCCAATATTCAGCAAAGTCTGCTTATGAGATGATCTTCATGGGCTCAATCACTTTCGAGCATTGCGATCTTATTTGGAAAAGTTGGGCGCCTCCAAAGTGTCGTTTCTTCTTATGGCTGGTTGCCCACAACCGTTGCTGGACGGCCGACCGGTTGGCTAGGCGCAACCTCGACCATCCCGACGCTTGTGTCCTTTGTGACCAGGAGGAGGAGACGATCAACCATCTGCTGCTGTCTTGCGTTTTCGCTCGGCAATTCTGGTTTATCCTTCTCCAGAGGATTGGGCTTGCTGGTGTGGCACCGCAACCGGGTGAAGAGGACTTCATGGCTTGGTGGAAAGGCATCTCCACTCCCGTGGGGGGATTTTCTCAGGCTAGCCTTAATTCCTTAGTGATCTTGGGGGCGTGGTGTCTTTGGAAGCATCGGAATGATTGTGTTTTCAATGGGATGAGTCCAAATCTTTCTGCTGCCTTAGCCATGGTTGGGCATGATATTATGCTTTGGAAGCTGGCTGGTGCCAATGGTCTGTCGCTGCCAGATGTTGCTACCTAAGTGATATTGTGCTTCTGGTGTGATTGTGTGTTTGGGGCTGTTATGTCTGTCTTTGTTTCTCTCCTCCTGTTATCCCCTGTAATTCTTGTGTGGCCTCTTGGCTATAACTTTTGTGTTTTTGCTTCTTCTATTAATATAAAAAATACGCAATTCTCTTGCGTATTCGAGAAAAAAAATATTGATGAAGATGTTAGCCATAGGATCAAAGCGAGGTGGATGAAATGGCGTCAAGCATCGAGAGTCCTATGTGACAAGAGAGTGCCACAGAAGTTGAAAGGCAAGTTCTACATGACAACGATTAGGCTTGCGATGTTATATGGCGTTGGGTGTTGGCCTACTAAGAGACGACATATCCAACAACTAAGTGTCGCAGAGATATGTATGTTGCGTTGGATATGTGGGCACACAAGATTGGAACGAGTGAGAAATGATGTCATGCATGATCGGCTAGGAGTAGCGCCAATTGAAGAAAATCTTATTCAAGTTCAACACCAGTTGAGATGGTTTGGGCATGTCCACCGGAGACCCCCAAAGGCACCCGTTAATTTATTCTATAATCTTTTGGATTTCATTCCATATAATTTATATCCTTTAGTAAGGATGGAATTCTTATCATTCGAACAAAACAATGGATGTGTAGAAGTTCCTCACTGTATCTCTCTCAACCTACTGTTATTGCCATTGTCATAATGTTTGGGTTTAGGGCCATCTAATTCATAAAATGTCACCATTCAAATCCCCACCCATTATAATTGATATTAAATTCTGATGGGTCATTTTCATCCATTCTTCACTCCAACCTACTGTTATTGCCATCGTCATAATGTTTGGGTTTGGTTTGGTGGGAAGGAGTTGTCGCGGTCCCGGGTGATCCAACGTATAAGGGGCTGTCAAAGGGCCTCAATTCTTTGATCATTCTTGGGGCTTGGGCCATTTGGAATCACCGCAATCGTTGTGTCTTCAATGGAGAGCAGCCTTGTTCTACCATGGTCATCAAGTGGGTCAAGGAGGAGTCTCACAACTAGTGTAGGGCTGGAGCCAGTGGATTAGATAGCATCCTTTCCGCTCCAGCGCACTGATCGGCGACCTTCTTTCTTGGTCATGAGTGCAGTTGGTCATAACATCATTGTACTTCTAGCTATCCTAGAGTGCGTGTGGGTGTGTGGGTTTGTTTGGCTTTGTATGAGGTTTCCTATCCTCACCTTTTTTCCTCTTAATATAATGATACGCAGCTCTCCTGTGTTTTCGAAAAAAAAATGTTTGGGTTTAGGGCCATCTAATTCATAAAATGTCACCATTCAAATCCACCACCCTTTATACTTGATATTAAATTCTGATGGGCCATTTTCATCCATTCCTCACTCCACTTCTTTTTCTTCAGCCCTATTGGCCTGCAGGTTCATGTAGTGGACGTAGAAGAGGCATTGCTGGTAAGAACTCCCACTATTTTTTTTGACTCTTGCCTTATTTCTATTCCTAATAGTTTTGTATTGATATGAAAGGATATTTATATTATGCTAATTTGTCATTTGTTAGGGGTTTTGGAGGCAAACTTCATAAGACCTACACATGATAAGCAAGATTTTGAGAGGACGGGTCTTTTCCAAAGACTTGAGACACGATTGAAAGACATGGCAAAAGAGTATTGGTCAGTTCACTTTTACTTTGTTTTTTTTACTGTATATCATATTGGAGCTACGTACATATGGTTTTCACATTCATATATTGAGTCGAAATTGTTAGATTACCCGTCTAGGGTTTGGGGTCTTCCCCATGTAATTACTATCTCACCCCTTTGTAATGGGTCAGGCCCAATTACCTAAGTCTATTAATACCACACCCAACCCTGATTAGGGTTAGGGTTTTCCATTCCAACTTGGCACCAGAGCCAATTTTTTTTTCTCTTCCCTCCCACCCACAGCCGTCAGGCTGCTCCCCCTTCCCCGCCAGGCGTCCCTCTCTGGCCGTCGGCCTCCCTGCAGCCGCCTCCGCCCGGCCCTTCCACCGGCGGCGCGCGGCTCCTTTCGTTCCCCAAGCAGCCGGCGGCCCTGGTGGCGGCGCGGGCGCGGCCCCCGCGCCCTGCGCCCATCACCGCCTGCGGCCGACGCCCCTGCCGCGGCCCGACCGAGCCGCTACCCTGCGCAGCCGCCAGGACCCGGCCCCCAACCTCGACGGCCGCTGACCTCGCCCCTGCGCGCCCAGCCGCTTGCCGCCGCGACCCCGACGCTCTCGTGCCAGGAAGCCGAGCCGACCCCAAGCACGCCTGCGCACCGCGTCCGGCGCCCAGACCCGCGCCGTGCACGCTCTCTGCCCCGACGCGTCGCGACGCCCTGCCGCCGCGCGCCCTCTCTGTTGGTCTCGGCCCCCAGACCGCGACCGCCCTGTGCCGGATCCCATTGCGCCCGGCCTCTCCTCGCCGGGATCCCGCCGCGTCCGGCCCCTCCGCCTCTTTGCCCCGTCGCCGACTTTCGCGACCTCTTCCTCCAGCTCTCCTCCGTCGGCCGCCCCGCCGCGGCCTCCTCTTCCCCTGCCTACCAGCGTTGTCTCCTCCCTCACCGGTTCCATGGCGTCCCTCCCACCATACATGAGCTTTACCTCGCCCGCCGCTCTCGTGACTGTGCGTGTCCTCCTCCACGACGGCCAGCTCATCCGGGGCATGTTCGTGTCCTTCGATCCAGTCTGGAACCCTATTCTTCGGGACTGCGTCGAGGTCCACCCTCAGGCGGGCTGTCACGTGCCTTGACCACTTGTCTTCCCACGTGCTGCGATCGCCTCCCTAGCGGTTGAGCCCGTGTCATCTCCCTCCCTTCCTAGTGCCTCTGTCGGGGCACCTTCTTTGGCCCTCTCCGCTCACACCGTACCTTCGCCACTTCCACTTCCCCAAACCACCACCGATTGGGTGGTTGACTCCGGGGCCTCCTTCCGCACTACCCCCACCACTAGTTCGTTACTCCACTCCCATCCACCCCACCCCTCACATCCTACCTCCATCGTCGTCGGCAACAGTTCCACCCTCCCGGTCACCTCAATAGGTACATCGGTTCTTCCAGGACCATTCTGCCTTAACGACATCCTTGTTGCTCCCGGACTGACTCATCCCCTCCTCTCGGTTCGTCGCTTCACTAGTGACAACCAGTGCTCTATGGAGTTCGACCCCTGGGGTCTCACCATACGCCACCTTCCCACACATGCTTTGCTCGCTCGCTGTGACAACTCCGGCTCCCTCTATTCTCTTCACTTGCCCTCCACTCCCACACCAGAGTAGCCTCATCTCCTGCACTTACTACTACCACCACATCACATGCTCTTGCTACTACCACCACCTCCTCCGCCATTTGGCACCGTCGCCTCGGGCACCCTGGACCTGACGTCATGTCCCAGCTTTCCGGCCACTCTGACATATCATATACTCGGGGCTCTTCTGAGCGCCTCTGTCATGCTTGTCAGCTCGGCCGTCACTCCCGTCTTCCTTTTTCCACTTCCACGTCCAGGGCTGTTCAGGCCTTTGATCTTGTCCACTGCGATCTCTGGAAGTCTCCTGTCCTTAGCCTCTCCGGCTACAAATACTACCTGGTCATTCTGGATGACTACTCCCATTTCCTTTGGACTTTCCCCCTTCGGCTGAAATCTGACACGTTTACCACCCTCACTCACTTCTTCGCCTGGGTATCCACCCAGTTCCGGCGCCCGGTCCGTGCCCTGCAGTGCGACAATGGCCGCGAGTTCGACAACAACGCCTCCCGTTCTTTCTTCCTCACTCACGGCGTCCAGTTACGTCTCTCGTGTCCCTACACCTCTGATCAGAACGGCCGGGCCGAGCGCATGATTCGCACCACCACCAACATGATCCGCTGCCTTCTCTTTCAGGCGTCTCTCCCTGCCACCTACTGGGCAGAGGCCCTTCATACCGCCACGCATCTCCTCAGCCGTCTTCCCTCGAAGGCGGTGAGCCACCCTACACCTCACTTCGCCCTGTACAGCACAACCCCTTCCTACGACCACCTGCGCGTGTTCGGCTGTGCCTGCTACCCTAACATTTCCGCTACCGCCCCTAACAAGCTTTCTCCTCGCTCCACTCGCTGCCTCTTCCTCGGCTACTCCCCTGACCACAAGGGGTATCGGTGCCTGGACCTTACCTCCCACCGCATCATCTCTCGTCACGTCGTCTTCGACGAAGATGTGTTTCCCTTTGCAGGCTCCACCCCACCCACCGATCTTAACTCCCTCCTCGAGTCCGACCTGGTCCCCCCCACCCCCGGCGCCCCGTCTTGCGCCGTTACCTGCTCCTCGTGCAGCCACGATGCCACAGCTCGCGCCCATTTCCGCGCCACGCGCAGCCCCGTCGACCCCGCCTGCGCCACGCGCGGCCACGTCGATCCTGCCTGCGCAACACGCGACCCCGTCGACCACACCTGCGCCACGCGCGGCCCCGTCGATCCTACCTGCGCCACGCGCGGCCCCGTCGATCCTACCTGCGCCACGCGCGGCCCAGTCGACCCCGGCTCGCTTCGCCAACCCCACGCTCGTCTACCACCGCCGCGGCCACGCCACTACCTCGGCGCCCCCCGACTCGGGCCCGTCGACGAGCGCGACCCGCTTCGCCGACCCCGCCGTCGTCTATCACCGCCGTGAGCCGGCCAAACCTGCCGCTCTCGACGTTCCGGCGGTCCGCTCCGAGCCGTCCGTATACCACCCAGTCGCCATCCACCGCAACCCCGGACACGTCCACCCGATGGTGACTCGGCGCGCCGCTGGCGTTCTTCGCCCCGTCGACCGGCTGATCCTGGTAGCTGATACGTCCAACACTCCACTCGACGCTTCCCCGGTGCCCTTTTCCGTTCGCACTGCCCTCGCCGACCCACATTGGCGTCGTGCTATGGAGGAGGAGTACGCGGCCCTCTTGGCCAACCACACCTGGGACCTGGTGCCGTGTCCACCAGGCACCAACGTGGTCACCGGCAAGTGGCTATTTCGCCACAAGCTGACCTCAGATGGCTCCCTCGACCGCTACAAGGCCCGTTGGGTCCTTCGGGGCTTCACACAGCGCCCCGGAGTGGACTACGACGAGACCTTCAGCCCCGTCGTCAAGTTCGCCACTGTTCGCGCCGTCCTCTCCCTCGCCCTCTCCCGCGACTGGGCGATCCATTAGCTCGATGTCAAGAATGCCTTCCTCCATGGCACTCTGACGGAGACTGTCTACTGCAGCCAGCCCACCGGCTTCATCGACGCTGACCGTCCGGATCTGGTCTGCCGGCTGAACCGGTCCCTATACGGCCTCAAGCAGGCGCCACGTGCATGGTACAGTCGCTTCGCCTCCTACCTAGCCTCCATCGGCTTCGTCGAGGCCAAGTCGGACACGTCCCTGTTCATATACCGGCGTGGCGACGACACCGTCTACCTCCTGCTCTACGTCGACGACATTGTGCTCACGGCATCCACCGCCGACCTTCTACACCGCACGATCGTCGCCCTTCAGCGGGAGTTCGCGATGAAGGACCTGGGGCCCCTACACCACTTCCTCGGCATCACCGCCGAGCGCTGGCCTCAGGGTCTCTTCCTCCACCAGCGCCAGTACGCCATCGACATCCTGGAGCGGGCTGGCATGTCTGACTGCAAGCCCTGCTCCACGCCTGTCGACACTCAGGCGAAGCTCTCTGAGGGCGACGGGCCTCCGGTCGCCGACGCGACGTCCTACCGGAGCCTGACCGGCGCGCTCCAGTACCTCACCTTCTCCAGGCCCGACATCGCATACGCCGTCCAGCAGGTGTGCCTGCATATGCACACTCCGCGGGAGCCCCATCTCACCGCGCTTAAGCGGATTCTGCGCTACCTCCGCGGCTCCCTTGAGTCCTTGACTACGTCCTCCTTCTCCAACCATCCCCGACGTCGGAGCTCGTGGTCTACACCGACGCTGACTGGGCTGGCTGTCCCGACACGCGCCGGTCCACCTCCGGTTACGCCGTGTTCCTGGGCGCCAACCTCGTCTTTTGGGCCGCCAAGCGTCAGCCCGTCGGATCTCGCTCCAGCGCTGAGGCCGAGTACCGTGTACTGCGACAACGTCAGCGCGGTCTACCTCTCCACTAACCCCGTGCAGCATCACAATCAGCTCCTCCACGAGCTCCACAGTCCCCTCCAGCGCGCCACCCTCGTCTACTGCGACAACGTCAGCGCGGTCTACCTCTCCACTAACCCCGTGCAGCATCAGCGCACGAAGCATGTGGAGATTGACCTGCACTTCGTCCGTGAGCGTGTCGCTGCCGGTGACGTTCGGGTTCTCAGCGTCCCCACCACGCTGCAGTTCGCCGACATCTTCACCAAGGGGTTACCGTCGAGTGTATTTTTAGACTTTCGATCCAGTCTCAACATCTGTACAGGATAGAGTTGTGACTGCGGGGGGTGTTAGATTACCCGTCTAGGGTTTGGGGTCTTCCCCATGTAATTACCGTCTCACCCCTTTGTAATGGGCCAGGCCCAATTACCTAAGTCTATTAATACCACACCCAACCCTGATTAGGGTTAGGGTTTTCCATTCCAACTGAAATAGATGTGTTGCTCTACTTACATAGTGGCCATGTTTTTTTCTCGAACGTGCCAGAGAGGTGCACATCATGATATTAATAAGAAGGTATAAAAGGTTCAAAGTAGATGAATACAGGCACAAAGAGGGCCCCCCTTAGGGCTTGTTAGGTTATGGTTGGATTGAGGGGGATTGGAGGGGATTAAATCCCCTCCTATTCAAATTGAGCTGGCGCCTACTATTAGATCTAATCATGTTACTGTACACCAAATGCACAACCCACTAGTAGATCAAATTTGAATAGGAGGGGATTAAATCCCCTCCAATCCCCCTCAATCCAGATCAAATCGAACATGCCCTTTTTTCTGGAATACGCAGGAGAGCTGCGTATCATTGCATTAATAGAAAGAATAGAAAGGGGGATAGAATCCCGGTACAGAACACACACACACACCACTTATAAACTAACTAAGGATCACCGACTATCATGGAGGAAACACGACCCACAACACTGATCTAAGCTAGCAACTCATCAACTTGGAGGAAGGACAGAGCCTTGGCTCCAGTCAAGGACCATAGCACCGCCTCTTCCCTAGCCACTCTAAGGGCAGTGACCAGGCTGGGATTACAACCATCAAAAACGCATCTATTCCTATGCTTCCAAATGGTCCAAGCACCTAGGATCACTAGAGAATTAAAACCTTTTCTCAAAAAATCAGATGCCCGAGAGCTGCTAGACTTCCACCACGACTCAAAGGAATCCTCATGAGCTGGACATAGAACCTGCAGCCCCACTAAACTAAGGAACTGAAACCAGAACTGCTTGGCAAAAACACATTTGACCAGCAAATGATTCATGGTTTCAGCCTCTTGGTCGCACAGGGGGCACTGCTCAGGTCGGTCTAGTCCTCTTTTTATAAGCCTGTCAGCAGTCCAGCACCTATTATGTTCCACAAGCCATATAAAGAACTTGCACTTGCCAGGAGCCCAAGATTTCCACACACGTTCTGCTGGTTCGAACTGGACCGAACCAAGGAAAAGAGCTTTATAAGCAGAACTAGTTGTATACTCCCCTGAAGCGCTGAATTTCCATAAGTGGCGATCCCTTATTCCAGGTTGGAGCTCAACTGCAGTGTTTGATTTGGTGCCCCCGCGTCTTGCCAACAGACAGTTGGTCAAAGATGTGCTCCCTAATTTTCAGTGGATCTCCGATGTGAATGGGGCAATTTCAGTTAGACTCATTGCTGAATTCTTGGAAATCGAACATGCCCTTACAGAGGCCAAAAATAAAAATACACATAGGAGTCCATAACAAAATTGAAAAGGCTCTCAACTACTAAAGGCCAGGAATAGGGACTATTAGGAGGGCTAGGTTCTTAGCGCCAGCCAGCTCCCAATTTTCCCTTTCTTCCTCAGCTCTTGTAATGGCTGCTTCTAAGTTTGGATGAACTTTTCAAAGACACAACCATTTCTATGATTCCAAAGGATCCAAAGCCTGAGGATAATTAGAGAATTTAGACCCTTGGCATTTCCTTGCAACTAATCACTGGATATTTTCCACCACTGCATAATGCTGTCTTCACCCGGTTAAGGGGTAAGCCCCTGCAGGTTAACTTGTTCCAGCAGTGAACCAAAAATTCCTGGCAAATGCACAGCCCACTAGTAGATGATCTATTGTCTCAGGCTCTTGATCACAAAGTGGGCATCGATCAGGATGATCAAGTCCTCTGTTCTGTAGTCGATCTGCTGTCCAACACCTTCGAAATGCCGCTAACCACAAGAAAAACTACATTTTGAAGGAGCCCATGAATGCCAAATTCTCTCATAATGTTCAAAATTTTATCTTTGAATTTATCTAATCATGTTACTGTACACATACTTGTTTTTGTATTTGGAGATGCTTTGTTTTTATGGACAGATAAGTAGTTGACAAACTTCCCAATCCATGTATGGCAGGACTTACCATTGTCATATGGTTGGTTACACTCGGGTCATGAAAAAGCCTCCTCCAGCACATTATGTATCAACTATTGCTGAGAAGGGTGATGATAACTTAGCAGCTCAGTCTACCACAAAGACTTATGGTTACAATTCAAGAGCCAGGGTACCGGTAGCATTGCAGCCTTGTTCCAATGCATATAACACACAAGATCCTATGCATGCTGATGTTGGTGTCGTGATGGATCAAATGAACTATGGTGCATGCCCTTCAATGACTATAAATGTGGGGACAACATTACATTCACTAAGATATGCACCACAACAATCTCAATCTGGTTGGTTTCATCTATATTTCATCTCCTTTAATTATTCCTTGATATTTTCTGATTAATGTTCTGTAAGCAGAACTATGCAAACGAAGAAAGTCTTCGGAGATTCACTGGAGATCTCAAAAAAAGCAGAACACCAATATTTATTCGGATAAACCTGAAAGCGATAGTGGAACAGAGGTTGGAAATGTGCTGATTACTTAATTACGCTGTTTTCTTCAAAGTATATCAATTTCTTTTCCCCCCTTACAATCATTCACATACTTCTAGATGGCAGAGTTCAGAGTTGTACTTGACTCGTCCACCATGCTAAAGGCTGAGTGAGTAAAGCAATCTTTTATCTTACTTGATAACCACTTTAATTACTAATTTCATTCTGCATATTCGTTGTGTCTAAAGCTGCCATAAAATTCTGAAACGATGATGTAAGGAAAATGCTTTGTACCATAAGGTTAGTCTTAGTAGGAGTTTCATTTGCATTTAATAGGCTGCCACATAAGCATTTTTAATGACGTGGCAATATTTCTAAGAGAAAGGAGTTTCATGCCCTTGGCTCGGTTACCAACTCAAAATGAGTCATAGAATTAAATGTCTGTGAATCAAAATAATGAAAGTATGCATTGAGTGATGGTTTTATCCATGTTTCATTGCATTCTACGTTCTACGTTGTTAAAAACAACGCTACGAAACTCTACATTGATAGTGGTCTAAGTGGATGTTAATGATCCTGAGTCACCTCTGAGTAAACACCACCAAAAGGATGTATTAGTGGAATTGGTTGTTTGGGATGGGAGATAAGACACCGCAGATGAGAAAGATGAGTTCAGATGACACATGACAGTTTCATTACAAAATAAATAAACTCTTGGCAGTTTTTTATTATTGTTAAGCAAAAATAACAAGCACAAAAATAAGCACAATTTATTTAAGATTAATCTGAAAGGGAAACCATACAAAATTATGGATTAACTTGATCTGCAGATATGTTGTTCCATAATGCATCTGGTTAATTCACCGAGTTAATGTCCAAACTTGTCGGATAATCACCTATAATCTTATACACATAAATGCTTGAAAAGATTGTATACAACCTATAATCCCCGTTTTGTAGATTTATTTGTCGTGCAGAGGTAGTAGTTTATTCTCATTTGTTTCAGCGATAGTCTTACAAGACTCAAAGCAAGCAATAAAGCAAATAAGAATTTCAGGTGCTTACTGTTTGGTTTGGTTGTCCTAGGGGAAGGATGTAGATGAGCTTTCTTGTAGTTTTAAAATGTCATAGTTAGCAAGGATATCATACTATCCCAGCATTTGTGATAAAAAATGCAATATTTCATTGTAGGCCTGTTTTTTTTTATTTCAAAATAAAATTGTTTAGCCATGTACCATAGTAACCAGTGCTTACTTTTGAAGGTGCTCTGAACTTGAGGCAGCAGGAAAGCAGCTGGCCTCTAAGGTAATGGTCTCATAGTAACGTCAAATGTCTCCATACAGCAGAAGTTCACATATTTGTTTTAGTTCAGGCCTTATGAACACATAATGACCCCCACCAAAAAAAAAAGAAGGGAAGAAAGAAACTTGTGATGCAGTTCTGTGCTAATTGAGTCGGAACCATTTACAGTCACAAAGCACCATCTCTCTATCAAAACAAAGTTTTTATCTTGTTTCCTGACGGTTGTTTCGCTTGTGTCATCACATAACAGGCAGATAAATTGAGGATAGAACTCGATGTGTGGCAGCGGATGTACCAGGGCCTAAGTGACAAATTGCGATCCTACGATGGGCTTCAAAGGTTGCGTTGCAGTCGCCATTGCAGCAGCTCCAGTATTGGGTTCATATGAGCTAAGAGAAGCAATTCCAGCGTTGGATTCACAATCAAGTTAGAAATGGCATTAGTCCCTCAAAGTCTATCTTTTCGTGACTGTAGATCTGGCAGTATATTATTTGTTAGACCTAGTAAGGGTTTTTGGGGCTAGTCCCCTTGTAATTAACTGCATACCCTGTGTAAGGCAGACCCATCTATACTTAGTCTATTAATACAACTCCTAACCCTAGTTAGGGCTAGTTTTTCCATTCTCCAATTTGGTACCAAAGCTAGGTTTAGGTTTCTCTCTCTTCCTTCCCTCACCCCCACAGCCGTCGGCCACCTCTGGCGTAGCTGTTGGCGCGTGGCCCTCGCTCCATCGCCAGGTGCGTGGCCCTTTCCCTTCTCGCCGGTCGTGAGCGGCCCCATTGTTGGCTTTATCCCCGAACCATCGTCGACCATGGCCGGCTTCTTCCCCACCTCATGTGGCCTCCTTTGTGTGCCCACCCACGTTTCTTTAGCCGTGGGACCGCCTGCTCCCACTATGGGCTAGTGCATGTGGCCTCCTCGCGCTTGGACGCGACGCCGCCACCGCCCCTAATTCTCCCCTGCCCCGTCGACAGCAGCGTGCTCGTCAGGATCACTGGCAGCCATGCTACCCACTGCGTCGGCCGCTAGGATTTGACACTGATCTGCGCGTTTCTGCTCGCTGTCCACCTTCGTGCGCGCCCCCTCTTCCCCATATATTTCACCGATGTCGCCCTCGATCTAGGACGCCCTGACGCACACGTGGGTGTCCTTCACACTGTCGCGGGCACAGCAGCTCACGCTGAACCTGGCCTCCCTAGCTCCGCCACGCCTAGCCTTCTCCCTACGTCGGTGTCCTCTTGTCGGACTCCCTGGACGACACCGTCGACGCCGCCCCCTAGGACCCCTTCATTTTGCCGGGCTCGATAATAGGGGCTCCCTCGCCATGTCCCCCTCAGTCGATTTCACTGTCTTCTATGGGGTCTCACCATCCTCCACCCCTGGCTTCGTCTTCAGGGATTCCGACCTCCGTCACGGCTCCAGTCCTAGGTCCCGAGCATGTGTGCGTCCTCCTTCATGACAACTAGCATGTCTAGGGAAATTTTGTGTCCTTTGATCGGGCCATGAACCTTGTTCTTCATGACTGCGTCGAGCTCCACCATCAGGCGGGCCATCACGTGCCTAGACTGCTTGTCTTCCCCTGTGTTGTGATCGTCTCCCTAGCGATTGAGCCCTTGTTGTCTCCCTCCCCTCCTAGCAGCTTTGCCGGAGCACCTCCCCTGGCTCTCTCCTCGCACCGTACCTTCGCCACCCCCTTCCTCTCCCACTGTTTAGGTGGTCGACTCCGAAGCCTCCTTCCACACCACTCCTATCACTAGCTCGTTATCCCACCACCATCCTCCACATCCTCTACACCCCTCACATCCTTCCTCCATCATTGTGGGAAATGGTTTCACCCTCCCGGTCACCTTAGTAGGCACATCGGTTCTTCCGGGACCCACCTACCTGAACGATGTTCTTGTTGCTCCTCATTTGACTCATCCCTTCTCTTGGTTCGTCGCTTCACCAGTGACAACCAGTGCTCTATGGAGTTCGATCCCTAGGGGCTCACCATACGCCACCTTCCCAATCATGTCGTGCTCGCTCCCACCCCCTCTACTCTATTCACTTGCCATCCACTTCCCCCACCGGAGTATCCTCCCCCATGCTCTTGCTATGTTACACCCGGATTTAAGGGCAAACCCGGACACGTCTCAAATGTGTGCTAGACTCAAGTCTCACACATATGATGACTCGTGGTACAGAAATCAATGTCACATCTTTATTATATAATAGAGGTTCTGTACAAAATAACTAAATAAATACATCATATGACGATAACGATCCTGCGCAACTATAGTTGATTGGGAGATGACGATCTAGACCTCTCCGAACTTATTGTAGTATCCTTCATGCTCCTCGAGTGGTACCTGTTTTTGACCTGGTGTGATTATAGCAAGAGTGAGCTCACATACATTCATCGCTTAACAAGTGTGGGAAAAAGTATAGTGTAAGGCTTAGCAAGGAGAATGGTTAAGGCTGAGCATTGCTTTTAATAAGTTGGTCAAAATTTTATTAGCAATTACTAAGTATAAGTAGATACCATCCTAATTAAATAAGATATCACAATTAATAATTCCCACAATGCAATAAATGACATGTTATGTTTAGTTCCATAAATTAATCATGAGAGAGTTCAATTCTGAGTCGCTCTTGACCGTGAGCACGGTTGATATACCAGTTTTACATTCTATAGATGTTACACATCTTTACCCACAAGTCATGATCCCTTATTTGCCTCGTGTTACGTAAACCCTTAAACATGACCAAGGTGAGTAGGTAAGGACTCACTACGAGGCCTTTACAAAGTTACACTAGCATGAGAAAACCCGCTACGGTTTTATGGGTCGAAGGTGATAACCTTTGTTGTCCAGATGCTGCTCCAAATGTTGGGCTTTAGGTTCCCGTCACCTCGCCTCTACTCGTAAAAATACATACAATCACGCAAATAATGGATATGGTAACATTAGACCAAAACATAATAACAAACTGCGTAGGAATATTCTACTCGTCGCTAGGAAATCGTAGGCTTGAAATTACTAAAATCGGAGTTACGGTTAAAAAGATATAATTTTCTGAAGTTTTAGGTAAAACTATATTCTATATTGATTAATATAAATCACGTGAGAAAAAATATTACTAACTTTATTCAATTTTAGTTTAGGTTATAACTAAATCATAGTTTAGTCAACTTATAAGGCCACATTAACTTAAATTGGAAAAGTCAATCTGATAAACAATTATTTAATTATGTTTGAAAATACTAAAACAAATGTTGCTAACATGTAGATAATATTAATACGAATCTAACACAATTAGAATGGATTAAATTAGAGTTAAGATGAGGGAGTTATGAAATGTACAAGTTTCTGGTCATATAAATATTATTTTTATACCTAAAATAGTTTCTAGGGGCTAAACTGCAAATTCCTTGATTTATTTTATTTCTTTTAACCAATTAATGGATGACAGGTTGGTTTATTGAAAACCTAGGGACTTAAGCAAAAGTCACGCTGCGAAGGGTTATTGGGTACCTAGAGCTGCAAGATCCGGAATCGATGGTTCAGATTAGAACCCTGATTACATGAACCGGTATGGATTTTCAGCCGCACGATCACCTTCCCACGACACAGATCTAATGAGTGAAAGGGGTACGTGGTGTTATGGTCCTGGCCATTTGATCAGCGATCTACGCTCTAGATTTAATTAACGAACGTGTATGTTGCGATCTATCGTGTTCGTTTGTTTTCGATCTGAAGGTCCGAATTCATTGTTACGCGATTGTAACACCCTAAATTTTGGGGTATAAAAATTTTCTTTGCTCTGTACTCAAAATTCAGGTGTTACCCCTTTCTTTCTTCACTTTTATTTTCCCTTTGTTGGGGCGAAGGCGCAACACCCCCTCGCTCGAGCGAAGACTAAAGAGCGCGAAGACCGAAAGTGAGAGCTCCACTACGGAGGGAGCGCATAGAGCGGGCGAAGGCCTGGGTGCTCCCTCCGTCTCGGTGGGTCAGAACGAAGACCACCAAGAATTTCGAAGGCTGAGCATGTGGAACGCGAAGACCATGTGTTGTTACCCGCTCGTTATTGTAATAAGGGGCCCACGTATAAATGACCCAAGTTACAGGGTCACACTTGTAAGCCGCTATGACGGCATAGTTGTTAGTGTGTCTGTTTGTGCTTGTAATTAATCACGCTGTAATGACCCGCTGTTGGTCACTTGTTCTCAGATGCTATAAATCAAGAACAAGGCAACACAGTTGTTAATAGTTAAAGACCTTCGTCCTTCGAAGCATTATTTCCTTTTGGATATAATGATCTTTAGACCAAGGTCATGAAGGGCATACCTTCATCATTTTAACATAAGAATATGATTAATTAAGCAATAGAACATAAGGAAATAAAGATCATAATTATGAATCGATAATATATTCATATTTATTTATTCTATGAATATAAATAAATATCAATAATATTTGTATTACATTGATACCTTCGGCTTGGCAGAAGGTAAGGATGCGAGAGTGATTACAATCCAGCGTGAACAGTACGGTGCTACTTTTCATCTATTTATAGGCACGGGACACAACCCGGAAAAAATTACATTCATGCCCTTGGCATTTACTCATGATCATAGTACAAATTATCACGGACTAAGTGGTCTTTTTCCCCTTTTAAGTCGGTGTCGTCCTTGGTCTTCGTCACCATACCAAGCCGAAGCTTTCTGGTGATAGCTTCGGTGCTTACTCCTGTTACCTTCGGGTTGTTTCTTTACACCGCGTATTCTTTCGCCATTTGTCACACCCGGGTTTTAGCGGTCCAAAGCCCGGGCGTAAACATAATCACCAGGTGTGCTGGGACCAAGTCTCACACATATGATGAATCATGGCACAGGATCGAATGTCACATTTTACTATATAACAGGAGTTCTATACAAAATAAATAAGTATTTACATAATAAGGAGACAACGGTCCAGCAACCCAAAGTTGACTGGGAGACGACGACCTAGATCTCTCACGAACACATCGCAGCATCCTCCAAGCGCCTCATCCTGTGGTACCTGTTCTTGACCTGTGGGGGGGTGTGAGACAGCAAGAGTGAGCTCACATACGTTCATCGCTCAACAAGTTGTGGGGAATAATGTGCATGAACTCGCCAAAGGTGGGAGCTCACGTGAAGTGTAAGGCTTACCAAAGAGGATGGCTGAAGCTGAGCATTGCTTTTAATGTTGGTCAAAATTTTATTAGCAATTACTAAGTATAAGTAAATACCAACCCAATTAAGTAGTAGAACAAAAGTAACATCATCACCTGCGATGCAATGCATATGACAAATTGAATTTAGTTCCATAATTTACTCATGTGAGGGTCCGAGCTGCTCATGACCGTGAGCACGGCTAGTATACCAGTTTTACACTCTGCAGAGGTGGCGCATCTTTACCCACAAGTCATGTTACCCATCTGCCAAGGGATCGCGACTTCCCATACACCTCTACCGAGGAGGCGAGGCAGGGTAACACTACGAGGCCTTTACAAAGTTCCACTAGCTTCAGAAAACCCGCTACAGTTTATAGGAAGCTCCAATGCAGGAATTCCCTTGCAGGACCACCATCGCAGCAAAATCCTCCCGAGGGTCTCCCTACACTGACCACTCCCCTACTGCCCTTGCCCCTTTCGGGTAAGGTAGTCCTCCACTAGCTTTCCTAATTAATCAGCCAAGGGCGTCCCATTATACCCTTGTGGTAGCACTGTTTTCCCGGGTGGTCGCTCCATGTTCCAATTAACATAATGATCTTATCATGAACGATAAATAACAACGGATAACAAAAGTATAATCATGAGTAATGTATCTTCATACCCAAAACCACATAAAGCACTAGCAAGTACTACCCAAAAAGTTCAGTGGTAACAAGGTATAAAGATAATCAAACTAGGGTAACCTATTGGGTCCCATCAAAATTAACCTATGCAGATCATTATGATTAATTAGAACATGGCTGGGTAAAAAGAAGTGATCAAGGGCACAACTTGCCTGGGACTTGAGATTCCAGGTACCAACTTGCTCTTCAGATGACACGTGTCCTCACTGCTAAACGTAGCAATACAAACAAACATGGTATAGGCAAAATGAACATCACATCAAACATATAAACAAAATACACAGTAATAATCTACATATTAAAATAGAATCCTAGGAACAGGAATCATAATTTTTGGAGTTATAGATTTTAAGTTATGAATTTTCCAAGGTTTTATGCATTTAATACAAGATTGAGTGCTAGATAAATTTTAATGAGTCTTTCATGCCAAAACAGAGGCACAATTTGATAGAGAATAATATTACAAAATTATAGGAACTGGAATGGACCAATTTGGAGTTTATATGCATTTTCTATGAATTATACAAATTCTATGAATTGTTTTTATATTAAAAACTCATTTTCTAATTCATTTTCCTGATTTTATAATTCTCTGGACGGGGCCTCAAAATATGAGAACAGCAGGGGGCTCGGGGCAAAAAAATCCCAAGACACAGACAGACCCAGGCGCGGACGGCGGGTTCTATTTACTATAAACAAAAGGGCTCTTTAACAAAAGTGCCAGCGTGAAGGGGTATTCTCTATTATCGTCCGTAGGATCTAGATCTTGTGGCTCGGATTAGATTGTCCACTCAACGAACCGGTACGCTACGATGACGCTCGGATCCGGATCTGACGGTCTAGCACGTCAGTAGCCCTGAGTTCAGATGTGACCGCCCGATCGAAATCCTAGGGCGCGGGTTCATCCGATCGAGGGGGTACGCACAGACCTATTCCTAGCCGTCCATCAAAGATCGAACGGTCCGAAGACTCTCTTCTTCCCCCCGACGGCGCAACAGCCACTGGTGCCCAGTTCCCCAGCGGCGCTGCTCGTCGGCGACCAACACAGGCCATGCCAGATGCCAGATCCCAATTGAAGTTGAGCGCTAAAGGAAGAGGGAGACAAGGCGCATTCATAGGAGGGAAACTCACCGCGTCACGTGCACGGTGGATCACAATCCACGGCGCACGGCGGATCCATGGCGTCGCTGCGCGACGGCGAGAAATTTCCTCACCAGCACGCACTTCCACGGTTTGGCCATACCACAGACGTGATACCCGATCTTGAGCGAACCTCTGAGCTTGCCCCCGTTCACAGAACACCGGCGCGACGGATCTCGGCCCTTTCGGTTCTCACGGTGATAGCGGAGGTCGGTTTGGTTACAGTTGTTTGCGTGTTGACGAAGTAGAGGGGAGGTAAGGACCCGGCCACGCCCTTCTTATGGCCACCCGAGATCGGTCCGCGCGTGCCCACAACGGAGTCCGGCTGAGGAGGCATGCAGAAGCGATGAGGGTGAATCCCACGCGAATTCCGCGGAGGGGATAACGGCGGTAGGTAGGAGATGGCGCAGACGGTCCGGTACTTTAAATCCGCCAGGATCCCGCAACGGCCCGAGAAGAGGGGGGAAACAAAGACCGGGTTCGGAGATCGTTGGCCGGAGCTCGGATGTCAACGGAGATTTTTCAGCTGCGGCCCGGGGAAGAACATCCCGACAGAAGGGTCCCACGTGACAGGGACAGAGCAAGTCGCGCGCGGCGGGGCGCGGTGTCCAGAGACCGACAGGCAGGCCCCACCAGTCAGCGCGGGCTAGCTGAAGAAGTGGGCTGCGCTGGTGAAGGTTTCTGGTGGGCCGAATTTGGTACAGAGGCCCAGTTAGGGGTTCAATATCCTTTTTCTTTTTATTTCCTATTTCCTTTTCTCCCTTTTCAAATTCAATTTGAATTCAGATCTAATTCAAACCTTTTGGCCCATCCTTACAATTTTATATTGTGCCATTAAAGTACTGACTTTGAAGATACTTATTTTTATGTATATATTTTCTATAAATTCTATACTCTTTCCCTTTCTTTTCTATATTCTCATGGTTTTATTTTCAAGTCAAACTTTAAATTCTATGGATCCATTGATATGCTATTAATGGTATATTTACTTTATTAAGCACAAATGCACATCCAAATAAAAACTCAGCATGATGCATAAATTTTAATAATATATCCTTTTATTACTTATTTGTTTTTGAATCTAATGTTCACATGTGATGATGTATAAAGGTCAAACCCATATAAGGAGAAATTGTTTCTCTATTGATATTATTTCTGACTAATTACAGAGTGGGTGCTACAAATCCTACCCCCCTTAAAAAATAATCTCGTCCTCGAGATTTGTAAGAGAAAGGATATATATACTCATATTGTTATGGGAACATATGCACAAACAAAGAAATCTGAGCATGATGCATAACTCATTAGCAACACATAGGGTCAACAGACCTTATTATTATTACTAAAAGAGTAAAATACTGCTACTAGCTAAACTAATATTTAGGCCTTACAAATAGTAAAATATATATCTATGTTTATGTTTATCTCTATTCTTGTTGTTCATTGACCTCTTCACCGACTATTTCCTCTTCCACTGGCTCTTCTTCTTGAATTTCCAGTTCACCTGGTTCAGCTTCTACTTCTGCATGATAGGCTTGTCCTCGGTTGATAGATAGGGGCTGACTCTTTCCTGCCGAGGCCTGACCTTGTTTCATTGGAGCTGGTGTAGTGTAGGCAGCCCTGTTGGGACAGTAGTTGGCGTAGTGTCCCGGTTGTCCACATTTGAAGCATGCCCTGTTGGTGGATGTGTTGGGAGCAACAGGTCCTGCGGGGGTGCTTGCTTTTGGAGGAGCAGTTGGTGCCTGTTGAGTTTGTTGTCCAGAACTGCCACTAGCTGGTGTACTTGGAGTGGTAGTATAGCGAGGACGGGAACTACTTCCAGCCTGCCCTTGGTTAGCAGCCTTTCTTTTCTCTCCAAATATACTCCTCTTGTTTTCTACAGCAATAGCTTTGTCAAGTAGCCTTTGGAAGGATGGGAATGTGTGCGATACCAGTTGATATTGCAAGGGTCCAATCAAACCGTCCAGAAAAAGCTCCTGCTTTTGCTCATCATCCTCAACATCTCTAGGAGCATATCGAGATAACTGGATGAATTTGTCCCTATATTCACTCACAGACATACTTCCTTGCTTGAGGGAGAGAAACTCCTTTCTCTTAATCTTCATGAGTCCAGCAGTAATATGGTAATTCCTGAATTGTGTGGAGAATTCTGCCCAGGTAATTGTATCGACAGCAGCATGAGCAGCGCAGTACGCATCCCACCAATCTGCAGCAGGACCAGCGAGACGACCTGATGCGTAGAGTACTTTCTCTCGGTCCGAGCACTGAGCTATGTTGAGCATCTTCTCTATAGACTTTAGCCAGTCATCAGCTTGTAGTGGATCCGTGGAGTTGGAGAAGGTTGGTGGTTTGTGGCTCATGAATTCCCGATGCTTATCTCGGGGTGGAACTGGTGGTGGAGGTGGAGGCAATGGCACCTGTTGTTGTTGCTGCTGTTGTTGAAGTTGTTGTTGCAGCTGCTGTTGTTGCACCCTTCTCTCCTGGCGTATCTCTTCCCGCTCTTGGTGCATCTCCCGACGTGCATCCTCTCTTTCCTGGCGCATTTCCTGGCGTTCTTGCTGCATTTGGGCGCGCATATCTGCCATAGTGTCAGCCATTTGCTGCATCATCCTCATTTGAGCTGCAATCAGTGGGTCAACTCCGCCTGGTGGAGGATTAGGAGGATTCATCTCTGCTGGCTGTGGCTGGGGTTGTCTATATATCTGCCGAGTGTGTCGATTAGGAGGTAAATCAATTCCACCACCCCTCCTGGTATTGACCATCTAAGTTAGAAGCATATCGTAAGATAGTTTTGCAAGGGAATCATTTGGTAGGCAGAATGAATAAGCTAATAGTTGGTTATGTACTGAAGATTCTTTGGTAGGGCTTGACCAGATATTTTATGTCAAGACTAGGGTAACTAGTTGTATGAGGTGAATGTCCAAAGGTAAGATAGAATCTGATAAGATGAGATAGATACGGAATACTAGATATTTTATTTTTTTAGGGGAATAATCTAGTTTATCTAGTTATTTTTATAAACATTTTTTTATGTATATGCAGATGTAATTGTGGACATTACTCCACAACTCATCACACTCAATCAAAGATCCAAATCAGACAAATATCATAAGATCAAGCATTCAAGCATATAGATACTTATATAAAAAAATAGTTTTGTTTTTGTCCCTGAGATTAGGTCTCCTATTCCTAAAAGTCACTTTAGGCATAGGATTTCAAAGTGTGAAATCCACATTTGTCTTTAGAAAGAAAAGGTAAGAATAATCAGAGTAAAGCGGAAATAGATGAGAGAAGATTAAGAAAAGTTTAGAAAGAATCAGAGTAGCATAGGTAAGTATTTAATGGTTGTCCGGTTCTATCCAGGTTTCGTCCTACAGTCAACATTCCTCTGATACCACTTCTGTCACACCCGAGTTTTAGGGGTCCAAAGCCCGGGCGTAAACATAATCACCAGGTGTGCTGGGACCAAGTCTCACACATATGATGAATCATGGCACAGGATCGAATGTCACATTTTACTATATAACAGGAGTTCTATACAAAATAAATAAGTATTTACATAATAAGGAGACAACGGTCCAGCAACCCAAAGTTGACTGGGAGACGACGACCTAGATCTCTCACGAACACATCGCAGCATCCTCCAAGCGCCTCATCCTGTGGTACCTGTTCTTGACCTGTGGGGGGGTGTGAGACAGCAAGAGTGAGCTCACATACGTTCATCGCTCAACAAGTTGTGGGGAATAATGTGCATGAACTCGCCAAAGGTGGGAGCTCACGTGAAGTGTAAGGCTTACCAAAGAGGATGGCTGAAGCTGAGCATTGCTTTTAATGTTGGTCAAAATTTTATTAGCAATTACTAAGTATAAGTAAATACCAACCCAATTAAGTAGTAGAACAAAAGTAACATCATCACCTGCGATGCAATGCATATGACAAATTGAATTTAGTTCCATAATTTACTCATGTGAGGGTCCGAGCTGCTCATGACCGTGAGCACGGCTAGTATACCAGTTTTACACTCTGCAGAGGTGGCGCATCTTTACCCACAAGTCATGTTACCCATCTGCCAAGGGATCGCGACTTCCCATACACCTCTACCGAGGAGGCGAGGCAGGGTAACACTACGAGGCCTTTACAAAGTTCCACTAGCTTCAGAAAACCCGCTACAGTTTATAGGAAGCTCCAATGCAGGAATTCCCTTGCAGGACCGCCATCGCAGCAAAATCCTCCCGAGGGTCTCCCTACACTGACCACTCCCCTACTGCCCTTGCCCCTTTCGGGTAAGGTAGTCCTCCACTAGCTTTCCTAATTAATCAGCCAAGGGCGTCCCATTATACCCTTGTGGTAGCACTGTTTTCCCGGGTGGTCGCTCCATGTTCCAATTAACATAATGATCTTATCATGAACGATAAATAACAACGGATAACAAAAGTATAATCATGAGTAATGTATCTTCATACCCAAAACCACATAAAGCACTAGCAAGTACTACCCAAAAAGTTCAGTGGTAACAAGGTATAAAGATAATCAAACTAGGGTAACCTATTGGGTCCCATCAAAATTAACCTATGCAGATCATTATGATTAATTAGAACATGGCTGGGTAAAAAGAAGTGATCAAGGGCACAACTTGCCTGGGACTTGAGATTCCAGGTACCAACTTGCTCTTCAGATGACACGTGTCCTCACTGCTAAACGTAGCAATACAAACAAACATGGTATAGGCAAAATGAACATCACATCAAACATATAAACAAAATACACAGTAATAATCTACATATTAAAATAGAATCCTAGGAACAGGAATCATAATTTTTGGAGTTATAGATTTTAAGTTATGAATTTTCCAAGGTTTTATGCATTTAATACAAGATTGAGTGCTAGATAAATTTTAATGAGTCTTTCATGCCAAAACAGAGGCACAATTTGATAGAGAATAATATTACAAAATTATAGGAACTGGAATGGACCAATTTGGAGTTTATATGCATTTTCTATGAATTATACAAATTCTATGAATTGTTTTTATATTAAAAACTCATTTTCTAATTCATTTTCCTGATTTTATAATTCTCTGGACGGGGCCTCAAAATATGAGAACAGCAGGGGGCTCGGGGCAAAAAAATCCCAAGACACAGACAGACCCAGGCGCGGACGGCGGGTTCTATTTACTATAAACAAAAGGGCTCTTTAACAAAAGTGCCAGCGTGAAGGGGTATTCTCTATTATCGTCCGTAGGATCTAGATCTTGTGGCTCGGATTAGATTGTCCACTCAACGAACCGGTACGCTACGATGACGCTCGGATCCGGATCTGACGGTCTAGCACGTCAGTAGCCCTGAGTTCAGATGTGACCGCCCGATCGAAATCCTAGGGCGCGGGTTCATCCGATCGAGGGGGTACGCACAGACCTATTCCTAGTCGTCCATCAAAGATCGAACGGTCCGAAGACTCTCTTCTTCCCCCCGACGGCGCAACAGCCACTGGTGCCCAGTTCCCCAGCGGCGCTGCTCGTCGGCGACCAACACAGGCCATGCCAGATGCCAGATCCCAATTGAAGTTGAGCGCTAAAGGAAGAGGGAGACAAGGCGCATTCATAGGAGGGAAACTCACCGCGTCACGTGCTCGGTGGATCACAATCCACGGCGCATGGCGGATCCATGGCGTCGCTGCGCGACGGCGAGAAATTTCCTCACCAGCATGCACTTCCACGGTTTGGCCATACCACAGACGTGATACCCGATCTTGAGCGAACCTCTGAGCTTGCCCCCGTTCACAGAACACCGGCGCGACGGATCTCGGCCCTTTCGGTTCTCACGGTGATAGCGGAGGTCGGTTTGGTTACAGTTGTTTGCGTGTTGACGAAGTAGAGGGGAGGTAAGGACCCGGCCACGCCCTTCTTATGGCCACCCGAGATCGGTCCGCGCGTGCCCACAACGGAGTCCGGCTGAGGAGGCATGCATAAGCGATGAGGGTGAATCCCACGTGAATTCCGCGGAGGGGATAACGGCGGTAGGTAGGAGATGGCGCAGACGGTCCGGTACTTTAAATCCGCCAGGATCCCGCAACGGCCCGAGAAGAGGGGGGAAACAAAGACCGGTTTCGGAGATCGTTGGCCGGAGCTCGGATGTCAACGGAGATTTTTCAGCTGCGGCCCGGGGAAGAACATCCCGACAGAAGGGTCCCACGTGACAGGGACAGAGCAAGTCGCGCGCGGCGGGGCGCGGTGTCCAGAGACCGACAGGCAGGCCCCACCAGTCAGCGCGGGCTAGCTGAAGAAGTGGGCTGCGCTGGTGAAGGTTTCTGGTGGGCCGAATTTGGTACAGAGGCCCAGTTAGGGGTTCAATATCCTTTTTCTTTTTATTTCCTATTTCCTTTTCTCCCTTTTCAAATTCAATTTGAATTCAGATCTAATTCAAACCTTTTGGCCCATCCTTACAATTTTATATTGTGCCATTAAAGTACTGACTTTGAAGATACTTATTTTTATGTATATATTTTCTATAAATTCTATACTCTTTCCCTTTCTTTTCTATATTCTCATGGTTTTATTTTCAAGTCAAACTTTAAATTCTATGGATCCATTGATATGCTATTAATGGTATATTTACTTTATTAAGCACAAATGCACATCCAAATAAAAACTCAGCATGATGCATAAATTTTAATAATATATCCTTTTATTACTTATTTGTTTTTGAATCTAATGTTCACATGTGATGATGTATAAAGGTCAAACCCATATAAGGAGAAATTGTTTCTCTATTGATATTATTTCTGACTAATTACAGAGTGGGTGCTACACCATTAGAGAAGGTCCTTCATCCGGGAGCCGAAGTCTCCTGTAATAATCTATATTGTACTGAAAACATATGGTTAGTCACGTTTTTGAGGACCTTCTGAAGAGGAAGGCCCCCAACAGTAGCCCCTCACAGTATTAATTTGCTTCGTTTGTAACAAATTTAGACTGCGACCTGGACGAAGGCCTTTAGCCAAAGGTCCAAAAAACACCTTCCCTTCGCTAGAATAGCGAACGACACTGACATGCAGGACCCACCAAGCCGTGGGGCGCTATGCATATAAATATGAGCTCGTATTGAAAGCGTTTCTTGTGCTATTTTAGCTGCGAACACTGTGCTCACTACTTTAAACTCTCTTGTTTTGTCGCGAGTCTGAGCTTCAGCATTTCAACAAGTTTTTATTTAATGGCTGGTGAGAAGAAGACTGTGGACCCAGCGTTGTCCGAGTTTTACGAAGCTATGGAGAGGACTAATGCAGAAAAAAATTGCACACGAAACATTAGCTGAAATATCTAAGGATTCCAGTGACAGTGAAGACTTCGATACTGAGAGTGAAACTGAGGATGCCGAAGATCGGCCCTAGAGGCCAAGCCATGTTGTTTTCGAAAAGTCGAGAATCAAACAAGGACAGATGGATTCCATGAGGGGAAGGTATTTTTGTGACATTTCTATTGTGCGGGCTGGAGGAGAGAGTAATGTCCCTATGCCTGAAGCTGACGTGGTAGTTGTCTACAAAAGTATTATGAAAGCGGGGCTTCGATTCCCTTTGGATAATGTGCTGGTTGAAGTGTTGAAAACCTTCAAAGTCTACCTTCATCAGCTTACCCCTGAAGCCACCATCAGGATAGGGGTTTATATTTGGGCCATGAGGAGTCAAGGACAAGAGTCGAATGCGAAATGTTTCTGCAACTTTCATGAATTAACTTATGATACGAAGGCTGTTGGAAAAGAGCAATACCACAACAATTTTGGTTGTTATGGCTTCATAACCCGTTCTGAAGTAAGCAATCCAGTGCCAATGTTCCGGAAGAGATGGCTAGGAGCCTGGATGCAAGAGTGGTTCTATGTAAAGAATGATCTAGTTGAGAGAGAAGATATCAAGGGGATTATCCAACGTCCCATATGGTCTCACTTCGGCATTAGAAGACCATCTCTTGCCCTTGGAAACGACATTCAAGCGTGCCAAGCTGCTTATAACACAGTATGCACCTACATAGGCACCAGGGACTTAGTCCAAAAGCATATTGCTTATAGAGTGTGGCCGCTCTCTAGTGGGTGGGAGATGCTGAAGGGAACTCTTACTGGGTCCAGCGAAGGTGGTTTGGTCTATCCGAAGTACACATTCAAGTACAAGAGCCAATTCGATGAGCCGAACGATGACTGGCTGGATGCCATCGAAGCAACCAGCGATGAGTTGCTTGGTGCCTACTCAAGGACCGAAGATGATGCCATGACGGCTGCCTTCGGAGGGCGAGGCAAGAAAAAGTTCAACATGGTTTTTGATGTTATTGGTTTTGTTTACCCAGACTATTGCTATCCCTCGCCAAAGCAGGGAAAGAAGAGGAAGGCTGCTGCTTCAGCTATCGCTACTACACCGAAGGTGAAAAAGGTTAAAGTTTTGACACATCGGCCCAGGTACATTGAAACGACCAAAGTGCTGAAGCTTGCTGAAGGGTCTTCTTCTTCCATTGAGCCAAGTCACCCCGCTACTGCCGAAACTAGGGTGGAATCGGCCGAAGAACCAATCCCGAAGACAGTAGCGGAGCAGCTAGAATCTACCATGAGTTTATTGCAAGAAGCAAAACTGTCGAAGGTTCAAAAGATTGCTTCAATAACTCCAAAGAGAAGGAGAATGGCCAGTGTACTGGATGCTGTTATGGAATCCACAAAGGTGCTGACTCCTGCTTCTGCAGAAGCACCTAGCGTGGGAGACAAGAATACAAAGAAATATGCCGAAATTGCCATGACGCAGGTTGAAACTGAAGCTGAGCCCTCAGCTGCCGCCGAAGCGAGACCTGCGGAGATTGTTGAGAAGAACACTGAACTGACACCTTCGGATGCCGCGAAAGTATCATTATCATTAGAAAAAGAGAAGGTTATCGAAGAACTTGAATTCCCTACTCCTGAAGCATCCACTAAGGAATTATAATTTATAGTGCGTCACGCTACAGGGAAAAAACTAAAGAGGAGCAAATTGCCAAAGCTAGGCAATATGCCAAGGATCTGAAGTATCCCGCAGGATCCTTGGTATACAGCGGTACTGACGAAGATGATTTTCTATATTGTCTATCGGACAACAAGGAGATAGCTGTTTGCCGAGAAATGGCAAAGAACATTGGATTCCTGAAGTTAGAGCTTGGTTTATCTGCGATGTCGAAGGATGAACTTGCAGACAACCTTGCTTATAATAGCTTGAAGGTACATACACTTTTACTCATAAAATAAGTTATGCTTGCTGATTTTCTTATAGTTTTTATGTTCTTACACATATATTTTTTGTTATTAGGGGTTAATTCTTAGTAAAGCTTTAAGGGCGCAAAAAGAAGCTGATGACCAAAGCTGTCAAATTGCACTTGGGAACCTTCGATCAGAGGTCATCACACTGAGGAATGAAGCCCTTGAAAAAGATAGGATTCCGCTCTCCTTAGTGGATAGACTGAAAATTAGTGAAGCCAAGCTTATTGCCGAAGCCGAAACTCACAAAGCCAAAGTTGAAGATCTAAAGAAAAACTTGCGGACATGAATGAAAATTTTGAAGTTGCAAAATCAAAGCAATAAATAAGTGAGTGGACAAGTTCAAGGCTAGAAAAGAATGTTGAAGAGCTTCATGATTTCAGGGAAAGGTGTTATGAAAAATTCTTGGACTACGCGAAGAAGCTAAAAGATAGCTTTGCGAAGGTGGGAGTGTATTCCAGAGAACATAAATTTATTCGCGGTGACCCCAAAGGAGTTATCCAATGGATAGGTGAAGAAGCCGAAGCCTTCGATGAGATTCTTACCGATCGTGGAGATTTTTGTGCTTTTTCCGGTGCTTGAGGGGTTGCGGAAATCTTAGAAAAGGCTGGGTGTGAGCATGTCAAAGCCGTGGCCCAACCAGAATCTATTCTCTCAGTTGACAACACTAAGGACCCTTCAGTTGAAGCTTCTACACTGGGCGGCAAATTCTACTCCGATGTGTGGATGAAGGTTGGTCGTGAGATGGCTGACGAAGCCATTATAAAGAATGAGAAAGAATCTCACGACGCCTGTGAGGAGGCTAAGCAAGCTGAAGAAGCTGCCGAACGTGCCATGATTATAGGTATTTTTACTTGAAACTTTTTTTTGCCTTGTTGCTCGTTTTTTCCTTCAAAATTTACCATTATATGTTTATGTCAGCCGACCTCTCTCCCCCATCAGAGCCATACAACCCCGAAACTGATCCGGTTATGAAAGAGGCTTTAGATGTTATGCAAATCGCTAATGAAGTTGTCGACGAAGTTGTCGACAAACTTTTACATGAAACCGCTGAAAGGATTTTGAAGGAAGACTAGATTCTTGTTTTACTAGGAAATGTAATATTTGTGTATGAGTCAAACATCAAGTATTTATATGTATATTAATGTAATATATTTCTTTGTGATGCATGAAATTTGTGTACATACCATTTTTTAGCCTTCGACGAAAAACACCTTCCCTTCTTTTTATGCTTCGCAAAGAGAAAATCACCCCTTCTATGCCACAACCGTTGTATAATATCATTGTCGACGAAAATTTCCTTGCTGTGTAAAATTATATCTGTTGAAGGCATACTTTGTGCTTCAACACATTGTTTCATAATCCATCAAATATTTTGGGAGGAGCATCTTTCCCTCTCCACAGTTTCGTTGCTGATGCGATATGATGTATGATGTAATGCTATGTGAAATGATGTGATGGTATGATGCAATATGATGTTTATGTCGAAGATAATCACCCACACGAAAACACACCCAGACTCTGCATTCCCTTAGGAACGACTTTGGAGTCTCTTCACCTTTTACTTAGGTGGGATTTTAGCTCTGCATTCCCTTAGGAACGACTTTGGAGCCAAGCTCTGCATCCCCTTAGGAACGACTTTGGAGCTTATTCACCTCTGATTTAGGTGGTATTTAAGCTCTGCATCCCCTTAGGAATGACTTTGTAGCTTCTTCACCTTTAATTTAGGTGGCATTTTAGCTCTACATCCCCTCGGGAACGACTTTTGAGCTTCGGAACTTACACTGCGCTCCCTTAGGAACGACTTTGTAGCTTCGGAACTTACTCTGCGCTCCCTTAGGAACAACTTTGTAGCTTCGGAACTTTTCTGTCACACTCGATGGTGTAACGACAATTATATTAAGTTGAAAAATTCATCCCCGCTGTATTGTTTTTCTTTCAAGAAAAATATAAAACGCAAAAAATATGAAGATACATCAGATTATCATTCTCCTTGGCCAAGCCACTGTAGCTGTTTCAGTAAATATGCTTTGACTCAGGCACAATGTTGTTGACTGTGCGGGCTTCGGATTCCTCCTGAAGGTCGCGCTGCTGCTGGGTATGATTGCACCCTTCTGGCTATTGGCTGTGGATCAGTGGTGGTGGTGGCAACTAGGGCCATGAAGCTCGGGAATGGCTTCCTGAAGCAACAAAAGTCGTAGGTTATTGATTGCCTATGTATTCTGGGATGTATGGAGAGTAACACGAAGCAGTGTGGATGACTTGCTTCGGTTGACTCTGCCGTGCCTCAGCTTCGACGATTTCCTTCTGCTTCTGAATTGTGACTTAGCATGTCCTTGTTGTGTGGCCCTTGTCCTCACCACAAAAAAGACAGTATAATTTCCTAGGTTGGTTGCCAAATCTTCCTCCATTGAAACTTCTTCCTTCTCTACCCCTCGGAGCCGGTGGTCTGAAAGAAGTTATGCTTGAGGACTGAGAATTGTGATGATTATGCTGAACATTGCTAGCCCTTTCATCATTGGCATTGGAGTTATGGATTGACCGGACATGCCTAAGATGAAGCCTCCCTCCGAAGCCCCTGGTCATCTCGGAAAACCTATAGGCCTCCTCCCTTCTTTGGCGAAAATCATTGTTGGCTCGGATGTACTCATCCATCTTCTGAAACAACTTCTTCAAGGTTTGTGGAGGCTTTCTAGCAAAATACTGAGCTATAGGTCCTGGCCTAAGTCCCTTGATCATGGCCTCAATGACAATTTCATTGGGCATTGTGGGTGCTTGTGCTCTTAGTCGCGGGAAGCTTTGGACATATTCCTGAAGGTATTCCTCCTGGTCTTGTATGCATTGGAACAATGCCTGAGCAGTAACCGGCTTCATCTGGAAACCTTGGAAGCTAGTGACCAGCATGTCTTTAAGCTTCTGCCATGATGTAATTGTTCCTGGCCGAATAGAGGAGTACCATGTCTGGGCCACACTTCGGACTGCCATGACGAAGGACTTTGCCATGACAGCAGCGTTGCCTCCATATGAGGATATTGTTGCCTCATAGCTTATGAAGAATTGCTTTGGGTCCGAGTGCCCATTGTACATGCGCAACTGGGGTGGCTTGTAGGATTGTGGCCATGGGATAGCCTGCAGTTCTACTGCAAGGGGAGAAGCATAATCAAAAGTAAAATTACCATGATGAAAGTCATCGTACCATTCATCGTCGTTGAATGAGCTCTCTTGATGAAGCTCCCTGCGCTGGGGCCTTCGGTCCTAGTCATCTTGAGTAAGATGACACATTTCTTCAGCAGCTTTGTCAATCTTCTTCTAAAGATCGGCCAGTCGGGCCATCTTCTCCTTCTTCCTTTGTACTTGCTGATGGATGACCTCTAAGTCCCTGATTTCCTGATCGATTTGCTCCTCCTGTAGAGTTGGGCTGGTGGCCTTCCTCTTCTGGCTCCTGGCCTCTCGCAGAGAGAGGGCATCTTGATTTGTGTCCAGCGGTTGCAGAGCAGCCCCTGCCACCGTTGTCTTCTTCGGCGGCATGTCGAAGATAGATGATCTTCCGAAGGTTGTGGAAGTGAGTTCACCGGAGGTGGGCGCCAAATGTTGGTCACTTGTTCTCAGATGCTATAAATCAAGAACAAGGCAACATATTTGTTAATGGTTAAAGACCTTCGTCCTTCGAAGCATTATTTCCTTTTGGATATAATGATCTTTAGACCAAGGTCATGAAGGGCATACCTTCATCATTTTAACATAAGAATATGATTAATTAAGAAATAGAACATAAGGAAATAAAGATCATAATTATGAATCGATAATATATTCATATTTATTTATTCTGTGAATATAAATAAATATCAATAATATTTGTATTACATTGATACCTTCGGCTTGGCAGAAGGTAAGTACGCGAGAATGACGCGAGAGTGATTACAATCCAGCGTGAACAGTACGGTGCCACTGTTCATCTATTTATAGGCACGGGACACAACCCGAACAAAATTACATTCATGCCCTTGGCATTTACTCATGATCATAGTACAAATTATCACGGACTAAGTGGTCTTTTCCCCTTTTAAGTCGGTGTCGTCCTTGGTCTTTGTCACCATACCAAGCCGAAGCTTTCTGGTGATAGCTTCGGCGCTTACTCCTGTTACCTTCGGGTTGTTTCTTTACACCGCGTATTCTTTCGCCATTAGAGAAGGTCCTTCATCTGGGAGCCGAAGTCTCCTGTAATAATCTATATCGTACTGAAAACATATGGTTAGTCATGTTTTTGAGGACCTTCGGAAGAGGAAGGCCCCCAACACCCACCGTAACCCTCAAGGGGGAATATTCCGGGGATAACGTAGGTAACCGAGGGCACAATCGTCTTTGACAGGGTAGAGCTGTCCCTCGGTTACCTATAAATACCCCTGAACAACACCATTGCAGGGGACGGAAAAAACACTGTTGCCCTAATACTCTTCATTAAACGACATCGAACTATTTCCTGTTCTCCCACTATTTGAACTAGTCTGACCACGAGTTAGTGAGTAACAACATTTGACGCCCACCGTGGGGCTCGAACCCACGACCACGTGCATTATCAAAACAATAGGGTTATTTTGTTCTATATTGGCGTGAGCCCCAGAAGTGTTATGATTGTTGCATGATGTTGCATAGTGTTTCTAAGTGCAAGAAGTGTTTGAAACATGTTAATATGTCTTGTAGAAGTCTCCCGCAAAATTTCACATTTTTCTGAATATTTTCTATTTTCTGAAATTCAAAATCTATTTATTTGAGGAACTTAAAAACATTTTAAAAAGTTATAAATATGTTTTTTGAGTTCATTGGGTGCCAAATCATGTCTAGGAATTGTTCTAGAATTTTTGGAGCCTTCGAGATATTTTTCGGATATTAAAAACGATTTCAGCCTTTTTCTGAAATTACTTTTAATTTTAAAAATGGGATAATTACGAGAAATAAAATATCTTCAAACCCTAACAATATATATATGGTTGGAATCCTCTCATTGGGCCCTTTCCAAAATTCGAATCCCCACCACAGTCTAGATCCAAAACTCCCGAAATTGCTCGCCGAAGTTCAAGACGGTTCCAACTCCGGCGAGCAATTACTTTCGATCCGTGCGTCGTTGGCGGAATCCAAGGGTACTGCTGCGTGCGTCTCGTCAAGAGCTTCGTCCTGGTGCTTTTTGATTCATCGATCCGACCTCCGGTTCGCTGTCAATCGACGAATTTCTCCTTGGCTCTGGCGAACTTCGTCTTCTCCTGTGAGCCTGCACCATTGTTGAAATTGTGTTCTTCTCCCCGCGTAGGCCCTCTCCCCCCTCCCTCTCTGTCTTTACTTGACGGCGTCGCTCCCTTCCCCTCCGTTTCCCCCGTCCGACGGTGCCCCTCCCCCGGCACTAGCGGTGGCTATCGCAGCCGCGCCCGCGCGCCCTCCCCCGCGCCCCCCGCTGCCCCGGCGTGCTGCGCCCGCCCGACCCGCCTCTCCCCTTGTGGTCGGCTCGTCCTCCCCTTCTCCCCTTACATAGTGAGAGGAAGGAGGAGGAGGGAGGAAGAAGATGGTGTTTTTGCGAAATCCCCATAGGAATTTTAAAACCGTGCACAAAATTTCGTGTTATTTTAATACCACGATAACTTTTGCATTTTAAATCCGATTCTATCCGTTCAAGTTGCGTTAAACTCGTATTAAAATCGTCTACATGTTAGAAGTAATATTCTCTGCTGTTGCACATTTTATTTGATTTATTTAAATGTTTATTTGACCGAAGGTTAATAGAACGATGTTTTATTTTAAATCTAATTTAGGATTTTAATTTGCGCATTTATAAATCAACATCAGTGTGGTTAATTTTAACTGAATTATTCTTTATTAAATAATTATTTAGTTTAATCATGCTATCTATTAATTAGTTCTCGCGTGTAGTGTCGGCCCGTGCGCCGTATGCGTGCTGTGCACGTACCGTGCACTTGCTGCCGTGTTGTTTCGCGTGTTGCATTTTTCATCTCGCGCCGTTATTTTGTCTCTCTTATAGTCACTAACGTTATTTGAATTATCTATCTAACTGAAGTTGTTAGCGTAGCAAATTAATTAAAATTAGGCGATAGCTCTAGTTGCATTTACTAAATGTTGATTAATACGAGTTTATCGAATTAAATGTTTTATTTCATATTTGTATAACATATACGCGATAACTTCTCGATCGTTGTTTCGATCTTGGCGTTTATTCCTCTCGTGTGACCGTAGAAGCGAGCGCTATCTTGTAATGCACATGGTTTCCTTTGTATGGTGTACTATTTCTTTCAGTTCCATAAATATTGAATGTATGTTCACACTCGCTTAGATAATGTTTCGTCCGCGGAGGCCGAGAAGTTGCAGAAGAAGCCCCTGAGCAGCAACAGTTTGGTGAAAACAAGTGTCCTCTAACCTATTATGTCCTATTTACTTTATAATTTACTATCACACATACTATGATTAATCTAAGTATTGACTAGCTTTCTATTTATCCTGCCCTTGATTACCTTTTTGGGTTGGGTTATTATAATCAGCTACATGCTAATGCTTTACCCTAATCAATGAACATGATGAGAATTACTTTATGATACGATGATTCATTATGATTATGATTATGAACTTGTGGCATTTTAGGGGGCTCAGACAGTTTTTTCGATTGCTTCTTTGTAAGGACCTGTTCGTTGAGAGACCACCCGAGACAACAGTACAACCATGAGAATGAAATGGGACGCCCTTTGCTGATTAATTGGAGGAACCTAGGGGTGTAGTTTGCTTCGCCGTTGTGCCGTCAATGGGGCTGGGGCATAGTGCTTGCTCTACTAAGGCTGTGTGCTGAGGTTCATTCAATTTGATTTTGTTAGTCACCCACCTTAGAGAGGAGTACTGTGTTTGTACGACTGGCGAAACCTAATGTGCGGCTACACACCAGGAGAATCTTTGTAAAGGCTACGACATGAGAATCCTTGGCCATTCACCTCGATAGTGAAGATTGGGTCTTGCAAACCTAGGCTGGAGAGGGATCACGACTCATGGGTAAAGCGTGCAACCTCTGAACAGTGTAAAAACTGGTATATCAGCCGTGCTAACGGTTAAGAGTAGCCTTGGGATCCTCTTTGATTAGAGATACTTTGGTTTCATTTACGTTGATGGTTTAATGATGATGGTTATAATTATGATGTTTGATACTTTCCTCTTGGAGGAAGTGCTCTCTTTTGGGAATATCAACTTGGGTTTTATGATAAAACTTGGTTTCTATTAATGATAAATATCTGACCAACAAAAAGCAACTACTTTGAGCTTAACCCTACATAAAGCTAGTTCACTCTAACCAAACGGGACATTTGCTGAGTACGTTGATGTGTACTTACCCTTGCTTTAACAGCAAACACCAGGTTGTCCCTATTGCAACCATTGCTCAGGAGTAGATGGAGGAATGCGGAGGATTTGTAGGAGTTTTAGGACTTCGAGGAATTCTAATCTAGACTAGCGGCAAACCCCCAGTCGTCTACATGTGAAGGCATTATCTTACTACGTTTCGTTCAACACTTTGATTTATGTTTAAGGTAATGGCTATATGGATGTTTTGGGCATCATGAAGTAATAAAGTTATACTTATTTCCGCTATTGTTTGAGCATTGTGTGATGATGTCCAATTATGTAACCGTTGTGTACATGAATTTCTTATCCTGTCACGTATAGGGTTCGCATTCGGTTTACCTTCTAAAACTAGGTATCACATAAGTGGTATCAAAGCATTGCTGACCGTAGGACCGCTAACCTAGAGTAGAATGGTCGTTCTAAGGATTATGGACCCATATTCTCACCTTGATCTTTAGTGTCACTTCAAAAGTCGGTCGTCTCGACCAACCCTATGCTTCACTTCGTATATGTTATAACTTGATAAAATCTTATTTTATTTTGTTTTCTAATATGTTCATGGTTTATTTGCTGGTCCTATTAAATCTAATCTCATCCTTATGCTTACGATGTCTTTTGTAGATGGCTCGTCTTAGACATATATCATGCATATCAGTGATTCCTTTTACGCCTTCTCGTCTTGCGGAGCGTCCGTTTCACTGCACAGTGACTGGTCAGTCTAGTCACTTGGAGAGGCTGCACCACCGTTTGCTCGAGGAGTAGGAGCGTCGACAACAAGAGATGGAGCAGCAGGATTCTACAGAAAACTAAATCTCTTCGAACTCATCGTAGCATCCTTCATGCTCCTGATCTTTCAGTACCTATTCTTGACCTAGTGTGAGTTTAGCAAGGGTGAGCTCACATACGTTCATCGCTCAGCAAGTTGTGGGGAATAATGTGCATGAGCTCACTTACAGTGGGAGCTCATGTGAAGTGAAAGGCTTGTCAAGAAATAATGGTTAAAGCTGAGCATTGCTTTTAATAAGTTGGTCAAAATTTTATTAGTAACTACTAAGTATAAGTGTATACCAACCCAGTTAATAATTGATCACAATTAATAATAAATACCACAATGCAATGCAAATGATAGATTAAGTTTATTTCCATAAATTACTCATGTGAGTGTCTGAGCTGCTCATGACCGTGAGCACGACCGATATACCAGTTTTATACTCTACAGAGGTTGTGCATCGTTTAGACTTTTACCCACAAGTCGTGTATCCCATCTAGACAGGGTTTGCAAGACCCTTAGACACTCGCGAGGTGAATGGCTAGAGATCCGCTACAAGGCCTTTAAAAGTTTCACTAGCTTTAGAAAACCCACTACGGTTTCTTGAGAAGGGGGCAATATAGGAATCCTTCAAAAAGCAATGTAGCATGATCGACCCGAGAACCTCCCTATACCGGCAGCTCCTCATACCGCCTTGCCTCTTTCGGGTAAAGTATTCCTCCACTAGCTTTCCTAATTAGTTAGCCAATGGTGTCCCATACCACCCTTGTGGTAGCACTATTTTCCCGGGTGGTTCTCTATGTTCTGATTAACAAAATGATCTTATCATGAACAATAAATAATCCAACTATAATGATAAAACATGATCATAAATCAGATGTAACATTAATCCCAAAACCAGGTAGAGCAATAACAGAACTACCCAATAGTTCATTTGTTTGCAAGGTGTAGGTTGAACATAACTAGGGTAAACTATTAGGTCCATCAAGTTAACATGAGCATGTCACGATGATTATCAGAAACATTATTAGGTAAAGAAAGTGATCAAGGGCATAACTTTCCTTATTCTTGCGATAACCTTGTAGTCCAGATGCTGCCCCAAAAGTTGGGCTCCAGATTCCTCCCCACCTCGTCTCTACTTATAGCAATACATACAATCAAGCAAATAATGGATATGGTAGCATTACACCAAAGCATATGAACAAACTGTGTATGAATATTCTACTCGCTACTACGAGATCGTAGGTTCGAGAATCACTAAAATTCTGAGTTATGGTTAGGAAAGATATGGTTTTCACTAAGATATGGTTCGAGAATCACTACGAGGCCTTTCCAAAGTTCCACTAGCAAGAGAGAACCCGCTATGGATTCAGGCAGGAGGAGGCGATATAGGATTCCCTCGCCCGAAAAGTTATCACAGGTAGATCGACCCGAGAACCTCCCTATACTCCCCACACCCAGCTTGCCCCTTTTGGGAAAGGATTAACCCCTACGAAATTTCCTAATTACTTGGCCAAGGGCATCCCATTCCACCCTTGTGGTAGCACTGGTTTCTCAGGTAATCCCTCCATGTTCTAATTAACCAAAATAATCTTATCATGAACAGTAAATAATCCATTTGACAACAATAAGCGCGATCATGATTCATATGTATCATATCACCCAAAACCGCATAGAGCAATAGCAAATACTACCCAATAGTTCATTATAAGCAAGGTATAGGGTAGACCAAACTAGGATAACCTATTAGGTCCCATCAAATTAACCTGAGCATGTCATGGTGATTATAGAGAACATTATTAGGTAAAGAAATGTGATCAAGGGCACCACTTGCCTTCTGCGAGCTCCTGATCAGAATCCCTAACCTACGGTGCTTTGAGTTCCCTAATCACTTGCTCGTATACTCAGCACAATATAGGCAAACATTATATAAACAGAAATTTACACCACACCAAACATGAGCACAAACTAAATTAAATAAAATCACCCTCGCCAGAGTGGAAGGTTCCACCGGTGAACGTGGACACGGCTCCACAACCCGCCTTGTTGGGAGCTTGTTCTCAAATGCTATGAATTAAGAACAAGGCAACACAAGATGTTAAAGGTTAAGGCCCTTCGTCCTTCAGAGCAATATTACCCTTAGGATATAATGATCTTCAGACGAAGGGCATGAAGGACATACCTTCATCATTGCGGTATACATTAATGAAAGAAGAAGTATGTGAAACATAAGAAACAACATGAATAATTATGTAACATTATTAACTCATCTTCTATTATCATGAATAAACAGGAATAAGGCACAATTTCATTTGTACCTTCGGCTTGACAGAAGAAAATAGTACAAGCGTGATGCACGAGCGAGTACAAATCAGCGTGAACAGTACGGGGGTACTGTTCATCTATTTATAGGCACGGGGCGTAGCCTATGTGAAATTACATTCATGCCCTTCATATTTACTATTTACTTTTAGACAACCCAATGGGGACTAAATAGCCTTTTCCCTTTTAAGTCGGTTCCTTTTTCCGCCATTAAGCCGAAGCTCCCTTGCGCGTAGCTTCGGAGCAACAACAACCTTCGTCATGATCATGCTTTTCACATTGTGTATGCTTTTAACCTGAGTCCGAAGGTACCTGTTCATATGTCATACTTGGAAGAGATTGTTAAATCACGTTTTTGAGGACCTTCGGAGGACGAAGGCCCCCAACAGTAGCCCCTCGCAGTATTAATTTGTTAAGATAACGAATTCAGACTGCGACATGGATGAAGGCCTTAAGCCGAAGGTCTGAAAAAACTCCTTCCCTTTGCTAGAATAGCAACAGTCAAAGACAGACGGGGCCCTCCAATTTGGAGCGCACTGGGCGTATAAATAGGAACTCACATTGACTGCACTTGATACTCTGCTTGTGCCATTTGCCTTATTTTCTCAATTTTATAGCTCTTGCTCATTAGCGCTTGATAGTTTTTCAAGCTCTCCGAGCTTCGGTTTAGAAAACGTGTTTTCACCATTTCTGAAGAAAAGATGCCTCAAGACAAGAAGATTGCTGCTGAGACGAAGCTGACTGAAGAGGAGAAGCTTTTTGAGGAGAAGAAGGCTGTGAATCCTTATATTGCTGGATTTATTGAGTCAATGGCAAAAACAAATACAGAGAAGATTACTAAGGAGATACTGGAAGGCCTGTCTGAAGATACTGGTGACAGTGTCTATGATGTGGAAAGTGGGGGCGAGGATTCTAAGGATCGGCCCTGGAGGCCAAGTCATTCAATTTTCGGAAAATCGACCATCAAACAAAGTCATCTTGAGAACATGAGAGGAAGGTATTTTTGGGATATGTCTATTGTGAGAGCTGGCGGAGACAACAACGCCCCTACCCCTAAAGAAAATGAAGTTGTGATCTACCGAAGCTTCTTCAAGGCTGGACTTCGGTTCCCTTTGAGTAAGTTTGTAGTTGAGGTGCTGAAAATCTACCAAATCTTCCTTCATCAGATCACCCCCGAAGCCATAATAAGGATGGGGGTTTTCGTCTGGGCAGTGAGGAGACAAGGGCTAGAGCCAAGCGCGAAGTGCTTCTGCAGCATGCACGAACTTATATATGAGACGAAGGCCATGGGTAAAGAACAGTACCACAACAACTTCGGTTGTTATGGATTTATCGCCCACCCCAACGCAAGCCACCCAGTACCAACATTTCGAAAGAGATGGCCCGGAGCTTGGATGGAAGAATGGTTTTATGTG